>NW_017729027.1:35709672-35722444 GCF_001723915.1 Gavialis gangeticus
TGCAATTGTGTCACACCCACCTGTCTAACAGTGCAATATTACGATCCTAAGAGTTGGCCTGACCCCACAGGGCAACACAGGGAGTTCCTGGTCCTGGATCCGCCTAGCTGCCCCACCAGTGGATCAGGGCAGGAAGCTGGCAGCTACCCCACCCCTATAGCTCTTTCTGACTGGAAGCAGATTTACTTTTGGTCAGGTGTCTACATAAGCGCTACTGTAAGGTAAGTAATCAAAACTAAATTTGCTACTTGATTTTGCAGGTGGCAAATTTACTCACGATTAGTGAGGTTTACTACACAGTATGCATGTGCATATGTAGATGCACACACTTACTACATAGTAAACTGCATTACTGCGCAGTAAAGCATCTCATGTAGACACATCCTTTGTGTACTACTCAGATTATCTGCTACCTTTACCTATAATTTTTCTTTGTTCTTTAAGGAAATAAGAAGTCTGGCCTAAAAGAGTTGTACTGCTTTGTAAAATTTATTCACATCCTATGTAAATACTGAATCATTAAAAGGTAGTTTCTAGCCAAATACTGCCAATTTCAAGCCTCCAGGAGAAATCGTTACATGCCCTTTCAAAATTATCACCCCATAGCAATCACATGTAACCTTAAACTGAAAATGCCTCATAATTTTTCACTGCCAGAGGTGGAAGGTAATTGACAAGGCAGGAAAAACTGCCCTTGCAAAAAAAGGAAAAGTGAACTAGTTTGATTAAATTAAGATTACATAGAGCAACTCATTTCAGTGACATGTCTAAAGCAGATGCTATATTAAATATAGTCTTCATAGTTATTTTCTCACTTAATGTTCACTAAATGTCCACTTCCAAACTTAACATTATAGGCTTTTGTGGAGGTTTTTAAAACTAATTTGATTAATTTGGTAATCTAAATTCTGATCTAAGTTATTTGCTCTAACCATGTAACCCAATGAAGTCTTTAGGCTCAAAACTGTTTTCACTTCAAACAACAGACCTGTGTTTTATGATCCACATTTAATCTGATAAAATACAAATAATAATTTGACTCAGTAAATGGTAAAACATCATACACTGCATTAGATAACTTTTTGATAAACTTACCTAACCATAGATTGATAAGCGAAAACAGTTTAATTGAACAGAGATTTTCTTAGGACAGAAATTAAATATATGATGTTTACAGAAAAGTAGATGTTTTTAAAAGTATATACACTATCTGGAAACTAAACACATTTAAAGCTCAATATCTCTTAAGTACTAGTACACAATGATTAAATTATTCAAAGGCTTCTTGATTAAAAGAATGTTTTTAAAAATTCTGGGTATGTACAAAATAATTTATTTTTAAATAACATATGAGCTCTAAAACTCAAATATTATGACTAGTATACATGATTATGCAGTGTTTTAGGAACCTCAGAGAAGTGAAATATCTGTTTATTAGTTAAAAAGTCAGGGAAGTAATTTTGATGCGGAAAGACTGCTGGTTTGTGTTGGTTCTGGTTTCAGGGTAAGCGAAGATAGTCAACAAGCGACAGCAGATTAGGGATTCAAAGAAGTCAAAGATGTGTCTTAATATATACAAGAGGCGTCTGTGAATTTACGTGGAACTGAATGAACTATGAAATCTTGGAATTGGAAAGAGATTTCCTAAATCTTAATACTGGTGCAAGAGTGAAGTTGTGGCTAATTCCTCATTTTATGGTTATACTGGAGAAGTTCTGCATGAACCAAACCTATCCCCATGTCAGCTTGACTAGCCTGTTGATAATAGGAACAAAATTAAAAAATCAGTTTGTTTGACTGTTTATGTTTAACTGACGCCTTCCCTGGCAGCAAGTCATAAGATTGGCTAACATTTCCAGGAAGACACTAAAGAGTTCAGAACTCCAGCAAAAACGTTATCATGGCAACAGTTCAGAGTAGGGATTTGCATACACTGGACATAAATATCCCCCTTTTTACCTTGCTCACCTACACAAGACACTTACTGTGCACTAGCCTAATAACACTGCATGGTAGTGCATCACAGTACAAACCGTGCTAACAGCCTACTGCAGAGTGTTATTAAGCTAATGCACAATAAGCATCACTAAATAACCATGTGCCGGTGCTACTGCACAGAAATTCTAGGTACCACATGTTTAGTTAGTACTTTATTAAGGAAGTACTAAACTAAACGCTCAGTATCTAAGGTGCATTAAAGAACATGTAGCCATTCCCAATGATGGTCCAGTCAATCAACTTCTACTGGACTAGTGTGAAGGGAGGACTAAGACATAAATAGCTCCCTTCCCACACTAGTGAAAGTGGTGAGTAACTTTTGCATTTCAATAATAAAATTATATGTTCTTTACAGCACATGTACAGCCCCTTTAGAAGCATAAGAATATGTTTAAAATGCTAAAAAGTAAGAAGCTTTATTTTAGATTGTTAATTTTCTAGTAGAAGATACATATTACCTAATCTTAATACTCTGTAAAATTAATGTGCATTGAAGTGATGGGAAGTTTTGGCTCAAATGGAGTGCCAAATTGGAGCTTTTAATTATCTTAATCGTATTAACCTTTACTTTATCATAAAGTCAGTATGGAAACAAGGTCCATAATTCCTTATATTCAGTCACAACTAAATCAGGAAGTGTGAAGTTACACTTCACTCTTTGACCATACTAAGGGCACTTAAAATGTGAGCATCTGCACATTAAAGCTTGTTAACTTGTACTAAGTGCTGTTTGGGCATCTCAAAGTTAAACCACTTTAGGCAAGGGTTGGATTGTGCTACCTAGCTCAGGTAACTTCTGCTCCACAGAGATAAAATGAGTAATCTGCAGTATTCCAGCATCCCAGGATGCACTGCTCTCAACCCTTCCCTACCAGAGTAAGGATAGAGCCAAGGTGTCCTGGTTCCTAGCCATACCATGCTCACCAGCCCTCTAATGGCAAGATGGAGCTGTGCAGGCAAGAAATGATTAACAACTCCTCACAGCACATTCTAACACTTACACATTTAACATTCCACAGATTTAGTATGGTCTAAGTGTAATGTGTAAGTTCACCCTTATAAGTGCTAGTTTTTCAAGTAGCTGGTCATAAAAATCTGTTATATTTCTGTACAGAATAAACAGTTACTTAGCTATACTTTGGGCATTTTAGTCGCCAAGTGTGAGCTTATGCTCTTTTTTCCTAAGTAAGAAATAAACTCTATTAGTCCATTCAATTACATTAGAAAAAGAACGTGTTTTTTTCTGTTACCACTTATTCTTAAATAACCAAGCACTGGAAGCGTAACAACCATTAAAAGAGTTCTTTCCAATAAAAATGGCATTGCAGGACATGCAGTGAAAAGTACAATCATTTTCTTCTGCTAGCAAAATTGAAGCTAAAGGCCCCCAGGAATCACTTGGGTGGGAACAGTGCCCATGTCTATATGAGTGATGGACTGCACAGTTGTTAGCAAGTACTAAATGACTGTGCAATAACCGGTGTTATGGCGCAGTACCATCACAGCACATTTTTTTCCGACACTTCTAAGCAGTAGCAATGAGCCTTAGATGGGAGATTCAAACAAACAGCATGGATACAGTCAAGAATCTGAGTCCTGGAGACCAGGGGAGACATTGGATCCATAGAAAAATGGACTGTAACAGGGCACTGGGGAATTCCCTAAACTTACAAGAAGTCCCAAGCTTATGACAGAGATGGGACTGTTGTTATTTTAGACTCATGTTTCTTGCTTGTGACATTCCTATGTATAAATAAAACATATTTGATTTTTAATATTGTATTTTCCATCACTGCATTTATTAGCTGGTCACCGTTTCTGCAAGGAAATTGGTAAATGGTCCTGAAACCAGTTGCACCTGATGGATTAAATACGATTGGGAGCACTGCCCTAACTCCCTTTTCCCCACTGTCAGTCTTATTTAGCTCTTCAGAATGTTTGTAGGGTGGCTCCTTCGAATATTCTTTTGCAGTTGTTATTTTGGTAAACTGCCAAAATGTTCCCACAGAAAGGAAATGACAGTTTTTCACGATTTGTAAATCAGCTAAGCCAGAGTTAAATTTAATAATATTTTTAAAAGATCTTTTAGCTGGAAGCTTCCTCTGGATTGAATTTAAAGGGCCAGCTGCCAAAAAAGAAAGTGAAAGAGGAGTGGAAATGACTAAATAAAATAAATTAAGTTATATGACGTATTCTATATATATGTGTAAGAATCATATGTATCTATTATTTGGATTTTTAAAACTACACCAACATGCATAAGAAGTGCAATCTACCTAAAAGAATTTCATATTTGATTTTAAATGTTTAATTTTATCTCTCTCTAATTTTGGATTTTACTAAGGGGATATTGAAAAATATATAATGATATATATCTATATTATAATCTTTCTTATAAATTAACCAGAGTTGCTAATGTATTTAGAATGTACTATATACTAATCCCACATCAAATGTAAGCTTTTAAGTTACTATAGGATTGGAGAAATATAACCAAAAAACCCAAAACGCCCCACCATCTAGTATTAAAGCACAGGGTAGTTGGATTTGTTCATGATATACTTTAAAGGATTAGAAAGCTTTGGTGTTTTGGTTTCCCCCTCAATTAAAATCTCTGGGTGATCTTTAGACCATTAACTAAAATTTGTGGGTGTTTCTCTTTCATAATTCACTTCTGAACAACTGTTACTCACCACTTAGATCTGAGTTTGAAATTTTAGTTCAAGTTACTGATTTTTTAAAAGTGATTGCAGTTTGAGTATTTTAATATAAATCTGAATGATATTGAATAAAAACTATAATAAAGGCCCGCACTTTTGCAAACACATATAAACCTGCTCTTTACTTCTAGAAGTCCAGTTAATGACAATGGGACTTGTAATCAAAGAATCATAGGATTAGAAAGGACCTTAAGGGTTATCTTGTCCAGCACCTGAATGTATAACAACATATATTTCCAAAATAAAGCCTATGTGCCTTAATTCTTCTTTAAATATTGTGTAGTCTTACTAAAGTCAGTATTGCTACTGTGGTGCTTGTGCATCTTCGTCAGTTGGGAGTACGGGGCTCAGTTTAATATGAATTAAATACGTATATATTTAAACATATTTCATCTTTTTATATTTGTATAGTGGTTTATGAAGTTTTATTTAATTAATATAACTAGAATATTGTTTCATATGAATATGTAAGTATATTTTAAGCCAGATGCTTTCAAACCACAGAACAAGCTTCACAACAGACTACAAATCTGATAATAACACAGATGGTATGGTAATAATTGGCTGACACTACAGAGGTCCGATACCTTCGTTCAACAACTTTCACCAAGGGATTAACCTGAGGGTTTGTGTACATGTAAGCATGTAGGTGTATTAGGCAGGGCAAGTCCCTTGCCACAACACAAGAATTCATTGAGTGAATTAAAACTTCTGGATTCTCATGTCCTCTGTTTGGGTAGTGGCTTTAAAATGGAAAATGATTATTTTGAATTCAGGCAAAATAAAGTAATAAAAATCTACAATGCAGATGTAAAATAAGGTTGCAGTATTCATCCCCTATCGCACTGCATACCAATATGCAAAGACATAAACTGAGTCTACAATCACAGTGCTAAACAACATTAGTAGATAATAATAAAGCATCATGCCATTAAATTAGTCAACTGCAAATGCAAGCATTTGCTGATTAGCCCTATGAAAAACACTGAAAGCTTTTATTTAACTAGATTCAAAAGCTGATTCACTGAATGAAATTATCCAGCACAGCCATTTTTCCAAACTCAGGACAATTTCTCTCATGGTTTGCTTATGCTACGACTATACTAATGATTGTCATCTTTAAGGCTTTAGCAGAGAACAGACATTTCTTAAATTACCCAGTAACAGCCTAACATGACTGACTTTTATAATATTTTAGTTAGCAGCATATTTATAGTGTTATAGTCAATGCTTGGTGCTGGTGTCAGGGTATTCTCTTTGTGATACTTCTTCATTTTAAACAAATAATACATTCAGTTATAAACTGGAGCCTCTCCCATTGTTTTATTCTACAGGGGTTGGTTTCAGGTTTTATTATATTCCAGCAGGCCATCTGCCCCTCTCTATTTTACAGAAATGGATTAAGATTCCAAAGTCTCAGGAGTACTACATTATTACTACCAAAACCTGAGAGCAAATCAGAGGGAGAAGCAATGATATAAGTTCCTCCTCTTCTGAACAACCATAATATTCTCAATTAAAAAAATATTGGATGTCCAAGAGCTCCCAGTGAAAAGTACGCTTAGGATAAAATGGGAGAATGGCATCTCCATGGTTTTAAAAAAAAGTTATTGAAGATAAAGGCAGCTTGATTTTTGTGGCTCTAACACCCTTGCTCCTTTTATAGGTTTTTCATTTTCTCCCCCATAATGAAATGTAAATTTTGTACTTTACAGACCAGCTTTGGTCTTCCACACATCGGCGATAATAAACACTACTGCAATCTGATGTCCCAAATGTTTCAATTTGCGCTTACTATAGGTAACATGCTCTACAGTGCTTTGGATTTGAGAATGATATAGAACACTAGGCAACAGCAGAATATATCTTTAGAATTACTGCTAGTTAGAGATGGATCTAGAAAGGATATGGAAAGCATATGGATAGACAGAGCTGTCCCTTGAGGGGTTTGGGTGAATTGGGGCGACTGCCCTGGGCCCTGCACTTTGCAGAGCGTTGCGAACAGTGCCGTACAGGTCCTGCTTGCCACCGTGCACTGCCAGCTCCACGCTCCTGCCACTCGCCATCCCCCCTCCCCCAACCCCCTGAACAGCCTGATATGCCCCACACACCCTTAGGGGCAGCTTTGTGGATAGATGCATTCACTGGTAAAGTGAGGGAGGTCTGTTGCAAAGTACCAAATCAAAACAAAGAACAAGGGAGTTAAGGTAAGGTATCTCTTTGTAATGTATGGAAAGGATCTTTACATTGTTATGGGAAATTTAAATTTGGGAGACATATGCTGGAAAAATGGCTATAACCAGTAGTAAATCATAATGAGAAATTATTCTAAAATTTAAGTAGTTATTCTAAAAGAACTTAATTTGAAAATTATAGACAATGATTTCCTAACATTAAAGGTAGTCAACCTAACATAAGGTAGGTATGTATTTGAACTTCACAGGGCACGTGTACATGAGATAGTACTGCACAGTTGTTTCTGCACATTTATTTAGTACTTGTACTGGCAAATACTAAATGCTCAGTAACTAGAGTTACTGCGCAGTAGCGCTGGTGAATGTCTTTTAGGTGACACTACTGTGCAGTAGCCTAAGAATACTGCACCGCAGTGGTGTATTAGCACTGTCTGTGCTGTGATGCACTACTGCACAGTATTTTCCAGCTACTGCACCGTCAGCATCTCATGCAGACATGCCCACTGTCAGGAAAAATGAATCAACCATTAAGGAATTTAATGCTAAGAAAACAAAGTTACTGAAGAGATTCAGTAATGGGAAACAGAGGACAGTCCCAAACAGCAATATTACTGATTGGAATATAGGCTTATACATAACTGATGTTTTAAAAAAAGATAAGTTCATTAAGCTGAAGAATATTACTAGTGAGATTGACCAAGAAAAAAAACCTGGGAACAAAAATGTGAATGATAATGGGTATTCCTAAGAAAACAGTTTATTAGATAGTCAAACCTCATGATGTTACAAAAAAAAGAAATAGAAAAATTTTGTTTTAAAGCCTATCTATTCCAGTAGAAAAGTGAAGGCAATGATTGAAAAAGGGACAAATAATTAGTAGTAAAAACAATAGTAGGTATAGAAAAGAAGCTAAAGACAATAAGCAGATCTAATGACAACAATAGTTGTGTGAGTGTAGCAGGCTTACCTTTCAGAGCTTGGGTTGAGTCCCAAGCTTGAGATTCTGCTTTTTTGATTCTTGGAGCCCATCCACCAATCAGGAGGGGGCAAGAGAAATAAAGTCATGCCCCTTTCCTGAGGGGAGGGGAGGGGAGAAGAGCTCCCTCAACCTGATTGAAGACTGCAACACTGTCAGGTCCAGAAGATTTCAGGGGCGGAGCCCGGAAGAGTATAAAAGGAGCTATGTGTTCAGCATGAGGGAGATGCATCAGGGACGGAGAAGAGAGAAGAGCGGGGCTTAGAAGAGCTGAGGAGAGCTGCTCAGCAGGGCAAAGCAGTAGCCCAGAACAGCCCCTGAAGACTTCTATCGGTGGGGAGCTGTGGACAGCTCCAGCGGTTAGGCTCTTGGTGCGCAGCACGGTGCATGGTGTTTAGACCCAGCGAGCTGTGTGAGGTGGCTTGGATCTGCAACCTTTGGAGTGAGGCCAGAGAAATGATGCACAGGCCGGTGCACAGAGAAGGATCTTTGGAGCCATTTGGGTGGCTCAGGTCCCCAATCTCCGCATGAGGCCAGTGCAGGAGGTGCTGCATGGAGGTTGAGAGACCCTGGGAGTTGCTTGAGGTGGCTCAGATCTACAGCTGCTGGCATGTGGCAGCAGCTCAGTGCAGACGATGCTGCACAGAGGGTCCGGACGCAGACTGAGCCTCGGTCCTGCATAAGGCTGTCCAGGCCTTCAACCCCTAGCACAAGGCAAAACACCCACTACACACAGCAGTGCATGTGGCCCTAATCTGGGCCAGCAGCAGCAGAGTTGGGTGGTAGGAAAGCCTGGTGGGGAACAGAGCTTGACCTGGAGAATGGGAGGCAACTGTCTGGGACTGTGGAGTAGTAAGTTACCCTGGGGAAAGGGTCCCCACAGGGGAGGAACCCCCAGGGTTGTGAAGGGGCACAATGTGGGCTGCTCCTGGGTGATAGCGGGGGGGGGGGCTTAGGAGTTTTTGGGGTCTCCATCTCCTTTTCCTTTCCCCCCACCTCCTTTCCTGTAGTGGTACCTTGGGAGTGGGGCCCCTGCCCTGGAGGGCACCCATGTAATCTAAGGATTATTGGTTAGATTTGTAGACTGTGCCTTATAGTTTATGTGAATAAGTTGAAGTAATAGTCTGTATATTAATAGAGTTATAAGGTTGCTTTATCAGTATCCTTTGTTCTGGGTTGTTCTGTTGTTCAGCTGTATTTTTGAATAATAATTGTGTGTGTGTGTGTGTGTGTGTGTGTGTATGTATGTGTGTATATATATGGTATAGGGTTCATTGTTTTGTAAATTTGTACATATATATAAATTTGTGTCCTTACCCTTTAATGGTTTTGTTGTAATAATAAATTTGTATATAGTTAAGTAATTGATTGACTGAGCCTGACTCCATAGGGGACGGAGGCGGCCGCTGAGCTGTAGTGTCCCTCTGCAGCACACTGCCCTGCTAATAATTCCCTCAATTGGAGAGGGGAGTACAAACCTATGTACACCCGGGGTACATAAGTGTATCAGGAACAATAGAAATTGTAGCAACTATATAGAGCTATAACAGATAAAAAATTAATAAAGAAGGAAAAGTAGTTTTAAAATAAATATTCTGTTCTGTATATGAAAGGAAAAAGAAAGATATGCTTGCTACACATAGGGATTAAGATATTTCTGGTCCATCAGAAACCAAGGATTTTTGACAATGTCTGTTAAAGATAAACATTTTAAAATTTCAAGGCCCAGATACCTTGAAACTAAGAGGCCTAAAAGAAAAAATCTCTTTCTACTGATGTTCATTATTGGTAAATCTTTTTTATATGTCTGACTTAGTACTAAATGTAATTCTGATTAAGAACATTTGTTAACTGGCTCAAATCTCCAAACTGGCTGTTCTGGATAATCATCACTGCATTGGAGTTTCTTGTGGGTTTCTATTATTTCATGGGATTGGTACTTAGCCTATTGGTAGCCTGTTCAAGATTTTCAGCACTGATCTGGATATAAATGTAAAATCACTGTTGGTGACACTGAAAATGACACAGTGAATGGGAGAACAGCAAATAATGACAAAGACTACGATACAATACAGATACGATACAATGCAGTTCATTTAGTAAACTGGACCCCTCCAAACAAAATGTTTTACAAATGAATATAAATTTGTTAATTTAGAACAATTGATTCTCAACTGGGTTGCCATGGTCAGATATAATTGCCCTGCGTGCTTCCTGTGGAGCTACATTGGGAAGTAGGCACTGGTTCAGCACCACACACTCTTCCCAGAACACAGGAACATGGGGCAGGTGGAACTGCCCTCTGTTTCTGGGGGGAGCATGAGGGGTCAGACTGGAGAGGGCTATGGCAGGAGGATTTATTAGATAACTGTAATGCAGGTAGGAACATGCACTCCTGCTGCAACCACTTCCCAATCTGGTGCTACAAGGCATGTTCTACATCATTGCTGTGGTGGCAGCAGCTGTACCTCGGTTAAGAACTATAGAGTTAAGCTGCGGCAGTAAAACAGTGGTTCTCAAACAAGGTGCTTCCAAATTCCAGAAAGTTATGAAGGAATGCCTTCAAACTAAAGAGGATGAGAACCACTGATTCAGATACAAGAAATCTTGGCCATGACTAGAAAATGGGGACCATATCATGGAAAGCAATGACCCTGAAAAGGATCTTGGGGTCATAGCAGGCAAACAACTAAATACTAGTTTGTAATATAATGTTGCGAAAAACAGGTTGGAGATTTTTGGGTATATAAACATAAGCATTATCTTTTTAAGACTGAAGATTATTAATCACTGGAACTAATTACCAAGGGAAGTATTAAATTATCCATTCCTTGATGTCTTCTTATCAAGACTGAATATGTTTCTGGAAGACATGTTTTAGTCAAATTCATGTTAGTAATTAGTCAGATATAATAAATTCATACAGTAGATCACACTAATTTCTCTAACAATCTCTTCTGGCCTTAAATTCTATTGACTTACTTTAAGGAATTATTTTCCCCATTTTTATATAGGTTTTGGGATGATTTCCAACATGAAGAGGTGGATAGATAAAACCTACAGAGCTCAAGGATTTGCAGATCCCTAAATCTTGGAATTCAGATGGTTTGCAAAGTTTGTTTGAGCTTATAAACTTATTTTTTCTTCAGTTTAAACCCATTTTTTTCTTCAGTGAGGTTTTATATTTTATATATTATAATACTAGGCAACTGTCAATCCTTTGAATCATGTTGTATGCATAAGAGGCCCAGTCAGGTGCCTGATGAATCTACTTATATGGAGTTCTGTGACCATTACTCCAAGACTTTAGATGTGTATGCCTAGGCAAAAGTAAGGAGTGGAGGCTGTCCAAGACCTACTATCCCCCCATTTTGATCCTTGGGACAGAATCCAAAGGCCAGACCAAGTCCAGATGTTCAGTGCCCCAGTGGTTATAGCTTCTGCCAGACAGCAACAGATAAGAACTCTGCTGCTGACTGCCTAATGCCTCAACAAAGGTGTGTTTCTGTCAGGGTGATATCCCTTAGCCTTTCTTCGACCAAAGAATACTCATAAGTGGATGGGGAAGGGGGGAGGGCTAGGATTTTGAAGTGCCCTATACTTGCCTTATGTGGAGGTTGCAACATTGTGGTATTTTATAGGAGCTACCCCACTATGAGTAGCCCTCCATTGCCACCAAACCCTCCAGTAGGACGCAGTTTACAGTTATACCCAGGACTATTTATATATAATGTACTTCTAACTAAACAGAAGTTTGTGCTCAGAATTAAGATGGAAGAACAGGCCTAAAGTTAAACACATATTCCATATTACATTTACTTTTATTCATTTTTTTCCATTCCACTTATCTTTCCTTAGCATGTAGACACCTTAAAGTTTCCCCATGTTTGTTTTCTAGTGTTTATTCTTACTGACCTCTTTTCCCCTTTAATTTTTCTCTCTCTTTTCTATTTCTTCTCCTGTTCTCTCTTAAGTATAGTATCAACCCAATTATATCTGAGACTGAATCAAACTTTCAAAAGTATAATAAGACCTTAATATAGGTCTTTGACTTATTGTAATGGGGAATACAAAATTTACTGCTACTAATTTTAGGTCCTGTGGATATATCTGTTTGTCTTTATGGTCACTTACAGCAGAAATACAGTTTAAAGACCAAAAAATCTTAATATGCAATGATTACAGTCATTTTACATTTCAGAGCTATGTGTCTGTTATGAGATAATAAATTGGAAACAAAATGATCTGTAAACCCATTTTGTTGTATAAACACACAAGATAACTCTCAAGCTGTTTCCTTATTTTTTATTTCAGCCTTACTCAGTCCTGACTTTAAAATGTGATCCCTTTATGGTTTACATAAAGTTTTCCAATCAGTTAATGAGTTAATGGTCAGCAAATGTGGCCTCTATAAGGTACACATAGATATAAAAACCAAAAATATTTCTGACTCTAAACAAAGAACTTTTGTCATTAGTTCTAACGCCAGATTGGAACTCTGGAAAATAGCCGTTAGATATCTAAATACTGTACTCTTGGACAAAGGGAAATCTGCTGGATGTAGTGGTGCTGGTAGACATTTTGCTCCCCACCCATTTTTATCCCTCTCCATTGGCTCAGGAAGGCAAGAACAGGACCTTTATGTTACAGACTGTCAAAAAGATTTGTGTGATTTAGGTCTGATCCTGTAAATACTAGGAAATTATAACTCAGTGAGAGTGGCACACATTTGGGCTAGGTACAGACATTCAAAAAGCCCAATGCAAACTCAATCTAAATTTTTTCTGTAAGTGGCCTAGGTTAGATTGGTAGTGAACAGTACCCTTTGACCTTTCATTGGGGGGGGGGGGCGGGGAAGGATGCCTCCACTGGCTGGGGCCTGC
>NW_017729027.1:35722782-35728299 GCF_001723915.1 Gavialis gangeticus
GGGGGGGGGGGCGGGGAAGGATGCCTCCACTGGCTGAGGCCTGCAGGTTGGAAGCACTCCCACATGCCTCCCAGCATACCCCACAACCCCTCACCCAGCCTGCCAGAGACTGCTAAACGCAGCCAAATGTATTGTCAATCCTGATTCGTTGCAAGAAATGGGCAAGCAGGCCTCCACCCACCTGTCCTGACCAAAGACTGGCTGAGGGCCAAAAAAGCCTTGTAGTACCTCAGGTACCCATGGCCTTGGTACCTGCCAGCAGTGGCTGAGCTGTGGAGGTCAAGGGTTACCTCTGTGTAGGACCAGTTTCAATATTCTGCCTTCTGCTACCCTGATCAGTGAGAGGCGAGCTGGCCACACCGGCCTGCTCAGGGTTGCAGAGTCCATGTTGGGGTCTGGGTGGCAGGGCACCTGTCTATGGCCTGTATGATGTGGTGTGCAGGAGCCAGAGTCAGGCTCTATGGGGCTGTGCCTGAGCATGGGGACAGGGGCATGCTCTGTGAAGATATGCCCAAGCATGGAGGAATGGGGTTCCCTGGCTGGGTGTGTGGAAGCCAGGGTCAGGCTTCATGGGGCTTTGCCTGAGCATGGGGTCGTTGGGGTCTCTGGCTGTGTGTGAGGGTGCCAAGATTGGGCTGAGAAGTTCGATTCACCATTCTAAACTAATTATGTCTGAGTGCACACAGAACCAGATCTATCTTAGACTGGGTTCTGTCATTTTTAGACCAGGATATGTGCACCAAACTTCTGTACTATTATGTGTTTAGATCCATTTCTGCTCACTTAGACTGGTTTATGTGTAATGTCTGTACCTGGCCTTAGAAAATGCTAGATGAATTGTCAAGTGCATGCAGTTGTCTAGTTTCATGTATTGGTGTTAAAAGGAAATGTCTAAGGGTCCTCACTAATTACTCTCATGGATAGGAATGCACTTTGGATCAGGCCCTACGGACATTGTGTATGTTGCTAAATTAAGTACTGTAGAGTGAGTGTGGTAAGCAAAGTGAGATCTCTATATGCTTCTTACCTGTCTATAAAGATTGGTTAAAATCATATAGTGATAGCACTAATATATTGCACTAATTAAGCTTCATTAGAGATAGGGAGCACTAGTACAGCTTAATTAGCTGAGGATTGTCTGCACGTCTCTTTGAGATCCTAGTTTGAAAATGCCAAGTTATCTATTAATATAGAATTGTAATAGAAAAATAATTACAGACAAATTGAAAAGCATCAACAACATATCCTAAAGACAAGGAAGTTTTGATGATGACACATGCTCTTTTTCAGAAAAACTCAATTTTTTTATACACACCAACAAAAATGTGTATAAAAGTTTTGAGTTAGCTAGTGATAAAAGAAATAACTTCAGATTTCTTGACTATACCATGGATGACTGAAATGTGGCAAATAGGCAATTCAAGATTCTTTGTTAGGTTTTAAGTATCTCATTTCTAAAAGTGGGAAGGTATAGTAAAGTACAGTCCCTCAACAGCTAAACACTGAACTAAACAAAATCCAGTTTGCAGGTCAATGGGCACGTCTACCCAACAAGCTGACTGCACAGGAGCTGAATATTATTAAGCAGTATCATGTCACAGCACTAACAGTGCTAATACATGGCTGTGCCTTAGTATTAGGCTACTGCACAGCAGCATCACTTAAAAGACATCCACCGGTGCTACTGTGCAGTAAGTCCTGTTACTGTGCATTTATTTAATACTTGCTTATACAAGTACTTAAATGTGCAGTAACCACTGTAAAGTAGTGTCTAGTGTAGACATGCCCAATAAGTAGCATTTTAAAATAAGATTCTTCAAAAGGGGGGAAACCATTTTGCAAACAATTTTTCAGTGGCCTCATGCAGCTCAGTTTTTTTTAAACAACATTATATTTTAACTAAAGTTTTATGAAAACACATTTTCAATTTTAAAGTCTATTGTAGGACTTTGTGAGGAAAGGTGATCAGTTTTTCCCCGGAGGTTCAAGTTCTCTGGTTGATTTTGTATTTGATGGGTAAGAAGCTGCTGAAGGAAAAGGAGAAAAGAGTAGAAAACACTTAAAAAAAACCTTAAATCCATTCCTTCCTATACCAGGTTTTTGTTCTTCTGATCTTTTGATCTTAGTGCGAGCTGAATTTTGAGTGGCCATGCCTTTCATATCACAAGTTTTGCAACATAACAATATATATATATTTGTTTGCATTTGCTAGGCATGGCATTCATAGTTTCATAGTTTCTAGGGTCAGAAGGGACCTGAGTAGATCATCTAGTCCGACCCCCTGCCATGGCAGGAAATAGTACTGGGGTCAAACGACCCCAGCAAGGTGTTCTTCTAACCTCCTCTTGAAAACCCCCAGGGTAGGAGCCTGCACCACTTCTCTTTAATTCCATCCCACTGATATTCACACAGATGCATACCAATAGAAGTAAAATGAACATAACTGGCTCATCATTTGTAACTTTTTGCTTTAATTATACAAAATTACAAACTAATATCCTTTGCCTGAGTATACATGTCAGAGTAGATCATTACTGGTATATAGCTCCCTTCTTTAAAATCTAGGAATCTATATTATTTAGATACAAACCTAGTTAATATTTAGAAGTTTTTAAAAAGAGCTAGATGTATTTTTCTGCCCATCCAAGTCTTATAAATTGCTGGTTGCAGTATGATGTTGTGTACAGAACTGGTCCTGTGGTTAGATCTAAGATCAAAACTTAGTTTAACCACAGAAGAACAGTGTGATCTTCATTAAGTTAATGTCTCATGTGTTCCATTGGTAAAAAAAAAAAATGATTTTTTCCTTATAGCATTCTTATGAGGAAGCAGATATTAGAGTAATGAATGCCAAAGAATAGGCAATACCATATTTTTTGGCATACCACTTACCCCCAAATAGGACCCATATCTTATTTTTGATAAGACAGAATGAAGAAAAAATGATTTTGTCCAGAGTCATGGTTGCTTTCAGCAGGGACAGAAAACAATCTTTAGCTCCTTTTCCTGCTCAGGCAAAAGCTACAGTTTTAACCCTTTTACACCTGAATAGGCTGCTTTTGCCTGAGCAGGAAAGGGATGGTGAGTGAGCTGGAGATTAGCCTCTGTCTGTGGTCCAACTCAGTGCTGAAGACTAGACTCCACCCTTTCTTCTAGGAGGCTGCTGAGGGAGGAACGTAGGAAAAGAAAGAGCAGCCATCTTACAGGGTCTCCTTGGGTGCCTGTACAAGAGCAGGGAGGCTGCTTTGATGTGCTGTAATTAATCGATTAATCAAGTCTGCTGGAGCATGGTAATTACCACACTCCAGCAGTCTCCCACACCTTGTGTATTAGTGTCCCCATGCTTCAAAATGGTGGCGGAGGCACTTTATCTGAAGCTCATTTGATGAAGTAGAGATAAAGCATCCCCACCGACATTTTGAAGAGCGGGGATGCAGATACACAAGATGCTCTGTGTACTTTATTAGAGCAGCTCCAAAGGCACCTTCCTTCCCTTCCCTCTCCCGCAGCATGTGTATAAATGCCCCGTGCTTCTGTTCAGCTTCCCCACATACTCTAGTTTTGGAGGACATATTTTTGTAAAAAAGGCATGTCTGGTATATGAGTAAATAGGGAAAATAAATAAATATGTCACCCTTCTCAGGGCATTCTGTGCATTAAGCAGGCTATTACCAGAAGTGATAAGTAAATGGGTACACAATAGGGGTGTGTGAAGCAGGCCCTATTCAATTTAGACTTGGATTCGGCCCGAATCAGGGACAGTGATTTAAATCATTAATTCAGATTGCTGTCCCTGATTCAATTTGGTTGAATCCAAATCTGAAGATACGATACTGATTTGGAGAATCAGAGATTCACACACAGACATAGCTTTAAAAGTTTTTTCTACATACCTTGAGATAGCAGGCATGGCTTGTGATTGCTGCAATGCTAGGGTGCATGAATCATCCTGCAGGAGTTCGGGGGGGGGCCCTCTACGTGCTCAGTGGCGAAGAACTTCCAGTCCACTTCCAGGTCTGCTGGGGAGTGTGCTGGGGGGGGCCCCCCACACCTCCTTGGCTTGGTGATTGGCCACAGGGGGACCCTGGGTGCCCCCCCAGACCCAGGAGGCACCAGTCACTAAGCCAGGGACCACAGGGGGACCCCCAGCATGCTCCCCAGTCGACCCAGAAGCAGACCGGAATTGCTTCTGGTCCACTTCCGGGTCTGCTGTTGAGCGTGCTGGGGAGCCTCCCGTGCTTCTGTGGGACACTCCATGCACCTCAGCATCGCAGCATTCATAAGCCCCTGCTACCTAGACATATGTAGAAAAAACATTTAAAGCTGTCTCTATGTCCAAATCTCCAAATCTTTCCGAATCTATTCGGAAGGTTCCAATCTGATTCAGAGAGATTAAGGGGTCCCCTGATTCAATTTGGATTCAGAGATTCGGTCACCAACTTTTTTTCCAAGAATTTTTCCCTTCCACCCGTGGTTCTGTACCTCTGAGTTGCATGCTATGCTTCCTGCCCCTTTCCCATCTGAAAGGAAAGAATACAATTGTGGTTCTTTTCTATAACCTTGCTCATCAGACTGTCTAGTGTTAAGTCAATGTTAGGCAGGTTTGAGATCGTATTAAGCCTTAACCCGTGACTAATCTGAAACATAACTTTTTGACAGCATAACGTTCCATGGACTTAAAATGTTCTAAAGCTAATCTGTAACAGAACCTGTAAGAGTCAAATACTGAAAAGGGCCATGCTTGCTTCATATGCATAGTTCCCACTAAAGAAAATGGAAGTGGTAGGTTTCATAGATTTCATAGATTTTACAGGCATTAGGACTGGAAGGGACCTCAAAGATCATCAAGTCCAGCCTCCTGCCCCAGGGGCAGGAAGTCAACTAGGGTCAAAGGATCCCAGCAAGATAAGCATCCAAGTGTTTCTTGAATGAGTCCAGAGTAGGTGCCTGCACCACTTCTGGAGAGAGTCTACTCCAGGTCTTGTGGGTTCACACAGTAAAGAAAATTTTCCTTATGTCTAGCCTAAAACAGTCTTGGAGGAGTTTATGACCGTTGGTCTTTGTTTTTCCTTGAGGCGCTCTGGTGAACAGACATTCTCCCAGACCCTGATGTACACCCCTTATGTACTTATAAGCAGCCACCAGGAACCACCTGAGCCTGTGCTTTTCCAGGCTGTAGAGTCCCATGGTTCTCAGCCTCCCTTCGTAAGACCTATTGTCTTGCCCTCTGACCATGAGTGTGGTTCTCCTCTGGACTCCCTCAAGCTTCTCGACATTTTTCTTGAATTGTGGAGCCCAGAATTGGATGCAATACTCCAGCTGCAGTACTCCAGTTGTGGCCCCACCAAGGCCAAGTACAGCGGGAGGATGACATCCTGTGATTTACTTGAGAAGCATCTATGGATGAAAGCCAGAGTTTTGTTTGTTTTACCAGCTGTGACATCACATTGGTGGCCCATGTTCATCTTGTGGTCAATCACGACCCCCAAGTCTCTCTCAGCAGTGGTGCTAGCAACT
>NW_017729027.1:35728518-35728726 GCF_001723915.1 Gavialis gangeticus
GTCCACATCATTGATAAAGTTGTTAAAGAGAACCAGTCCAAGGACAGAACCTTGTGGGATGCAACTAGTCACAGAGCACCATAATGATTTGCTACCATCAACCATTACTCTCGGAGCCAATTTCCCAGTCATTGGACTGTGGTGTAGCAAGGCCAAAGTTGGCCAATTTTTCCATGAGGAGGTCATGGGGCACCAGGTCAAATGATTT
>NW_017729027.1:35733726-35739074 GCF_001723915.1 Gavialis gangeticus
CAAAGTTGGCCAATTTTTCCATGAGGAGGTCATGGGGCACCAGGTCAAATGATTTTTTAAAGTTCAGATATATGATGTCAATCTCTTCTCCCTTGTCCAGGTGATATATCACAGGTCATAGAAGGTGATGAAATTGGTCAGGCAAGAACTACCTGTGACAAACCCATGCTGGCTGTCCCTCAGGATGTTGCCCTCAGTCAGCTTATCTAGAAGGGTCTCCTTGATAATTTTCTCCAGAATCTTCCCAGGGATTGAGGTCAAGCTGACTGGCCTGTAATTCCCAGGATCTACTTTCTGCCCTTTCTTGAAGATGGGTACTACATTGGCCTTCTTCCAGTCTTCAAGTACTTCACCTGACTGCCACAAGTTTTTGAATATTTTTGCTAGTGATTAGGCTATGACACCTGCCAGCTCCTTAAGTACTCCAGGGTGTAATCTGTCAGGATCAACTGACTTGAAGATGTCCAGCCTCTCAAAGTGATCAATTACTAGATCAACACCAATGCTGGGTATAAATACACCCTCACACTGGCCATCCCACATCTTGCTAGGCAAGGCGGTCCCATTGGACTAATGAAAGACCAACGTGAAGTACCCATTGAGCAGATTGGCCTTTTCCTAGGTGTCAGTTATCAGCTGTCCTGTTTGGTTCAGCAGGGGTCCAATGTTACCCTTGATTTTTTTTCTGAATCCCTACATATCTGAAAAAGGACTTTTTGTTATCCTTGATATGTGAAGCCAGATGGAGCTTGGCTGCAGCCTTGGATTTCCTGATCCACTCCCTACAGGTATGGACTAGAGCTGAGTACTCCTCCTTGGTGGTAATTCCAGCCTTTCATCCTTTATACATCTCTCTTTTGAGCCCTAGGAGGTCCTCAAGTTCCCTGCTGAGCCAAGGGGGTTGCTGTGCCCTTTTGCTACCCTTCCTCCGAGATGGGATGGCCACCCCTTGTGCTGTCAGGATCACTCCCTTGAGGAGCAACCACACCTCTTGGACTCCTTTTCCTGTCAAGTTTTGGTCCCTTAGGGCCTCAACAATGAGCCTCCTGAGCTTATCAAAGTCAGCTTTCCTGAAGTTGAGGACTTCTGTATTGCTGACTGACTTGCCAGCTTTGCGATGGATAGTAAAGGTGATCAGCTCATGGTCACTGTCACCCAGCTTTCCATCGATTCTTAGGTCACTGACTAGGTCATCCCCTTTGGCCAGTACCAGGTCCAGCAATGCTTTACCTCTTGTCGGCCCATAAACTTCTTGAGTCAGGTAGACCTAGTCCACGCGTGTAAGGAAGCTTTGCGACAGATTGGATTTGGCTGAGTGCTCTTCCCATGAGATGTCTGGGCAGTCTCCCATGACAACCATTCACTGAGAGCATTCAGCCAGTTCCCTGGTGAATTCCTGGTCCAGCTCTTGTTTCTGGTTAGGAGGTCTGTAGTAGACCCTTACCATGATGTCCCCTGTGCCACATTCCCCATGTATTTTAACCCAGACAGACTCCAGTCATCATTCCTGGGTGCCAATGTCAATTTGCAGGGATGTGTAGCTCTCCTTGACATAGAGAGGTACACCCCCGCCTTAGAGATCATTCTGGGGCTAGGGTAGGGGTGGGTTTCCTTAAGTGCCTTAGCCTGCTGGATTTACAAAGGTTGCCCAGTGGGCTTGCAGTGGTGGTTATTCCCCCATACATCAGTAGGCTTAGTTTAAAGCCCAGTGAAGCAGGTCAGCCAGTCTGGCTGAGAAGCGCCTCCTTCTCAGTGGAGTGAGGTGGAGGCTATCTCTCCCCAGCAGACCACTGCCTCTCTCACCAAAGAGAGGACTGTGATCATGGAAGCTGAAGCCTTCATGATGACACCAGCGCCGCACTCTTTGGTTAACTACCTCAACCCGTCTCTCCCTCCTCAGCCCATGACCCACAACCGGGAGGAGTGAGGAAAAAATCACCTGCACCCCCAAACACCTAAGCCCCACTCCCAGAGCCCTGTAGTCTCTCATGACCTGGCTGGAATTGCTCCAAGCCATGTCGTTCATGACCACATGGATAAGGAGCATAGGGTAGTGATCAGAGGGCCGGATAACCTTTGGGATCCTCTCTGCTATGTCCCAGATGCAGGGCCCCGGGCAGTAGCAGACCTCTTGGGCTAGGGGTTCAGGGCGGCAGATTGCCCCCTGAGTCTCCCTCAGGAGGGAGTCTCCCACAAGGACCAGTCTGCGTTTCATCTTAGGGAGAGTAGGGATGGGTAATCCTCCCTTGCCTGCAGGAGCTGGCATCTCTGTAGGCTCTAATGGAGCTGCAAGAGATTCGTACCTGTTGCAAAGCCCCAGAGGGGAGGAGACCTTGGTGCAGCGGGCCTTGGGACTCATGACCACCTTGGTCCAACCCCCTGACTGGGCAGTATGGGAGATCCCCGAGTCCTCCCTTGTCCTGGAAGGTGACCTTGGTCTACCTTCCACCTCCGGGGGGTGAAGGGCCTGGCAGTAGGAGTCTATCTCCCGCTCGCCATCCCTGATGGCACACACAGTCTCTGAACTGCGGCCTGGAGCTCCTCTATCTGGTGCCCCAGAGACTCCAAAGTGGAGCAAACCTCACAAGGGGAGGTGGCCATGCTCCCAGTCCCATGAGCCTGGAAACATGCCAGGCAGCCCCTGAAGCCAAGAGCTGGGTGGAGGCCTCTGAGGTGCCAGATGGGAAGGCCGCAGACTCCAAGGGCACCCTCTGGGTGTGGTGTGTGCCTCTCCGCATTGTGCCACTGGTAGGCCAGCTACTAATGGGACTACCTTCCCTGGGGCTCACTGGCAGGGCCTTGGGCCTTCCTGCTCACCCTCCTGTGCAAACTCCTGCACTAACTTGCACACCAGGCCCAGAAGTGCACCTGTTGGCATGTCCTATTTGTGAGGTGTCTACTCTTTTTCAAAAAATCTCAGGAATCACCTGGAAGGAAGAGAAAACTCATCCCAAAAGCACCTATTAAGTTTAAATATGATTCTGAAATAGTTTTGTGATAGATCTGTTGCCTATATTAAAAAGCTGCTGCCACAAAAGAATTATTTATACTAAATAAATACGTATCTCAGGAAAGCATGCCCTGACAGAGAGAAGAAGAGAGGGACTGGAACCTATTTACTTGTTTTCCCATTTCAAAGAGAAAATCTTGCATAATCATAAGAAACAAAGGTAGCAGCAACACTGAGCAAACCACTCATGGACTTGTACTAAGCTACGTTTTTGTACGTTTTGTTAGAAACTTGTTCTTGAATGAATGGACAGCATAACATAGTACTCAACATGACACTGGAAATACGCATTGGACATGAGAAACTGAAATACCTTGGAAGCTATATTATTTTAAGAGCATTTTAGAAATAGCTGTCTTTTGATACAAACACTGTCCTTCTAAGGAAACATTTTCTCTCCTGAGAAGGTTTTTTGAGCTCAAGATATATAATCTCATGAGTAACTCAGCCATCCCAAAGCAATGACATTACAAAACTTCTATCATGCACTATTAGTATATATGTGTTTGCTTATATATGCATGAGCATTATATCATTTATAAGCATTAAGTATGTGTGTACCTGTGTAGATGTATTTCTGTACACACTCATATGCACACACCAGTATCCATACTACGTGGAAGTGATAAATTAAATTTATCATAAGCCTTACATAGTACCTGGCCATTAATCTTTCCATAGTTACACCCCTAAAGTCTGAAACCTGGAGTGACACTTAAAACATCAACCTGCCAGAGAAATACATTTGTCCTTCTATGTGGAATTTCCCACTAAATCATATTAGCCAAAGGCACAGGATAACTGATATTCGATTCTGGTATAATATCATAGTTTCATAGTTTCTAGGGTTCGAAGGGACCTGAGTAGATCATCTAGTCCGACCCCCTGCCATGGCAGGAAAGATTACTGGGGTCAAATGACCCCAGCAAGGTGTTCATCTAACCTCCTCTTAAAGACCCCCAGGGTAGGAGCCAGCACCACCTCTCTTGGAAGTTGGTTCCAGATCCTAGCCGCCCTGACCGTGAAGTAGTGCCTCCTGATATCTAGCCTAATATCATTCTTATTCTAATTAATAAAAGGCACAGTGAATTCTAAATGTTCTCTTTTGTTCCTCATTTTCCCCTTTCTTTCTGTTTTTTTATTCTTTTACTGCTGCATCAGTGCCATCAGTATTCACTGCAGCACACTTCGTGTGTAACCCTCTAGCAATCATTTTTCTAAGTAATTTCTTTGAATTTCAAGCAGGCTGTCTGCAGCTTTTGGAAGTTCCTTACATATCTGATGAACTAATGACTACTATTTAGGTAACTGGCAGACATTTCAATCCCCTCTTGTAATGATTTATAATATACAAGATCTTAAGTGATCTGGAAAGGATTTTTTGTAATTATTATTATTAGCCTATAGCAGGGGTGGGCAAAATATGGCCCACAGGCCAGATCCGGCCCACCAGGCAATTCCATCCAGCCTGTGGAGCCCCTCTGTATGCTGCCTTGTCCTGGGATGCCCCTCTGCAAGCCACCTCTGTGCAGGAGGTGCAGCTCTAAGCCAACCCCTCCCCGCCCCCCTGGCCTGTCCTGCCCAACCCCAGCCCCAAGGTAGGAAGCACTAGAGACAAGAAGCCTCTATCTGGCATAGGCTTTTGCCTGGTCACCTCATGGCTGTTCCCAATCTCCCTGCCTGTGAGCCTAGAAATGGAAGTAAGGGCTTCACCAGGCTGGGACAAGGGACTCCCGTTAGGGGAAAGGGGACAGGAGCATGGGGAGCTATGTGCTATGGAGCCCAGCTGGGGTGGCTGCTAATGCTGCTGGAGCAGAGCTGCATGCTATATGGCCAAGTGGAGCTGGGCCTGCATGCTGCCACCATGAGCTACTGGGGACTTGGGTGGGAGCACTACTGGGCTGGATGGGGCTGTCCCCACATGCTGCACTCACCTGCAGCTGAGGACTGGGGTGGGGTAGAGCTGGCTGCACACCCTGCCACCATGTGCAGCTGGGGATCAGGCAGGAGTGCTATTGGGCTGGCCCTACATGGCGCACTATGGGGCCGGATGGGGCTGGCCCTGTTTGCTGCCACCATTTACAGCTCCAGGGGGCACACTCTGGGAACTCCGAGTACCACCTCCAAACACACACATGCACACACCCCCTCTCACACCCCATACCCCCCACCATACCCCCAACAAGCACATACACCATCCCACAGCCCCCATATACACTCCCACACCCCACCATTACTGCACAGCTGCCCACACATACTCACAGCCCCCCAGATTTTGGTGTCATCAGCGAATTTAAACAGGTTACTTTCCACCCCTTCATCCAGATCGCTGATGAAG
>NW_017729027.1:35739184-35739806 GCF_001723915.1 Gavialis gangeticus
TTTTATCTCCTATGTTAGTGTGTCTTGCAGTTAACATTTCAAGTCCTTTCTACCACCTTAGTATTACCTCAGTCATAGGAATGTGGAACTATGGGAATTGCCAGACTAGCTGAGACTCCTGGTCCATCTTATCTCCAGCAGTGGCCATCACCAGATATTTCAGTGCAGGTTGTAAGACACAGCAGGAATATATGAAATAATCTGCTCTCGTGAAAGGTTTATCCCAGTCCCTGTGTCTTGAGATTGACTTGAACTCTGAAACAAGGTTTTGTAGCACTTCCAGAATGTTAACATTAACTATTATAATTATGCACATTCTTCTTTGCATACGTGTCCAATCCTTCTTTAAATCTCACTAAATTCTTGGCCTTAAAAACATCCTATGGCAAAGAGTTCTACAGTTTTAATTATGCATAATATGAAGAGTAGTTGTTTTATGCAGTTTTGAATCTGTTACCTAGAACAAAAAGACAGCAGTAACCAACTATAAGAAATCTTCCAACACTATAACCTCCCACACACCCACATCCTCCCACATACACTCTCTCACCCCAGAGCCCAAGATGGTGACCAGGAGCAGGGAACCTGTCAAGGGGTAGGGCTACCCTTGTGGCCCTCAACA
>NW_017729027.1:35744806-35745441 GCF_001723915.1 Gavialis gangeticus
ACAGGCCAGATCCGGCCCACCAGGCAATTCCATCCAGCCTGTGGAGCCCCTCTGTATGCTGCCTTGTCCTGGGATGCCCCTCTGCAAGCCACCTCTGTGCAGGAGGTGCAGCTCTAAGCCAACCCCTCCCCGCCCCCCTGGCCTGTCCTGCCCAACCCCAGCCCCAAGGTAGGAAGCACTAGAGACAAGAAGCCTCTATCTGGCATAGGCTTTTGCCTGGTCACCTCATGGCTGTTCCCAATCTCCCTGCCTGTGAGCCTAGAAATGGAAGTAAGGGCTTCACCAGGCTGGGACAAGGGACTCCCGTTAGGGGAAAGGGGACAGGAGCATGGGGAGCTATGTGCTATGGAGCCCAGCTGGGGTGGCTGCTAATGCTGCTGGAGCAGAGCTGCATGCTATATGGCCAAGTGGAGCTGGGCCTGCATGCTGCCACCATGAGCTACTGGGGACTTGGGTGGGAGCACTACTGGGCTGGATGGGGCTGTCCCCACATGCTGCACTCACCTGCAGCTGAGGACTGGGGTGGGGTAGAGCTGGCTGCACACCCTGCCACCATGTGCAGCTGGGGATCAGGCAGGAGTGCTATTGGGCTGGCCCTACATGGCGCACTATGGGGCCGGATGGGGCTGGCCCTG
>NW_017729027.1:35746042-35751368 GCF_001723915.1 Gavialis gangeticus
ATAACCTCCCACACACCCACATCCTCCCACATACACTCTCTCACCCCAGAGCCCAAGATGGTGACCAGGAGCAGGGAACCTGTCAAGGGGTAGGGCTACCCTTGTGGCCCTCAACACCTCACCAAAACTCATTAAGTGGCCCTCCAGCTGAAATAATTGCTCACCCCAGCCTATATAATCTGAACAAATCAAAGTCATGTCATGTTTGAGATACTGAAGAATACTTTGCTATATGCAATTTGCAGAGTTCAGATTCTTCTGAAAATCCCACTGATGTCTGCTGGCATGTTGCTGACTTTTGACCAGTATAGAAGTGATTCAAAAGACTTCAGTACTGCAATGGTACATCAAAGCCGTGATTTACTTAAGGTCACTGTGCCTTTCTATGGTTGAACCAGGAGTAGATTCTAGATCTAGCTTAACCAGAAGACTATTTTTCCCAAAAGTCATTTCAGAATTTCATCTCTGTTATTCAGTTGTATAGTACTTAGAAATATAAGAAAGTGCTCAGTGGTGTGTCTACATGTGCATTTACGCAGGCTTAAATTTACTGCACAGTAAGAGGGAATAGACTGGAATCTATACATGAAGGCGTTAAAGTGCATTAGTGCTGTGTGTGCCCACACACACAGTGTTACTGTGCGGTAAGGCATCTACATGTGCATTACTGTGCAGTACTTAACGAGTGTAAATTTGATACCTGCATGATGCATGATGCAGGTATCAAATTTATGCTCTAGTCAGTGCAAGTTGCCATATCTACTGCACAGTAATTTTAGTCATATGGCAAGTTGCTATATCTATTGCACCAATAAGGATTTTTTGGCCAATACCAATGGCTGATTATGAACCAGCCATATCGGCCAACACTGATCCAATTTCTGATATACAGCCTAGCAATTTGGTGTTGTGGAGGGAAGAAGAATGTGGGCGGCAGATTGAGGCCCCCATGGTGAGGGAGAAAGTGGGGCTGGGACAGGGGCAGGCACTGCCCAGGTTGGGGACAGCATAGGATGGAGCTGCTGATGCCTTTTCCAGGAGTGTGGAGGGGTGGCTCCTGGCTGCTGCTCTCACCCCGGGGGGAGGCATGGGGGGCATGTTCCCCTTGGATTTGTGCACAGGGCAAAGGTGGGCTGCCTATTGTGGGCTCAGAGCTACACTGGCTTCTTCCCAGTAGGGAGTGCTGGGCCTGGGCTACGCTAAGGGCAGGCAGCAGCAGCACTAGGATGGGGACTGTAGGGTGGGCTATAGACACCCCAAAATTTGCTGTAGCCCCCCCTCTAGCACTGCCGCTGCCTGATCTGCCCTCACCCACCCTGAGCATAGCTTCAGTCCAGCCTCCCCACCTGGAACAGGCCGGCGCAACCCCTAACCCAAAGCCTGCAGCAGGCAGCCTGCCTTCACGCCACTCACAAATCAAGGGGGCACATGCCTCCCATGCCTCTCCCGGGACGCAGTCAGTGGTGGGAGCCACCCGCCCCATACCCTCCAGATGAGCCATCCATGGTTCTGTCTTGCACCCCTCCCTGCCTCAGCTGGGCAGTGCTTACCCCTGCCCCAACCTCACTTCATACGCCACACTGGGGGTTTTGATCTCCCCCCCGCATGCCCCTTCCCTCCCCCACAACCCTTCCCCTCCACAGACTTACCAGTTAGACACTACTCTCCAAGCTGCCGGGCTGCATTCCTGACTGTGTGCATGCATGCAGCATTCATTGGTGACATTAGTGGCCACATGAGCCAAAAAATGCCGATTGACAATAACATCAATTTTCCTTTTGTCACTGCTAATATGATATGGACCGATAAATCGGTGCATCTCTAATTTTGGTTACTACACAGGAAATGCACATGTGTAGACATGCCCAGTGATTCTCAGTTGGACTGTCTTTGCCAATTGCATGTCATTGAGGAGCCCCAGGAAGAACAAGCTGACCACAAGAGGTGGCAGGATTTCAATGGAGTTGGAGAAGTTAATGAGATCCAAGTGGCTCAGAAGGCTGTGACCTTTCAAACTTGCCAACCTTTTGGCTTCCTAGTGAATGTGTGGCAGGATGATATTGTGGAACACAGCCAAACAGGGTGAAGGCATGGACTACAGAGTCCTTTATGTGATGTCTACAACCTCATGAAGCTGAATGTGGGAAACAACCATGTGTTGAGAGACCTTACTGTTCAGTTGCCAAGTAGCAGAGCAAGAACAGATGTTGGAAGAGCATGAATATTAGGTCCTTTCATACAGCTGACAAGTTTGCCAGTTATGCTGATAGAGATCTTGATTTTGGCAGCCAATTTTATCAGATGGTCATGGTAAGTTAAAGACCTATCAGGAATAATGTTGAGATAGGCGAGATAAGAAGAATGTGTTTCCGAGGACACTCACTGAGATTGATGTTTAGTCCCTAACTTCAAAGGGCATTATGGAAGCAGAAACTGAAAATAAACTGATTTTGAAGTGTTACGCTTACAGCAACAGCTGGATATATCTACCAGATCAGAATCAATGTATCCACAAGTCAGAAAAGACTTGATATTGAGTACCCAAACAGAAGTTATTAGTATAGATAAACTTAATGGATATAATTTTAAGTAGATTGTTGATGTATAAGTTAAAAATCAACTTTACAAGAGAATCTTTAAGTAGGTCACTGAGTTGGGGTCTTCAAGAACTGGTTGTGTTGATCCTGTGGACCCTGAAATGGCAGTTGCAAAAAAACCAGTGCCACACAGAATAATCCATGATCATGTTATATACTAGCGGCCAGCAGCCTTTAACAAGCTACAAGCCAGAACAACCCAGTGTTGGTTTGACACTGCCAATTGGCTTTGGTGGCATAACAGTAATAAGCCAGGCACAGCTGGGAGCTGTGCCTGTACTGCCACCACTTCCTCCAGCCACCTGCACCCCTCTCTGGAGGAGGCAGCAGTAGCATGGGTGAAGCATCCAGCTGCCCAGCCCTATTGCAGCTCCTTGCTACTTGGCTCCAGTGTGGGGAGTCACAAGCAAAATTCTCCAGTGCCACAAGCCGGATCCAGAGGTTCCACAGGCTAGATCTGGCCCCTGGGCCTTATGTTGCCAACCCCTGTTATAGACAGTTTCATGAGGAAACTAGTATGCCATACGGCTGTTGTAAGTAGGGTCTAACACAAATTTTTCATGCTATGTAGAGTCAGACTTTATCAGATGTTTGGTTGGAAGTGCTCCAAGTGCCTTTGAAGTACTCCAAATGCAAGGGTGCAGACATTCCTATCATGCTCTGCTGAAGGATGAAAATGTTTCAAGAAGTGTTTCAAACATTTTTCTCTCTTTTTGAGGGTCATTTCTAAAGAGGCAGTTTGACCACTTTTGAAGCGTTTCTTTTGGGTAGTAATTCACAGATTCATAGATGTTAGGGTCAGAAGGGACCTTATCAGGTCATAAAGTCCAATTCCCTGCTCTTTCCTGCCCAGGGCAGGGGGTTCCCTCTAAGCTGTGTGGCATGCGTGGCTGTGCAGGCAGCTCATACCGTGATGCCAGTTGCACCTGCATGGCCACACATGCCACACAGCTTAGAGGGAACGCTGCTCCCTACTCTTCCCATGCAGGAGAGCAAAGGATTAGGCAGAGGGGTCAACAGCCAATAGGTGCTTGACTGTCCTCAGGAACCTTCACAGACAGAGACGTGTAGGGATTCCCACTCTCCAGTTCCACCAATACAGGTTCTCACAATCAGTTTGATGCACTCCAACAGAGGGAAGAGGTGAGGGAAGGATGGCAAAGAAGGGATATACTCTAAATTAGAGTAGGAATTTGAAGTACTTATAATGAATGTCTGTCCATACTCTTACTGGGTTTAACTATATTAACTGTAACAGAAACCAGGGGTGCCCAACATATGGACTACAGGCTGGATCCAGACCACATAGCCATTTCCTCTGGCCCAAACCTAGGAGGGGCCAGGAATTTGCGAATAGGGCAAGCTGGGGCAGGCATACCACTAAATTCTCAGCTACAGAGCCCAGCTCAGAACCCATATTTGTGGTGGGGTTGGGGGAAGGGAGGGAGTGAGAGATGGCTGTGTTAACCCCCATGCAATTGTTTAACATGCCACTCCTACCACGTCTGGATCTGGCCTTGAAGGGGCCCCACAATCTGGACCAGTGCAGTAACTCAAGTGAGTTTAACTTCCATGGCATTTAAGCAATAATATTTTCCTGAATGAAGGCCTAATGGATGGAGTAGAGTGGAACTGTAAGTTTTAGGATGTTGACTGGGGAGTCTGTTGCATTTTATCATGGAGGTTCTTTGCCATTGTAAGCCAATATCTGAGCCTTTCTGGATAGGGCAGGATATAAATCTAAATAACAACAATAACAACTGTTATTATTGGCAGTTGTTGATAATGATGATGATAAATCATGTGTGTGGGGGCCCCTGCAAGATCCTCTGGGCAATCTGGTGGTTGCGCCAGAGGAGAAAGCAGACCTCTTTAACCAATTCTTCACCTCTGTTTTCTTGGGCAGGGACCAGGACTTCCCCACCGTGATGCAAGATGGACTCGAGGGGAACGCCTGCAGACCTCAGGTTGGGGAGGACCAGGTTAGAGAGCTTCTGGAGGGGCTGGACGTGTTTAAATCAGTGGGTCCAGATGCTCTCCACCCCAGGGTGTTGAAGGAGCTAGCAGGGGTTATTCCAGGGCCCTTGGCATGGCTTTACGAGTGCTCGTGGTGCTCGGGCCAGGTGCCGGATGCTTGGAAGGTAGCCAACGTGGTCTCCATCTTTAAAAAGGGGAGGAGGGAGGACCCGGGCAACTATAGGCCCGTCAGTCTTACCTCAATTCTAGGGAAACTCTTTGAGAAGATCATCATGGAGCATATCTGTGATGGGTTGGCCTCAGAGATGATGCTCAAGGGAAACCAGAACGGTTTCATTAGGGGCAGGTCATGTCAGACCAACCTGATTGCCTTTTATGATCAGGTCACAAAAGCCTTGGATGCAGGTGTTGCCGTGGATGTAGTCTTTCTGGACTTCAGCAAGGCCTTTGATGCCATCTCCCACCCCATCCTCATTAAGAAATTGGGTGACTGTGGCATTGATGCCTACACAGTCAGATGGATTGCAGATTGGCTGAAGGGTCGCACTCAGAGGGTGGTGGTGGATGGGTCATATTCGACCTGGGGAGACTTGGGCAGCGGAGCCCTCAGGGCTTGGTCCTTGGGCCTGCGCTGTTCAATCTCTTTATCAGTGATTTGGACGACGGGGTGAAAAGCACCCTCTTTAAATTCGCTGATGATACCAAAATTTGTGGTGAGGTAAGCACACTAGTAGGGAGGGAAAGACTGCAGC
>NW_017729027.1:35751820-35752149 GCF_001723915.1 Gavialis gangeticus
GTTTTTTTCTCCTGCCCTGGCAGGAGGTCAGACTTGAAGATCTATAAGGTCCCTTCCGACCCTACTTCTATGATTCTATGAATCAAAGGAATTCTGGTTGATCCATAGTTGTGAAAAAAGGCCTCAGTGATGGACAGACAGAAATGTATTACTCACTGCTCTCTTCATATATTAAAATTTCTGAATTGCTTCTGCTTGACTTCTCTAAGGTAAATCGTTTTCCTTGGGTGCACTTCATTTCAATAGGAGTTAGATACCTGCATATTTTTGCAATTCTGGACTTAAGTGACATGCTAAAGGCCATGCAGGAAGTCTGTCGCAGAATAGGC
>NW_017729027.1:35757149-35760038 GCF_001723915.1 Gavialis gangeticus
GATACCTGCATATTTTTGCAATTCTGGACTTAAGTGACATGCTAAAGGCCATGCAGGAAGTCTGTCGCAGAATATGCACTCAAACACAGGGATCCCATATACTAAACTAACATTTTAGTCACTGGCCACATACTTTTCAATTTCAAAGCAGGAACCAACTGTACAGAATGGTACAACTGTATGTTTGTTATGTATTACATCACATAATCTGTGTCTGGGTGTGTGTGTACATATGTGTGTGTGTGAGATATATATTTATCACAGACAAGTATACATATATATACACACATATATGGATGGATGGCAAAACACTATATCTAAATATCAATATGAAATGGTATATGAAGTAGATATAATGTTAACTTAGCCCCAAAATCAATTAGCACAGAAATAGATCTTTTACAAGGATAGACATTATTTATGGCTTTTCAGATCAGATCATTCACAGAATAACTAAAATATTTGAAGCTTATAAAAGTCCTTTTTCAGATTTCTATCTTACTCTTCCAGTGTTATAAAAGTCTCAGAAAAAATCTATAAGGAAAACAGCAGATTTTCTTAATCTATTTAATTATATATACCACTTTTTGAACATATATGGAGCTCTTCAACAGCAGAACTCAATTTTATAAATATGACTAAAACATTATTATATGTTTTTTAAGATGAAAAACCTAAAAACTCACAGGAGGTTAACAGCCTAATGAGCACTTAAAATTTTCATTGACTGCAACAAAAACTATAGGTTAGCACTAGCAAGTTATATAAAGTAACAGAGCAGGTCAATAGCAGAACAAAGTGAAGAACAAGGATTTCTTGATGTTCTATCTTGTATTCTTTTTACTGGACTCACTTTGCTGCCAGTTATATGCATACAGTGTTGTAGGTTATGAAGTTAGAGACAACTAGTTAAAGAGGCTTTAACCCAGGATACAGTTTTGCATTCATAATACCTGCACATAGTGTGTTTACCTCATTGTAATTTCATATGAAAGAAAGTATGTACCTAAAACCAGGCAGAAGGTAGGGTAGGGTGGCACCATAGAGACTAACTGGTTTAAAGAGGCAACAGCCTACTTTATTAGGTGTTGATTTTGGCTGATTACGGATGTGAGTCTGTAAGGCCCTCAGTACAGCTGATACTGATCCCAGTCATGTAGTGGCTTATCAGTCCTTGGGAAAAAAAAATCAGCCATTCATGCCCACAGTTGTTTAGTGTTCTGAAATACCTGATGCCTGACAATTGATTATGTTTATCTGGCATCATATATTTTTATAACTGTCTTTAGTAGTCAGTAGTGATAACATAAATGTTATGAGATCAAATGTATTTTTGGTGATACAAGATTTGAAGATATGATATCTTTAAGGCCTGTTATGCAGGAGGTCAGAGTTGATGATCACAATGGTTCCTTCTGTCTTAACAAAAATATATCTATGAATCTAACCTAAATAATCTGAGCTGATGTTAGGCTCTGGAAGTTATTAAACAAAGACTTACCAGGAAAAGACTGGGCATCAATAATGACCGATAAGAATTTAATGGTTGTAAATATTGAAGATAAAACCATATTATGGCAGCAGTCTGTAAGAAGTCTTCCTGGAATCAGTTATAATTAATCCCTAAAAATTAATTATATGACTGGATGAACACCTTGCTGGTGTCGTTTGTTCCCAGTACTTTTCCCTGCCATGGCAGGGGGTCAGACTTGATGATCTGCTCAGGTCCCTTCCGACCCTACCAACTGTGAAACTATGAAACCAACTATGAAACTATGACTGCTCCTATGGAGAGAGATTATAAAACAGTGCAAGTAACTGGAGAAAATCAAGAAAGGAAAAAATAAGTCTAGATTGAATATTAGTGGAAAAATCTAGATTTTGTACCCCATTACTAGAATGGGAAGAGGATCCAAGGGCACCTGGCCCTTTTCCCTTCCTTCACTACCCCTCTATCCACCTTGTCCTTTTTTACCTTTGGTGTGTTTGCTGGTTCATCCTTTCCCTGAATTTCATATATTGGGCACCCCCTGCTTTCCTGGTTACATGGTTCTCATTCCCCCCTCCCCACCTTGCTTCCTTCCACTTCCTCTTTGTGTCTCCTGCCTGTGCCCTGGTGGTGCTGCTGGAGGCAAACTCACAAGAGCCTGAAGCAAGATAGCTGCCAGGCTCAGATGCAGACAGAGCCTCATGACCCAAGGGACAGAAGTAGAATGGACATATGACCCAGAGAGCCCTGTATAAGCCCAAGCTTCTGGCCAGGGTGGATAGCCTAGCTGTGGAAGCTACTGGGGACAAAACCTTCTCTGAAAGGCATGAGGACTGGAGCCCAGGCTGTGGTAAGAGGACTCAGGAGGCAGCCCTGAGTAAAGAGAAGCTGGGGACATGCGTAGAAAGCAAGATAAGTACCCTGCACATTTTCTGTTCTGTTTTCCTTTCTACTTGGAGCCCACCACCAAGGGATGTGAGAAACCCTGTGCAGGACATTCCCTTCAACCGGGACTGATGTTTGTATTTGGTGGCTTCATTTTCCCTTGGAGGGTCAGATTGTGGCTGTCGGGGAGGTGGAAGCCACTGAAAGGGGGTGACTCGAAACACCCTTTCTGGACTTCAGCAAGGCCTTTGACACCGTCTCTCACCCCATCCTAGTTAAAAAACTAGGTGACTGTGGCATCGATGCCTCCACAGTCAGATGGACTGCAGATTGGCTGAGGGGTCGCACTCAGAGGGTGGTGGTGGATGGGTCATATTCGACCTGGGGCGAGGTGGGTAGCGGAGTCCCCCAGGGCTCGGTCCTGGGGCCTGCGCTGTTCAATTTCTTCATCAGCGATCTGGATGAAGGGGTGGAAAGTAACCTGTTTAAATTCGCTGATGACACCAAAATCTGGG
>NW_017729027.1:35760322-35798572 GCF_001723915.1 Gavialis gangeticus
GTTAGGGCGGCTAGGAGCTGGAACCAACTTCCAAGGGAAGTGGTGCTGGCCCCTACCCTGGGGGTCTTTAAGAAGAGGCTGGATGCCCACCTAGCTGGACTCGTTTGAGTCCCATTTCTCTTTTTGGGGTTTTTGTTGTTCTCCCGCCCTGGCGGGGGGTCGGGCTAGAAGATCTACTAGGTCCCTTCCGACCCTTAATCTATGAATCTATGAAACCCTAAACTTGAAATTCCACTGAGTGGACAGAGGATAAGGAATAGAGCAGTGGTTCTCAACCTATTTGCCATAGTGGGCCACACTTGCAGCTCTGAATGTGTTATGTGGGCTGCACCCGCACAACTTACTTCCTGTGTATCCATTTAAAAAATGTTTTAACAAGATTTTACATGGGCCACAGCAGTGTGCTGATTGGGCTGTATGTGACCCATGGGCCACAGGTTGAGAACCACTGGACTGGAGTATGTTGTGTGGCCAAATGAGATTGAGCTTGCCTGGACTATAAGGCAGGAGGTAGCAGGGGCAAAACAGGACTGAAGGCCCCCAGATACCTATGTAGAAGGGTTGTGGGTTCTGGAACCTGTGGTCATGGGGCATGACCAGAGCTGAGCCAGGAGCCTGTGGTTCTGAACAGTGCCCCTGAGCTAGAAAGCTCAGTGAAAGTAAAATTGGGACAAGGCCGGGGGGCAGCCTTGGAGCAGACAGGGCCCACCTCTTCAAAAGCATGTCTTGCCCTCTGTGCAGCCTCCCATACTAATGTTGACATCAAGACATGGCAGGTAAGACTACTGAATATGGGCGAGAACAGAGGATGTAGGTACTAGTAGGCCTCTAGGGGCAGGTACCCTGTAGCGGAACTCATAAGCAGGTCTATGTAGGGTTAGAATCAGTCTCCCAAAGGAAGAGGTATGTATAACCTCAACTAAGAGATTTAAGATGTAAAGGCTAGGATTTTTTAAAAGAAGCATAAGGGAGTTAGGTGCCCATATTTCAAGCCTTTCGAAATCCCAGCCAAAACAGACAAAGCAAGCAAAACCTTTACAGAAGCAAAAGCCCGGGATAAGGGGAAAGATGAACTAAGAGTTCTTTTTTGTGTCTAATCTGCATGATTCTATGAAGTACTGAGAAACACAAGGCAAGTTGAGTAGAAATAAAACACTTACTCTGGGATTTTCTTACTTGGTGGATTTTTAAATAAATCACAGAGAAGAAATAAAATGACAGCATGGGCCTCTAAGTATAATACTAATATCCTTCTGTCCAAGGAATTGATCCTGGTGTGTTTGAACGGTCAGCACTAGCACTGGCCTTATCTGGAATTACACATACATTAAGGCTAAGGCTGTATGAGTCTATCTTAACTGAAATTACAGTCTCATTTTCATTTGTGATCTTTTAAAAGACAGGGTTATAGCTTACAAATTATGTAAATATTTAGACTAAAATGAATTTTACAGAAGTTACACAATATACCAGTTCAGTTTAATGAATGGTAATAATCAACCTAGACAGATTTTTTTTCCTAACAAATCTTCTGTCAATAGGTATTCTGCATCTCAGCAAATGCTTAGTAACATGCACTGTTGCAGCTGCTTTAGGTGACCTTTTTAATGAAATCCCAGAGGATGCACATGGTTAAATGCCATGCAACCTGTTTGCACAGCCAGATTTGAATTATTTATTATCTGTTTTTGTTGAGTAAATAGATTTCCTCTGTTCAGATAGTTCATCTTCACAGAATTAAATACTCACATTGTTTTTTGTTTTAATGCTGAAGACTAGAAATTTCGGGCATTTTTACACATGGTCTGGTGGGGGGGAGCAATTTAATTAAAGCACCTAGAATGTCTCGTGACTCAGCATCTCCATGCTGCAAAATGGCTGCAGGGCACTTTATCTAAAGCTTGCCAAATGAACTTTAGTTAAAGTGCCCCCACCGCCATTGTGAAATGTGGGAATGCTGATACACAAGGCACAGAGGCTGGCTGGAGTGCAGTAATTACCGTATTTCAGCAGACACAATTAATCAAGTCTTCTCTGACACACTGTAATTACAGCGTGTCAGAGCAGCCTCCCAGCTCATGTATAGGTACCCCTTGGCTCCATCAAATCAACAGTTCAAACCATTTTTTATAGGCAGAAATTCGTATGGACTTTACTTATTTTTTTTTCAAACTTGTAAATTATATGTGCTGGCTTGAAAACAAGACTAAATTTATAGAATAAGATGCAGAAATTTAAACTCATACTATATAATTAATGTCAATAAGAACTTTCCCTTCAAAAGGACTACTATTTTGATTTAATAAATAATGCTAATCTCTACCCTGTACTGACATCCCTCTAGCTTCAGACATACCATCAGAACAGAATCCCATTTATTTTTGCTGTAATTTTCAAACTTTCTCAGATAAAAGCACTTGTCATAATGGTCGTAAGTATTTCTTCACACAACAGAAGAGGAAAGTGGTGCAGATTTTTAAAAATGAAATGCTAAATCAGGTATTTTGCATAGTTTTTTATTATATTATGCACCTGATTTCAGTCCAGGTTTGTCAAAAAGCTTACTAAAAAGTTTTAAGTTCTTTTGGGAATAGCTCGGCTGAATTCTGAATAAAAATAGTCCAAGATGTTAGGAAAATCTAGTAATATATTCAAGGTGTCTGTCCTTCCATACAAACCAGATGCAGCTTTGACTAAATTTTATTCTGGATATTTTGTATTGCAAATTCAAAAAGGATAATCAAGGTAAAGTGATGTGAACTGAAGCAAAATTTTATGTTGTATTTGAAATGCTTTCAAAGCAAGACCAGAGAGTGGGGCTTTGTTTATGCCTTTAATCTGTATAGGACCACTTTTAAAATAGCATATTTGTTATAGGGAAAAGAACTCACCTTTAATTCTCACTTAGCATAATCTATTCATATTTGTGCATAATGTTATATAACAGATAACTAGTAGGAACAAAAATGTTATGGCATTTAAGCTGATATTTTTGCTGGCAGTATCAAAAAAAATTTAAATGTTTCCCCACTTTGCTAACTAATTAAACTGACTGTGCTCCAAATACAACAAAGTGATCTAAGATTGCACCCCTTAGAATGAAGTTACAGTACTAGATTCCATATCAGATGTATTGACCAAGATCCTAAACTGAACATCTATACCTGATTTAAAGACATTTCATAGAAATGTCAGTAATTGAACCTCTTGTAACATTTTCAAGGTTATATGCACTTCTTGGAATTATGAGATAAAATTGTTATCCCACTTGGTCTGCTATCCTAAAATTAACACTACATTAGCTATAAAAGGTAATATTAAAATGTAGTCTTGTTTTTCTTTGTTGATCACTGTATACCTCAAAACAGATCATTTAATTTATTTCACTGTTTCAGTTTAGATCCTCAGTTAGTCTAAATGAGTGTAACCATTAATGTTAACACAGCTTTACAGACTCTGTTTAGTTTCCCTTTGTATTATTATTGTATTAATATTAATTGCAATTAATATTGAAATATAGAGCAGGAGTTTTGAATCACACCATATACAGTCAGTTTTGGCATTAGAATATTTGTTCTTAATTCCTTCTTCATCTTTCTCAGTACAATTAACATTGAAAATTATGGTTCTGACTCTGGAACTGGGCTTTTAAAAATGAAATGGCATATTTCCCCCAATGGTTCCACGTGCTTTACATTTATACAATTGTATTATGAAATGCTTGCAAGAAAAGTAGTAGTATTCAGTAGAACAATAGCAGGGAGTGGGAAAAATAGTAGTCTGTACAATGTTAGATTTAATTTTCCAATGTGAAACTGTCACAAACCAGTAACAAATTATTCATTTTTTAACTTTTTTGCACTGGTATAATCAACCTGAGATTCTTATTCATTTCCCAGGAAACAAAATACAATATATAGCAACATGTTTTAAGGGAAGGATTTCATTAAAATATTTCAAACCAGACCCCTGATGTTATGTATTCCAATCCTTAGGCATGAAAAGTCAATGGAATTTCTCATGTACTTAAATTCTAGAATACTTAGAGCGCCTCCCTGCAATATAGGCACCCTCTTTTTTTTTAAGTGAAGTGTTTTTGCATGGTAAAGATAAAAATCACTACTTGTCATCTCATGTGCATAAATTTTTTTTCTTTATTAAATACACAAAAAAATTTGATTCCATTACATAAAAAGCTGAAAAATCAGTTTTGTGCAATTAATTTTTGTAGTGAAATAATTCCTGTATTTCAGTTTCTGCTAAATAATTTCCATCACTAAACTTACAGTTTATATGTGAAAACAATTGGCCAGGCTCGGGGCTGTGTGCACAGATCCCTGCCAGTACAATGGGAAATAACTTTGCAGCTTTCTCTTACCATGCCGTTACTTGAACATGTGGTCAGGTGCTCCCCCATGGCTGGGAGCTCAGTCAGGTGATGGGACTCCTAGATGCACGGGTGCACTATTTGCTGTGAATCCTGTAGCTGATGAGGCTTGCAGCTGCAGCAACACATGGAATGCTGCTGCTGCCATGGGTCTTGTCAGCTGCAGGAGTCTCAGCCATGGGAACTTACTACTTGCTGGTGCACAGAGAACCCAGTATCAAAGTGCTGGAACTGACAGTTGATCCTACAGTCCCACATGCACGTGTGGCATGGCAGGAGGCACGATGGTGCAGATCATGCAACAGATCCTATCGTGCCTTTACCTGAACATCTAAAAGGGCCTTTAGTGTCTCAGGATTAGCAAATCCTTCCTGCCTTTCCTCAGAAAGCTTCTAAAGCCCTAGCTAAACAGAAGTTTACAATTAAATGCTTCTATGGGGTTATCATCCTGATGTTCTTTAACTCCTTCTGCACTTCAAATGTATGGGAGTCATATAAGCAAGTCTTCCTAAAATGCAAAGTAAAATGCTGCAACACTTTTCTTCAGATCAGAATAACAGTTTCATCACTTAAGCCAAACTAAGCAAAAAGAAAATAAACAGTTTGATTACTAGATTCTAACAGCTGCATCTCACCAGATTTCAATAGGGTTAGAATCCATGAACAAAATGGATAACTGAATCATTACAACATTATATATATATATATATATATATATATATATAATGACCCTTTCCCCTCCTCCTTACTGTCAGACCCTGGTCTCCCTAAGAACATGGAAGTGAGGAACATATTTGAAAACATTGCTGGAGGCAATAAACATGTCTGGAGAAATTTGCATATAGGCAAATAACTACGAGTACCCATAGATTTAGTTCAGCCAGAATTGAGGTGTTTCATGTTTTTTGAAACTGCTGCAAGTTTTAGCACAGGTATTCTATCAACTCACTTTAAGTAACATTTTTGTATCTACATATACATAATACAAATCAGGTGCATATACATGTGCATTAATGCACTTTTCCTAATGCATATAAAATTTGGTACCTCCAGTGTGAGGTACTACATGAATGAGCATTAGGCTGCCCTGATGCACAGCAGTGCAAGTGCATGCTTTTAAAGTTTTGCTTAATGTGCAGTAGCCTATTTTACTGCACATTAGTTTAGCAGCATGACTTTTTCTGCTCTGCTTTAATGCGCAGTAAAATAGGCTACTGCACATTAAAGTACATGTGCAGACACATCCACTAACAATTATATTAGTCCAAAGCCAAAAGGCTAATCATTTATTATATAGCTCACTGGGCTGGTCCTCAGCAGAGCCAGCAGCATTTCAAGCCATGGTGACTCCACAGCTTAAAACTGTTCAGTATCTGTGTGTACTCCAGATCCCTCCCCACAAAGGAACCATGTGCTCAATAGCCTCCCACTCATGACTGGAACTGGGTGTTCTTATTATGAATCCCAGGAGCCTGTAAAAATGTATATGCAGATGAAAGGTAGGGCATCCTGGTCCAGTTCCACATCATGGAGGGCAGAGCCACAATAATCATATGTAAAAGGCTGAGAGAGGGAGCAACAGAGCCATTTTAGGTGAACTGTTTGGGGACCCATTTCGTGATGTTTGGCAGATATGTAAGGCTAGTGAAGAAACAGGAATTACTGGAAATGGGAAAGGCATAGCTCAGCTGTGGAAACAAAGAGGAAGTCAAAATATATTCAATGTAGTGGTTCACCATGACTGTGGGGGCACACAATAGGTAATATCAGATATCTTATGCAAATGGAATGCACTAACCTATCCTTGGGGTAGATTCCAAAAGCATTGGAAGCCTGTTTTATGCCTTAAAAGCAGAGAAAGGGATCAACATAGCATTGAAGTGGAAGGAGTCCAAGAGGGAGACCCAAAGCTCAAAACAATGGCAGTGGTGGCAAGTAATCATGTGGTGGTAAAAGAGTTGAAGAATGGAAATGAATATCTGGAGACAGATGAAGAGTGGACACAATTAGAGAAGGAAGAAAGAAGGTGATAGCAGGAGCAATGGTAGGGGCAGCAGTGATGACAGTGGAAGGAAGGAAGACAGGAGTAGAGGAGAATGTGAGACAGATCAGGAGAATTAGGAGAAGGTGCATCAGGCAAGAAGCAGAGGATAGCAGAAGCATGATGACAGGCTGGCCCACTAGGAGTGGCATGGCAAGAAAACAGAGAAGAGACACCAAGAAAAACTAAGGAGGAGTAGAGGCTGTGGATAAAGCCAACTTTAACTGGTGATGGGACGCAGACTGAATCAACAATGAACAGATATAATTTCCTGGAAAAGTTTCTGTTTGAGATTTCGGAGGTGCAGGTGGAGCATATCACCTGCCTGATTGCTTTCTTGAACTGAAAGACTTGGGAATTGACTTGCTGGGATGAAGAACTTTTGGAGGAAATATAAAGAGAAATGTGGGAGGGTTGAATCAAGAGGGATAAAGTTCATACCAAGGGAAAAGTCAAGAGAAAGAATGATTATAGTTTGAATGTACATGGATTTACTAGAAGCAGAAGGTATAGAAAGCTGGAGAGAAAAGTGCATCAGGAGAGTTATGTCAGTAGAGAAAGTAACGGATAAATATGGTATCTGGACGGGGTCTTGGAGGGCAGGAGCAGACAAATGGAGCTCAGGTGGGGTGCTGCACCTCCCATCAGTGATTCAAGCTGGGGCACATCAAGGTTTTCTAATGTACCATAGGCAACCAAAAAGGTGCATCGAATGCAGAAAAATGGGCAGCTGTCTGCATACTGTCCCCTCACGGTGTACTACAGGTATGATGGGATGGGGCATAGAGCAGCAGTGTGACAGGAGTCCCTAAAATTCACTATTTGTAAGGGAGAGGGACACTTGTATTGTAGGTGCCCCAAAACCTTTGCAAGTATAATCAGACCCCTGAGGCACAGCAAAACCCAGAGGATGATAGCAGAGAAGAGGAGAGGTTAGACACTGAGGCAGAAGTAGTGGGAAAAACCCTGCAGGAGGGTGAAACAGAAGCAGGGAGGCAAAATTTCTGTGAGTGAGGCAGTACACGAAGAGATAGGAGATGGAATGGAAGGAAAGGCATGTACAGCAAACAGCTCAGATATGGATGTGGGGGTGAGGAAGAAAGAACACACCCTACAGACAACAGAAGTAGAAACAGAGCAAGAGAAGAACCAGAGAGACCAGTTAGGAAAAGAAAAGAAAATGCAGAGGCTGAAGACCAGGAAGAAGAAACCTGCTAATGAGGGAGGTGAATCAGAGGAAGAGCCAAAGAGCCATTTCCTGCTGCTAATGCCTCTGGGTTACAGCCCAGAGTTGAGACCAGAAGGCAGGATGTGGCAGGGAGGTAGGCATACTCAACTTTCCTAAATGTGAAAGTGATCCTGCAGCTTGCAAAAGCTACAGGAATGTGAGTGAGGCAGGAGGAGGAGTTGACCACCCCGAGCAGTAGCACACATGAACCTTAAAGGGAAAGATGTGCTCATTTTAAAACAACCATAAATGGCATTGGCAACAGTTTCACTTAATGTCAGGAATATCTTAACACGGCAAAGATTTGAACAAATTGCACTGGTGTTGAACCAAGTAAGGGCAGACATAATCTGCCTACAAGAATGTGGTATTCCAGAGGAAAGAGATTATAAACACTTTGAGAAAAGGTGGAGATGGGGACCATCTTGGTGGTAAGGGACAAAATGAGAAAAAAGTGGCAGGGCTAGCAATATTATTCAAGAACCCAGAGCTGAGAGCAACACAGGTAGAAAAAGTCATCAATGGAAGATTGCAATGAATGATGCTAGCAATCAGGGGAACAGAATTAGAAATTTTCAATGTATATGCGCCACCAGAGAGGGAAGGGAGGAATGTACAGCTTAGAAAGCTAGCAGTTTATGTGATCGGAGGGAGACTGCACATATTAGTGAGAGATTTTAACTGTATAATCCAAATGGGCAACAGAACAGGTGAAGAAGGATACAGGACTTTACACAACTCATCCAGACTGTTCACAAATATAATGAAAGAAGAGTTGCATGGACAGGAGAGGAAGTTTTCACTATAACAAACTCCAGTGGAAAGAAACAATTAAGAACTGACTTTGTGCATGTATCAGAAGAAATATGGATAAAGAAGAAAGAAACCATACATGTGGCTTTTAATGATCACCAGATGCTGAAGGTGGTAATGAATCTTGGTAAGTGCCCCATGAGTGGGAAGGAACTGTAGAAGTTAAATGTGCAGCTGTTACAAGATGAAGAGATGTGTCAAACATACATGAGGCAGTATGACGGGGTGGCAAACACTGAAGAAATATTTTGCAAGTACCAGAGAATTGTTTATGATGGTGAAGAAAAGAACAGGGTAATTATTTAGAAAGGAAGGCCAAAGGTGTGAAGGGAAAAGAACAAAAGAGCTAAGACAGCTGCAAAGAAAGATGCAGAAGCTACTAAAGGAAGCCGCAGAAGGAAGATAGATATGAGAAGAGTTGAATAAATAAGGCAAGAGTTAGGAAGCTGTTTAAAAAAAAAAAGATGAGGGAGGAAATATTCTTGGTATAAACACACTGGTTGGGAGAAAAGGAAGAGTGGTCCTGATACTTATTGGCCAGAGTAAAGGAAGCTAAAGGAGAGCTAAAAGCAGTGTGGGAAGAAGGTGATGTCCAGGTGGAAAAGCAGGAGGAGGTGTTGGAGGTGATAAGGAGATGTTATAAAGAGCTATATCAGAAGAAGGAAACAGAAAGGAAAAAGATGAAGGATGTCTTGGAACAGATTGAAGAAAAAATAGAAGTGGAGGAAGCAAAGTAGATGGAAGAAAACATAAGTTTAAAGGAAGTAGATATGTATTTAAAAACCTTTTAGAGAGGGGAATCATCAGGAGCAGACAGACTGCCTAGGAATTTTATGAGAAGTTTTGGACATGGATAGGGAGGGATATAATGGAAGTGTTCAAAGAAATAGGAGAAATAAGAGTGGCAGGGAAATTTTTTTACAAGAGGTGCTGTACTCTTACTCCTCAAAGAAGTGGAGAAGGAACTCCTGAAAACCTGGAGACTGATTACACTCCTTAATATGGACTATGAGTTAAAGGCCAAGATGCTGGCTTTGAGGATGAGGAAAAACTTCCAAAAGATAATACATGAAGGCCAACTGTGTTCAGTACCTGGTAGAAAAATCAGAGTGATCAGAGATACACTGTCCCACATTCAAAAGAGGAAAACAAACACAGTTATAACAGACCTAGATTTAGAACAAGTATACCACAGAGTGGATCATAATTACTTATTGGAGGTGCTAGAAAAAATGGGGTGCCGAGAGAAGTTTATATGTTGAATAAGGTTAATGTATACAGAAGCAGACAGTCAAGTCCAAATTAATGGGCACCTAAAAGGGACCTTTAAAAATCCATATGGGGTGAGACAAGGATGCCTCCCATTGCCACAACTATTTGTGTGCAGCATGAACCCATTAACACAAAGAATAATAAAAGAGAAGGTCAAAAGTGAAGTAAAGATACTGGGAAGGGGTGAGTTAAAATGTTTACCATACATGGATGATATAAATGGGGCAGTCAGAGTCTTTCAACAGAAAGGGTGCTAAAGCTGGAAAGCATACAACAGATTATGGAAAAGGAACAGGGGCTAAACTAAATAGATCAAAAAGTGCTAGCATGGGAGTAGGGAACTGGAAGGACTTGGAGAAGTTGGGCCTTCAAATAAGAGAGAAAGGAATCAAGAGTGTTGGGATCCTAATAAATGCTGAAGAGAAAGGTGACAGCAAGACTGGCAAATATGGGAAAAGTTGACAGCAAGACTCCAGCAAATATTTTGGTTATGGTCTGGAAGGATGCTGGTGGCACTTAAGATTGTGATACTGGCAACTATTATATATATGGGAATTGTATTCCCCCTGATGTGGCAGCAGAGAGCAAAAATACAGAAGAAAATACATGTGTTCTTCTCAAATGCCGAAAGAGAACGGTTGGCTAGATCCTAACTGTACAAAGCAAGAGGTGGAGGGATGGGGGCTGCCGGACTTGGGAATGTTCAACTATGCAAAATATGTAAGCATGATATGCAAGGTGGTAACGGAGGGAGAGGGGACAGCATATTACCTGATTTCACACAGCTTCAATTTTGAGGAAATGGGGAGTATATCAGACTTCTTTGAAGAGTCCATGGGTGTGGCAACCAACAATTCATTACATTAGGATGGAAGGATTCATGCAGAGGTATAAAGTAGGGAAGGTAGGGATGGAGGTCCTGAAGGATCATAAGAAATTAATGAAACCAGTAAGGGACAGTGGGAAACTTTATAGAAGGACAAGTGAAGAAGATGTAGGGACCAGTGGCAGGTAAACAACTAAAAGTGGAGCATGCTGGCTGAGCATGGATGCTTGTATGAAATATCTTGCTAATGAGAGACACAACACAGATGGGGCTTGACAAGCTCATTGAGGTGCCCAAGGGAGAGCTGTGGTGAAGAAGCAATGGTGTACAGGTTTCCCTTGCTTTATGAAGGATCTGTATGTGCAAATTTACTTTTATGCAATGACCCTTTTTATACCAAAAATTTGTTATATGCAAGGTAAATTCACTGTTATACGATCAGTGTGGTGGAAACCTACAAGTCAGCTGCTTTGTGCAGTGCATTGTGGGAGTGGCACGCACCAAAATATAGTCCCTGTGTGGATCTGTGCTCCTTGCTCGTTGTCTCTGACACATGTTTCTGTAGTTGCCATCCCCATTATGATAGTACCCTGTACTTGTGTGTACTCTCTGCTGTTGGTGACTACCAAAATTGTCTTTTAAAAGTGGTAGAAATGGGTCTGGGGTCAGTAGTTGAGGTCTTAGAACGTATCCCTATTTGTTACATTATAAAGTGGGGTCCCTTTATGCAAATGTGAGTTATGCGGTGTTTTCCAGGAATGCATGTACAGCATGAAGCTAGGAAAACCTGTATGCATGTATACTTATGCAAAGGGGATGTGGGAAAGGGTCCACCACTTTCTGTGACCAAAATAAACCTGTCATTAGCAAGGGAGATGGTACAATATGGACTCATATCAAAGGGACTGTAGGAAACATTATTAAGGACTTCATTCGCATGTGTTAAAACTAGTTTATGGAAAGTAAGAAACCTCTGGAAGAGATCAGAGAGAAAGAGGCAAGGAAGAACTGACAGAAAAAGGACTGGACACTTGTTTCACTAAACCAAAATGGAGGACTGATGGGAATGGATGGGCGTTTCAGGTGGTTACTGAGGTAACAGTTTTTTCATGGGGTTTTGTATGAAGAAAAAGATTTCTGTATGGATTTTTTTGTGGGAAGCTGATGTACATTACTTAAGGGTTTAATATATGCAGCAGTACATTTTTGATGTGTAGTTGATTCTGTGCCATGAGGTCTTGGTAAAACAAGGCTGCTCGGTATGTATAGTTTTATAAATGTAGGGTGATAGGTGTATTTTTAATAACGTTTGTAAAAAACAATCCCCAGAAAAAAAAAGGTTCCCATCAGTATCTCAGCCTTTTTCTAAGATCATATGTAGCACATGATGGTTGAGGCACTGATCATTAGGGCACCTGGAGCATGGGACCCTAGAAATGACAGCATCCTGTGCACCTGCCGCATATCATGCCACTATGCCAAGCTGATGCAGCGCCTCATGGAGTCCAACACTATCCACTGGTCCAGTGACATCTACATGAAGCCTATCACAGGACAGTCCCAGTAAATGGACCCCACCTGATATCAACTGGAAGTGATGCAGTGGAGACCGCCTGACCACCCCCTGCTCAGGGCCAGCTTCTTCCCAGCAGGAAGGGGCTTATTCAGCCACCAGCCCTGAGCACAGCCCCAAGCTGCAGCCCTACAGCAGTGCGAGTGGCCTCTCTCTGTTCTGGGCAAGGCCCCTGCTTATCCAGCTGCTGACACCACAGCGGGGTCTGACCAGCCCGGCCACAGGCGAAGCTGGGGAGGAATAATGGAGGAGAGCAGTCAGCAGCTGGGAGCCCAGGGGCTGCAAGTTAACCCCTCCAGCACCTGCCCCAGCACAAAATGAGCAGCAGGCGCCTGACCCTGCCCCCAGCTGGCAGCTGGAGTGGCAAGCAGTGAGTGAGGTGACAGGCAGCAGCCCAACACAGCTTCCCAGAACGTGAGCCCCTTCCCAGCAGGGAGGAAGGAGCATGCTCTGGAATTGGCAGAGCTGTTGTGGAGTGTGGCGGCCCTGCAGGGGCACGGCCAGGCAGGGCCCTGGGGAGTGCAGAAGGTGGAGTTATTCCTCCAGTGAGGGGACAGCCGAGGGCCTGTTCCGGGCAGGGAGTGAGTGCTGCTGCAAGAGCCAGCAGACCCAGCTGCCAGTGGGGCTACAGGGGAAACTAACACTCCTCCCTGCCCCCCTCTGCCTCAGGGGCTATGGGGCCCAGAGCTGCAGAAGGACAGGGGAGCAACCGGCAGACCTGGCTCTGGTCCCTGCCGGTGGTACAGGGAGGAGAGAATTAAACCCCTCTCTGGCCAGACCCCCGCCCCTGCCTATCCATGCTCAGGTTGGGGAGCAGAGGGGCAGAGCCAGCCTGGCTGAGATGGAGCAGAGAGCCCCTCCCACCCCAGAGAGCATGCCAGGATGCTGGAGGTCTCTGGTTTATCTTAAACCAGCAAGGGGTCTTGGACCAGTTTGACCCAAATCACTTAAGTCTGATACTGCATTCAACCAGGTTTATCTGAAACCTGTTTCAGCCATTTTGAAACTGCTTTATGTGTACTGAATGTCTGTTCTGTTACAGTTTTAAACCAGTTTCTGATCACTTAAACCAGTTTATGTGTAATGTCTGTCCCTAGCCCATATTTTCTAGGAGGACTTACTCTATGTCTAAGCTTAGGCCCCAAACCATTCCAAAGGCAGTAACAAGACTGTTTGTTCTTTACTGTAAGTAGTTTTCTATACAAGTTCTGGTATATAAAGTGTAGTTTCAACATCACAAATTTCATCAAGATACTACCAACCCCTCACCTGCTGCACAAGCAATAGTTTGTCCAACAGTTATACGTAACAGCGATCCAGAGGGCTCCTGTTACTTAGGAGGAAATTGCAGCAGGGTGAGTTGGCTCAGAGAATAGCAGGTAAGGAACTAGTTACCTGCTAGCTGAGATGTTGCCAAAAGCCAGCAGTAACAGACACAGGGAAAGACAGACAAGCTTCTCATGGGCTAAGAGTTGCAAACAGAAGCTAAACAGCTACAAGGGAGGCAGGCAGACCCTTAGGGTTCAAAACTGAACACACCTGTGATAGCTACTGAATCACCTAACCAAAAGGGGACAGGGCTTAGTATGTATATAAACTCACCGCCTGAGCCTGTAGGATAAGGGGTAGCCCTGTTGTACAGACAGGTAGCCACTGTTTATGTTGGGACCCAGAGTGGATTAGTTGGTGTTATGGCCAGAGAACTTATTCCTTTCTTATGGTTTATACCAATGGTTTGGGTTGGACTGTGAGGGGTGCTTTTGGATGTCCCACTGATGACTGAGGGGTACATGACTGTTTTGAGCCCAGCCAGAGGCCAGACAGGGTACTGACTGGTGGCATTTAAGAAGGGATAAAGCCAAAATTTGAGAAAGCTGCCACTTGCTGTGGCTAAGCAGGGGCAGGGACCCACCACCCAAGGGGGTTGGCAATAGGGCCAAAGGCCCAAAGCCCGAGAGGCATGGAACAGTGTTGAAGGGGAGCTAGGATCAGGGCCAAGGACCTGAAGCCTGAGAGGGGAAGAACCAGTGCCCAGGAAGGACGAGACCCAGGGCCAGGGAGCCCAATGCCCACAAGGGGCAAGAACAAGGGCCAAGGGCCTGAAACCTAAGAGTGGCTAAGCCACAGCCCAACAGGGCGAGACTAGTGCTAGAGTCCAGAAGCCTGGTCTGACACAATAGATCAGAACTAACTGGCCCAGCAAGAAAAAAGGGGCAGAAGTCAAATGGGCCAAGTTCCCAACAAGGGAGACTGATTGGACAAGAAACATCTGCAAGGATTGGGTGTGGCTAAAAGGGGAGATAAGGAGGCCATGAAATTGCCCTTAGGGCCTAATTGCTCACTGCCTTATCTCATGAGCAGATGAGATCTCACTCAGGGATCGCTGGGCCAGGATGCTCAAAGGATAGGATGAAACAGGACTAAGTGGCCACCAGGATATGTCAAGGCCACCCTGGGGCTGGCCTTTGTTACATTATGGCTGTAAGAGGGTTACCACAGGACTCCACATCTTCAGTTCCCTGCACAGTGTGTTCAGGAATGCTCTTTTTCCAGTGAAGAAATCAGTTCCCCCACTTAAAACATGAACCCCAATTTGGGGGGCGGGGAAAGGTGTATGATATATTTAAGAAAATATGGTATTTTTCCAGAAGAATACAATGTAGCTATGAAAAGGGTCCAAGAGGAGTTGGATCTACAGTTGCAAAAATCCTGGACAAGAGGTATATTGTTATTCACAATGCTTTTTTAATATAGCCAGGTTTCTGCCTGTTTGTCTTCCTGATGAAAAAAATATGTTTTTCCATGTCCTGTCTGTAAGAATTTGCGCTGACTCCTTTATACCTCACCCTTTGGGTAGCTCGTGTGAGCATTCCTGATAGACAGAACACTCCACATCCATCCTGATAAGTACTACCTATCTAAAGATAAGATGGGAGTTTATACTTGCACACACCTTTTGAAAAGGAAGTCCTATGAAGTCAGTCAAGCACCAATTTAAATGTTTTGAAGGGACACTGATGCCCTATTTGAATTCAGGTTTCTATGTTTTAAATACTTGTTGAAAAGCTTGGCTGAATATTAAAATTACAGGCACAAGTATATAAGCCCCCTCCCCCCATGGAAGCTATCAATGTAAATTATGCTTGGGATTTTGGCTTACAATTTTTCATTCCTATTGATAGCAACAGGTGTTCATTTAATGTTTCTGTGGTTCGATTTTTAAGGATTTGGGGGGTATTTTTTAACACACCGGGTGTGTCTACATGTGCATTTGTGCTGGCTTAAATTTACTTTGTAGTAAGTAACTGCGCAGTAAGTGGGAATAGGTAGGCATCTACACATGCAGGTATTAAAGCTCATTAAGGCTGTGTGGACTGACTTGGGACTAAAGTTAGCCCCAAGTCAGTCCACACACATAGTGTTACTGTGCAGTAATGTGTCTACACGTGCGTTACTGCACAGTAACTACTTGGGTTTAAATTTGATACCTTCATGATGCAGGTATCAAATTTACGCTCAAGTCAGCATAAGTTGCCATATTTACTACGCAGTATGGCATAAGTTGCCATATTTACTGCGCTGATTGAACTCTCTTTTCTAAAATAAAAAATGTAGGGTGAAATTTTTCTAAAGAGCTTAGGACTCAACAGTTCCTATTGCGTTGCATATTTTTTGAAAAATCTATACTTAAAATTTACTTGAAAGAGTAACATCTAATAGTAGTGGTAGTACTAGTATATTTTATTCTTCCTGACAGACTAAAGGTGAAAATCTGGGTTCATGGTACTCAATAGTAACATATTTTTATTTTAATGTAGAAAACCCTGGAGCGCAATTTGATTCGAACTCTTGTATTACTTGCATGGGAGCATTTGCAGTGTGCAGAATGAAGCTCGGAAAGTGTTTTGATGTAATTTGAAGTAAAGAAGATATTGGTAACATGATCTTTTATGTGAGAAAACATAATAAAAAGAATTCAATGTTATCATGTAATCAATAATCACTTTCTCTCTCTTAAAAGCAGAATGGGAGATTCTGTACTGTGAAACTTCCCGTTTTCCAGGAATATTTTTCTCTACTTCAGTGATACACCATTTTCCAGATATTCCATGCTGTTCTGTTTTATGCAAATATTATTACAGTTAGCCTGTAGGTATGATACTGAGCAAAACTGTTTTTAAATGTTATCTTTGATATTCTAAGTGCATCAACATAGTATGGAAGTGCTAGTAAGCAGCAAATGGATTTAAAATATGCTTTGTGCAGGTGTGGTTCCCCAGAGCATTGCTTTCTTGACAGAAGGTGACTACAAGAGTTCAAAAAGACTCATGGCAAGAAGGAAAGGAAGAAGCCTTACTTACAGTTCAGAATATATTTGGGTCAGACTGTTCCCTCTGCAAGGAAAGAAAATGGGAAGAAAAATGGGGAGAAGAAGGAAAAGTATAGAAGAGCATAGTACTTCACCTGTATCAACTTTCTTCGCCCAGTAGAGCAGAAATGCTGCAATGGATGTGCTAAAGAGAACAGGGCAGCTTCCAGTGAGACTAAAAGTCATGATCAAAAATAAGTTAAAGATCAATATTTTTTACTATGTGTATGAAATGTTCCAATAATACTTAATATACTCAATGTACTAAAAGCCCAAATTAAATCATCAAAAACTTGGTTGGAAGGGGCCTAAGGAATTTATCTAGTCCAGCCACCTGTTCAAGATAGGATCACCTTGGTTTAAACCTTTCCATGTAAGTGCTTATTTGCTCTGCACATAAGAGTTCTTAATGACAGAAAGTTCATAACCTCTCTAGGTAGTTTGATCCAGCGTACAAATTACTGCTACTTCTTGTCCTGTGCCCTATGGACAAAGACAATTAATCACTATCCTCTTCATAACAACTTTTTTTTTGTATTTAAGGTCTAGTGTCTCATTCCCCCTCAGTCTTCTCGCTCCAAAAAAATAATCCCAGATTTTCCAACTTGTTTTTTTACATCATCTTTTCTAGGCCTATGATCAGTTTATTTTTCTCTTGGTATTCTAATTTGTCCATGTTTTTTTTTTTAAGAGTGGTGCTCCGAACTAGATTCAGTACTTCACATGATTTGCATTATACTATTAACTTTTTGGTAATAATATTCCATATTCTGTTTGTGATCTCCTTTAGCTCCCAGGCCTTCTTCTGCAGCACTACAGCCTAGCTAGCTGTTGTCTCTTTATTTTGTGCTTTTGATTTGTTCCTTCCTACATGTAATATACTGCATTTGTCTTAACTGAATTTTATTTTATTTCATGCCACTTTTCTAATGTATCAAGGCTATTTCAACTGGGAATCCTGTCCTCCTTGTCTGTTCTTTCACATAGCTTGGCATTTTCCACGAATTTAATAACTGAACACTCAATTTCATCCCTTAACTCATAAATGAAGATACTGAATAGTACTGGATCAAGAACAGAGCTGTGAAAAGCCCATATGAAACTTTCTTCCACTTTGACGCTGAGACACTGATAACTATTCTTTGAATCTAATTATCCAACCTGTCATGCACATACCTTCATTTCCTCTGTCCTGTATTTCCTTAGCTTACTTATGAGAATGTCATGGAAGACGCCATCAAAAACTTTCTAAAGCTGGGATGTATCTTGTCCACTATCACCTGATCCACAAAACCTGTCGCCTTGTCAAAGAAGGAAATCAGGTTGGCTAAGCATGACTTCCACTTAATAAATCCGTTAGCTCTTCCTTATCAGCTTGTTATCTCCTAGGTATTAACAAACTATTGATTCTATCCTAGAGTTAAGGACTGTTTGATTATATGATTGAGTATATTTCCTTGCTAGCTGTAAATAACATTTTAGTAGCAGAGATTTTTTGAGTGACCATGATGACTCAAAGAAAAAAGATTTTTAATATATATCAAATTTTAGCTCCTGCTTCTGTACAATTTGGTCACAAGCTTGTTAACCTTAAGCATATGAATAGTCGCAGTGACTGTGAATTGAATATGCACATTAACAAAGTTAACCGTTTGCAAGTCCAAGGCTTTATTCCTTCTCCTCCTCCAGGTATTTTTTTTTTTTACTAAGGCTATAAAATAGAGATAAGATGCTGTAACTGTACTGGCATTTAAATATAACACTATCTAGAAATTAGGCTGTTATACATTTTAGCTGGAAGTAGAAACAGCATACATTTTAAAATACTTTTTAAAACTTTAGGTGATTTAAATGAATGACTTGCAAAGAACCACATGATTTAAATCATAATGCAAATCAATTATTTAAATCAATCCCAGCAACACCTTTCATCTTGCCACCTCTTAACTCTAGAGATACTCATTAGTAAAAGCCATAGTATCATCCACCCACTTTATATCCTAAACCTTTTCCCACATAATAAAAGAGTTATCAGGAGAAACTATGAGGTTAACATTAGACAGAGAAAGCATTCTACAGGCTTCCTAGCTTTCTCAAACAATTCTTCTTGAATCTTCCATTAAAAATTACATTTTGTGGTTACGTTCTTTTCACATCAAGGGCTCTCTAATGAAAGACTTTCTTAAGCCAGTGTGGTTGAATCATCTTCTGCAGCTAATAGCTCAGAACTGTCATAAAAATTGTATATTCAGGTGATACTTGAGGTATTTAAAAAATGCAACCAAGCCAGAATGTCCCTTATATCAGAATGAAAGTTTTAGAAGATAGAGAATTCCTTATTCTCCTCCTACCTTTTGGACAGTCGATTACAAAAGTCTACTTAGGGTGCATCTAGAAGAGATACTTTACTGGAAATTAGACCAAATTACTGCACAGTAAACATCACCTTCTACATGTGTATATGCTTACTGCACATTAATTTGCTCTAATCACAGGTAAATTTGCTACCTATAAATACAAGTAGCAAATTTACTCAGGAGTAATTACTGCACAGTAGGGGTGATGTGTAAGGGGTGCACGTGCACCCGCTAAGCATGGTGGTGCACCCCCTACAAAAAGGTGCTGCTGACACTGTCAGCAGCTCCTGCAGGCAGTAGCCGCTCACCACCACCCCCCGCTGCCGACACTGCCAGCAGCATCTCTGGGTGGTTAGCGACACTGCTGGCAGCATCTGCGGGAGCTCCTGCTTACTGCTGCTGCTGCCACACTCCTGCCATGCTCCTGCCACCACCGTGCCGCCCCAGCTGCCGAGGGCACATTTTGTTCATGCTGTGCAGTATGACACGTCATCAGCTGATCAGCAGGGGACAGAAGATTGGTCGCTGCCCCCGGGAGCTACCTGCTGCTGGGGCAGTTTCTACCACTAGAGCTCAGGTGGGGACAATGTCCCCCTGGCTGCTGCAGGGATTGATGCAAGGCCAGTGGAGGCAGGGGCAGACTGATGCCTGCCTGCAGCAAATTTGCTTCTGCTTCCCTGCACATATTGACACCTGCCCAGGGTGGGTTTACTCTGGAGAAAATTACCTCAGAGCATTTGCACATGTAGACACACACTTATTTACTAAATTATTGTTAGTTACTATTAGTTTTGTTTTCATAACAGTGGGCAGTTGAGAAGATAGCACAAAGATTTCCAAAACAAATCAAAACAGACAAAATGCCTGAAAAGTTTTTATCACTGGGGAGGATGAAGGTAAATAGATACTTAAGGGACTGACTAACTGATAAACTCTTTTTCCAAAAATTAAAAAAATTATAATGATAAAATAGAGCCTAATATTCCAGAGAGGAAGTACCAACTTCTTAACAGAGCCTGAGTAATTGTGCATTGGGTTTTAGATATGCCTTGAGTGGAAATTAAGTAGACAGAAACTCCTATAATTTAGAAGGTAGCCTTTTAATTAAATACTGACAGACATGACTCAAAAGGACATGACCCACTGGGTTTTACAATCTAAATGAAAGAGTATACAAGGGAATAATGAAATGACAACCAGGCTCACCCCATTCCTTCCAGGAGGGTTTCCTGCCATGGTAGCCACCTAAGCACAGCCGTGTCCAATATTCCATTCTACATAGACAAATCTGAAATGATTGTTTACCAAACTGCAGCTTCACAGCATCCTGTGTGCCCCAGAATCACCTCAATTTGTGGAGAAGTACTGTAAGGGTTGAGCAGGATGGAGGGACCTTATCCAATGACTGACTCTTACTCTAAATGACTAGAAAAGCCTCTCTCCCTCCTAGCATCCCAAAAGTCTATAAAAAATTGACCATACACATTTTACCTGGAAGCTGGGGCCATGATTGCTATGTCAGTTTTCAAATAACAGAAGATCATTTAGTAGAAGAGAGGTGAACTGAATGATGAATACATGTTTAATATGCAAGTTTCATAGCAGTTGAATCCACAGAGCTCTTGCTGAAATTTGTTGGAACATTTTAACAGAGTTGAATTTTGACTTGGCCTACATTAAATCAACCTCATTCAAAGTCAATGGCAGTTACAATACTGGTAAGAGTTGTTACTAACAGTATGGTAAAGATAAGTTTACTAGTGTTTCTTACATACTGTACAAAAAAACTGGAGAACTTTTCAGTTGACTGATTAACTTGTTTATGTATTACTTTCACTATATTCATCTATTTCCATATCTTCCATGAACCATCAAAATGGCATCTTTCTCCCATTTAATTGGACTTTTGCAATTAATGAGCCAAGACAAGCATTGCCTCAAGCTCAGTTCCTTACTACCATTCCAGTCTTTTTCCCCCAATTATACTGAAAGTAGCTGGCAAAGTGGATTGCTGAGAGGTGAAAAAAGTTTCTCAGGCCAGTCTCCCATACCTTTATGCTATAATTTTTTTTTTCCCTATAGGTAGGTAAAGGGCTTGCTATTGTTTTAAGTTTCAGAAAAAATCTTGCATTAGCCTGTGATAATGACTATTGGTATACTCATATGCATTACTAAACATGATAAGGAACAGCAAATAATCAGTTTTTCTCATAACATAAAGAGCATATACATTCTCTCAACAGGGTTATAAAATGTTGCAATTGCTTGGATCTACTTAATTAAGCATAGTGAACTGGAAGACAGAATAACTGACAATTATATTTTGTGCATACTAGTATTTTTCCACAGGTCAACAAAGAAGGCATTTGTTTTTCAGCTCAGTTTACTTTCATTCATCATGGGTCCCATACAATTTTATAAAAATCATTTTGTTGTGGAAGTTAACTGTTTTCTAAGGATCCGGTTTGGTTTTGTTTACCTGGTACCTTACCAAGGTAGACCTGAAAGCTACTGTCACAATATTCAAACTTGGGACTCCAAAGTCAATTCATATTTGGGTTTTCCATAAATAGCTCTGTTTTAAAAAGAGCAGAATTCCTTAGCTTTCATTGATATTAGAAACCCATGTTTGAAAGAGAAATAAAATAACTAGCTTGTAACTAATGCACCAACTCCCCTTCGCCACCCACAATAACTCTAAAGAGAAGGCTCAAATATATACACCTTCATTAAGCTGAATTTCTAATTTTCCTTACTATAGCTATTTTCACCATTTGTAATCTTAATAAAGTATGTATTCTGTTATACAAACATCATCATTACAATCACTGTAACCCCCACATGCGGTAGGTTACACTGATAAGGAAAACGTTATTGGCAATATTCTTTTCTAACATCGTTTCATGGGCATTGTTTTTTCTCTAGCACAGCTTGACCTATCATCTTCCTCTAGCTAAGTGGATTCATCACTAATCAGCAATCTGCCTAACATTATTTACAGAACACACCTCTGTAAAAAAAAGCAGCGGCTAGTTATTTTAAGGAGGCACTTTTTGCATCAAGCATTGAGGAAAGAGGTCAGAAGAATGAGTTCACCATTAAAGGTCATTAACAGCCTCCCACAATTTCTAAGAATCTATGTTATTTGCTGAATTGATCATAATCAACATTCCTTGGGCTAGTATACCTTGAATGGTAAGGGCAGAATTCTGTTCCACCTAATGGATGACCAAAGTACAGTTTGAGACTAACTCTGGGTTACCTGAATGAAGTGCAGGAGCAATTCTATTACCCTCATGGATGTGTAAGTGCGCCAATTTTAGGACCATGATCACCTTGTGGAGACAGAGACACACACATACACATATTCCTATAATAGAGAGTACTAGGTGAAATAGAATTCTGTTGAATATGTCTTCTGTTCCCACTAAGGTTATCTGAAGTTCTCATTAATTTCAACAGCAGTGGGATGAGGCCCCGTGTCTTTAGTTGTATGGAGTTTGCTGAACACTGTGTTTAACTTCTTCTTTCTTTTTTTATAACTCCCCTCTGTGGATTGTTGCCCCCTTCTTCCCTCACTGACTGACAAACGGCTAATTTCAATACAACTATCTCATCACAGCTTGCTCAAGAGAAGCAGACTGCCCTGTCCTTGTCCAGTATTCTAATTCTTGCAAACTCTTTGAGATAACCTGCAATAGAAATGTTTTGAGTACTTTGCCTGCAGTCCACCTTCCTTTTAAGCTTAACTGTATAGGTGACATAGAATCACAGAATCATAGAAAGTTAGGGTTGGAAGAGAGTCCAACCCACTGCTCAAAGAAGAACCACCCCCAACTAGATTATCCCAGCCAAGGCTTTGTCTAGCCAGGTCTTAAACCTCTAAGGATAGAGCTTCCACCACTTCACTAGGTAACCTGTTCCAGTGTTTTACTATGCCTCTAGTGAGAAAATTTACCCTAATATCTAACCTAAACTTCTTTTGCTGCAACTTGAAAGTGTTGCTCCTTGTTCTGTCATCTGCAACCACTAAGAACTATCTAGCTTCATCTTTTGAACCCCCCTTCAGATAGTTGAAGGCTGCTATTAAATCCTCTCTCAGTCTTCTCTTCTGTAGACTAAATAAGCCCAGTTCCCTCAGTCTTTCCTCATAACTCATGTCCCCCAGGCCCCTCACTATTTTTGTTGCCCTCTGCTGGACTCTCTCAAATTTGTCCACATCCTTTCTGTAATGGGGGCACTGAAACTGAACATAGTACTCCAGATGTGGCCTCACCAATTGTGAATATAGTGGAATAATCACTTGCCTTGACCTACTGGCAACACACCTAACACTGCAGTCCAGTATGCTGTTAGCCTTCTTTGCAACAAAGGCATGCTGATGGCTCATATTCAGCTTATTGTCTACTATTATCCCCAGGTCCTTTTCTGCAGAGCTGCTGCCCAGCCAGTCAGCCCCTAGCCTGTACTGGTGCATGGGATTGTTCCATCATAAGTGCAGGACTTTCTACTTGTCCTTGTTGAACCTTATGAGACTCCTTTTGGCCCAATCCTCCAATTTGGCTAGGTCACTCTGAATCCTAGCCCTACCCTCCAACGTATCTACTACTCCCCCCAGCTTGGTGTCATCTGCAAACTTGCTGAGGGTGCACTCTATGCCATCTTCCAGGTTGTTGATGAAGTCATTGAACAAAACCGGCCCCACATCTGACCCCTGGGGCACTCCACTTGATAACAGATGCCAACTAGACATCGAGCCATTGATTACTACTCTCTGAGCCTGATGCTTCACTGACATATATCAGTGAATACCAAAAGACACAGTAAAATATCACTGCTGCTTTCAAGAATAAATAATGTCCTCCTGAAGCAACCAATCCATATCACCACAAGAGCCCAATTTTATAAGGCTGCTATTTCATTTTTACTGTTTGGTAATGTGTTGGTTGATTTTTAATCCATTCTGCGGTCTCATCCTTGCAGGGTGATGCCATCACCAACCAGAAATCATTCTTTTAATTAATATGGAAGTGACCTAAATAAAACATTAGGACAGAAATTAAACATAACTGGTATAAATGATCTGAAACTGGTTCAAATATGTAACACAAAAGAAGTTCACTACACATAAAATACTTTCAAAATGACCACAGCCAGTTTAAGATAAACCTGGACAGATGTAGTATCACATTGAACTGATTTAGGTTAAATCAGTTTAGTGAACATCTGTCCCAGATCCCCTCCAGATTCTAGTTAATTCATAGTCCCCCAACATCCCAAGATGTTTTGCACCTACCCTGCAACCCCTCAATAAATTCAGCCTCAGGCTTTTTGACTATGTGTACTTAGACAAAAGGTCTAAAATACTATGAACTAGATCTCCTTTAAAAAGGGTTAAAGGCTATGTCTAACCTTTACTATATAATAATGCATAAAATACCCTGAAAATAGTGAGCCTTCATCTGACAGCATTTCCTGCATAGGACAGGAGGAATGGAAGAAGCATGAATTGTAGGCAGGCAGAAAACATGTAGAAAATGTACTGCAAGAATCATTGCCTTTTGTGATTTTGAAGCTTAAGATTATAGACAGTGTATCTTTATGGAGTCCCAAACCTCCCTCAAAAGGAAAATAAGGGTTGGAAGGGACCTCAGGAGGTCATCCAGTCCAACCCCCTGCTTAAAACAGGACCATCCCTAACTTGATCATCCCAGACAAAGTTTTGTCTAGCTGGGTCTTAAAAACCTCCAAGGATGGAGATTCCACAATCTCTCTGGGTAACCTGTTCTATAATTCTATGATTCTATGATAGACCAGACCTGGTAGAATGGCAAACTGTTCTGTCAATGGTCTCCCTAAGGTGAATATGTATACAGCACAAAACATCTGATGGGGGAAGCAATTCATAGAGTGTGCTGGCAAAATAAATGATCATTGCTTTTAACAGCATTTATTTAAAATATGTGCAGCAGAAAACACCGAGGAAAATTTGGACTAATTCAGAAAAAAATATGCCATGATGGACAAATCTTCCTAACTCTTTCCTTTCTTGAAACTGGAGGTCCTCTTTCAAACATATAGCAAGTTATCATGTACCCCAGCCAGGATTTGTCCTGGGTGGGAGCAGCCCCTGCAACTCTTCTGCCCCCCCACCCAACTCCCTGCTCAAGGAGGGGAGAGGGCAGCTCTTGCCATGGTTTGTTCTCTCACTCAAATGGAGAGCAGGCGTTGTGGCCATGTCCTGGCCTGGGGCTGGCATGTTTTAAAACCCACTCCCTCCACACCTGAGCATGAGAGCCCCGGCCCAAGGTGTGGCCATGCCCCTCCTCCACTAGTGCGAGTAGGGAGGGGAGGGAAAAAACCTAAACCCCCTTCCTCCCTGATCAGTCTGTAAGCCTCTGTCTTGAGGGTGTGGCTATGCCCCCCGCTGTCTGCTAGAGGTGGGGGTGGGGGCAGGGGCCTGGCAGGGACTGCTCGCCCTCTCCCCTGAGACAAACCCAGGCTGTGATCCTCTGCAGTAAGGGAGAGGGTTTAAACCCCGTCCCTCCCCACCTCAGCCTGCAAGCTCCTGGCCAGAGTATGCCCACACCGCCCTGCTCGAGGAGGGAGCACAACCCTAGTAGGGGCTGCCTCCCACTAGGTGGGCAGCAGGGGACAGAAGTCTGCCAGAGGCTGCCACCCTGGGCAGACAGGGGCTGGGGTCCTGTGAGGGCGTAGGAGGGGGTTTAAACCCCCCTCCCCCATCTTAGAGTACTGGCCTCAGGCCACAGTCTGGCCAGACACCCCAATCTCTGCTCAAACTGGTGGGGTAAAAGCCTGGCAGAGGCTACCCCCATCAAACCCTGGCTGGGGTCCCATGTGGACTGGGAGGGGTTTATCCCCCTTCTCTCCCACCTCAGCGCATGAGCCCAGGGCCGACGTATGGCCACAATCCCCACATTCGCTGCTTGAGGATGGGGGAAAAGCCTGTCAGGCAAGCAGGCAGATCCCATTTCGGGTACATTGTGGGCCAGGGATGGGATTTAAACCTCCTCCCTTTTCAGCATGCTGGCCTGGGCCACGAGTTGGGGATAAGCCTGGCCCATGAGGGCCAGAGAGGGGGGTTTAAAGCCCCTCTCACCCTGGCCTCAACATGCTGGCCCCAGACTGGAGCCTGGCTATGGCAATGGCTGGAAGGCCTGCTCTAGCACCCCCCATCTTCTGGCCTGAACCAGAATGTGGCTGCATTTATTGGTTCAATCTATGCAATTTACACTACCTTGCAAAGACTGAATCAATTCAGCCTCTGACTTTTTGACTATCTGTACTTAGCCTGCCTGTTAGGCACAACTGGACTCCAGCTCAGACTGGGTGCCCTCCTGTGCATGAAGCACATGCCACATAATTAATATAAACAAAGAACCTTAAAGTTATGCCTTTTATGTGGGCATTTTTCTTAAGTTACCCATTAAAGAAACATTTGATAGGCTCATACATCACACCATAAACACATAAGCATTTTTATGTTTCTGCTTTCATTTTAAAGACTCTAATTAAACTGTAAGCAATTTATATTGTGCAGGTACTTCTGTATAACTTTACTACAATACACAAAACCATCATAGAACCATCAGAATGGAAAGAACCTCCTGGTTCATCAAGTGCAGTCCCTTGCTGTACATTGATCAATCTCTATATTAAAATTACTCAGGTTTTTGTCCCTGCTACACTCATGGGAAGGCTGTTCTAGAAGCTCATTGGTCTGAGATAGAAACTTTTTTTTAACTTCCAGCCAGATGTAAGCATTTGTTCTGGTGCCAACAACATCCTTTAATAATCAGTAGGTTTTTTTCCCTCTTTTGTTTTACATGCAACTACTTGATGGATCTTGTCTATAGATCAGGAAGGATTTTTTCCCACTGTAAACTAAATCAGGCAGTTTGCAGAACACCATTCAACCTTCTTTGATGTCTCATGTATTACCTATTTCTGGAGGCAGGATACCAGCTTTTATCATTTCTGTTTCCTAAATTCACATTAACATAATCCTGTTTATATTTACCTCTCTTTTATGCTTTTCCGCTCTGTTTCAAGGTTGGTATGAAAATAATAAAGAAGTCTTACTTCTTGAGCACCTGAAATAAAGGACTCTAATGCACATGACATTGTTGCTTGCTTATAAAAACAGGCCAACAGACAAATCCTATGCATGAATGATCCTATAATTATGGGGGGAGGGGGAGGTAGGGGAGAAAGTGGGATGATCTTGGAGCTAGACTGAAATACACTAACTGAGAATCAGGCCAATTTGTTTTTATAAAGTCATAGAAGGAATGTATGCTGAGGTCAAAGCAAGGATCCACCAATAAGCTATGGATTTTGCAAGCATGTATCAGCATCACACAGGGGTCCCATTACAAGAATTCCATCTTCTTTTGGTCCTTTTATAAGTGGAATTACAGGATATGTGGCCTGTAATAACAAGCAACTGGAAATAATGATGCAAGGTGACCCTTCCAACCTTACGTTTCCATGATAAACTTTTCTTGCAGCCAGAGATTTTTTTTCTACTGATATTATGAACAAAAAGATTATTTAACATATCAACCAAAGTATTTATTGCTATAGTCTTTAAATATAAATTATTTACCTTTCTTGCTTCTCTTATCATCTTCCTAATGGTTTCCTTTATTGTGAAAGGCTGTACTCGTGGTGGGTGAAAAAGCAGATCAATGTTTGTGCCACCAGAAATACCAGGCATGAGAAAGGGCCAACCCAAATCAAGGTTTGGAGCTTCTACATCTGATTCAATAGGCCAATAAGTTCCCGAAGAAGAAGCATCATCAACTGAATTGTCAGAGGAATAAACAGTGTTTGGAGGAAGTTTCTGAACAGTGTTCAAAATATAATTAATTTCCTCATCTGCGAGGAACTCTGTACATCTCTCCTTGGAAAGAAATTCTTTGTAGGCTTCTAAACCTCCTTCAATTAAAGCATCGATGGCTACTCGGTACCATTCCTTGTAATGAGGTTCAATGTAGTTCTCTGATCTGCAGTCTTCATGTAGGGATGAAAGCAGAGATGAGGTTTCCATTTTCACAGATATTTAGCAACAAACCTTTTAAACTTCCATTCATGTACTGATGAAATGTATCTAAAAAGATATAAAAAAATGAAAACAGTCAGAGTATTTTTTGCTAATTTGCAATCCCAAGAAATATAAAAATAAATTTAACGATGTATGATTCTAATGATATTATATTAAAACTCTCTATGCCACCTAGGAGTTTCAAGATCCTTTGAAAATTGTCTTGAAGTAATTTTCTCAGACCCAAGTTAAGTATTTATTTTTGTCCCTTTTTACTGAAGGAGAAAATATCTAAGTGATTTGGTTATGTTCATACGTGAAATCTGTAGTACAGTTGACACTGTCCCAGATTTCCCAGTTCCATAAACCAAACCATACTCTATGAAAAGATAATATATTCAGTTGGCATTCATTTTTTATGTTTCAAAACTTCATCTGTGGTAATTGGAACATTGCTAGAACAGTCAAGAAAAATGTTTCACAACCCTCGCCTGTCTCCCATTTCTTTACACTGTTTTTCATTCCTCCCTCACACACATACCTCCTCTTTGGCTTCTCTGAAACCACAGTCGTTGCCTTATCTACTCTTTTTCCCATGATGAGCTAATCCTTGTGTTGCTTATAACCATGATTGGCCTGCCTCACGTAGATGAGTTATGAGGAACTCTAGAGAAGTTTCTCCTCCCACATCTTGTATCAGGCTCTGAATCAGCAATTTGATCGCTAGTTTCCACCCAGCTCACTCAGTGGAGTTCCTGTTTTTATCTTACCATGTGACCAAGAAGAAGAAGACGAAAAAGAAGAAAAGAGATTTTTCCCTTTTTTATTTCAATTAAATTTAAAAGGAATGCTAGGGTTACTCAAAAACGCAAAGATGTGCAGGAATAAAGGATCACATTATCCTTCATTTACTTACATGAAGAGCCACTGAATTTTCATAATTTCACAATTTGCATGAAACCTAAAGTCTAACCACATTCACGCACTGCATTGTATGGAGGTAAGTAAAAACCTGGAAATTCCATGAGAATGACAAAGAATTTGCCAAGCATAACAGAGAGAAGCTACATGGAAAAAACTTCCTATTGCCAATGACAATGACATGGGAGCTCACCTCATAATGAAATTCAGAGAAAGTTATCCTGAGGGGAACAGACGCATCTCTCCCAGCTATATAATTGATCCAATAAACGATAATTAAGGAAAGGCCCCGTTCTTCCCTCAGTGTATGATGAGCAAATTAGGATACATGTACACAAGCACCAATAGAACATTAATATGAAAACCATCATTTGAAGCCAATTTTGCAATAGTAAATTATTTAGGCATGTTGAATACAATTACATAATGTGTAAATATATTTTCTCTTTATATGCAGATATTTCAAAGATGTTTTTACAACTTGTGAAATGTGCATTTTGGTCTGGAATCCATACTGGTGATATCCTAACCAATATTAAATGAAATAGAAATTGCTTTCATTTAACATTTGAGCTAAGCCTGGTGGGAAAAAAAGGTTAAAAAAACCCTCTACAGAGGTCTGTGAAAAGTGAATTGAATTCCACTCAATTCCAAAATCCAATTCAATGTTCAAATATACTATCAATTCTGGATATTTGTATCTGTGGATTTTCTGATCCTACAACCAAAGTCTTATGATGGAGAAAAAGATTACTGAATAGCTAAGAATAAGATAAGGGCAAAAATTCAGCCAAGAACACTGATGAAGAGTTTGCAAAATCTGAGGTTTAACAAAAAAAATGGAAAATGGCTAACTTGATATTGCCATCAACCTTTCACATGAGGGATTAAATCTGAATCATATCTCTGACCCAGCAGGAAAAAAGATTGCTTCTGCGCCTGGGGGAAGGAACATTTCTGTCTGCTGCTATAACGCAGAAGCAAACTAAGGGGTCTTGATGGCTTTCTAGAGCGATAATTTGGATCTGTTAGAGGGTCGATTCATTGACATATGAAGCAAGTACAAAATGTTATGAAAGATGCACAGTAGCATTTACATACACATTACATGTGTGCAGATGACTACACAGGGTGCAAAGGGTGGAGACTCAATTCTGTGGTACATAAAAGAGTACAGTAATTAAAAAGGACAAAATGAAACATGGAATGAAATTGTAATATTGAAATACTGAAAACAATGCCTCATAAATGAATTAACTGGAACAGTTTGTTTCAAAATTATTTGAGACTTAAGAGTTAAAAATTACTGAGAAAACAGTAATCATACACACCGGACTCAGTATTTGGGCAATGTACTGATGAGGCAATGAATGGATATTAAGCTGAACACCTATAAAACTCTTCTACAAGAAATCTACTTCTTGTATGATATTAATGACCCAATCCAGTTTCCACTGAAATTAGTCTATCTCTAGTATTTCCAGATCTGATTATACTGTGGCATAGTGCTGCTGGGAATGGGAATTTTGCCACTGATTTCATGAGCTGCAACATGATTTGTGCCTGAGTCTGCAAAGATACGTGGGAAAAGAAATCCATTTTATATTACATAGCTATTGTGACAATTATTAACTCTGTAATACCCATCAATAAGACAAGCATTTATATTTCTGCTAATATATTTTCTCTACAGCTCTAATATTTGTCATGATATTCTGTCTTCAATTGTTTTTGTTAGCATCCATTGCTATTCAATTTATTCCGAGTACTCCAGGCATGGTGATTGATATGCAGTATATAAAGCCCCTGTTCTGAGGGTTTCATTGAAGGTTTGGTTTTCTTTTTTTTTTACTTAAGCATTAATGGGCTATATCTTCATTTGGTATTGATTTGTAATACTGCATTGAAGTTAAGAGAACCTCAGGATGATATATTTCCCTGTTTTAAAATTTGAAATGAAGTCATAGTAAATTGACTTGTGCTTACTGTTTTTATTGAAGAAAACGAATACATTTAATGTGGCACCCAGGTCAAATGAAATAATCTGTACTCAGACATGAAAGAAGGATGTGAATATGATACAATTTTTTATCCAGAGAGAGCTACAAACTTCTGCTTTAGTGAATTATGTCCTACACGAGAGTAATTACTTTCCACAGAAAACAAATTCTGCTTGCAAAAGATATCAGGAACAGTATATATTTATTTGAGAACCAAGATTTCCTATTTATTATCAGGAAAAAGATAGACTGCAAGACAGGTCAGACCTATGGAAAATTATAGTGCTGAATTAAGAACATGACTCTATGGTATGGTACATGAATTTAGTCAAAAAAAATCTCATATTGAAGTAATAGTATCAAATAAATACGGTACAAGGTCTAACTACCTTGAAACCCTTATTTTCTTTCCTGGAAAATAATAATTACTGTGTTGAAACAATATCCTAATGGAACTTTTATAATTATTGGAAGGTAAGGGAGAGAGAGAATGAGGAGATTTAGGTAGACCTGTTGTGTCTTGTAGTTTACATTTCACAATAAAATACAGGTATATTTTAGCTGTCTTTCTGAGGGGTTTTTTTTTACTATCACTCATGATAGAGATACAATTAAGAGACACAGTTTACTAAATTTTTGACAGTTGTCTTTTATTTTTAATTTTAAACGCCCTTTTTCAAATCTCTCCCCGTCATGTATATTGATTTTTGTACAGCAGCCTTGATTCTTGAAACATATACTCTCCAGATTAATATTTTCTCATGTCAGCAGCTTTATTACTAATATAAGTAAGGTCCAGCAGAATCAGGCTGATGGTTTGAGGTTTCAGTAATCTACTTACACCCATCTATTGCTTATTGCAGGTGCTGTCGTGACTGTAAATTTGCAGACCACATGTATGTATTTATATGGTTGACCAGCTGCTAGAAATTTGATGTCAACTACTTTTTAACTCCAACATCTTCACTGTATCTGTATAAGTCAGTGATTTTCAACTAGGGTGCCATGGCACTCTGGACTGCTTTGAGATCCTTTCAAGGGTACCATGGGGTACCAAGTAAAGCAATGTTAGCACTGTTAGGTATGCAAACATGATTCACAAGATAAACCCAAATATTTCAAATAGGAATCTTTAGTATTAAAAACATGTTGATCCGTTATGGTCTTTCTCAGTTCTTTGCAACAGAAAAATTGCTCTATTATTTTTCCATATTCAAAAAAATGAGTGAAAACTAAGAGCTGGCATTTTCAAAGGGGAGCCTCATGTCTGAGGGATGCCATAGTCTAAAAAGTTTGAGAACTACTAATTTAAGTAATCCTGATGTCCACTGCATCAGACATCTTCATTTTGTAGACGTGGGCATTTTAAATATAATGATGAACAAAGAAGTATTTTCCTCCACAGAGTTGAAATGCACATCTAACTGAATGACGAAAAGATTTGTGCTTCAGAGCATGTGCTCAGGCTAAAACAGTTGGTAAGCTCTGCATGGATCCTGCACAGACTTGCTCATCACTTGCTTTATATTAACTATGTGCCCTGCCCTTTCCAGTGCTGATACAAGGAATATAGCAAGAAAAGACCTGCACTTTGCGAGGCAAGTAGAATTGTGCCTTTGTGGGAATGAATTTCCCCACCATCTTAGTTTTCAAAAGGGTGACAGATGAGTGACAGACAGCTACAAGTACACCCAATGGAAAAAAGTCAAGAGTTCTACCCCTGCTTCAGTCATGCTGACTTCTATACACTATACTCTAATTTTGTATGATTGTATGATTCTATACACTAAGGTAGAGATGGGGGGAAATGATTTTCCTATCCCGCAAAGAATTTCAAGATTTCAAAAATGTTCCTGTTCTAAATTGGGATGATTCCTGGAACAGTCATTTGAAGTCAGAATCATAGAATCATAGAAAATTAGGGTTGGAAGGGAGCTCAGGAGGTTATGTAGTCGATCCCCCTCCTCAAAACAGGACCAGCTCCAACTGTATCTTCCCACAAAAGGCTTTGTCTACCTGAATCTTAAAAACCTCCAAGGATGGAGATTCCACCACCTCTCCGGGTAACCTGTTCCAGTGCTTTCCTACCTTCCTGGTGAGAAAGTTCCTCCTGATATCTAACCTAAACTTCCCTTGCTGCACCTTGAGACGATTGCTCCTTGTTCTGCCATCTGCCACCACTGAGAACAGTCTAGGCCCATCCTCTTTCAAACCCCCATTCAGGTAGTTGAAGGCTGCTATTAAATCCCACCTCAGTCTTCTCTTCTCCAGGCTAAATAAACCCAGTTCCCTCCACCCCTGCTCAGACGTCCTGTTCCCCAGCCCTCTAACTATTTTGTTGCCCTCTGCTGAACTCTCTCCAGTTTGCCTATATCCTTTCTGTAGTGGGGGGCTCAAAACTGCACACAGTACTCCAGATGTGGCCTCACCAGACCTGAACAGAGGGGAATAATCACTTCCCTTGATCTGCTGCCACTGCAGCCAGCATATCATCTCTTATATCCAAAGTGAAGCCTTAACAACTAGGCACAAGCAAGCATCTCTCTCTCTTTCTCTGCCCTCCCCAAGAAAGACGTAAATTTCAGATAGGTTCCTGCCAAATGTATCCATTTTGGTGAAATCAGCATTTTCAGAGGACAGTACGCCCAGCTGCTTTTACCCAATTATAGGTCTGAAGGAGACACAGCAGGCACAAACCTGTGGCTTGCCCCCTCTCTCCCATGTCGGTATGTGGGGGCTATTCCAGCAATGTGCCATCCACCTCTGATTTGTGCAGTGAGAACCCTGGGCCTTGTCCAGCCTGTTATGAACAGAATTAACGGGTTTGATGTGCCCTCTGCTCTATAGTCACAATCAAAAGGTGCCGGGGGCACTAAACAGCACAGGAACACTTGCCTTCCCAATCCCTGCGGCACAGGGTTTGAATTACACTTTGACTCTTGTGGGGGGAGGGTCTGAAAAAACCTATGCTGCCCATCACGATGCCCTAATACTATTGGAGACACCCCCCAGCAGCACCGTACCTAGATTCCTGGTGGCCCTGGGGTGAACTTTTAGTATCGGGCTCCCCTTCACCAGAGATAACAATGGTAATAATTTTTAAATTACCATTTTGGGGCCCCCTTTGTGTCTGGGCCCTGGGTGGCTGCCTAGTTTGCCCGTGCCCATGTCCAGCCCTGCCATCCAGGTTATGATTTTCAAATCTTATAGGGGAGCTTTTGTCTGTTACTGGGGGGCTCAGCCCCCACCCTCGAGTTCCCCCATCATTCAAACCCTGCTTGTGGCCCAGGGCAGTGGTGGCCTTAGGGTTGTTGGGACCCTGGGTGAGATCAGATGGCCATCATAGAGGACATTCTGGTTTTCTGCTGCTCTGTCCTCTATTGATACGAAACCCGACACCTTTATGCCCTCTATTTTTCTCTTCAAGAGAATAATAGAGAACATAAAGGCATCTGGTTTCATGTCAATAGAGGACAGAGGACAACCAGACTGTCCTCTATGATGGGCCACCCTAGCAAGAGTCATTTGGAGCCCCTTCCAGGTATGTGCTCAGGCAAATATTACCTCACCAGTTGTACCGTGACTCTTTTTGCTATTCTTTGGGGGAATCAGATAAATAGGTGAGTGTTAAAACGCAAATGCAGCCACTTCTTTGCAAAAACTGCACCTCTCCCCATCCCCAAAATCTGGGCCACCTAAACTGTGGGGCCTGGAGCCGTCACCGGCTTGCCCTCCCCTGCCCAGGGCAACTCTCTCACACCCCAGGGTCCAAGAGCTGTAGCCAAGCCAGAGAAGGGGTGAAGAGAAACTTTGTAAGCCAGGACACTTTGAGGAGCGGGGAACAGGGGGAAGAAACGCCAAGTGCTGCCCGAGTCCAGACCTCTGGCCACACGGTGATAGCGGCTGCCACGCGGGGGCTGCGGGGGAAGCCTCTGCTGGGAGGGAAGAGTGGGGCAGCCTGCTCCTCGGCTGTGGGGGCGGGAGAGGGCACGAGCCGCTTCTCTGTGCCATGTGGCGTGGGGGGGACCCCGGCCCCGGCCCTCCGTGCCGCCCTCACCCGCGGCCCGCTCCCGCCCGCGCCTCCCGCAGCCTCGCTCCCCGGCCGGCGCGCGGCAGCGGACCAGGGCAGAGGGCGGGCAGCGCAGCGGGCAAGAAAAGCCCTCACTTACGGTGCTGGTTCCCCGCGGTTGCAAATCGCCTCTGAAGCTTTTGGTTTTCCCCCCACCACCACCAGTTTCTCCCCCTCCCCAGCCCGAGCCGGCGCTCACCCCGGGCGGCTGGGACTCAAGCTGAGACACAACCCGTGGCAGGTATTTCCCGTTGCGCTCGGGAGTGCCCTGGGTGTGGAAACCAGTTGGAGCATGTCGGCGCGGCGCGGGGCAGCGGGACGAGGACTCGGTTGAACTCGGCAAGACGCGGCGCGGCCGGCTCTGCGCCGAGCAAAGTCCAGGGCTGCTCGCACAGGGCTCGTGCGTCTCGGGGTCAGGTTGATAAGAAGCGGCGGTGACACCCTGGCAGTCCTGGACCCGCCTGGCTTCTGCCTGGCACGGAGCAGCAGGCTGCCTGGCACATGGCTCCTGTTCCCCTGAAGAGAAGTAGCCCCCCAACCTCCAGGGCCAGAAGAATGCATAGGCCAACTCACTGTCGCCACCTCACCTACGGCCCCTAGGCACGTGCCTAGTTTGCAGCATTGCCAACTCTCGTGATTTTTGGTGTTGGTCTTCAAGTCTATGTTTCGGGAATGCATTGGCAACACATAAGGGGTGCATGCGGGTGCACGTGCGCCCTCAGAGATTGGCGATAAACCCCTTGCAAGTGGCCACCGCTGTCAACGGCACCTGCAGGTGGTCACCACTTGCCACTCCCCAACCCCGCCGCTGACCACCAGCGCTCGCCACCCCCAGCCACCACTGAAACCACCGCTGCCACCTGCGGGGTGGTCACCCAGCCTCCGAAGGCACACGTTATTCATGCAGGAATGTGAAAAACTTAGTTCTTTTCTAGATAGATAGATAGATAGATAGATAGATAGATAGATAGAAGAGCGAAGTTTTTCACATTCCCGAAGTGTAGACTTTAAGAACAAGGCCAAAAACCTGCATTACTGCAAACTAGGCACATGCCTAGGCCCCTAAGTGAAGAAGGGGCCCAGTTGTGCTTATTTTACATATTCTAACTCTTGAGTGGAAAAAGTAATATAAATATATACAGTATTAAGTACGGGCCCATGAATTTGTTTGCCTTGGGCCCACTAAAGGGTTAATTGAGCCCTGCCCACCTTGCTGTCTGCACCCTGAAATGCCTCACGCCCATCTTTTGAATTCTGAAATGTGTTGATTATATCTAGGCAGGCAAGGTTCTTTAGGTAGATGTGATATCTTTTATTAGACCAGCTAAATAGTTGGGAAAAAAGTTCTTTGCAAACTTTCAGAGACAAACAAACACCCATGCACTTATCCCAGTGCCAGAGGAAGGGCTCAGTTTGCTCCCAATGGGGGAGCACATGTAGACAGAAAATTCAGGAGCATCAGTTGCATGTGTAGACATGCCCAATGTTAACCAATGCACTCCAGATTGTTTTTCTTTCGACCTGAAATGTTTGCCACAATTCACTTAGGCGTGTGCTTGTTTTTGTGGCTCCTTCATTATCACTGATTGTTCCTGTGCCTTCTGAGCCACTCAGGACTTCCTTTATGGACTTCCTCCATGTCTCAGCAGTGAATCCTTAGACAGCATTGTTTCTGCAGGATCACAGGGGCCAGCAAAGTATAGGTTTAAAATCGATTAAGCTATAGGAAGAATTTAATGTAAGCTAGCATTCACACAGGAATACAATGGAAGGCTGCAACTGAATACCTTCAAGGCTACTTCACCTAGGAACCGTGGACTTCCCTGACTAGAGAGTTCAAAGCAAAGGCATTGGTTTGGGATTTGTTTTTTTCCATGAGTGAACCTTCCTGCTCGTTTTAGCATCATACAAAATGAGAGTTGGAAGGGAGGACATCTAGTCCAGCTTCTTGCTCAAAGCAGGACTAGCCCCAATTATATCTATAATCCCAGCTGAGGCTTTGCCTACCTGGCTCTTAAAAACCTCTAAGGATGGAAATTCCACAACCTCTCTGCATAGCTTGTTCCAGTGCTTTATTACTCTCCTGTAAGAAAGTTTTTGCTCATATTTGAACTTTGGGAAATTTGAACTTCTGTATGAACTTCTTTCTGTGAAGCACTACCCAAGTCATAGACTATCAGAGTCTAATGTTTAATATTATACATATGTGTGTGTATGTGTGTGTGTGTGTGTATATATATAGATATCTATATATCTATATATATCTATGTATGTATGTATGTGTCAGATAAATATATGTCTATATCTATTGCAGCAAACCCCTGCAGTATCACACACAATCACTGCATACATTACACTATAGACAAATATACAGATATAATCAGGGTTGTTGGTTGTAGCCCTGTTAGTTTAAGACCATAGGCAAGCAAGGTTCTTTGGGTAGATGTGATATCTTTTATTAGACCACCTAAATAGTCGGGGAAAAGTTCTTCGCAAGCTTTCGGGGACAAATACCCATGCATTTCTCCCAATCCCTGAGGAAGGGTGTTTGTCCCTGAAAGCTTGCAAAGAACTTTTTTCCATCTATTTTTAATTGGTCTAATAAAAGATATCACATCTATTCAAAGAACCTTGCCTGCCTGTGTTCTTAGACTAACAGGACTACACCCAACAACCCTGGTTATATCTGTATATTTGTATATTTGTCTATAGTGTAATGTATGTAGTGATTGTGTGTGATACTACAGGGGTTTGCTACAATAGATGTAGTTATATATTTATCTGACATATACACACACACATATGTGTACTATTAAATATTAGACTCTGATAGTCTATGACTTGGGTAGTGCGTCACAGAAAGAAAGTTTAAATTTCCCTGTGCCCCCAAATATGAGGAAAAACTTTCTTACAGGAGAGTAGTACAGCACTGGAGCAAGCTATGCAGAGAGGTTGTGGACTTCCATCCTTAGAAGTTTTTAAGGCCCGGGTAGACAAAGCCTTGGCTGGGATGATAGATATAGTTGGGGCTGGTCCTGCTTTGAGAACAAAGTTGGACTAGATGACCTCTCTTCCAACTCTCTTTTTGTATGAAGCTATAAGGAGCAGGAAGGTTCACTCATGGAAAAAACAAATCCCAAACCAATGCCTTTGCTTTGAACTCTCAAGTCAGGGAAGGCCACAGTTCCTAGGTGAAGTAGCATTGACGGTATTCAATTGCAGCCTTCCATTGTATTCCTGTGTGAATGCTAGCTTACATTGCATTCTTCCCATAGCTCAATGAATTTTAAACCTATACTCTGCTGGCCTCTGTCACGCTGCGGAAAC
>NW_017729027.1:35803572-35810795 GCF_001723915.1 Gavialis gangeticus
CTAGCTTACATTGCATTCTTCCCATAGCTCAATGAATTTTAAACCTATACTCTGCTGGCCTCTGTCACGCTGCAGAAACAATGCTGTCTAAGGATTCACTGCTGAGACATGGAGGAAGTCCATAAAGGAAGTCCTGAGTGGCTCAGAAGGCACAGGAACAATCAGTGATAATGAAGGAGCCACAAAAACATGCACACGCCTAAGTGAATTGTAGCAAACACTTCAGGTCGAAAGAAAAACAATCTGGAGTGTATTGGTTAACACTGGGCATGTCTACACGTGCAACTGATGCACCTGAATTTTCTGTCTACATGTGCATCCCCATTAGGAGCAAATTGAGCCTGACAGTAGCAGCCCATCCAGGGTTGTTCCTGCCCTGCTCTGCCCCGTGCAGCAGCCAGGTGGAGCTCCAAGCTCCCCTGGGTGCCAGCCCTGGACTGGCAGGAGGCATGGGGGCTTAGCCCTGATCCCCAGAGAAGGGGAGCTGTCCCAGCTCAGTGAGCAGCTCCAGCCCAGCTAAGGGAAGATGGGGCTGACCCTGAGCAGAGGGAGGAGTTGTCCCAGCTGGGTGGGCAGCTGTCTCCCAACCTCATGGAGATCCCCTGCCCCTGCCCAATTTGTTGCTCTGCTTTCTGCTCCCAATTTTGTGCTCCCTGCCCAATCTCCTGCTCAGCCTTCTGTTTCCTGCCCTATCTGCCGCTTTGCTGCTAACAGTCTCCCTCACCTGCTGGCATGCCACACAGAAGCTGTCTATCTCACTTGTGGCACACATGTAGCCTATGAACACAGAAAAACCCCCCAACAACATTGATAACATTTTCTGTAAAGAACAGCTGCTGATAAGTTTAAGGCCAACTTTTGGTTTGGGTGCCACAATCTGACTATGATTGAAGAGTAATCACATCCTAAATAGTAGTCAGCACATCTGACCTTTATTTCCAAGCTGTGCCATTGGCTTTCTAGTAAGTCATTTAGCCTTTGGATAAAACACCTCCATAGTAGGGTATAAATTAGAAAGATAACCATCATTAATAAGAAGTTTTGTTTGAAAAAGTTTTTCAAACAAAGATCTCAGAACCTTATTCTCCTTTCAATGTGTACTTTGACCTTCAGTATTACCAGCCCACACAATTGCATGGCTTAACACTTAAGGTCTGGGTTATTTTCAATTTAAGATAATGACATTATAAAGAGGTTTAAAGTAAATTATCTTTGCAATCCTTTGTCTTAATTACACTTTGCAACACATATCGATGTGTGGAAATACAGCCAGGCCTTTTCTTGGTGGGATACGCTGATATTGTGTCATCCTGGGCATGTCTACAAGAGACTTTACTGCTAATGGGCAGTAAAGTTTCACCATCTACACATGGATTTACTGCGTAGTAAATCAGGCTAATATGCTGTTTGCTAGTACCAGGAAATATAGGTATTAGATGAATAGTGCATTAGCTACTGCACAATAGCGCATGTGTAGATGTTGGCCAGGAGCAAGTTGTCTGCTGGGGACCCACTGCTGACTGGCTAAGCCCCGATGCTCAGTGTGGGGAGCTATGCCAGCTGCAGGGGCAGCTGTCTCCTGTCTATGTGGGGATTGGGACCCATCTGAATGGGGACAACTCTCCTGGCCACATGGGGGGTGGGACCAACTCCCATACTATCTGGCAGCCCCAGGCTGCTTCACGGCGGCAGAGCAGGGCAGGAGCAGCTGTAAACTGGGCTGCTGCTGTCTGGTGCAGTTTGGTCCAGATGGGGGTGCACATGTAGACATGTGTTCCAGATCACTTTAATGAGCCTGAATTTTCTGCAAAGAAAATTCAGACACATTAATTCCACATGTAGACGCACCCTCTGACAAAGGTATTTTATCAGCAGTAATTCATCATGTCTATCTTGAAGCACAAAAGTTTCCTTGCAACTTTGTAACACTCAGTTTTAAATGTAGGATATGGACAAGCCAAGAATGATTCAATAAATACATTTCTTGGATGGCAGTCTTTAAGGAAAAAAAAATAGGGCAGTAAATGTGATAAAGTTACTTGACTTAATTTTATCAAAATAAATACCTGAGGCAGGAATCCAAAGAAGTGACTGGCAGCCAATAAATTTCTGCTGAGTAAGTAGTTCAGTTAAGGGCCTACTTAAGGAAAAGTAGACCTGTGCTATAAACATGTTTCAACTACTAGCACTATAAACGCCACTAATAGCACCCTTTGTACCATATTCTGCTCTCAGTTGCCTCTGGATGAAAATTCCATTACTTTTTATTAAAAAAAAAAATTAACATTTTAATTAGATCCATATTACTTAATAGTTAGCTTTGATATACTGTGTTATAGCCCTGTGATCATTTGTGATGAAGAAGGTGAATGATTTTCTAGGCAAACTCACTCAAAAAAGTATAATGCTAAGGAGTTATTTTCTACGTTTATACAAAAATGGGAAAATGGCAATTAAAGCTCTTTCTATAGCAAGTAAATTGTTTAGATCTCTTCTTGTTATATGGTTCTTATTACTAAGACTTCAAATGAGATAAATGAACCATTGAACATAAGCACAGCACTAAAAGAAAAAAGGGGGGAAAAGGCTATTAACTTCTCGGGATCTAGACACCTGGATGAGGATAAAGGAAGCAGGTTTCTTCTGCTACCAGCCTTCTAAATGCACAATTAAAGCTTACTTGTTATTAGGTATGTGTACAATGCCTAACATAATGGGACACTGATCCAATATTGAGGCCTTAGGTACCACAGCAGGTAATAATTAATATCAACAACAACATATGTTTTTAAAGATATATCAGATTCACAATATTTAAAATCAAAGAATTTTCTATTTAAGACAAAAGTACAGAGGTTTGAATCAGCTCTCTTACAGCAAAAGAAAAAATGTTTTTATAGATATCTTTTCATATAAAAAAGCTATATCTTATTTATGTTAAACTTCTAATACAGCTGAAAAAAACTTTCATGAACATGTAGGGAGAAGAATTACTGGGGAAGAATAAAAACAAATCAATATGGAGACCAAAGATGAAATTCTGTTCTACCTATTAGGCATCTAAGTGGACTTAATACCTAAGTGCTATTCTATTACACCCTGTTCAAGTCCTGAAAAATCTATCTGTGTATCATTTCTGACACATGATCATCTTATCCTTAAGACTGAGACACAAAAAATCAAAGCAAAATCAGGGGAGAAGATCCAAAAAAAAATGCACTTACCTTATGCATTACTTCTTTTTCAGGACCTGGAACAGAATGGAACAGAATTGTACTTAGGCTCCTAATACCACATACCAACCTGATAGGTGGAATAGAATCTGGCCTTAAGTGTCTTATTTTCAATACGTATCATTACAAAATAAAATAAACTATTCTGTCCATGATACTTTACTGTATCCCAGTTACCTTAAAAAACATATCTTTGTCCTGAAAAATGGGTTATCTTAAAAAAGGTTTCAGAATTATAGCTGTGTGAAGCTTTGGTCTCTGTTTCGATTTGGAGCAGATCTGGCCTGATTCGGCTGCTGAAACCCAAATCTGAGTCAAATCAGGAGACCCATTAATCTCTCCAAATCGAATTGGAAGTCTCCACTTCCATTCAGAGAGATTTGATAATTCAGACATAGACACAGCTTTCTATGCCTTTTCGACATACCTCAAGATACCAGGTGGCTTATGAATGCTAAGACGGTGGGGCAGATGGAGCATCATATGGGAACATGGGAGGGTCCCCAGTGTGGTCAGTGGTGGACTCCAGGAGTTGACCAGAAGCACAGGGGACTCCCCCCCCAGCTCGGTGACTGGTGCCTCCTTGGTCTGGGGACGCTGATCTCCAAGTCAGGGGGGCGCGGGGGAAGTGCCCCGCAAGCTTGGCGGCAGACCCGGAAGCGGACTGGGAGTAGTTCCAGTCCACTTCCAGGTCCACTGCTAAGCACACGGGGGGGGGTCCCACCAGGCTCCTGTGGGACACTTCATCCTCCCCACCATCTCAGCATTCACAAGCCACGCCTGGTACCTCAAGGTATGTAAAAAAATCATATAAAGCTGTGTCTATGACTGAATCGCTGATTCTCTGAATCGGATTTAAATCTTCAGATTTGGATTTGGCCAAATTGAATCAGGACAGTGATCTGAATCAGTGAATTGAATCACTGGCCCTTGAATTGAGCTGAATCCAAATCCAAATTGAATATGGCCTGCTTCGCACACCCCTAGTGCATAATAGTACCTGAAAATGGAAGCATTTTGGAAACTAATTTAACACTAGTCCAGCTGATCATTTTAGGATTTTTCACAAAAAAAAAAACAACCCACCAAAAATATAAGCAAAGAATTAAAGCTGAGATTTTTATAATTCGCTACCCTGAGTTAGACATATACCCAAATTTAGATACCTAAAATTGCCTGACTTTTACCAATGTCACACATCTAGCAGCAGACATTAAAATGAATTAAACTGATTATTTGGGGTTGATGTGGTGCAGCGTGGCTAAATTACTAGAATAAAACAAGTGGCCAGTATGTACAAAAGCTAAATGGAATCCCTGTTTACATTCTACTAACAGCATTCAGAAATACAGGTAATCCCTAGACTGCTTTATTGCTTGCACATGTCACTATTTCAAGACAGTCCATCAGACAAAATGATTACTTTCCATATATCTGTGGTGAACACCGGAAAAATGTCTATAACTTAGTGATTTCACAAGATTATGAGATGTGTTTAGGACTGTGTAATTGTTGTATTCTATTAATTTTGTGGTGTTTTCCTGTACAAATATGCCTTTCTCAAAGAAGTTCTCACAAACTGCAAGTATCAGACACTTGGCGTTTCTATCTCTTGGAATGGAATTCCACAATTTATTTACTCTAAAACCAGAATTGGGATGTAATCCCCTTGGGTCGTAACACTGAGTAGTTCAATGTGCCTAACTTATTGGATTCTCCCAGGGTTTCCTTACTTTGGCTTGTGGTATCAGATGTTTAATGTAACTCACAAATAACATCCTCAAAGCATCATTTACTTTCCCACACAAAGGTACAGAGCATGCAGCCCAAGATATTAAATCAATCAACCAATAGATAAGTTTTAAAAAAGTAAGAGAATGTGTGTCTAGGACTAAATTTAAGCTCACTATGCATACCTCAGGTTGGTCCAGCTGAGTTTGGAGAGTTGGCCCCTCAGTAGGCAACATGTCTGTCTGACTTTCCCCAACCTGTCAGCTTTTTGTTCACTGACCCTAGGGCAGCCACTTCTAGCTCATCCAAAACCCCTCCTTCTTCTAGGGTTTTTTTTTTTAATTTATTTTCAGATCTCCTTTTGATCCATGGCATTGGAAGGGTACTTATTCTTGTTTGGATGGAACTAACTGTTGTTATCTTAACTCTTTTGATGTGTGTGCCTGAGGCTGACTTGCCCAGGCCATTGTTTTATTCTTCCTGCTAGGTTCTTTAACAATTTATTTACAAACTCTACTCCTTTGACATAATTCTATACATTGAAGAAGACAGTAATGAATCATAGGGCGAAATAGAATCACATATAACTTTCATAAAAGATAATGCAAATATTTTTGCACTTTGCCACAAATACGTCTTTGTTGTTATCCTCTTTCATCTAAATTATCTGTATCTTTTCTAGGTGAATTTTACCTCTCCATTCCTTGTGAACCTGATACAATATATGAAGTATAAAACTGGTTGTGTACTTTTCTGTGATTGGGATATACATAATCATTATCTCACAATCTATGGTTAGGAATCAGAGTGGGATTTCTTTTGAGGCACTGACTAGTTTTGGGTTGTTTAAAACTATATAAAGCGAAACAGATTATGAGGTTACTTTAATAAAAGGTACAGTACATTAAAAAGTATTCAGCATTGTGTGGGAAAGAGAAACATCTACTACTAACTAATCAACTAATGCATTCAAACCATAATATTTGGATGCAGTTTTTGAAAACTCCAAGGTTCAGGTATATGCAAATTTGGAGATTTGGTCTGACATATTATCAGTGAAAATACCTCCCTGATCCTGACACACAATGTCTTTCTAGCCAAATTCCATCATTAACCAGATTGCAAAATGCAATCTTCTGGAAAAAAAATGTTTCATAAACTTCATTGTTTATTATTATAGGTTGTAGCCAGGTTAGTCTAAAGAAATAGGCAGACAAGGTTCTATGGGTAGATGTGATATCACTTATTAGACCAATTAAAAAGTTGGAAAAAATGTTCTTTGTAAGCTTTCAGGCACAAAGACCCTTCTTCAGGCATAGAGACAGTCTGCTGGTGAATTGTGTGCTTTCCTGGGTAGAATAGCAGCCAACATGCAAACTATAGGTCTGTGAAAATGCAAATGTGTGACAGTGAGGATCAGCCTACGAACATCACTTCAAAAATCTACTGGATACAAAAAATCATGGACTAAATATAGATATTGGATTTATGGCACAGTATAACCTGCCTGACATCTGATAACCCCAGGTAATCTGTCTGCATTTTACCAGTTACATTCTTCTATCACCAGTTCAACATTTCCCCCTTCCCCTCCCCCCACCCACCTGTCTCACATCTGTTTTCTCCTATCCCTCTGATCCTCACTGCCATGCATTTGCATTTTCACAGACCTGTATTTTGCATATTGGCCTAAAAGCTTGTAAAGAACAATTTTCCAATTGTTTATTATGGAATGATGGTAATAAACCCTATATTCTGGTCTATGCAGGCAAATGCAAACCATACATTGACTGTAGTGAGACAGTTCATAAACATAAAGATCCACCAGCCGGGATCATATTGTACAGTTGAGGCCTCTATTACTGTGCTCCTATGCTGCTTTCTGCCTTTAACAGAAAGGTGAGCATTTTAAATAACTTTATAAGGAGGGAGGAAATGGCATTAGAGATGAAATAAGGGACTTGATAAACTGTTGCCAGATTTACACATGGCTCATTTTCAGATGTGCAACCAGATCTTGGATAAGTGTAGGTATATAAAGAAACCAGCTGTTGGAATAGAATTGATCTCTGTGCTAGTGCAGAAACTAACGAAAGGATGATGGGAAAGCAATTTGTGTCTATAGACTAGGGACTTCTTGCAGCCAGTTTGGCTCTTAACACCAGTTAAGAGAACTTTATAAGAGTGGTATTCAATCAGGGTGCTGTGGCATGGGTGCCACCATGGTCAGGTGTAAGTAAATCACTAGGGGAGACCAGA
>NW_017729027.1:35815795-35820639 GCF_001723915.1 Gavialis gangeticus
GTTTGAGAGAGACCTTGTTTCCCCTAGCGACCCCTGGCATAACAAGGAATAATGGCCACAAGTTGTTGGAGAGGAGGTTTAGATTAGACATCCGTAAGAGCTACTTCACAGTTAGGGCGGCTAGGATCTGGAACCAACTTCCAAGGGAAGTGGTGCTGGCTCCTACCCTGGGGGTCTTTAAGAAGAGGCTTGATGCCTACCTGGCTGGACTCATTTGAGCCCAGTTTTTCTCCTGCCCAGGCAGGGGGTCAGACTTGAAGATCTACAAGGTCCCTTCTGACCCTACTTCTATGATTCTTTGATAACTCGTGTTTCTTGCGCAGCTAAACAGAGAATGGCTGCAGCACAAGCCTGCAATAGGCTGGAACACCCAGGCCTGCCACACAGTCCTTCCCATTCTGGCTGTGCACAAGATGTATGGGGAAGTTCCACTTAGCTGCAGTGGCAGTGGCAACATGAGCACCACGTAGAGGGCCACTGAGATAAGCTGAGATCTCAACTGGGGTGCCTCCAAATTTTCAAAAGTTATGAAGAGGTGCCCTGAATCCAGAAAGGTTAAGAACCACTGCCCTAGAGACTGCCTTAATTTATGATCAAGTGTTTGTGTCCCCTTCACAAGCCCCATAGAGAATGAGACCATCTTGTTATACCCCTCTCCTAATGCTGTAAAACCTATGGTATAGGAGGCATATGTGAATTCCTCATTTTTGTAATTTAAACTTGGGAATAGACTAAAGGCTTCCCAATTAGTTTGACAGGTTCTGGCTATTGATACCAACACTGCCAGCAGTACAAGGGTAAGGAAATCTTTTGGAAATCTGTGAAATAAAAAGAAGCCTTTCTCAAAAGATCAAACCATATAAAGAGATAAAAATATGTATGAAACAAGCCTTTTAAATCCCAGAGATATTGACAATACTGTTAACTTGAAGGCAATTGCTAGAAACGGCATGCTTATTGTTTTGTGTATAGATTTTTCATGTATATCCGGGGAAGCTATAACCAAAATTTATAGTATAGGCTGGAAAGAAGCGTTAAAAGTATATCACTCAAAATGAATTTTTAAAACTCTCATGCTGAGATAGCTGACTGGATCACACAAACAAGCTGTGAGTATGGATGATCTGTTGGCATCAGAATTCAAGTCTGAACTCAGTCTACAATCTCCTATGGGCTTTGATTTTTGTTATCAGTTTGCAGAACAACTATTGAATCAGTTACTCTGCACTTGCTGGCTTAGTTGCATCCCTGAGGTGGTTGTCCTTGAACAGTACAATGCTCAGAATCTAAAGTCCACTAGGATTTTTTGATAATCCCTGGACATGTCTACATGAGACCCTTAACTGCTCAGTAACGTAGTTTACTGCACAGTAAGTGTGCATGTATACATGCATTCATTCTTACTGTGCAGTAAAAACCCCTAATCATGAATAAATTTGATACCCGTATTTGCATATGCAGTTATAAAACTTACCCATTAGTTACTGTGCAGCAACACATGCATAGATGTGACCCTGAAGCAAATTTGGTGCCAGGTGATCAGCCCTGCAACTTACCTGTGGTTTAGCCTGAGGGGTTTGGCCTGAGGCTAGTGCCAAGGCTCTGGGTTGGGAGCTTCCCCTGCCCCAGGGCTGGGTTGCCTCTATGGCAGCCCCTGCCTCAGGCCTTTAAAAGCCTGCAGGCATTTTGAGCCCTGGGGCCCACCAGCAGGCAGCCTGAGCAGCTCAAGGCCCTGTGTCCCCCTAGACAGGCCACAGGGTAGCCTTACCCACTTGCCTGCACCCCGGTGCTGCTGCCTGGCTTTGCAGTGCTGTGCGTATGCCAGGCCCACACTGTACCAGCCTGCAGGCTGCTGAAGGCTCCAGCCATGTCTGTCAGCACCCAGGACCAGTTGTAGGCAGCTTCTGGCTGCCAAGGCCAGCTCTACCTGCCCACAGCCCATCCCTAGCAGCCTGCCCCAGCCTGCAGGTGCTGTGGGGTATTGCCTCAGCTGCGTGGCTGTCAGTCTCATGCCGGGAGCCTGCACTGGGTGCTCCAGGCAGCTGCCCAGGCCCAGCACCCCAGGGGCAGATGTGCAAAGGCCAAGAGAACTGCTGTGGGACCCCTGATGGTGACATCCTCACCAACGCCCATGTCCATGCCCATGCCCACCAAATGGGGCCCCAACCGGTTGCAGGATGAGACTGGTGACTTCTTGGTGCTGTGGGGTGAAGCAAAGGTACAGCAGCAGTTAGAGCAGGGCAAGCATTCCAACATCCATGTGTATGAGGGGCTGTCAGTCTGGAGGCAGGAGTGCAGACACAACTGGTTGGTGTGGCAGTGCTGCATAAAGGTCAAGGCTTTACGGGCACAGTGGGTTGCCATCACCAAACACAACTGTTGGTTGGGGAGTGCTGAAAAGTCCATGCCATTTATGTGGCAACCGATGGACCCAAGTCTCATGTCGCGGGACCCAGGCCTCAGCTGTGTTGTGTACAGCACCATGGGCAGGCTTCCTGAGCCCCTGCCCCAGCCTAGCACCAATGGGAGGGCCCCCTTGAGCCTGCAGCTTCCTGTTCCACTGAGTTTCCTGGCTGTACCCTCCACCAGCAGCTTGGGGAGCCCAGGCCAGTGCCTGCCACACTAGCTCTGGATCCCCAGCCCCCACCACAAGATGTGGCTGGCCATGCAGTGCCGCCAGCAGTGCCTACTCCTCCCTGAGGGTGCCTATAGTTGGGCACCTGCCTGCCATGCCCTGCTGTCCAAGGACACTGCCCAGAGCTGCATGCTGTTGCTGACAGCTGTGACTGTGTGGAGCCACCAGCCACACCAGCCCCAGCTACATGGTAAGGCCCACACTAAGGGAAAGGCTCTCCCCAGCCTGGCTTCCACCCCAGGCTCCCCCCGATCTGGCCACACTCCTCTGTCCCCAGGTTCCCCCCCACAGAATGCAGGGAGGTGGGAGACAGTGCAAGACTTTAGTGAGCTGTCCATGCTCCCACAGCTAGGTGGGCATGGGCTTCTCACACCCCGGAGAATGCATCAGTGCCAGTGGTGATGTCCTCCTTGGCAGTGGAGGGTACAGACACATAGCACAGCCACAGGTAGCCCTCTAGGCAGTGGTGGGCCTGGGCTTGCCCCCTCTGCTGTCATACCTCAGGGTCCTGTGTCAGGAGCACAGGTGAATCCAGGGCACCATGGTCACCAGGAGCAGCAGGGTGTAGAGCACAGGCAAGCAATTATTTCAGGCGGAGGGCCACTTACCAAGTTCTGACAAGCTGTCAAGGGCTGCATGGGTAGCCCCACCCCTTGACAGGTGCCCCTCCCCCGATCATATTCTTGTGACCAGAAGTCCTGCCCCCTAACCCCTAACCTTTGCCACCCAAAGTCCCTCCTCTTGCCTCCAGACATATGCCTTTCAGCAAGGCATTTTGCCACCTCAGAACCAGAAAAATACCAAATTATATTCTAAAAAGAAAACATCTACAACATTCATTAATTTGATTTCAAAAAGTATTTTGTCCTGATTTACATGCGTTTGTGTGATACACATAGAGGTGATTGCACAATAGCTTAAAATGAAGTTTTCCTCTTGTACATTGTGAGGGGGTGGTAATAGGTTTGGGGGGGCTGTGGGTGTTTGGGTATGTGGGGTCATTGATGCCCACAGCCAGGGCCCTGCAGATGCATCAGCTCCACCAGAGGAGGACACTGGGCAGTACCGTCTTCCTGAACTGCCTGGTCCAGGCATCAGAGGCCTGGCTGCTGGTTACTCGACCCTGGCAGGTGGAGGATGTGGCCTGCCAGGACAGAAGGCAGGTGGAGGACATGACCCAGGAAGATACATGGTACCAGGCTGACCATGAATTCTAGGTGTAGCTCCTGGCCCTGAAGCACAAGGGGGTGGAAGCACTGTGAGAGCAGACCATGGTCCTGGGCAGGGCAGTGTTGTTATTTGTCAGCCTTGTGTTCCTGAGGGAGACCTGGCACCCAGTTTGCTGGACTTACAAAGGACTTTTTCTATTTCCCACTCCCCATACACACATACCTTATCTACCCAGAACTAAGCAGAAGAAAAGTTTAATAGGCATCTTGGGCTGTACATTCCCCAGTCCCAGTATGGGACGCCTATTTAAACTTGATTGACTAAACTCAGTCGCTGAGTTAGGGAATGCTGAGGCAAGAGACCAAGTCAGAGGGGGTATGGGCAACATTTGAACAGTGGTAAAGGGTTCATCACAGCATCCAGCCCATTGGAGCCCAGGCCAAAAATGCTGGAGGTCTAGGTGAGCTACGGTGGCCCCATTGGTGGCATCCAGGAGCCTGTTATCAGTGTCCCTACCAGGGTCTGTCCAGGAAGATGGGGTGGAGGTGGCAGATGCACAGCTGTGGCCCTGGGATGGTACATAGAGAGCAGGCAAGTGGTCACTGCATGTGGGGGTCAGGCATGCATGGGTACCCAGGGACCATGGTAAATTAGGTGGACAGGCTGAGGCCCAGGCACCCGCCACTCCTGCAAGCCAGCCTGTCTCTTGTCCTGCTCCTCAACCCACAGTATCTGGGCTTGAGGTGCATGGGGCTCCCAGATGACTGGGATAAGGAGCTGCCCACATCCCTGCCCTTCCCATAGGGGACCTCTCCAGGAAGGCACCCCAGAGCCAGCAATCCTCCACTCCCATGCTGCAGATGCATCCAGAGCATGTCCCTGCTGTGTGGGCCCCAGGCAGTGCATGAGGAGCAATTGGCATCGGCTGAAGTGCCTGACTCACTACACCACTGCATGTTGGGGATCCGGGGGAGGGGGAGACAGCCCTGGGCCAGCTGGCAGTCAGTATGGTGGGCCAGCAGGGCCAGTGCAGTGGCCA
>NW_017729027.1:35825639-35829240 GCF_001723915.1 Gavialis gangeticus
TGGCAGTCAGTATGGTGGGCCAGCAGGGCCAGTGCAGTGGCCTGCAGGAGCACAGTGTACTGGTAGTTGCTTCTACGAGCAGGGACAGGGGCATAAGCAGTCATGGCATGGGGAGGCAGTGAGGAATTGTGGGAAGTGGAGCTTTAGTCTGGGAAGGGAAATAAGCCCAAGTCTCCTGTTTCCTAGGAAACTACTGTTATCACTTGCACAATCTTTAACACAGGATAACCAGGAAACTTTTGTGGCAAAGTACTAGTGTTACTAAGCTCAGAAACAAAACTATCATTGACTTTGATCCAACCAGGATTACATGCTTGAAAGGGTTTGAGAAATTTAGTTCATAGATTGCATAGATTTCATAGACATTAGGGCTGGAAGGGACCTTGGAAGATCATCGAGTCCAGCCCCTTGCCCAAAGGGCAGGAAGTCAGCTGGGGTCATAGGATCCCAGCAAGATAAGCATCCAATTTGCTCTTGAAGGTGTTCAATGTAGGTGCTTGAACCACCTCCGATGGCAGGCTGTTCCAGACCTTGGGGGCTCGGACAGTAAAGAAATTCTTCCTTATGTCCAGCCTGAAACGGTCTTGCAGTAGTTTATGACCATTCGACCTCATCATCCCTTGGGGCGCTCTGGTGAACAAACGTTCCCCCAGATCCTGGTGGTCACCCCTGATAAACTTATAGGTGGCCATCAGATCACCCCTGAGCCTGCGCTTTTCCAGGCTAAAGAGCCCCATGGCTCTCAGCCTGTCATCGTAAGGTCTGTTTTCCTGACCTCTGATCATGCGCGTGGCTCTTCTCTGGACTCTCTCAAGCTTCTCCACATCCTTTTTGGATTGTGGAGCCCAAAACTGGACGCAGTACTCCAGCTGCGGCCTCACCAAGGCCGGGTACAACGGGAGAATGACGTCCCCGGATTTGCTTGAGAAGCATCTATGGATGCAAGCCAGCATTTTGGTTGCTTTAGTAGCCATAGCATAGTTATCTGTGTTAGTCTGAAGTTGAGTGGAAGGCTGGTTGGATTTGCACCTTATAGACTAACCAAAGTACATATATAGCACAAGGTTTCAGGGGCTGAAGCTCACTTCATCAGCTTCAATACATTTTTAATTATGTTCTTAGGGCTTGTGGATATCTGCTAGCATAGGGTTGTTAGTGTTGCTGAAGAACCTGCAGATGTCCCTTTTTAGGGATTTCTAAGGATTTTGGAGTATTTCTTCCCCAGAAATTTTTGGGAGACTGAGGAAAGCATTGATTCTAGAAGAGATATGGAAAAATTGGCTACCACATTGACCAAGTGGCAACCATATGCACCACAGATTCTAAGGAAAGCAAAGGCTCCCACACTCTCCAGATAAAAATTTGTGAGACTTATGAAAACATACACATATAAATATAATTAGGATGATCTCAGGGTATTGTGCCAGATATGGGAATGGAGAACAAGATCCATGGATGTTCTAATTCTCAACACTGTAAAATTAATGCTATAAATGAAAAAGATTTAATTCAAATAAAATTTGTTAGTCATTTTTCATTATTAAATATTTTGTGAACATTCATTACCTGAGAATCAGAGATAGGATAGGAACAACTGTCACCCTTGAGGGTAGAAAATCACAATTGGACTGAAAAGATTACTTCAGTGCTCATTAACCTCAATGAAGTTATTCAGCATATGAAACTGAATTATCCATGAGGAGCTTAAAGTAATCACGGAGGTACTGATAAGCAAGAGCTTATCACAGGAAAAATATTAAATATGAAGTAGATTAAATCATTAGTGTTAAGTAAATAAATTAAAAGGAATAAAATGAAAATTATGTTTCATTTCATAATAATTCTTAATAAATATTAGTAACCTGTCCCAAAGAACTTTGTCAAAAGAATGTTTATGTCCAGACTAAAAGTATTTTAAAACATCTGTATGTTAAAACATATATATGTAGGGCTATCAGAATCTGAACCTATTTATGTACAATATAAATCAACCAATCTTAAATGAAAAGGAAAGCATCCTCTGTTCTATTCAAGTTCTTATACCACTTTCCTCAGTTATCTTATCTCAGTCCCTTCCACTAGTGCACTAAATAAAACAACTAACATTAGTTACACACAGGGTGTGTCTACACATGTGCATTTAATGCACATTAACCTGATTTAAGATGCATTAAGGGTGCATATCTACACATGCATACCCTTAATAAGCCTTAAAAATGGTAAATAAAGCAAGTACAAAGCATAAAGTAAGTATCAAATTTAGGCATGATTAGTTGAAGCACATTAACACAGGGACTTTAGTGCTGGGTCTTCCCAGCCACTAGGGGGCTGGCCAGAGCCCAGGGCTCCTGGCTGGCCACCTCTCCTTTTCCAGGGCTGGGCTGCTTTCTGGAAGCCCCTAGCTGCAGGCTATAAAAGTGTCCAGCCATTTTGTGCCTTGGGGCCCACAGCACAGGAAGCGTAAAAGAGCCAGTGCTATCTGCAGGAGCACACCAGGCCCCATGTGCATCCCTGGACACGACCCAGGCAGGCTCTGCTTGTCCTGTCCCCTAGCCAAGGCTGCTCCTTGGCCACAGGTGAGTGTTGCCAAGGGCTGCAGCCTGCTGCGTCCCTTGCTTAGTCCTGAGATTCCCCACAGGGCTGCTGGCCCTGCTCTCTATGGCAGCAGGGCCTGCACCTGCTCCCCGTTTCTGCTCAACCCCAGCTCTGGCTCCTTGCAGGCATGGTGGTGAAATGCCTATGCAGCATGGCTCCCAGTCCCTAGCTGTGCCCTTGTCCAGGATGCTGCTGGTAGCCGTCCAGTGCTGACATCGCAGGGACAGCTGTGTGGGGGCCCAGAGAGCTGGTGCAGGGTGCAGGGTGTGAGAACCAGGGTACAGTCACCCCCACCACCCTTAAGAGATGAGAGAGCCCCTCTGTAAGATTTGAAAATCATAACTTGGGGGGTCTCCAATTAGATTGCTCCTTCACTTAGGTAGACTTGGTGAATTGGTTTAATTTTTTTGAAGATTCCCACTAAAGTCAAAGTATAATTTGAACCCTGGTGGGGAACATGTCTAGCACATCATCTCCATCAAGCCCTGGCCCTGACCACATGCCCACATCCACCCCAACCACCCAGGGCCCCAACTGGACCTGGGAGGAGGTGTCTGATCTTGTGGTACTTGGGGGGGGAAGGTTGCGATGTCCAGAGGCAGTTCACACATGGTGGGTTCTCAATTGCCCACATTTATGAGGCTACTAGCCAATTGCCCCTCAAGCATGATGGAAGGGTGGGGGGTACAGAAGCCCATGTCACCCCCCGCATCCTGGTCCGTGTCCATTCCTGCCCTTTCCCCCACCCTGCCTCAGGATGGGATCCAGCTTCCCCCCCTTCTTCGCCTGCCACTTTGCATCCAGGCTTGCTACCCCCCTCTCTCCAGTCATTTCAGGTCCAGTTCCTCCCCATCCCCCCTGCTTTGGGTGTGGGCCCTTGCACCCTGCCCTAGCCCCTGCCATTCAACCCCATGCTGCTGCCACCACCTCAAGGAACAGCAGGGGGGGAGGGGAGCTTGCACACGGCAGTGGGACGCAGTTGTGGCTGTGGTGGCAGGTTGTGGCG
>NW_017729027.1:35834240-35847860 GCF_001723915.1 Gavialis gangeticus
TCCCCCCCTTCTCCCCCTGCCACTTTGCATCCAGGCTTGCTACCCCCCTCTCTCCAGTCATTTCAGGTCCAGTTCCTCCCCATCCCCCCTGCTTTGGGTGTGGGCCCTTGCACCCTGCCCTAGCCCCTGCCATTCAACCCCATGCTGCTGCCACCACCTCAAGGAACAGCAGGGGGGGAGGGGAGCTTGCACACGGCAGTGGGACGCAGTTGTGGCTGTGGTGGCAGGTTGTGGCGGTCATGGCAGTGGGTGGCAATGGCTGCAGCTGTGGCCATGGTGGCGGCTGTGGCAGGTGGCAGGCGGAGGCGGGTGATGGCAGAGTGCTGCCACCGGTAATCCCCACTCCCCTTCCCACTCCCTTCCCTCCCTCCCTCCCTTCCTCCCCTCTTCCCCGCTGCCTCCCCTTCCCTGCCGGCTGTTGGGAGGATGGTGCTTCAGTGGCCCCTGGCTCCAAGGAGCAGGGTGAGGAGGATGAGGCCAATGCTGCTGGCTTCGCCCCCCAGCTCTGGCCCCAGTCCCCTGTCCAGGTGGCACTCCACTGTGTGGGGGGAGAGAGGCCAGCACTGCACAGCCAGCACCCTGCACCACCCTGACTCCAAGGAGCAGAGCCGGGAGGGAAGGGGTGAGGCTAGCCCCCCCGCTCAGGCCCCCCAGGCCCTGCTGTCATGGCAGCACCCTGCCATGTGTCTCTGTCTGTGCAGAGCACTCTGATTGGCTGCCAAACAACCAATCAGAGTGGAAATAAAACATTACGGACAGACGGACAGACTAAGGCTATTATAATATTAGAATTTCAGTTGGGATGCAGTCAGATGGTGCGGCATCCAGGTCTCGTGGGTACAGTGGGTGGCCATAACTGACTTCAGCTGTGGGCCCAGTCATTCTTAGAAGACCATGCCCTTCATGTGGTAGCTGACCCACATTTTGGTGCCTTGGGGAGACAGAGTGCACCCCTGCAAGTGCCACCAGCAGGGGAGGTCTGCCCTTACCCACACCCTGCCCTGACACCTCCGGTGATGCATCACCAGAGGAAGGTACCTAGGGCCTTCAGCACCCTGCTCACTGGTTGCCTCACCCTTGGCCCAGCCCCACACCCCACCACAGAGAGCAGCCAGCCACACCACTGCCAGCTGCCAGCTCCTCCCTGGGGGTGTGCCTGGGGGGCACTGGCCTGCTGCACACCATAGGCTGTGGACACTGAGTGCAGCCAGATGCTGTCATTGATGGGGAGCCTCATGCTGGGCTGCCAGCCTCACCAGCCCCAGACACATGGTAAGTCCTGCACTGGAGGAGGGCCCTCCCAGTCACTGGTCCTACCCCTGTCCCTGGCCCCTGCCCCCACTCCTTGCCTGGCCTGCCTGACCTCCCCTGGCCCCAGTTTCAGGGAGCTATGACACTGTTCAAAACTTTATTGAGCTGCCGTGTTCCTGCAGCTGGGTGGGCACAGGCCTTTCACATGCTGAGTAAGGTGTCAATGCTGGCAGCGATGTCCTTCTCAGCAGCAGGGGGCAGGGATGTATGGTGCTGCCACAAGTAGCCCTCCAGGCAGTGGCAGAGATTGCAGGGCAGCCTGGGCTTGTCCCCCACACCATTGCAGCTTAGGGTCCTGAACCAGGAGTGCAGGTGTGCCTGGGGCACCAGCAGGATCAGCAGCAGCAGGGTGTAATAGCTTGGGCAGCCCTCTGCCTGAACTAACAGCTCAGGGCACAGTGGTGGCATGGGGGGGATGGCCCTGAGGTGCTTCCCCAGAGAGGCCTTCAGTTCGGAGGGTGGGATCGCAGACGGCCCCACCCCTAGTTGTCTGAGGGCCCCGTGCACCCCGAGCCTGGGTGCTATAGGTTGGGCAGCAGCACAGCAGAGTGGCTGGCCCGCAGGGAGAGAGGTAGGGGAGTGGGGTCTGGAGCTGTGGCAACGGGTGCTGTTAGCAGCCTGGCCTGGCCTGGCCTGGGAAGGGGAGAGGGGAGGCAGGCTGCCTGTGGCCAGCACCCAGTGGCCTGCTGGCCCCAGGGGAGCAAGCAGGGCTGGATGTCTTGGCCAGCAGTTGCCTGAGCCCACTCCTGCCCTTACTATGATCCCTAGGCACCTGCACCCAGCCAACCTCCTATTGGAGGCCAGGCAGTGTAGGGCCCCTGATGCAGAGCATCTTTTCTCTGCAATGTTGGAAACTCACACAAAAGGCTTTTGCTTCTTGCCTCTGCAGGACCTACATCTGGACATGGGGGAGAGGCTGCAGGGTCCTGTGGGAGTGTTGCATCAGGGTTGCCAGCACTCGCTGCTGGAGCCACCTGGATGCACTGGCTGCACCAGTAATGCACCAGCGACTGGACCTTCCTGCTGCAGTGTCTGATGGTGGTGGTGGAGCATTGGGAGGTGCGGGGCAGGCATAGGAGCAGGTGCAGGAAGCATGTGAGCTGGCCTGGCAGGAGGAAGTGGGTCAGGTGGGTGGCAAACTGGCTTAGGGGTCTTACCTAGATAGTGGTGGTGGATGGGTTGATACTGACCTAGAAAGATGTGGGCAGTGGAGTCCTGCAAAGCTCTGTCTTTGGACTGGTGCTATTCAATGTCTTCATCAGTGATTTGGATGAGGTCATGGAGAGCACCCTGTCCAAGTTTGCAGATGATACCAAATTATGGGGCAAATTTAACATACCACAGGGTAGGGAACGGATCCAGAAGGATCCGGACAGCTTGGAAAAATGGGCAGAATGAAATAGGATGTGTGGCAGGCCCAGAGGCAGTGGGGCTGGTGGAACAGGAGAGTGACAGTGGTCCTGAGGTAGTGTCCTGGAGCCTGTGGTCACCAGGGCTGACCACAGCAGAAGCATCTGTATGGTCCTGGAAGGCCATGTACCAGTCATCCAGCAAGCAGCCGGAGCAGGTCAGGGAGTCAGGCAGTGCTAGGTGGCTGAGTGGCAGGTGTGCAGAATGGCAGCAGGCAGGCAGGACAGCTGTAGCTGCTCTGTGGAGTGGGAGACCCTGTCCCTGGTAATGAAGCTCCTATATCACAGCCCTGCAGATAGTTTTGAACTCATTTCAATGAAATTATATTTGCTCCTCTTCAATCTTAAACTGTATAATACAGCCCTAGGCCCCAGGCATATTAGCAAAGCTTCTATCTTATCCTTAATTGGAGAAAAATATGTATTGTCTACATGTAATGATGCACCACATCATCTGCACCCACTTTTCAAAATTCTAGATCCACCCATGGTTACACATAATTTGTTGTTTCTCTTGGTCTCTCCCTACAGAGAAACTTGTTTGTACCATGTTAAGTTTTGTTTTGTTAGAAGGGAGATTTTTTTCTAAAATGTACACACATAGCAATGCGTTTTTACTGGAGAAGTAAAATTGAAGATGTCCACTATATACTTGGAGCAGAGACTGATGAAGTTTGTGATGACTCGTAGTTCCTGTGGAAGTTCTTCTCAATTTTGGACTAGCCGCTAAAAAGACTTTATCTCATGTTTTACACTTATGATGGCACAGTTGATGGTAGTATGCATCTTTTTTACAAATGCATAGAGATACTAACTGAAATATTAACTTCATTTGCATAAATTGGTTCATATTGGATTAAAAATATAATTACCATGCATAACTCCCTCATGTCTACCATATAGTTCCACAAACAAAAATGATAGAAATCTGTTTTTCCCTTAACTATAATGTTTCTACCTACACCATGCATGAAAACGTTTAATCAACTGTTGGCCTCTCTAATTAATGATGTTTCAGTAAAACTAACAAAAGTAATGAATCCTCTTATCAGAAAATCAGGATATAGACTTACAAATCATGAATACATAGTAAAGATAAAAGACAATAAATAACATATAATTTTAATCCAGCAGTTTTCAAAAATGATGCTTCAAATTTTAAGTAAGAACGGCTTAAAAAACTGAACTATGTTCAGTTTCTGTGTTTGAAACCATTTTTTATGTGAATAAGTAATGTTGAAGGGTTTTTTTGATCCAAAAGTGTAGACTGCACTCAGATATAAATACAGATTTTCCACGGAGTATCGTAAGAGCCTCTTTATGTGATTGAAAATCAAACTATAATAATAGAACAGACATAGTGTAAGAGATTTATGGATGCCAGAAGTTAGGTCCTAAATTTTATTCAACTTGCCATTTGAGTCATACGTCAAATACAAAATTATTAGATGTCTTCACAGACATTTTAACAGTGCTTTCACCATAACATATGAATGTTCAGAAACATTAATTATTCCATCTTCCCAACACCTTTGTGAGAATGGCTGTTTTAATACCCTAATTTTATGACTGGGAACCAGAGGCCCACAGAGAGTAAAAAAGTCAGCCAGAGGTAGATGCCTAATACATGAAATTTCTGCCATAAGTATGACAATATTTATAACAGATCAAAAACAGGATCCGATAACAGGAAGAGCAAGGCAACATTAATCATGGGTGGAGCTGGGTATGACACTCACAACAAGGTTTTCAGATTTTCCAAGAACTGTGGATGGTTGAATGTTCTTTACAGTGATACCCCAAAATATTTAATTCTTTAGAACCACAGTGAAGAAAGGAGACAAGGCCACAGGAAATATGTGATAGGAAATATCAATAGTACTTCCCAAAGGGTACTTACAGATATTAAACAATAACTTTTAAGTCTTCCATGTACTGACAAAGAGCTATTTGGGGAATAAAGTCTGACCAATGAAGAGATTTAGCAAACATTGATGAAAATATGGGTTTTTTTATTATTATTATCAGATTAGCTTTAAAGGACAGGACTGGGAGGGTTTCAAGCCTAGGCCTTGATTCTACAACTGGACCTGTGGAAGTGTGGCTAATGGTTACAGCAGGGAAAAGCTATTATGCCAAGGAATGGAAGACTGAAAAGCTGAGAAGCGTGTCTCAATCTTTTAGCTCAAAAAGCTGAATGTCAGGAAATTCCTGTCTAAGGAAATGGATGGAAGAAGGAAAACCCTTTCTGTATAAATTAGTAAAGAGCTTAATGACATTTCTTATTCTTTAATGATATAATGTGGCTAACATGGAAAGAAATGATCTATTGATAAATGTTGTCAAAATTCATACAGCATTCAATGAAGTGGAAAATTTGCTCTTGAGTAGAATCTATTAGATTTACTTTGTCAATTATATTAGGGCATTAAGAAGCTCAGTTAAGCTACATTCTTAATGTGAGCAGGCAAAATAGTTTATGCCTTTGTTGCTTTCATTACTTACATGAAGACAGTTTTCTGTGGGGCAGATTTATTCACAGAAAACTATCACTACAAAAAAAGTGATAGGAATTTAGCTTTCTAACTAAAAGTTGAATGATGAAAAATGCATTAAATAAATGAGTATATATAATTAGGGAGTCTATCCAACTTGAACAGGCAGCTGGCTGATTTAATGGGCAGGTCTTGGAGTTAACTGGCAGCCAGTATCACATGGGGTATCCCAGGGGTCAGTCCTGGGGCTGGTTTTGCTCAATGTCTTCATCAATGACCTGTAAGATGGCATAGAGTGCACCTTCAGCAAGTTTACAGATGATACCAACCACTAAGACACTGACACCCACTCCCACTGCCCTCCAGCTTCTTATGTGAATATTAGTAAATTAACTTCCTTATTCTCAGGTGTTTTCAGTCTTGGTTTTCTTGATTTTCCTCTCTCTCTACTCACCTTAGAACTATAAAACAGCTTCTGCATCAACAAGCACAGTGATCTATACCTGCTATTTTCTTCTCTTGAATTATTCCCTATATTTGTTTCTTATTCCTACTTTCCCATTGATACCTACACATTTTGAAAGTGTTATTTTGATCATTTTCTTATTTCCAACTTCTCCCATACATTTTTCCAAAATTTGCTTTGTAAGCATTTAAACATGTCTATCCTTTTCTTCCAGGCACTCATGGGATTTTAGATTTTTGAAGTAATACATTGGATTCCTGTTCCAACAACTTCTCTTTTTATCCTTGCAGGCCCTTACGCTGTGTTTTTAGATAAATTTAGTGCTCCCTTTTCTTTTGCTGTCTCCAAAATGTTACAGGCATTAATATGTACTTACAGTGCACAAAGTAAGGGTCAGCTCAAAAGCATATCATTCAAGGAGAATAGAAGAAAAGATTCTGTCTTTGAAAGTTCCCAGGCTCTTCACCTGGTGTCCACTGCTACAACCTTTTGTGGGACATGGGTTACCTTTCCTTGGATGCCAATCTCCCTCTGCTAAGTGGTATGTGGAAGGAATACAGCCAAGCCCAAGATGTTTCTTCACATCTGTCTATAGAATTTAGGAGGAATTCTATCCTCCTAAATGAAACTGATAATGGAATACCTCCTCTGTGCCACAAAGTGTAAAGGCTCTTTGGCCACGCACACTACTCAATATTGATAAAAAAATCTTACAATCTCCCTAGCTCATCTCTTTGTATTCCTGAATAAGAGCTAGGATGAATCTGATCCTTTGTAAGGAATCTGTTGTAATTCTTGTACATAAACATATTACAGAGTGCCTTCTTTTATATCTTTCAATATAATGATTCATAAATATAACCCTCCATGGTGATGAGTAATCAAACTCCATTGTTGGGGTGAGAGTTGCTTTTATCATTACTGCTGCTCGATGTGTACATGAAGCTACAATTAGAAATTACAAGGAAACACAATCATGTTATCAGTATACCAGTACTCAGAAGCAGCTGTACAATGAACCTGTGCTGATCTACTGCCACTGAAGATTTTTCTTAGTGATTCCATCTTTATAGTGTTCAACTGCCCACAATGCAAGGTACTGTACTTGGAAAAAAAACCTTACTAGAAATTGGTGGAGTTATTACTTGCAGTATGTTGAAAATACCTGGGGGAACTTACTTATCTTATTGTTGTCTTGAATTGTTGGAGGGTTTTTCAAGGAAACTGATAAAGTCTGCACCTGAGAAATGACTTATCTGCAACTGCATGGTACGCAAGTACAGGTATAAGAAAGGGATTCATGCCTGTGTTCATGGCTCTGAGAAAGTTATCTTTCAGCAGTACTAGAGCAGTTTCTGGTTGTGCCCGGCTCTAAATCCTACTTAGAAAGTATTCAAAATGTTAGCTAGTATAGCATGTTGTCAGAGCTTAGTAGCTACTATTTGCTTAATCCTTTTTCTAAAACATGGATGCTTACAGACAACGGACAGTATTTGGAGAGGTCTTCAGGCTTGATTGTTTCCTTCTTAAGAACTGAACAAACGACTGTATTTTTCAAGACCTTTCGTAAGTTTTTCTTTGATGGAGAGGTTCCCAATTTCCATTAGGAAAAAGTTGTTGTTTATGGGTTTTGCCAACCAGGGGGTTATAAATCACTTTCTCACATTTTTTCAGGATTTAGGTTCCAATATGTGTAGCTGCTAAGGGTTGGAGACTATGGCCTCACTGCGTAAAATGTTTGTTTCCAGGCATATTCCAGTTGATCTTATCAGTCTAGTATACTGATAAATTTCTACAATGTTTGTCTTTATTTTCTGGGATAAGCAGTCTGGGTTGATTTGCTGGTTTACTATGTAAAACAGCTTTGCTTTGTGTGATTATGATGCATTCATCATGTAGGCATAGAAAGCTTGCTTTGTCTCTAACTGCAGTGCCATGGTCACATAAGAGTAGTTTGTGCTGCTGGCAGATGAATTCAGAATGTATTTCATGCCACTGGCACTCTAGCATTCTGCCTATGCTTCATGTACCTAAGTACATTTCTGAACCCTAGAGATCTTTGCATTCAGTGTGTATATGGAGTGAGCGGAAGGGGCAAACATACATAACTATTAGGGTTGTGCAAAATTTTGACAGCCATTTCATTTTGACACTATTTCAACTCATTTTGAGGTCAAAACAGCAAAATCGAAACAAAACAGAGGCACCATTCCATTTCAACTTGGAGATTTCAATAGAACAGTGTTTCATTTCAAATTCTGTTTCGATTCAAAACTGCTGTTCCATTTCATTTAATCAAAGCACTGACACTGTTTCAGCACTGTTTCGATGTTTCACCCATAGGCTATAATTGGGAAGCTTGAAACAGCCTCTCTCATCTGGTAGGCAGATCAGGGCCTGCAACCATGGGAGGGTTGCAGGGGCTGTGTCAGTCCTCCCAGGGTTGTGGGCCCTGATCTGCCTGCCAGATGAAGGAAGGAAGCTGGGTGCTGCCACCTGGGACTGGGGAGTGGGGGAAGAGAACAGAGCCCGATCACTGAGATCACCTCCCCAGCACTACGATCAGACTGGGGAAGGGAACTGAGCCTATCTGAGTTGAGTTCCCCTCCCCAATGCTACAAGCATGCTGGGGAAGGCAACTCAGCCCAGCTGATCTGAGTTCCCCTCCCCAGCCCAACTGTAGTGGTGGGGAGGGGAAATCAGCTCAGCTGGGCCGAGTTGCCTTCCTCAGTGTGACTGTAGCACTGGGGCGTGGAACTCAGCTCAGCTGGGCTGAGTTGCCTTCCCCAGCGCGATCGTAGGGCTGGGGAGGGGAACTAAGCAACTGGGCTGAGTTGCCTTCCCCAGCCTGATCACAGCAGTGGGGAGGGGAACTGAGCCCAGGCTCCCCTTGTGCTGTGATTGGCTTCCTGCAACCCTGCCGCAGGAGGCGGGGAGAACCAGGGCTGTGCTTCCCACCCAGGTGAGCCACATGGGGCTCCAGAGCCACTGGGAACGCAGCCCTGGTTCTCTGCTGTCTCCCACTACCTGGCTGCTGGCTACTTTGAAACTCGAAATGTTTTTAAACTTTCAAAAAGTTTGGACTAGCCTCATTTTGTTTTGAGGCTGTTTTGAAGCCCTTCATTTTGATTTTGCTGTTTCGAGCTCAAAATGAGTCAAAACAGTGTTGAAATGAAACAGCCGGTGAAATTACACACAGCCCTACTGGGTAACCTGTTCCAGTGTTTTACCACCCTCCAAGTGAGAAATTTTTTTCTCAACTTTCTTTGCTGCAACTTGAGACCATTGTTCCTTGCTCTGTCATCTACCATCACTCAGAACATGTAGCTCCATCCTCTTTGGAACCACCTTTCAGGTAGCTGAAGAAGCTGTCCAAAGTATTTTGTTGTAGCATTCACCCATTAGCCCCCATACAATAGGGGCTACAAGTTAGCCAAGTGGGCCTTAGGGTCCATGGTATTTGAATGTTACAAATAGGTAGCTGAAGGCTGCTATTAAATCCCCTCTCTTTCTCCTCTTCTCCACGCTAAATAAGCCCAGTTCCTTCAGCCTCTCCTCATAAGTCATGTGCCCCAGCACACTCACCATTTTCATTGTTCTCACCTGGACTCTTTCCAAATTGTCCACATCCTTAGTGTAGCAGGGGGCTCAAAACTGAACACAGTACTCCAGATGTGGCCTCACCAGTGCTGAATAAAAGGGTATAATCACTTTTTGATCTTCTGGCAACACTCCTACCAATGCAGCCCAGTATGCCGTTACCTTTCTTGGCAACAAGAGCACACTGTTGGTTCATATTTAGCTTACTGTCCACTGGAATGCCCAGGTCCTTTTCTGCAGAGCTGCTGCCTACCCTGTCAGCCCCCACCTATAGCCGTGCATAGGATTGTTCCATCCTAATTGCAGGACTTTGCCCTTGTCTTTATCAAACCTCGTGAGATTTCTTTTGGTCTAATCCTCCAAGTTTCCTACTTCTGTGAATCTTAATCCTACCCTTCAGCATATGTACTACTTCCCCCCAGTTTGGTGTCATCTGCAAACTTGCTGAAAGTGCACCCTATGCCATATTCCAGGTCATTGATGAAGATACTAAACAAAACTGGCCCTGGGACTGACCCCTATGGCACTCTACTTGACACTGGCTTGATAGACATCAAGCCATTTACTGCTACCCTCTGACCCAGTTTTCTATCCACCTTACAGTCCATTCATACAACCCATACTTCCTTAGCTTGCCTGCAAGAATGTTGTGGGACACCATATCAAAAGCTTTGCTAAAGTCAAGGTATACCACATCCACTGGTCTCCCCTCACCCACAGAGCCAGTCACCTCATCATAGAAGGCAATCAGGTTGGTCAGGCATTATTTGCCTTTGCTGTATCTATGCTGACTCTTCCTAATCAAACTCTTGTCCTCCAAGTGCTTAGACTTTTGATAGAGCACTCTATCCTAAACAACTTTAGTCTGATACTACATCCATCCTTGTCTATCTTAGACTAGGATCTGCCATTTTTTAGGAGGTCTAAGTGTGGTGAATGTCTTTCAAGTTATGGCTGTAGAACACTTTCTGAGCACTGTGTGATAAGTGTAATATTTGTACCTGGTCCAGGTGACTATACTACCATATTCATTCATTACATATGTATAGTTTGTTCTTCAGTATGTTGAGAACCTGGAGCATTTAGGACCTCTAGGGAACAGATCAATACTACTTAGGTCATTCCACAAGTTTACAGCACATTTCCAAATAAGCATAAAGGTGTAGAGTTCATTTTGTATTCTCTTGTAAATATTTCTCAGTTTCTCTAAACCCCTATAGACTGCTGTCAGACAGGAATGAACCCTCTGTCCTATTTCATATTGTCCAGATTAGCAGGAGTTTTGATTTTTTTACCTATAAAAATAGCTGTTAAAAAGCTAAAATATTAAAAGTGTTATTAAGAAGAGCTTTAAATGTAATAGAAATGAGTTACTGCCTGTCATCTGAAATGTTACTCATGATAATTTTACAGCACCAACATGGTGATTTGGATGGTGTTAGATTTCTTGACATGACTGGCTTGCTTGATCGGTTCTTTCTAGAGTTAAGGAAATAAAGTTAATTTTACATATTGAAAAAAACAAACCTGAAAACGTTAATCAAATGATTAGTCTCATTATCTTTAGTTGAAGTCAGAATAAGAAAAGGGTTAGCAGAATTGTATCCTAATTCACCAAGATAATAATAGTGAACAAACACAACAAAGGCATAACTATAATCCTAGTCAAATACTACACTATAAGTACATTTCAAAAACATATACAGTAAGATCATTGTTTCTGAGCTTCAGATTCCTTAGGTACTTTCATATAATATTTATTTCCTTCTAATTTAGATTTCTGGTTGGAATCTTCACCCCACTGAAATCAGTAATTTTGCCATTGACCTTAGTTGGGAAAGGATTTCTCACTGTTCTGTTAGTTCTAAAATACAACTCAAGTTGCATATTTCATGCTTAAAGATGCAGATTTGTATAATAAATAACTGCCAGGTTAAAACACACAATTTAATTTTATTATAAGCCATTATAAGTTCAGTGGGGAATAAAATTAACATATAAGCTGCATCCAGACAAGTACAGTTGTGCAGTATGTGGTGCCGCAGATATGTCTGCAGCACCACATACTGCACATTCAGCTCTTCTCCATGCTGCAAGGTAGCAGCATGGGTTTGGGGGGTTTAGGTTTTTTCTTTGACCCCACAAGATCCTGGGGTCAAAAAAACCCCACAATCTGGCTGCCAGCCAGGCTCTGAGTGGCAGTGCTGGCCCCAGCCTCCCTTGCCCCACCCAGGGTAGCCCGTCACACACCAGAGGGCATGTGGCACAGTCATTCCCCAGGGACAAGTAAGAGTGGCACAAGGTGGGCCTCTGCTTCTTGCCCCCCAGGGAAACAAATGTCCACACTCATGTGGATGCAGCCATAGGAGGTAAAAAATGTTGTGAAACACTGAGATACACAGTATGAAGCGTGAGATGCTCACTCAGGGCATGTACCAACAAGAGTGTACATGAGATTTGTGGTGCTTCAAACCTATTTAAAATGCTGCCAATTGCATGCAGCGCACAGACACCCATTTGCCAGGCAGCTAATTTGCAGTGTGGTAGGGTTTTCTGACACTAGGAGATCCTGGTGTATATATATATAAAAAAAAAAACACTAAAAAAAGCAGTGTGGCACAGGCAGCAGCAGCATGTGCCACCAGAAACAGAGCCTGACCAACCAAAGCCATGCTTTGGTCACTGCCCAGGTTCCAGCTGTCTTGGTGCTGATGCTTCCCTGGGAGGCCCCCAGGATCCCAGGTTAAGGCTGCTGAGGCCAGCACAGGTGCCGGCCCCAACATCCCCTACCCCACCTGGGTCAATTTCCCACATGCCAGCACACTCATGCAGTAGTGTGTCTGGGGACAAATAGCAGCAGCATAAATGTGTGCCACTTCTATTTGCCTGATGGGAAATGCATGACTCTGAATGTATGTGCTAGTTGGAATGTGCCCTCAGTGATTTCAGACTGATATGTAGTTCTGACTTCTTTTAGCAACTACTACCAAGACTACAGTGAGAATAAAAGTTCAAGAAGATAGTTATTAATGCTTAATAACTGAGATAAAAAGTTACTGCAGTGTGCTCAGAGAAGCATAGCTCATCAAGCAGCAGGCAGCTCAAATAACAAATGTAGTCTCAACATAAGCCAATACAATCTCCTGATATCTGTTTTTCTGCCAAAGAGATTAGATAAAGGAACAGGACACCAAAAAGACAAATAAGGAATATTAAAAACTCTAAAATAAATTGTAGAAGTTCATGCTACATTTGAAGATTTTAATGCACATCTTAGTAGTACCTAATAGCACAGTTGCCAACCCATGAAAATTTGTTTTGCTGACAATCTTCAAGGTTTTTACTGACAAACTTTTTTAATGACATGTTTTTCCTGATATATGTTTTACATAAAATAAATTCAACAATTCCACCAGGCTCTGCCCTGCCTGCTGCTAGGTCCTACTTAGAAGTCATGGGTTCAAATATAGGGATTTAACATCAACCATTATAAAAAGCAAAAGATTTTGGTTGTCGGTAAAAAGTTTTCACTGATTTTTTTTTCTTGGGCTGGAAACCCTGCTTGACTGCAGCAATGGTTTTACACTGTACTGTCCCCATCCACATGATTCATTCTCACATTTGGTGCCCTTACTTGCACCCTACACCATGAACCTCGAGCCCATCCCCTACCTTTACTTCTGTTGGCTCTGTTCTGTCCTTGTTCAAACCCCCAAGAGAAGTCTCCCTGTGACTCAGCAGTATTACAGGCATGTGGGATACAGAAGCACATGGCTGAAAGAACACACTACAGGGTGCTGTGCTCCCATTTGGATACAAGGGGCACGTTCAGATGAGCCTGCAAGTGCCTCTTGCAGCATCTCAAACTCCTCTGAGATGCTGAAAGATTCACATGCAGGAATGAGATTATGTTCCCCACAAATTTGCAGCATGGGGGCAAAATTAGACCTCTAGATATCTAGGCAGTCAAAAAACCTGCAGAGAAAAAAAAGCGGGGCAGGTCACGTGCAGGGTAGGCAGTGCACCAGCTGCAGGGAGTTGGACCCAGGCTCCACTACACATAAGTAAGGGGTAGCAGGGGCTGGAGGAGGGGACCATGGGAGAGACCCCCACCAGCCCTGCCCACTCCCCCAGCCCCACCCAGCTCTATCTGCCCCAGCCTCCTGAGCCCCATCATGGCTGCCCTGCCCAGTCCCTGAGCCCCCTGAGCCCTACCCCACCTGGCCCCATCCCCCTGGCCTCCTGAGCCTCCCAATATCTGCCCCACCTGGCCTCACCACCCCAGCCTGTTCCCCTTAGCCCCCCTGATCCCTGTCCCACCCAGCCCCATCCCCCGCCT
>NW_017729027.1:35848008-35850496 GCF_001723915.1 Gavialis gangeticus
TAATTGTGAAGGAACATGGATTTTGGGGTATTTTACACAGTGGCTTTGGGTTTTTTTTCAGGGACTTTTCAGATTTCGAATAGGGAACACCAAAATTTCTGCTAGGGAGGCCAGTGGCAATGTCCTGCCTGCTCAGAGCTGGCACGTTGGACCCAGCTGGAGGTGGCTGACGTCCTGGCCAACTGGGGCTAGGAGGATGTGCTTTGACAGTTCAACGTAGGTCACCACACCCAGAACATCACCCAGATGATAGCTGCCCAGATGGCCAGGCAGAGGGCAAACATGCCAGTAGTGCTGCACAAAGGCCAACTTTGTAGCCACAGCCCACTGGCAGCTGGTAGGTGCCTCTACTGGCTGTGCAGTCCCCATCCAGGTCCAGAAGGTGCACAGCAGGTTACAGACAGGCAGCAGCCCCCACTGCCAGACTGCTGAAGTGGGTAGAGGGTGCAGGGAACTCTCAGGGCTGCTTCAACTGTCCATCTGGCACAAGGACTAGTGTCCCCAGGTACCAATTGGCTGGACCCCAGAAGCTCCTGAGAGCGAGTAGCCCTGAGCTCTTTGCCAGGGCAGCTTTTTTATACTGCTGGGGCCAGGACAGGGAAGCTTTTTATACTGCTGGGGACAGCACAGGTGCTGACCCCGGGTTCTAGCTCCCCCTGGCTGCAGATCTGGGAGAAGTCAGGCAGGGTTATTTTGCCCCAAGTGGCACAATTTGCACCACTCCAAAGTGCATGTCTGGGCATGTGCACTAAGGCAAAAAGTCCCAGGTCAAATTTGCACCACTTCTATTTGAGATGCTGCAAGTGCATGTGCGGGAAACAAATTGGGGGGACTTAGGGGGCTGGGCAGGGTGGGGCCAGGCGGGGCAGGGAGTGGAAAGGGCTGACAGGGGTCCCCCCCATGGCCCCCTCCCCCCTTCTTCAGCCCCCTGACCCGCTACTTGCCAGCAGTGGGTCTAGCTCCCTGCTGCTGGCACGTTGCCTGCCCTGCACAGGCAGGCAATGTGCTTCAGCACCAGGGTGAGGGCTAACCATAGAGACGCTCTGGCAGCCAGACCATCCCTGTGGAGGACCAAGCCTTCGGTTGTCCCAGACCATGCCCTGCCACACTTTTTTTTCTGCCAAATTTTTTGCCCCCTGGATAGCCAGGGGTCTAACTTTGCCCCTGCACTGCAAATTTACAGCATGGGGAACATTTTCTGGTTCCTGCACATGCCTCTTGCAGCATATTAAAGGGGTTTGAGATGCTGCAAGAGGCACGTGCAGGGGCAGCTGGATGTGCCCGTAGTATTTTTACTAATAGCAAAAGTTTGGGGTTTTTTTAAGGACTTTACTGACAGTCATCTTTAGCCTGATCTTTTTACTGACAATTGGTAACTCTGTCTAATAGCAGTAACTGTCATGTGTTCTATGGAGGAAGCTGCTGTGGATGTCTTACCAGGTGGAATTATTGTCCTAACTGGAAGGCTTGAGAAACCTTTTGCATCTAGTTGAGTCTCTTTGGAAATTTCAGAGTAGCTGCCTTCTGTACTCATGCCCATGCTGCTCCTCACAGATATTCTTTTGGTAGGTGCAATTTAATTCCTTAACACCTAGCAATGTGCCTCATTTTAAATCCACAATAGATGCAGATTTCTCAGGGGCCTGTTAGTATTAAGATATTATAAGGACAGAATTTAAACAGGAAATATCTTCACAAGCATGGTGACCTATTTCTTCTTAAACAATTTCTATTGAAGGTTGTTGCTCTGAGCCTGACTATATCTAAAGGGCAGGTGATACAAAACCAGATAGGTGATATTCAGAGTTTAGAACCCTTTTTATAAATGAAGATAAAAATGAAGCAATAACGGCTGGTTCATGGTCACCTTAGTATAATCTGAGATGTCATATTGCGTAGTTATAGTAACTCATGAAAGAACCATTATAACTAATGCAAAGAAGTATGACACATCAGACTACTGTGCCATGCTGAAAGACACTACTAACTGACAACAGCAGAAGAGTATTTTATTGTTGCTATACAAATCAAACTAGTATTTGGATACTATTAGTGTATCAGAGAATAAATATATTTTATATGTGGGTTTTAAATTATTTAAGAGTTTGTTAAATGAACGACATTTGTAAAATAATTTCCAACTTGCAAAAAGTGTTTCTGGTAGATTCCATGGTTCCCAGTTGCCTTGTCCCTAAACAGAATATACCTAAACTGATACAGGCTTGATGACATAAAATGTGATAAACTAATTGTAATTATCCATTCATATGTATTAAATATATTTAAATCCAAATCTAATTAAAAAGGTGCATTGCTTGTGTAGCCCAGGTAACTTGGGTATATACTCCCCTTCTCCAATTGAAGGGGATTGTTAGCTGGCAGGTGTGCTATGGGGTGGGAACTGCAGACCACTCAATTTCCCTCTGTCCCTATAGAACCAGCCCAGGACATTCAGGGGACTTAACTATATACAAATGTATTTACATTA
>NW_017729027.1:35850679-35867836 GCF_001723915.1 Gavialis gangeticus
TTATACCAGTGCTCCAGATACAGGTAAGTCACCGGTAAGTATCTGATCTGAAACAGATAAACCTCAAAGATAAACAATCCCAAGGGTATACCCCAATGCCCTTGGGCTTTTCCTAAGCCCTAGAAAGACTCTGGTAACTTTAGGGGGGCCCTCTCAGTGGGACCTCCCCTTTTAGTTGTCCTTAACTAACCGGAGTGGGGGGGACTCCTCTGCCCTGTGGGAACCCTCTTTTCCCTGCAACTCACGGCTCCTAGGCCTGGAGGGTGTTCCTCGTCCTCTGCGCCAGGCTGCTCTCTCACCTGCGGTGGGCTTCGGTGGCTCCACTATGCAGGGCTTCTGGGGCCTCTGGCTTGGCCCTGTCTGCTGGCTCAGTAGTTCAATCACCATCTGACTCTCTGAACTCAACCTTTTGCTATGGGTTGGAGGCCTGGGCTGCCTCGTGCAGCACCAGGCTCGGTCTGCTCCTGGACCCTCCATGCAGTGCCTCCTGCACTGAGCTCCCAGCCTCGTTTTGGAGGTTCAGGACCTGAGCTGCCCAAGCTCTCCAAAAGTCCTACTCCATGCACCAGCCTGTCAACCGTGTCTCTGGCCGCACGCCAGAGGTTGCAGACCCAAGCTGCCTCACGCAGCTCCCAGGGTCTGGACGCCGTGTGCTGTGCTGCACACCGAGAGCCTAGCTGCTGGAGTCATCCATCGTTCCCTGCTGTTGGAAGTTTTCAGGGGCACTTCTGAGCAGCTCTCCTCAACTCTTCTAAGCCCCACTCTTCTCTCTCTTCCAGATGTGCTTCCCTCGTGCTGGGCATGCAGCTCCTTTTATATGCTCCAGGGCTCTGCCCCTGAAGTATTCCAGACCTGAGTGTTGCAGTCTTCAATCAGGTCCTCGGGGGTGGGGGAGGGGGAATCCTCTCCACCTTCCCTCAGGAAAGGGGCATGACTGAACTCCTCTGGCTGCCTCCTGATTGGGGGATGAACTCCACCAATCAAAACAGCAAGATTTCAAGCCTGGGACTCAACCCAAGCTCCAAAAGGCAAGCCTGCTACACTTGCAACAACAAGTTCACTAATATTTATATAGTGAAAACACCTAAGAAAGCTTGCATATGATTTAATGTTAATTAAGTACAACTGGCAATTTTATACCAAGTCACACAGGCACATAATGGCACTGAATGTGGTGTTACTATAACATCATAGTAAAGACTTGGCCATGCAGCTCTAATTAACCTGGTAAAAAAATGAAGGAATTGGATGGAAATTTTTTTTCCAGTGGCTAAATTGAGACACTCATTGACTTTGAAACTAAACAAATGTCTATTTTTGTAAAATGCTCACAGCTAGTTCCATCTGCAGAGTTTAGTCTGGGTAGCATGTGTCAGATCTGTTCTTCGTCTACTAAGGGGCTGGAAAGGGTATAGTGGTTTGAGTAAAACTTAGGTGATTTTTACACATGTAGTTGTAGAAGCAGCAAAATGCACGTCAGCATGAACAAAATGGTGGCAGTGCGCTTTTGAACTAAAATACCTCAGAGGTGCTTTAGTTCAAAAGCGCACCATTGCTGTTTTCAGCACGCTGATGCACATTTCACCACTTATACAACTGCAGGCGGTGCAGTGCAGTGCGTGTCATCTCATGTGCTCTGAAGTGGCGGATCTCCGGTGTGTCGTGGGACAAAAAAGTACGTGTATAAATGTCCCATGTGCCTAACTTTTAGAGTGGTGCTTTAATTAGAATGGCTCTGAGAGCTGCTCTAATTAAAGTGTCCAGAGCATCATGTGTATCAACATTCTCATGCTGAAAAATGGTGATGAGGATGCTTTAACTAAAGCTCATCAATCAAGCTGTAGTTAAAACATCCCTGCCACCATTTTTCAGTGCAGGGAAGCTGACACGAGACACTAGAGTCTTCTGGAGTGTGGTGATCACACTCCAGCAGACTTAATTAATATATTCTGCTCCAACATGCTGTAATGACAGCATGGTAGAGCAGCCTCACTGCACATGTATAGGCACTCTCTACTCTTAAGCATGCACAGGAGTGCCTCTGCCTTCACAGAGCTGGGCAACTTGGTGCTTTTCTCATAACTAAGACTGATGAGGTACCAGGAACTAGGAGCTCATTTGCCAGGGGCTAATTCTATTACACCATCTCAGTGCACACCTAATAAATATCAGTTAGACAAGGTATAGCCTAATACATATCACTTACATATAAAAAGTGATTTTGGTAACCAGTTAAAAAAAAAAAAACAATGTTAGGGGAAAAGGAAGGGAACTGGTGCCTCAGATATAGGATATAATTATTAAGTTGTTAGAAATTCCCCTGGAAGCAAGAGGTCCTGACTGAATGTCCCTATCTACCTGAAGGATTCAAACTAATATCTCGATCCCACTTCCTGGAAGAAAATGTCAATAGCCTTAGTGATTTCTATGTGTTGGGGGTTATACCTTTAAGACCCTCCTGTTGAAACTGCATTACCATGACAGAACAGAATTCAGATACACTGAGCCAGGAAGAGACCAACAGTGGGGGCATGACAGTCTATCCTAGTGTCTGAAGCCCTCATGGGGGAGAAGTGAGAACTAGATTTTGATTCTTACTCCCAGGACAGGTTCTGTATTTCACATTAAATTGTCATTAGACAAAACAAAAACCAACATGAGATGAATATACTATGACCAATATGTTTATCGGTGTTTTTCAAAGTTAAAGATATGGTTCCTCCTGAAATTAAAGCCAGTAAGATTTTTTTAATAGATTTTTAATGACTTTAGGATCTTATGTAGTCCTTTGAGATCAATGGAAGAGTTTCCATATTCTTTAGTATATTTAATTTAGGACCATAATAAACTATACATACTCTCCAGATACACTTTTGATGAATGCAACACACCTGAGAAGTCAAGAGCAATACACTCCAGAACTTAAAAGCTGCTTTGTTACCTAAAAACATAGTATAGTGATGGCCTGCTACTTAGTCAGTTTTACTTACTTATCAAGCCATGTGGATCCTCAGTAACACTACTAGCAGCTCTTGTTAATGGAAAGCTAATGTGGGTGTACGTACACAAGCTGCGGTTATGGCAAAAGCAGTATAATGCAGGGTATATATGAACCTTTATAGTAGCAATGTAAATACAACTCTAGGCTTTGAGAGTTTCCCACACATGCACTCTAATTATAGGGAGAAAGCAATGTAAACATATTAACACAAAACAGTGATAAATATAATAATAGAATAATTTGTCATCTAATCCAATTTCCTGCTCAAGGCAGGAATGTCCCCAGCCAACCCAGTCAAACCTATCTAACCTGATCTTAAAAACTTCCACAAATGGAGACTCTACAACCTCTCTGGGCAGCCTGCTCCAATGTATATCCACCTTCATAGTGAAAAAGTCCTTTCTAACATCCAAAATAAATGTCCCTTTCTGTGATTTAAAATCATTGCTCCTTTTCCTGATTCTGCAGTCACAGGAGAGAGTAGATCTTCCATGTAACCAACCCTTCAGGTATTTAAGGATTTATCAGATCCCCAAGCTCATCTCCCAGTCTTCTGTTTTTCCATACTACAAAATCTCAGCACTTTCAGCCTTTCTTCATAAGTCATGTTTCCAGACCTATACTCATTTTTCTCTCTCTCCACTGTAGAGTCAACATCTTTCTTGAAGTGAAGGTCCCAAAACCTGACACAGTACTGCAAGTGAGTCCTCACCTTCATGAAAAGAACAAAAAAGAAAAGATTGAAAGTGATACCCTTAGGCAAGTAACACTCCTATTAATACAGCCCAGTATGCTGTTGGCCTTTTATATAAGAACACACTATTGACATATATTCAGCTTGACATATATTCCCTGTAACACCCAGTCTTTCTGCAATCTAGCAATCTAGCCAGTCACTCCCACATGCAACCAGGCTGCATTTGTGCATGCAATTACTGAAGCCCATCCAGCCTTACCACCTTGATAGTATCTGGCTTCTCTAAGTAATCCCTAACCCATGTAACCTTTAGCACAAGTACAGTATGAGGGGGAAAGACCGTAATAAAGAATGATATTTCCATCTATTTAGTGTAAAAACGCTGCCAGTACGTTTTCTCATTCATTCATGTTTTTTCTAAGAAGTGTAGATTGCTAGCAAATGAGAAAAGAATCTGAATCACTATTTTGATTTTAAAACATCATGAAACGGAAGATTTGACATAAAAGAAAAGGTTCTTTATGGATCACAAATCTTTAATACTGTAAAAATATACTAACTCAAATTAGCTTTTCAAGTCAACCTTAAACAAATTACTTCAGTTAAAGTTAATAATTAAACAGTTAACTTCTGACAAGTGTAGTGAACAAAGTCTGGAAGCCACTGTTATAAATAGCATCTTATGAGAAAGTCTGTATTTTAGTTTCAATTTACTAGTGCCAAGAGAAAAATAAATGTTAAACTAAGCAATATTTTATTTCAAAGAAATAAAAATACCAGGCTATCATACAGTTTCTACATAACCAAGAATGAATTGCACAGGAATGATTTAAAATGTCTCTTTGCTAATATTTATTACTAAGGAAAAATGAAGATTTCTAACTGGTGACAAAAGATGTACACAAAGCATTTGTCTCCTTGTTACATCACTTATTTTCATATCCAAGGAAACAAAGCACAATGATAGGTAAAGTATATTTAAATGAAGATCTGGTGTTGACTTAGTTTCAAGGCCAGTATGCCTTATTTGTTCACATACTACATTTGCCTTTTTTTCCAAAAATTAGCAATCAAAAATGTTTGTGCATGAGTTACTTATATGAGTAAAGTGATTCTGAACAGTTTGGTTAAAAGGAAAATCTTTTTTCCAGCCTTCTGCCTTTCCAAAACCTGTCTTGTTTGGAGGTATATAGCATGTGAATAAATACAGTCTTTTATGTCATTTTTTATAGAGTCATCAAATGTCTCTGCTGATAACAAAGTCTTTGAATATGAAAGGCAAATAGACTGGGCAGTCCTATTTTTCTGCTGAAATTGACGTGGGATCAGGTAGAAATGATTCAAGTCCTCTATGTGTAACTATACGAAAACTAATACTGGATGATTCCTTCGGATAAATTAATCTACCATTACTTTTGCAGATTACATCAGTCTATGCACATTTAAAAAAGCTGACACTGAACCTAGAGGGCTTATCATACTACCATTTCTTACTGAAATTTCCGTTCATAAGCAATAACACATGGGATGTTTGCCAGCATCCTAGTAACTTTAGATCACGGGACACAGAACATAGTGCTCTGGTAGCACAGAAAATTACTTCTGCATAGATTCAGATGCAGGCAATATCTCTTTGTTCATACTGTTGGACTTTATTCAAACTTTTTACACAGGTGACTCGAGATGCTGTTAATCCACCAGCATTACACTGCTGCAGTGGTTGGGTGCAGTAATTACAGTGCCTTGCAACTGCAGAACCCAGAGCAGTGATGGGTTAAGATTGGTATGCTCTCTACCAAGATCTGTTATGCATCACATTTCTTCAACATCTATATTAAACCATTTGGGCAGGCAGTGACAATTGGTCGCAGTGGCAACAGTGTGACAAAGTCTATTTTTCCTTTTCCACAGATGTAACCCATCCACACTAGAGTAGCACAAGACCTGAAAAAATATTTTCCCTGGAAAAGCATGACTGATTTAAAATTAATAATCCAATTTTAAGCCAGACTCCATACTACATTTGTAATTACAATAGCTTATTCATGAGTGATGTACTGGAAACACTCACTGATGCTCTTTTGGTATCTCTGTGGTCAATTAGTAGTTCAATCTTCCTGTTTCTTAAATATCTCTTGCATAGCACACATTTCTTTAAGCCCCGCCATGAAGCATCCTGGGCATAGATAGCAGTACAGAAAAGCTGGAGCTGACAACATGAACTACCCAGTATGTTTACCCTTGTTTGGGATTTTTTGCTGCACATGATAGAACTCCCAGCACTTGAGAAGGGTTGGGAATAGAGTCATAAGTGGGACAGCCACATGCACATGCCAGTGGAGGTGTCAGGGACCAGTGAAATTGTTCTACCTAAATTTAATCTATACTTAATACATTTATGTTGGCTACTATAAGCAGACATGGCATCTGTACTGGGGTTGTTCATCCCTTTAAGAAGAGGCAGCCAGCCTCTTTTAAGGACATTCAGCTGTGAGGCATTCTGATAATGAGGGAGAGTCCCACTGAGAGTCATAGAGAAGTAGGACTGGAATAGACCTCCAGAGGTCATCTAGTCCAACCTCCTGGCTGAGGCAGGACCTCATTACAAACCCTAATCTAAACTCTGCATAAGACTATGCTCAAACCTGACACAACATAGACCTAGCATCCTACAGGTAAAGCAGGAGAACCACAGTTGCCAATGCTCTACTTCTATAAAATGTTGTCAGTGTACACTTAAGAGGTCCCAGGCAGAGGGCCACACCCTCTGGTACAGAGGGAGACAAAACCAAAGTCCATACCAATTTGGCAATGGAGTAAAATGCCTTCCTCACCCCAGATATGGAGATCAGTCTGACCCTGAGTGGACGGGCAAGACCCTCTAGCCAGGATATCCAGCTTTGCTCCCAGCAGGAACATTGACACATCCCAGTCAAAGTTTGCAGCCTTAGCTATAGACAACACCCAATGCCTCTGGGAAGACTTAAACACAGTCTGATACATATAGCAGAAAAAGGGGATTTAGGGGATGGGGGCAACTAGCATAGCCCAGAAGTATGGGAAATATGAATGGTAGAACATAGGCATAGCTACACATAGATCATCCTTGACCAGCGGCTGTCCAACCTCTTCTTGAACACCTCCAGTGATAAAGAGTCCACGTCTTCCCCAGACCAGACAGTCTATTCTACTGCCTCACTGTTCCGACAGTGAAGACATTTTTTCTCCAGGTATCCAATCTAAACTTACTTTGCTGCAGCTATCAGCCATTGGTCCACATCCTCCTGTTTTCAGCAAGAGAGAAAAGGTGCTTTCCCTCTTCTTTATGGCAAGTATATGAAGACTGCTATCATGTCTCTTCTTTGGTGCCTTTTCTGCAAGCTAAATATGCCTAGCTCCTTCAGCCTCTCATCATATGACTGACTATGAAAGCCCTTTATCATCTTGGTTGCCTGCCTCTGGACCCTAACTTCTCCATGACCTTTTTAAAATATGGATCCCAGAACTGCACACAGTGCTCCAGATGAGGCCTAACCAGTGGCAAGTAGATAGGCATTATCACTTCCTATGTCTTGTAGCTAATGCTTCTTAGGGATTTAAAAAGCTTCCAGAAGAAAAAGTAGACACACAGACTGACACAGACAGACTTAGGCAGAGAAAGGGAGGCAAAATGTGAAGGAATAGCTTTCTGATTGGACAAGCCTGAGTGAAACCTAGCTCTTTCCTAATATCTGGGGATGAGAGAGTATTTTGGTTTAGTTTGCTTGTTTTGTAGGATACTCAGGCTTGTGTTGTGGTGAATAAAGCTATTCGAAGGACTAATAATGCAGCTACTCTTGTGGCAAGAGGCAGCAGGATAAGCAACCTATTTATGACATCAATGCATAATCCATCCAAAAAAATAGACATAAATTTAGTTATTAACCAAATCTCAGTCCCTAAGCAGAAAATTATCTTAAAATATAAAACTGATTTTGTTAAAATTATGGCCCTTCAAGAGGGAGTTTTGCAGTTGCATCACGTCCTGTAATGCTTTCTTTCCTGTAGTTATGCTACAAGGACACATTGAAGGCATACTTCAAGAAAACAGATGCTTACATCAAGATCAGGGAGGAACTGGCTGCTAACCAACTCCAAAGCTACCATAACTTTAACCAAGCAGCAGCTCACTTTGGGGTAAAACATCTTGCCCTTGAAACAGAAAAGAGAGGGCAGAGGAAGGAAAAGGAGAGGAATACCAGCCTACAGCCTACTCCCCCTGCGGAAAGACCTGCAGTTCTATAGCTCAAGGACTAGACTTTTTAGTCACCTCAAGACTCATTGATGAGCTGTCAGAGAGATCATCCTTGAATTGAGCGATTACTTATGAGGACCTTTATGGTTCTCCTATTCTGTGCTGCTGTTGCCATTATTTTAGATTCATCTTACTGTGGCCTTTTGAACCAATACACTCAGACATACTGTTTATTTTTCCAGAAACATGGTTATGTAGCAAGAGGGAAGGTAATGGAAGACAGCAGAATTGCTGTTTTTGTCACTGGGGAGGCAAGCTGAAGCAACTAATGAAGGGAGTAGCACTCAGGCGTGTTTGTGCCAGTATTTGTCACTGTGTGAGCCTTCAAAGTTGTGGGTGTTTATGTGTTATATCTGGAAAGTCGTGAGGACACTGGAGCAGCTGTACAAAATGTCAGTGCTTCTGCTTATTTTTACTTAACAATGAGGCAAACGACTAGGTAGTGTCTAATTAAGCTAAGCCGATGCTAGCTAGTCTAGGAGTGGATCTTAGGGCAGCAAGAATACAAATACTAACCATGCTGTGTGAATACTAAAATACATCAACCTGCTATGTGAATAACAAGGTCTCAGGTCTCCAGGAATACTCAAAATGTTTTCTCCTTGGACATAGTGGTTTGAGAGAGAGAGAGCTGCCTGAGAGCTCCTCCATCCCATGGGACTCTCTGGTTCCACCTTTCTCCAGAATTCCTTCTTCTCTCTTCCTCCTATGCCAGGTATCCAGAATGCACTTCCATGGGTGATGAAAAATGCCTTGCATTTGAAAGCTCGTCTGACTTTATCCCAACTATACAGTTGGTCCAATAAAAAATTCCCAGAAATTCTTGCCTCTTCTTTAAATCCAGAAGTCAGTGGCAAAGGAATAGAGCTCCCTATGGCTAGTTACATGATTGAATTGTCCCAGTGCTAATGATTTAAATTTATCTTGGAATATTTGGTTATACAGATTTATTTATCTATTAATAGTTTACATTTACTATTAACCAATGGATAGCTATGGTTTAAAGTATATTTTAATAATGTATTATACTATTTATGTAGGTATACAAATAAGCACATAAATGATTACTGATTTCATATATATGTTATGATCTGTGAAACAGGTGAAAGCAATGGGATTTTTAATTTGTATCTAGGTTTGCAACGATGGTGGGTAAAGAGGCATGAATGAACGTTGAACAGTTTTAAATTATCTTCTGAGGACTAAACAAAACTGGATTAGTACCCGGGTCTGTAAAGACACTTAATCTGAGGTGCATTTCATAATGGGTACACATGTGGTATTGCACTCCATGAGTAAGGAAGCTGTGCAATATTTATTTATCCTCACCATTAATTTAGTAGTCTCTTATTAATTGCACATTGTCTTATGGGTGGATAGAAAATCTTTTTTTATTCGCCATGCATTGTTAGTTCCATGAACTTAGTCAAGAGGTCAAGTTTACCACTGAAAAGTCTGATTAAATCCTTTGACTTGACAGTTTGTATATCAGATTACCAGCACCGAAACTACAAATAGATTTTTGCCTAAAATGAAGACCCAATCTTTAGGACTCTAATCTCTTTATCCTGTTGTCTTCTCTGTACTGGCACCATGCAATTTATGTAGTGAATGGGGCAAGAGCTCTGAGGAGATAATAGTGTGTGCTCATACAATTAAAGACTGTATTGTAATGCAAACCTACATTATGGTGGAGTTACAGTTGCAACAGCAAATTTGGCCTTGTATAGAGAACAGATTAAAAAATAAACATGCCAAAAATGAAAGTTTGAGAAAAATATGAGCAACTAATAAAACTTGTTTACATCCAAAATTAATATGTAACCTGGCCAGGGCTGTCACTACCCATTTCAGCTATTATGTCAACATGAGAGCATGTCTCTATATTTGCAAGCACACCCATAAGTGTGCGTGCACATGGGTGTGTCTCTGTTTAAATATCAATATACTCACAGTCCCACAAATCTTCCTTATTTCAAACAGCACTAGTCTCCTTTTGGTACTGCTTATAATCATTTCTGAACTATGATAAGATGATTCATTGAAGGGACAAAAGAAACAGAAGTAAAAGCAAAGCATTAACAACTGGAAGTCTGTACACAGATAAAAACTGATTTCCCAGTGACTGTTCCCTGACTTTATCATCCCTTCCCCCACCCCTAAAAAAAACCCCTCTGAGATGAAAACATGGGGAAGTGCAAAAAGCACTCTAACTCCCCCCCCCAACAAACCTCTACCCTTAAAAAAAAGTCAAGGGTACAATCACAGGAGAGAGCAGGACCCTGCAAGCACTACAAAGCCAGCTGAGGGTGTGTTGTTTTGGAATACCACCAAAGAGCAATGATAAAGGGCCTCCTTTGGTGTTGCCCTTTGGTGGTGACTGAGGCAGGGACCAAGGGTCTTTCTTTTTCTTTTACTTTTCTGTTAGGGTTCTTTCGAAGTCTATGTTATGATTGTTTTGGGCTGGAGGGTGATAGTGCAGCACTTCTGTAGGAGGGGGCATGACCTTTGAGTGGGCAACTGGGAGAGAGTGGGAGGATGTGCATGTCGGGAGGGAGGAAAGGTGTGAGAAAAGGGGTACTTGTAACTAGGTGTGAGTGGCAGATGGGAGGTGTGAAAGAGGGCTTGCTTGTGTGGTGGTTTAAGCAGAGAGGCAGTGACTAGGGGATGGGGAGGAGCTGGAGTTCTCAGGTTTTAGGATGTTGCTGGAGGAATCCTCTCTGTGGCTTGTTTCTTTATTATAAACTACTCTGAGCTATTTGGATAGAGAAGGATATATATAGCCCATATATATTGTGGAATATATATATATATATATATATCTAGAATCGTAGCAAATTAGGGTTGGAAAGGACCACAGGAGGTGATCTAGTTCAATCCCCTGCTCAAAGTAGGACCAGCCCTAACTATATTATCCCAGTCAAGGCTTTGTCTAGCCAGGTCTTAAAAACCTCTAAGGATAGAGAGTCCACAACTTCTCTTGGTAACCTATTTCAGTGTTTTACTACCCTCCTAGTGATAAAGTTTTTTTTTCCTAATACCTAATCTAAACTTCCCTTGCTGCAACTTGAGACCATTGCTACTTGTTCTGTCATCCACCACCACTGAAAACAGTCTAGCTCCATCCACTTTGTAACCACGCTTCTGGGGGTTGAAGGTGGCGATCAGATCCCACCTCGGTCTTCTCTTCTCCAGACTAAATAAGCCCACTTCCCTCAGCCTCCCTTCATAAGTCTTGCAGATGTGTGTGTGTATATTATATGTGGGTAAGATACCCACACATACACATATGTGTATATATTTCCCATGTATACATACATACATACATACATATACATACATATATATACAGACATACACATGTATATAAATATAAAATGTGGGTGAAACTAAGACCATGCCTGAATGGCTGCAGAACTGGGACCTATATCTGTACTAATTACATTAAGTTAGTAAGACATGGGATTTTGTACTCCAAATTGTCTGACATCATGCACATATATATGAGGGTATCATACATCATTACAAATTATTGATGTGTGGAGAGTATGTATGTGCACACACACATTGCATATACACACACACTGTTCACATTTTGGTGCATATTTTTAAACAAATATTTATGTCAAATTGTGCAGAATCAATTGTATACAGATATGGGGATATGATATTTAAATAAACAATTATTTCTATGGAAAGAATGCACATGGACACATTCTAAACATTCATTTATGCAGAATTCTGCTTAACTTCAACTCTACTTTTATCTTCCTTCTCCTTTTTTCTGCTCCTCAACATTTTCATTTAATTGCTGTTTTTGTCTACTTCCATCATCCTAGAATACATTTTGTGCCCTCTTTGTCAGTCTTTCTTTTTGCTGCCTTCACACTCCTCCTATAGCAAGCATGCTTGTCTATAATCTTCATCAATAGTCCTCACGTGCTCCGTCCATTGGACTGTAATCCTATGTCTTAACTTGTTTTATGTAGGCTGTAAACTATTTGGGGCAGGGAACATCCATTATCTCTTTGTAAAGAACTATGCAAATGTGTAATGTTCCATAAATGCTCTATAATAAAAATGCATAAAGTGATCTTGCACAGAACTTTTTACTTAAGCTTACCATGATAAGTACCTGTCTGTCCTATTTTATATTGCTAACATGACTTAAACTCCTGCAGTTATTTTAAAACTAATGATTACACAAGATACCGTAGAGAGACATTAGCCTGTGAACTAGACAGCTCTTTAAGATATCTGACAAAATACCAAAGTCCTGTTAGGAAAAATTACAAGCTTGGTTCTTTTTACCTCATCTTTTAATTGCTTCACAAATAAATGAAAGCTCAATGTGCCCATCATGAACAGAGTGTATCGGTCTCAATATAGTATGCAATCAGACACAGATTTTTGTGACCGGATTGTGACAGAAGCATTTGTCTAGCATGACACAAACAAGTGTCTGGAAAACTGTAATCTTTTCTTCCTGATGATTTGGCAGTCTGTGAGCCATAATCACTTCCAAAATGTAACACAGTATACCAATGTTCAGTCCTATTTTATAGCCTTTTTGATTTGCTCAGGTTCTTTTCAAGTGAGCCAGTTTCATGTTTCATGTTCATTTTCAGAGAGTAGTATTAGTTGCTATTAACAGAAATGACTTTATGTACAGTAAAACTAGTTCTGAAACTGCAGGCCATTTTCTCATTCTTAAGATCCAGATATATTTTTCAAGTTTTCCAGATCACAGGCTCTGGTTCTCATGGGGGACTTCAATCACCCTGACATCTGCTGGGAGGGCAGTACAGCAGTGCACAGGAAATCCAGGAAGTTTTTGGAAAGCATTGGAGACAACTTCCTGGTGTAAGTGTTAGAAGAGAGACCAACTAGGAGCTGGGCTCTTCTTGACCTGCTGCTCATGAACAGGGAAGAATTAGTCAGTTGTTTCTGCCTACCACCAGCAGGATTGCCTTGAGCAGTTTGATGGGCATCTCTGCCCCTCTGTTTTTCCACACCTGCATGGGGAGTGCCAGATGAGCTATGCACCAGTTCAAATCCCTGCGCTCCTTTGGTAAGTCTTTGTGGAAGATTTGAGGGAAGTCTGAGAGTTTTGCAAGAAGGAAGTTTAGTGAGATTCTATAATTCTATTCAATCTCCATTTTTTTTGACACATCTGTCTGAGCTATACCAACAGCAGATAAATGTTAGCACTGGAATATCAGGTCAGGAAGCAATGCAGGCCTAAGGATGGGGAAACAGCAACAGAAAACAAAAGCAATATAAGTTAAAAGAAGCCTCACATTTAAATTACTACAAGCAGTATAAGATTCCTGTTACACCTCTTATTGAGAAGTAGCATCAGTATTTGGTTGTGCCAGTTAGCAAAGTAAAAAAGAATGAAGAGAAGGCAGTAAACTAAAAAAAAATAGAATTCCTTTTTGTTAATGATTCAGCTGGATATAAATAAAAACAAAATAATTGAAACTAAAAACTGGTATAAAACAATGTTTGCTTGGTCTTTTTAACATCCATGTAGGCCAGGCTTGTCCAACATACAGCCCACAGGCTGCCAGGTGGCCTGCCAAGGCATTTTCTGTGGCCCACAGTGCTGCCACGGGAAACGAAAGTAAACACAATTTACTTTCGTTCCCACCCCTTGTCCCTCCCCTCAGCAGCTTCCTAATGGCTGGTGAAGGGCTGGGGAAGGGACAAGGTTCCCCCCCCCCCCCGGGCAGGGCGGTGCAGCCCCCCGCGGTCCCCCTGTGGGCCCGGCCCCCCCCCCCCAGCTGGGGGCGGCGCTGGCTGCGGCTGCTGAGTGGCCCTGCACACCCACCCTGAGGAGCTGGTGCCCACCCAGGCCGCAGCCGGTGCCGCAGGCTCAGGGCAGGTGCAGGACGGAGCCTTCATGGGAGAACTTTGCCGCCGGGTGGTGGAGGAGCGGGCCCGGGACACGCCGGTCGCTGGCGGGGAGGATGCACGTCCGGGAGCGCCCGGGCTCCTGTCCCCTCCTCCCCGCCCGGACACGAGCCTGAGCCCGTGCCCTGCGCTGTCTGAGCGGCCCCGCACAGGAGGCCAAGCAGCAGCCGCTGGCACTGCCGGCCCACGCCTGCCTCCTCACCCTCCCACCTCAAGCCAGGCCCACTGCCCTGCCCTGCCCCACAGCAAGGCAGCGCCTGCTCCTCCGGCCAGCCTTCCCCAGCTGCTGCGGCTCTCCGGGCCCGGCCACCCATGCACGAGGCCCCAAGGCCGCGTCTCATGTGCTGCTGGGGATGGGAGGAGCCCCGCCGGGTCCGCACCAGCCAGTAGAAGTGGCAGTGGAGCCGTGTAGCACTCGGGATGGGACGAGCCTGCACCAGTCAGTCCTGAGCGGCACATGGCTCCACCGCCACTTCTGCTGGCTGCGGACCTGGCCAGCCTCCTTCCATCCCCAGCAGCACGTGGGAAGCTGGCTCTAGCTGCACGCTGCTTTTCCTGGCCGGTGCCAACCTGGTTCTGCCCAGGCGGGTGCTGCAGCACCATGTCAACCCGGGCACCGCACCGGCAGGCTGGGCGGGCCCCAGGTCAACGCTGACCTGGCCCCGTGGCTTCTCCAGCACCAGGTCAACCCGGTTGTAGCCAAGTGGCTCCTGTAGCACCATGTCAGCCCGGGCATGGCACCAGGCTGGCCAGGCACCAGGTCTGTAAAAATACTGTCCAGTGTTTGGATTGTGTTTGCTTCTGTTTCTCTTTGTGTGGGATTGGGGGTTCAACTTGTTACTGTTGCATAAATTGCTGATTTACCCCCTGGAGGCTAGTCCAATTCACCTCTAGAAGAGAGTCACACTTTCAGGCTGGATCCAACTTTATTTTATTGCTTGCAAGCAGGCCGACAGAGGAGCTTGTTGCTCAAATCAGTGTCGACCCTAAACAAAGTGTGCGCGCTGCTTTTATTGAGCTAGCAATTTTTAGTTGGTGTGTTACATTTTGATTGGTCATTACAAAACAAAACCTGGGCAACATGTAAGACATGCGTAGTGGGCCATCCTGTACCATGTGGGTGGAAAGTTACAGAATGCAGGGGTTAATACTAAAACAAGGAACAAAGAAACATAGAGAAAAGTATCTATTTTCGCTACATTCCTACTTGTTAAAGATGTGTTACTAACAAGTTATTAATGCAATAAAAGTAAATCTTCTTGAAGATTATTCTCAAAAATGCCCATATTTTGTTGCTTTGATTAGTTTCCACTCTGACTGATATCTTTTCCGCATTTGATCTGTTGACTTGCATTATGCTTTTTTCATTCATTGAGAAGTGAATAGAAGTGAAAGTGTTTATTTTAGTCAAGTATTTGGTATTATTTAATTTTTGCTTTTATATTGTTTTTATTTTGGATATTAAACCACATTTCCAGACCCATTTCATTGTCACTTCCTGCAGCTTCATTGGTGTCAAAGGTCATATGACATCACTTCCTGATGTGATACCACTTCCTGTGAGGTCTTTGAATATGGCTCGCCGGCCCACTGGGTGATAAAAAGTTCATGATCCGGCCCCACATTCAAAAAGGTTGGACACCCCGATGTTAGAGAATTGGTTGGTATCAAACGAGGATGCTGTGCAGTCATGCTGAATTGTGGGAAACAGAAGATAATTGTATGATATAGGATTCAGCCAAAAGTCACTATTTTCATCCAAGTTGATTGAGCAGCATTTTCACTCGGGTCACAAGAAAAATGGAAGTTAGAATTTTTCTGTTGGATGATCTTGAACACTATGGCCAGGTATAGACATTATGGTCTCAAAATGGTGGAACCTGGTCTAAAATAAATCTGGTTCAATGTGCACTCAAACTTAGTTGATTTAACTTAGATTGGTCAATCAATCTTCTATACCATAACCCCTATCGATTCAAATTAGGTGACATCCCAGCCTCCTTTGCGGGCTCCCACAACTCCCCCTTGTAGGGAGGCACACTAGCACTCAGCCCAGGCTCAGTTTCACTGACTGAGCACCCAGTGGGCCCCACTTCTGAGTCCTCCCAGAGCCAAGCCAGTACAGACCTCCCCGTAGCTCTGCTTCCTACCTTTGGCCATCTGTCAGCTGGAGGCAAGCGAGTGGAATGGTGGCAAGGGAGGGGGAGAAAGGGAGGTGTCCCTGGGCTGTGCTCCACACTGTCATGAAGCACACCACAATACACACATGCACACCTGACACTGAGCTCAGAGGAGCCCCTGGATTCAGGCACAGCCCCATGGAGCCTGACCCTGGCCACACACCCAACCAGGAAACCCCATGCTTTCATGCTTGGACACAACCAAATAGAGCCCAACCCTGGCTGCACACCACATCTCAGTGGCCAGAGCCAGGCACCTTGCCACCCAGACCCCATCATGGACCTCCCCTGAGCAGGAGTCTGTGCAGACAGCTTGCTTCTGGTGGGTCAGGGTGGCAGGGGGGAGACCATTGGAGCTTAACCTGCATGGAGGAAACCCTGCGACCTCCATGGTTTGGCCACTGCTGGTGGGTACTCAGGCCATGGGCATCTGGGGTGCTGCAGGCTTTTTTGACCCACAGCTACAGGGTCCCAGAGTATTAGGGCAGAAAGGGGTTGGGGTCATGCCTGACATGCCTGATAGCTAGTCAGGGATGGCTCAGATACTTGGCAATGCTTGGCAGTCTCCAGCAGCCTGGGGAGTTCACAGGACCTCCCGGGAGGAATGCAGAAGTGCCCCAACCTGCTGGTTTCAGCTTGTGCAGGCAGTCTATATGCTCCCCGCATCAAAGGGTGAATGTCTGTTCTGTTTCCTACTGATCTAACCTAGGCCACTTTCAGAAACCTGTGTAGGTTAGATCAATTCCTACTTAGGCTTTTTGAACATCTCTACTTGGCCTGTGAGCTGCTCAGCAGATATGGAGCAGTTTTACCTGCCATTGCTTATGCAGAATATGCAGCATTGCTGGTGGGGATAAAAGCAGCAGGTTCACTGAACTAGAATTCTTAGAAAGTACAGAAATGCATGAGCTAAAGATACTATTTGCCACAATGTTTTTAAGGAGTCTCCCTGACCGTGGTGTTACTTAAAACAATCTGCCAGTTTGTTAAAACAGAATTTCTTCAATGTCACAAAAAGTCCACGTTATCATAGAATCGTAGAATCATAGAAGTAGGGTCGGAAGGGACC
>NW_017729027.1:35867847-35868262 GCF_001723915.1 Gavialis gangeticus
GTTTATTCCCCATACTGCGAGCATTGGTGTATAGGCATTCAAGGTTATCCTTGAAGTAACAGCCTAATATGCCAAACAAAGTGTTTTTGATGTTGTCTTTTACTTAGTTCAGCTCCCATTTTCTGATTTGTGCTTTTTTTTTTTAAATCAGCAACAAGACTCACATTAAAATTCCCTGTTTTCACTAATAATGCCTAACAATTTGAGCAGTTCTTATTATTCCAATCTTACTGGATCCCGTTCCATAATTAAATTTTGGTAATCCCAGTTATGTTCTGCAAGTGGATTGTAGACACCTGTACATCACAGTCAAAATATAGTTTTGACACTGCAGCAAGGCGGTAGCCCTAGACTTCAGGAGGGCCAACTTCATTGAGATGAGGGGATTAGTGGGAGAGGCACTGGGGTCCTTGAG
>NW_017729027.1:35869389-35879216 GCF_001723915.1 Gavialis gangeticus
AACTACTTCACAGTTAGGGCGGCTAGGAGCTGGAACCAACTTCCAAGGGAAGTGGTGCTGGCCCCTACCCTGGGGGTCTTTAAGAAGAGGCTGGATGCCTACCTGGCTGGACTCATTTGAGTCCCGTTTTTGTTTTGGGGTTTTGTTGTTCTCCCGCCCTGGCGGGGGGTCGGGCTAGAAGATCTACTAGGTCCCTTCCGACCCTAAATCTATGAAACTATGAAACTATGACACTTGAGTAAGAAATTGTTCATGCAAAGTTGTTTTCAAAACCTGAAATATGCAATAGCTAAAACATTGACCAAAGATGATTTTAGTTTACACACTGAAAAAAGTGATATGAAAGGGATTACAAAAATCTATTCCATCAATGGAATGATTTATAATTAGCTTCATGGTCATCATGTTTGAAAGGGATGTTTTACTATGCATTTTTAAATGTCAACTATTTTAAGAACTGTCCCTTTTACTAAATAGTATTTGTTGATAGTGTAACAACTTGCAGGTTTATGAAGGTTGGAGCACAAGTTGGAGTAGGGATGATTTGGAAAGGACACTAGGAAGCTCGGTATGCTTGGAGAATTTTGCAAAGGCTCTAACGAACACACTGCACCTCATGGCTGCAAGCAGCAGCACTGAGCAGACACAGCTCTTCTAACACAGATCAGAGGTCTTGCAGTTGAAATCTACTCGCTTAATTAATGCACAGAGTTCTGTGCATGAAACAGATATGGTAATGTGTTTTTTGCTCTTGAATAAATTGTTTTTCTTTTGATTAGATATGGCACCCTTTTCTGGGTATTTTGTAGTTCATTCGGAGAGGATAAGTACAGAAAAGCGCCTAGGAAAGCACTGACCATAAAGTATGGCTCTTCAGTGACATTAAGAATCTTATGGGAGAGGTGACCCAAAATTTAAATATCAGTTCCACAAGAAGTGCATACAGAGCAAACCTTCTTTAACTGCAATAATATCCCAAATTTCAGTTGGGTGACTTCAGCTTTATACATTAGTGTGACTCAGATGATAATTGGTGATGATGGAACCTGACCTCATGAGTCAGTAGACCTAGTGGGAACTATTCCTCATTCTAATATTGGCTTGTTGTGCATCTCTGGGCAAGTCATAATGCTTCTTTGTGCTGTGGCTTTCATATTTGTACAATATGATTAATCATACTTACCTGCATTTGTAAGGCACTTTGAGGCCAGGTTTTTAAAAATCATTTAAGCCCTCCCACACCATTGATAATAAAAGAACAAGACAAGTTTACTCTGGAAGAAGAGTGTCTATACATGGAGTTATTCAGGAGTAACTATTTCTGGGTAATAGTATGTGCAGAGACTCCCTGAATATAAACTTTATGTGATGAATCAAAAAAATACAAATCCTTTCGTCCTACATAACTGCTTGATATATCTAACTTTCAAGTATAAGATGAGAATAGCTTTCACCAGAATTGCCTAATCAAAATATAGTTTGGGTGTTCACAAAAATTCTGGGCCTGTTAGAGTATTTCTGGGAAATAAATCACTGATCAGAGTTTCATTCATTCATTCATTCAGCTCATCTTTCATGTTCCATTTTTATGGACCACTAATCTGCTGATGCTCTGTTCCCCTGGTAGATTGCTTAATAAGGCCTTTAATAAGCTGTGACCTTTATCTTGGGACTTACTAATGGGAAAGGTTGGTGCTAGAAAGAAATGTCAAAGTTTGCTTTTGAGTGCAATGTTAGAGGGGGAAGAAAATAACTTTATTTGCTATCCCTGAGTACAATTTACGCAAAATTTTCCAACTCCCTGGGGACAGCTGCACATTAACAATTTCACTATGGAATAATGAAGTGAGTGAGTAAAGTGATTCATAATGACTGAGGCAGACTGTAAATCTCTGTGCACCAGGGTGTGACTGTGTTCTTCCGTGAACATGTTTCTACAGATCCTCGTTGAAAGCTTTTAGAACTTAAAAAATACATGGCTACAACATCACTCCAACAGAATTTAAAACTGAATACATTTTTAACAATGGAATAAACTCAATGAGTAAAAATGCTTCTGTGTTATTATAGACAGAAATATAAGCTTAGAATTTGGGTTATTGGCACTTTAAGTTTTCTTTAATGGACAATATTTGCTTGCTGATACTGGATATCTGTTCTAAGGATTTATTTTTTTTAATGGAGTCTGAAAAATAGCTAAGAAGTCTAGCAACAAAGATCAACCCTTTCATTTCCAGATCACTATCCTGACACTAAATCAGGCTGGAATAATCGAAGATAATTACTATATGACAATTGTGTAGAGATTCATTTAAAAACGACTCATTGTTACATGTCTGCTCTTGGTGGACACGCATTCACCTCATGAAAGCCAGCCTTATCACAATTACACTTTGGGACTAACTAGAACCTTTGTCAAAGGGCTTAGCAGAAGAGGTAATAGCAACACTCCCAGTTAATTTAATGGAATTCCATCATGATGTTGAATGGACATCGTTGTGACACTCCTGCAGGTAATATCAGCATTGAAGTATTATAAATAGTGTTAACTTTTACTTATGCTCATGTCTAGGCTTTTATTATCCAAGGCCTGCCAATTTAGTGCTGCCTACAAGCACTAGATCTTGTTTGAAACACACCAAACCTGTTTGAGGCATAGCAAGGGCAGAGAAATGAGCTTTGATCCAACAAAGCTTTAAAGTAATTTTGCACAGCAGCTGATTTTTCAATTGTCAGGTTTTAATTTAAAAAAGAAAAGACATTCAAGCTCATTGTAGAGTGATGGCTAAGATTCAAGCCTGTGAAAACAGGGGTTTGTATTGGAAACTCTACTTAGCTGTACCTTTCCTTCTAACATAAAGACTCGCTATACTGACATTTTGTAAGCACTGTAGGTATGGGTCATGATTCTTTTTTAATATGCACTCAGTTGTACCCTGAGCCTACTATGCCCCAGGGCTTCTGTTTCATTAGAATTTACTCATTCAGGATATCTTAACACTCAGTTAAAGACATTTCAAATTCATGTTATGACATGGAAGGGATATTTCTATAACAGTTGCACTTCTCTAATGGAAGAAGACTTTTCTGCATCAAAACTCTTCCCACAATTAGTGATCAGATTTACAGATCAGATCCTGCCACTCAATAAAAACTGTCCTATTATGTGGACAGGCAGCATCCACAACTTTCTAACAAAAATGATAGTATGTGAGTTACAGGCACACAAAACAAGCATTAAAATAATAAGCATTATAGAATTGTAAAAAAAAATCCTGTAAAAAAAAAAAGCTGTGCTAAGAAGATCTCCAACAAACATATAGTCATTATTCCATTTTGCAAACTTGGCAGAAAATATTATTGAAAAGCAGATTACACATGGACACATACAGAAGAGTTCCATTGGCAGAAAGTGGATAAATGGCAGTGGCATTAATTTTGCAAAGTACTTAAGGCCAGATCTACAAATGGACCTAGGTAGAGTAACGTTTAGGATTGTCACGCCTAACTTCTGTGTGCTTAGATCTTGGACTGGCTATCTAGGACTGGCTATCTAGGACTGTGATTTGCAACAGCTAGTGTGGTAATCAGGTGGACCAGCTAGTAAGAGAGGGCTGGCTCCCTGATAGTTTACCCAGCCAGCAAGCCCTAACAGGGAACCCTACTGGGGTGTTGCTACTGCTATTACTACTGCCACATCACTGATTTTTGCTGGCATACTGACATGGTGACAGCATTTCAGGAACAACTGCCACTGCCGCCTAGGCCCAGGGTAGCGGAGCTGAAATTCTCTCTGTTGCTGCCAGAGCCCCAGTCAGAACCGGGGCTCAGGCATAGGTATACTGACAAAACAGAAGTCTCTGTTACTATTGCCACCACCACTGCCACTTATAACCTGCTGCTAACAGGTAACAACAGCTGACGGGTCTGCAATGGCGATAGTGGCAGAGACCACTTGATGAGCCCTTTCCATCATAGATGATTTGCAGATATCTCAATCAGCTGCTGCTATTGTGGCAACAGCTAATTGGATAAGCCTATTAATGAGTCTGTCTAACTCACTCACAGGCTTGCTTAAGGGCATAAGGGCTAAGAACTAGACCAGACATCTAGTGCATTAATTGAGTCTGCTGGAATGTGCTAATTAGCACACTCCAGCAGCTTCCATGTTTTGTATATTCAGCATCCCTACATTTCAAAATGGTGGTGGGGGTGCTTTAACTAAAGTTCATTGAACAAGCTTTAATTAAAGTCCCCCACCACCATTTTGAAGTGTGGGACACTGAATACATAAGTCACTGTGGGCTCCAAGAGCCCACTCCAAGAGCCCTCTGTGGGCTCCAGGAGCCACTGTAATTAAAGCACTCCCCCTCCCACACCTGAAACATGTGTAATGATGCCCCTAAGTGGTTTTTGGATCAAATGACCACCTTCTTACTATTGCCATAGAATTAGTGTGTGATCAGTTAAAGAAATTAGACGTATATAAGTCAGCAGGACCAGATGAACTTCACCCAAGAGTGCTGAAGGAACTGGCTGAAGTAATCATGGAACCCCTGATAAATCTCTTCCAAAACTTGTGATACTCGGGAGGTCCCCAAGGACTGGAAGAGGGCCACTGTTGTGCCCATCCTCAAGAAGGGGAGGAGGGAGGACCTGGGTAACTACAGGCCAATTAGCCTAACTTCTATCACAAGGAAAATCCCAGAAAAATTCATTGAGTCTATGTGTGATAGGCTTACAGAAGGTAGGATTCTGAATGACAGCCAGCATGGCTACATGACAGGCAGGTCTTGTCTTACTAACCTCATTTCCTTTTATGATCAGGTGACACCACCTGGATAAGAGAGAGGAGGTTGACATTATATACCTCGACTTCCAAAAAGCTTTCGATACGGTAGCCCACGATGTTCTCATAAGAAAATTGGAAGACTGTGGGGTTAACTCTACGATGGTCAGGTGGGTTGGAAGCTGGCTGTGCGGTAGGACCCAGAGAGTTCTAATGAACGGATCTGTGTCATCTTGGTGGGAAGTGGCCAGTGGTGTCCCAAAGGGGTCAGGGTTCTGTCCAGTACTATTCAATACCTTCAACAATGATTTGGATGTGGGGGTGAAGAACTCACTGGCCAAGTTCACAGGCAACACCAAGTTATGGGGAAGCATGGTCACGTTTGAAGATCGGCTTCAGATACAGGCAGACATAGACTGGCTAGCGAGTTAGGAAAATCAGAACCAGATGAAGTTCAACATCGAGAAATGTAAAGTGCTCCACCTGGGGATGAATAATCCCTTGCACACCTGCAGTCTTGGCAATGCCAACCTGGCCAGCGCTATGAACGAAAGGGACCTGGGGGTAATAATAAAACACAGTATGAACATGAGCTGGCGGTGCGACACTGTAGCCAGCGGGCTAACAATACCCTGGCAGGCATCAATTAATGCATCTCCAGCAAAACCAAAGAAGTGATTCTCCCACTCTACTTGGCATTAGTGAGACTAAAGCTGAAATACTGCATCCAGTTTTGGGCACTGCACTTTAACAAGGACATGGAAAAGCTTGAGAGAGCCCAGAGAAGAGCCATCTGTATTATCAGAGACTTGCACAGCAAGCCATATGAGGAAAGGCTGAGGGATCTGGGACTCTTCAGCCTGAGAAAAAGAAGGCTGAGAGGGGACTTGGTAGCAGCTTACCGCTACATCAGAAGTGTACATCAAGGGCTCAGTGAACAACTGTTCACTAGGGCATCCTTTGGGAAAACTAGGAGTAATGTTGTAGACTCCTGGAAGACCATTTCAGGCTCAACATTAGGAAAAACTACTTCACAACTAGGGTGTTCAGACTGTGGAATAAGCTCCTTCCAGAGGTGGTGCCATTGCCTACCCTGGAGATCTTCAGGAGGAGACTGGACAGTCAGCTTGCTGGGGTCACCTGGACTTTCCTGCTTGGTGCAGGAGGCCAGACCCAATGATCTTCCGAGGTCCCTTCCAGCCTTACAATCTATGAATCTATGTTAGAGCATTTCCAGCAGGACTATTTGTGGGATTAATATTAAGTGTAAAAGTCGTCTACCTTCCTCCCACTCAAATCAGAGTAGAATGTTCAGCACTTTGCATGATTAAGCTTAATTTGAACACTTTATATTAAGGATGTAAATTTTAAAGTTGGGTATATCAGATGTACAAATGTATTTGCTATATTATGAGTTAAGCCTGTAATAACTGCAATATTAATAAATATTCAAATTTTGAATCTTCATAAATTCACAACTTCCTCTTTTTGATTCCACCTGGTACTGTCTTCACTTGACTGTTTACATGACTACTGCATTTTTAACATGTCCATTATAGTATATTTTTTATTATAATATCCCAGCTCTACATTTTTATATTCATGTAGTTTGTATACTTATAATTTTTATTTATACTTCAATAGGGAACTCTGAGATAAAGATACTTTCTTAGCAAAATTATATGATTATTAAATGCAGTGTTAGAAGAATCTCAGGATGTATTATGGTTACACGGTTTTAAACAAGGACCTATTTTTGCTTACACCAAAAAAATAAAAAAATTGCATTCATTTCAGTGCAGCTTCGAAGTTGACAAGTGCAAGGCTTGCTTTTTTCTATCATAAACTACCTTTTAGAAACACACAATAATGTAATAAATTTTTCATAAGAAAAAGGAGCAGAAAATATGACTTGTATGTAATATGTCCAAAGCAATAAGATGTAATGCTTTCTTTTCTCTAAAGTTTGTCATTTTGACTAAACAAAATTAATGCTGCATTTAGATGGACTTTGTCATTTTTCCCCCCAATAACAAAGTTTAATAAAAAAATTTGGACCTCTTTGTTTTACAGCAACCTTCCAGCTAATTGTTCCAGAATTATCCAGTAGAGCATTTGAAAGCGGGGTCCCTCGAGGCTCTGTCCTTGGGCCTACACTATTCAGCATCTTCATTAATGATGTGGACATTGGTATCAGAAGCAGACTGGCCAAGTTCACCAACGACACCAAACTCTGGGGTAAAGCGTCCACACCTAAGGACAGGAGGGTAATCCAGGCAGATCTTGACAGGTTCAAGAAATGGGCGGATGAGAACCCGATGGTGTCTAACACTGAAAAATGCAAGGTTCTCCACCTTGGGAAGACAAACCTGCAGCATCCTTATAGGCTCGGCAGTGCTATGCTGACTAGCACTGTAAGCAAAAGGGACTTGGGGGGCATGACTGACCACAAGATGAACATGAGCCTTCAATGTGATGCTGCAGCTAGTAAAGCGAGCAAAACACTGGCTTGCATCCATAGATGCTTCTCAAGCAAATCCCAGGACGACCTTCTCCCATTGTACTCAGCCTTGATGAGGCCACAGCTAGAGTACTGCGTCCAGTTTTGGGCTCCACAATTCAAAAAGGACATAGAGAAGCTTGCAAGAGTGCAGAGGAGAGCCAGCACATGATCAGAGGTCAGGAAAGCAGACCTTATGACAAGAGGCTGAGAGCCATGGGACTCTTCAGCCTGGGAAAGTGCAGGCTCAGGGGTGATCTGGTGGCCGCCTATAAGTTTATCAGGGGGAACGTCTGTTCACCAGAGCACCCCAGGGGATGACGAGGTCAAATGGTCACAAACTCCTCCATGACCATTTCAGGCTGGACATAAAGAGGGACTTCTTTACTGTCCGAGCCCCCAAGGTCTGGAAAAGGCTGCCGCCGGAGGTGGTTCAAGCACCTACTTTGACTGCCTTCAAGAGACATTTGGATGTTTATCTTGCTGGGATCCTATGAGCCCTGCTGACTTCCTGCCCCTGGGGCAGGGGGCTTGACTTGATGATCTTCTGAGGTCCCTTCCAGCCCTAATGTCTATGAAATCTATGAAAGTTCTGCAGATTCCACTTTTTTCTTCAGTGGAGCTGGATACTCCTCAGAATCAACTGAGAGACCTTGGGAGCTCTTTGCTTACCTACTATTTGACTTATGTACCACTAGAGTTTCACCAGCAAGGTTTCCAAACCCTTAGCAAGCCAAGGTGACCTTGTACCATTGCAACTGAAGAACCTGTAGAACTAGCTTCTGCAAATCCTACCTTTTCTCTGACCTTTTGTACCAGCACTGATTCCACAGAGTTCCTGTGATGTGACAAAATTGCCCTTATGTGACCACTCAAAAAAGTAACAGTAAAATGTAAAAGAACAATGCCAATGAAATTTAAGATGCATAGCTCATCCTGTAATTGGATTATTCAAAGGCATTCAGAAAGCCTGAGGTAGAATCCAAGTTACACAATTTTCTGCAAGAGGTGTAGTTTAGCTTGGTAGCAAACAGACCACACTTTCTCCCTTTGAGGGTGAGGGGCAAATCTTAGACCAGGTTCTGCCATTTTTAAACCAGTCTGTGTGTGCTGAACTTCTGTTCTGTTATAGGTATAGACCAGTTCTGTGTGCCAAACTTCATGCCTGTTATGGGTATAGATTGGTTTCTAAGCACTTATACTAGTAAAAGTGTAATGTCTGTATCTGGCCAAAAAGACTAGGGGCACTTATACACATGCTTTTTCACAGTGCCAAGAGCCAGAGATCTGGGGCACTGGAGCAGACTTGATTAATCGAGTCTGCTTCGTACACCTGCTGACACGCACTGCGCTGCGTTGCTTGCAGTTGTATAAGTGATGAAATGCACATCAGCGTGGAGAAAATGATGGCAGTGCACTTTTGAACTAAAACATCTTCAATGTGTTTTAGTTCAAAAGCAGACGGCCATCATTTTCTGTGCACTGACATTCATTTCGCTGCTTATATAACTGCACGCATCACAGTGCTAGATGCTGTTCAAAGCATCTAGCACTGCAGTGAATGCATGTGTAAAAATGCCCTAAGATGCCAAGTTCCCAGTGTCCTGTGTACTTCTTCCATGTTTTAAATCATGGTTGCATTTGAAACAGCATAAAATTAACAGTATTTCATTCCTTTTGCAGTGGTGTGGTTATAGAAAATTAAGATGACAAAACACATACACATGAATGTACACACAAAATAAAATAAACTTTACAATAACATTATTTCTTCCATTTTACCATTAAGAATCAAACTTCCTTGAAATGGATCTGTCTTTTCATGTTTATATGCTATGCATATAAACCCAATTCTGACAGATGTTTTTGGGTTCTGATACGAGACAAGTAGTAACAGGAGAGCTAAACAATACATTCAAACTAGGGTTTACCAGTCTAGTATTAATTTTGCTTGAAGTTCATGTGCCCACTAAATATGAATGAACATTTTGCACTTGAATTAGTGTTGTAGGTATTATCCCAGGGTTAGATTGTTTATTAATGAGCCTGATAGATCAGAACAGCTATGAAAGTGTTCTTCATTAAACTAGAGTTTCAATGCACCCTGAATGTATGACAAGTGCTAACACTCTGTCACCATTTTTAATTATATTCAGATTAGTTATAATATGACAGATAGCACCTAATTTAGGTTGGAAATTAGGATGACTTTCTCACTTTAAGGGTGGTTAAGCATTGGAAAAGGCTACCCAGAGAGGTTGTACGATTTCCATCCTTAGATGTTTTTAGGAGCAGGTTAGACAAACTGGGATGGTTTATTCAGTGATGATCCTGTCCTTAGCAGGAGGGTATGGTGGTATAAGTGGGTGGGGACAATAGGGGCAGCTGTCCCAGAAACTGACTTGGGGAGGAGTGGGGAGAAAAAAAGAGGCTGCTGTTAATAGCTGTACATTTGCATTCACAACCATGGTGGTCACTTCCACTTTGCCCTGGGTACCCAGCTGTATCCCTGCACTGCTGGGGGGGGGGGGGGGGGGG
>NW_017729027.1:35879300-35891835 GCF_001723915.1 Gavialis gangeticus
GGGGGGGGGGGGGGGGGGGGCGGGTCGGACTAGATGACCTCCTGAGGTCCCTTCCAGGCCTATTTTCTAAGATTATAATATAAACATTGTTCTGTTTTGTATCAAATATATCATAAAATTGCAGATATTGTTTACTGAGAAAACAAACATCCACCAACAATTAGTGCAGCTTTCCCAGAACAGTTTATTTTATATAAGAATTGTATTGCATCCTAGTGCCCACTGGTAAGAAAAGTAGAAAAGATTTCATGCCAAAAGGCAAAATTGACACTGTTGGTGGGATAATGGTTGGTCGTATGGAATCAGCCTCGTGGGCAGCTTTATATCATGCCCAATGAATAATTATTCAAGCATAATCCATGCAGTAACCAACCATATCAGTAGTATTTCAAAATTGTATACCTAATTCTCTCAGTCCTATCTTGCGAGTGTATTTATGTCCAAATAAGTTTAACAGGTAAGGATTAGGCCTGTGCAAAGATTTGGTCGCTGATTCGATTCAATGGAGATTCAGCCCAATTCGGCGACCAAATCTCCAAATCCGAATTGATTCAGAGAAATTCAATGATTTGGACACAGACAGCTTTATATGCTTTTTCTACATTCATCAAAGTACCAGGCAGCTCATGAACACTGAGATGGTGGAGTGGATAGAGTGTCCCACAGGAGCACAGGGAGGTCTCCAGCAGGCTCAGTAGCGGACCTGGAAGTGTATCAGAAGCACTTCCAGTCCACTTCTGTGTTCACCACAGAGCACGCAGGGGACCCCCATGCCCTGGCTTGGTGATTGGTGCCTCCTGGGTCTGGAGGGACACCTGGGGACCCCCCATGACTGATCGCTGAGCTGGGGAGGTGTGAGGGGAGTCCCCCGCGCTCTTGGCAGTGGACCTGAAAGTGGGATGGAAGTACTTTCAGTCCACTTTTGGGTCTACTGCAGAGCACGTGGCGGGGCTCCTGTGCTCCTGTGGGATGCTCCATCTGCCCCGCCATCTCAGCGTTCATGAACCACACCTGGTACCTCAAGCTATGTAGAAAAAACATATAAAGCTGTGTCTGCGACTGAATTGCTGATTCTCTGAATCAGAATTGAATCTTCAAATTTGGATTTGACCAAATTGAATTGGGACAGTAATCAGAATCAATTAATTGATCACTGTCCCCAAATCAGGCTGAATCTAAATACGGCGCACTTCACGCACCACCAGTAAGCAAGACTTCCTGTTCTCTCTGTTTCCTTGTGACTACATCAAGAAAAATATTCTGAAATCTATGACCCTCATTTAAAGCCTATTAAAATTGATAGCAGGCTTCTACTTGGTATGAAAGGACTTTATCAGGCCATAAATGTATCTTCCTCAACTTTATAGGAGAAAGGCTGAATGAATTGCAGAATGTCATAGAACTAAGTATTTCTGCAAAGGATAAGGCTGTTTGTATGTGTGATGAAATGTCTCTTTCATGTACCAAGTGAAAAAGCTTAAACAGGAAGAGAAAAATATAAGCTACAAGTTGGTTTTTGCTTAGATTTCTCTCCCTTCTAAACTTTTACACTTGGTACATGAAAGAGGCATTTCATCACGCATACAAGCAGTTCCTTACTTTTGTTTCACTTTAATTCTCCTTTATATGGAATACAGATTGTCACAGAGTTCTTGTTTTCATCTCTTTCTTAATCCATTAAAAAGTAAAACCATCTCATATCTTGCCGGGGTTTTTTTCATTAGAAATATGGCCTCTCTTCCCTGTGTTTGATAAAGGGTCACAACAGAATCACTGTACAGAAGCTCCAGAGAAAGTACACAAGACTGTCATCTGAACAGCAACTCTCATTCACCTCAAAGAGGGAAGGGAAAGGGATAGATTCTTTTCCTTAGACTTTGAAGTTTTAATATTTTACATGTTAAAAAAACAATAAAAAGAATTTTAAAAGTCTAAAATCTGCTTCTATGATTCAGAATGAAATAATAAAAGGCAAAATAAATTATGTTTGTTTGCTCTATATTTAACTCTTACTAACATAAAAAAACACATGAAGTCGGGGTTTTCTACATTGATTTTGCCGGTGTTTTAAGTATTTAACAGAAATGACAAACATGAGACAAATATTAACCAGGCTACCTGCTTGCATGTATAAAATATACTTTTCTTTGGAAGACATGCATACAGAGACAAAGCAACTTGAACTTTATTAACAGGAATAATAACTACCTTCAATCACAACACCACTTCTAGAATAAAACCAGTACTCAGTGGTACAGAAACCTAACTATTATATAGCAGTTTAAGGTATTTAATGATTTTGTGAAAGAAATCAAAGAACTATGAATGTAGTAAATTAAACTCCCATGCATGTCTCCAAGCCAAGGCTATTGTTACTCAAAATTTGTGAGCTATGTCAAAGGGCTGGAAGTTGACCTCACATGGTAGGAATAGGAACATACCTGACTGAACCGTCCCAGCTAGGTGTTCATCCAGCCTGCCCTTGAAAATGTCTATGGGTGGAGATTCCATAACTTCTCTAGGCAGCCTGTTCCAAAATTTGACTACCCTCATCTTTGGAAAACTCCTAATCTCCAACCAAAATTTCCTCTGCTTCAGCTTGAGGCCATTGCTCCTGTTCCTGTCCCCTACAACCATGGAGGAAAGCTCTCTATAATCACCCTTCAGGTGTTTGAAGACTGTTATCAAATCCCCCCTCAGGCTTTTCATTTCCAGAATGAACAATCCTAGTTCTTTCAGCCTTTTCCTATAATTCATGCCTCCCAGGCCCCTAATCATTTTGTTGCCCTGCTTCTCCTTCCAAATTGTCCACATCTTCCTTGCAATATGGGACCCAAAACTGGACACAGTACTCCAGATGAGGTCACATCAGGGGTGAATACGGCAGAAGAATCACTACCAATTTTTTGCAAGTGTCACTTCTGTTAATACAACCCAGTATATTCTTGGCCTATTTTTGCAACAAGAGCCAATTATCGGCTTATATGGTATACTGTACTGCATTTTAGGATCTACTATAACTCTGAGGTCCTCCTCTGCAGTACAGGAGTCTAGCTGGTCATTTCCCAGCATGTGCAAACAGATGGTTTAGTCAGGGATTACTCTGCTTTCAGCAGAGGGTTAGCCTTGACTTCCTGAGGTCTCTTTCAGCCCTACTTTAGAAGATGCTAAATCTTTCCTTTCAGATAGACCTATGAAGGTCCTGATAGGCAGTGACAGCTCCCAAAACCCTCTTCCTGTGGACTTCACAAAGCCTGCTTCTGTCACCTCTTTCCTTTAATATCCCAAGATCATTTGGAACAACAGAAGAGAATTATGCATCTAGTTTTCATCAAAGCCCTGACTTAATTCTGTTGCTACTTAAGTCATTAGACCTTTTGCTAGTGCTCAGTGGCAACAGGATCAGTTCCAAAATGTGGAGAAAGCCACCTTCCTACTATCTGTGTGCCTCATGGAAACATTAGCCTGAAACATAAATAATGAAGTCTCAGCTAGCCAATGTGGTAGGAGAGTTTTTCTGATAAGACAGGGGAAGTTTTATGAAGAATAATGCACAAAAAATATATACATGTTGAGGTTCATGCATTTGGAAAGCACAAGAATGTGCTCTACCTGGACACAAAGATTAAGGAACCCAAGAAATTAAATCTGATCTTTCTATCAAACTTTGAATAGGGTCATCCCAGTCATTTGAAAAAAAAATCCTCTGAGGCTAAGTATATATAATCAAAAAGCATGAGGCTGAATCAATTTAATCTTTGCAGGTTAGTCTAAACTGCATAGATTAAACTGATAAGCAAGTGAACAGACATTTACTTTTGATTCCAGAAATGCAGCCACATGCCTGCAGTGGCCCAGGCCAGAAGCCAGGAGGTGCTAGTCACTCCTCCCTGCTTGGCTGGAGCAGACAGCTTGAGCCAAGGCTAGCTCACACACCCTGCAAGGTGGGATGTGTGGGGGAATTTCAAAGCATCTTGGGATGCTGGGGTACTCTGAGTTAATGTGAATGTGGGACAGAAGTTCAATAAACGAATTTCACTTAAATCAGTAAAGTCTGATACACATCCATCGAAGTTTATCTTAAACCAATTTCTGCCATTTTGAAAGTTATTTATGTGCACTGAACTTCTGTTGTGTTACAGATTTGAGTAAGTTTCCAATCACTTATACAAGTTTATGTGTAGCCTGACTGTTCATCACCTCCATTTGCTTGCCTTAAACATCACCTTTGGGCATTTATTATTATTATTTTCTTGCATTACCTTCTACTGCAATTGTACAGCTAACAACCTAGGCTTGAATTAGTGAGACCAGAGGCACAGCATTCTTTGTAAGGGGCTTACAGCTATGGAATGCATTGGCACTGGAGGTGAGGCTTAACCTCAGTTTTCATGCCATTGGGTCACCTTGTTACAGACAACTTCCTGAAGAATTCTTCCTAATGACAAAGTTGTACTTGGATACCTGCTGTGGTAAATAATGTACTGTAGATTACTTTTTCCTAAGTGATGAATCTTAATATTTTTAATTTCATGTTATGTTGCCTAGACACTATGGCTGATTACTTTAACATTCAAAATAATCTATGACATACAAAAGGCACTTTAAAAGAACACAAAAGACACTTTAAAAGAACATTAACACAGCTCAATTCAGCCCTTTATGCATATGCATTATGATACAGTCATTAAATTATATGAGCATGTATTATTTCCCCCCTGGCTCCTGCAGTGGTCAATACACAAGGTAACTCACTTATTGAGTTAAATTTGTGGGCTCTGCCTTATTTGTCAAACATGATTCAATATCTCCTTTAAAGACAGAATTATTAATTACTTCACAGTGTTCATCATTTGTTAGCTAAGGAGATTGCATTATTCACATTTTACAAATGGGAAACTGGTATACAGAGAAATCAAGGTCAAAAGTTTCCACTTCTTTTGTGTGACTGATATATTTATGCACAGTTCCCACTGCCAACATTTTCCCCTTCCATTTAGATCTCAGGGTCTATTCATTTTATTTATTTTTTCTTCCATTTAGATCTCAGCGGGTGCATCTGCATGAGCTATTAATGCATATGAATAAATTCCAACACAATTCACATCTGAGTCAGCTACTCCTGGGCTTAGCATCTACACATGTGCCTGGGACCACAGCAGTTTGGGCCGGGGAAGATCAGCCCTGGGTTGGCAGCAGGTTAAGGGTATCAACCCTGGGCTCTGGGTGGTGATGTCAGGCAGTAGGACTAGTGGCTCAGGCTAGAAGCTGGGGGTGGTAGAGCAGCCCTCCATTCCCTTCTATGGAGCTGAGCTGAGGGGGGCCATGGTCAGGTCCTGGCAGGACACTTTTATTATCCCCCCCCTCCTAAGCAGCCCAGCTTGGGATGTTTATCACCCCTAACTCAGTGTTTATCAACCCATTAAGAAAACAAAGCCTCTCTCTACTAACTAATGGAGCTCTTCTTAAACAGCTTTTCCCAGGAAGGACATTAAGCTACCTGTTGATTAGCTCCATAAAGCCTGTCTGCCTTTATCCTCTCCCACAGCACAGGCTGTAGCCAGCATGTGGTCTGCTAGCTAATGCTGAGGTGTCTGCATAAGGCAGAATGGAGAGGGGAATAATCCCTGTTTAGCAGACAGACGCTCTGTGCCTGGAAGTCTCTGCCGGAGCTGCAGCCAGGGAGCAGAGAGGAGGGGACAGCCCTGCTGTGGAGCACAGATCCCCTCCCAGCCCAGAGGGCCTGCTGAGATGCTGTAGGAGTCTGATTTATCTTAAACCAGCAAGGGGTCTGGGACAGATATTGCGTCACCTCTTCTGACCCAAATCAGTTAAGTCTGATATGACCTTCAACCATGTTTATGTAAAACCAGTTTCAGCTATTTTCAGACTGGTTTATGTGCACTGGATGTCTGTTCTGTTACAGGTTTAAACCAGCTCCTGATCACTTAAAATGTTTTATGTGTAATCTCTGTCCCTAGCCTAGAAGGGCTGGCTGGGGCATGAGAGTACTGAAACTGAGAAGCCATGAAGCTGACACTTGAGCCTGCTGCTAGCCTGAGCTGCACCACCCTGGCTCAAACTACTGTGGTCCCAGCCACTGTCCACACATGCGTTTCTGCACAGTAAATGACTCCACTGAAAGATAGTACTGTCCATGACAGTGCTATCTTACAGCAGAGTTAATTCATTTACTGTGCCTTAACACTAGCGCACATGTAGACGTTGACGTTTTACTGTGGAGCTAATTAGTCAACTCTGTAGTAAAGATCACATGTAGATGAATCCAGGGTCTAAAACTGGACATCAGAAAATGAGGAGCATACAACTAGCTCACACATATGGAAAATTCTAAGTGATTCATATAGCATAACATAGGAATTGTCTGGTATAGGAAGGTATAGAATTCAGTCCTCTATAGCAGTGGTCTCCAAACTTTTTTGATTGCACACCCCTATCAGTAAAAAAATGTTGAGCACGCACCCCCATTATATGTATATTTATATAAATATAAATATAAATTGAAGTTCTAATATTTTCTTCCTGTACCCCAATGGATCATCTTGCACACCCCCTGGGGTGCACACACCCCACTTTGGAAACCACTGCTCTATGGACTCATTCAAATGACTTAAACAAAAGACTCCATTCTCTTCCTGTAATCCCCTGTATCACCCGCAACTCTCAAATTCTATAACAAATGCAGCAGAAGCTACTCTCTCCTTTACTATACTATAAAACCTTGATTCATCACCAGAGCAGATTTACCCTTTACCCTGAATGAGGCAGGAGCCTGTCTTAAAAAAGAATCAATGAACGTATGATCAGTTACAAATCTCAAAGCACAGGCAACTTTCAGGTTGGAATTCTCTAATGTTTGAGTGCTTGGTATTGCAAACTTATCTTTTAATGTAGACATGTGTCTTTGGTGGTTGACTGAAGAAGAAAGAGAAAGAGACTCCTGTGGCATCTGTTACTTTTTAGATCAACTTTTTGCTCAGATGTTGATATGACTCTTCAGATAATTACTAGGGGGTGTGCAAAATGGGCCATCTTCAGTTTGCTGATTTGGATCACTGACCCCGATTCAATTTGGCCAAATCCGAATCTGAAGATTTGATGCTGACTTGGAGAATCAGCAATTCGGCCACAGACACAGCTTTAAACATTTTTTTGACTTACCTCAAGGTACCAGGCACAGCTCATGAGTGCTATGATGCTGGGGCAGATGGAACATCCGACAGGAGTGGGGGTGAGGGGTGGGTGGTGCGTGCTTAGCAGTGAACCTGGAAGTGGATCAGAAGTACTTCCAGTCCACTTTCAGGTCTGGCAGGGAGTGTGCTGAGGGGGGGCTCCCTGTGCCCCCTGGTGAAGCAACTGGCCACAGGTAAACCCCAGTTGCCCCCTCCAGACCCAGGAGGCACCAATTGCCTAGCCAGGGGAGGCCCAGAAGGGGGCCCTCCACACTCTCCCCAGTGGACCCAGAAGTGGACCAGAAGTGCTTCTGGTCCACTTCTGGGTCTGCTGCTGAGCGTGCCGGGGACCCTCTGCGCTCCTGTGGGATGGTCCATCTATCCCAGCATTGCAGCATTCACAAGCTGCCTGGTACTTGAGATAAGTAGAAAAAACATTTAATTCTGTGTCTATGTCTGAATCTCCAACTCTTTCTGAATCTCTCCAAATTGATTTGGAATGTTCTGATTCGATTTGGAGAAATTAGAAGGTCTCCTGATTCGATTCAGATTGGGGGATTTGTGTGCCAAATTGGGCCAAATCTCTGCTGAATCAAATCAGGGTCCGAAGCTTTGCACAGCCCTAATAATTACAGCATCCTAGTAGAATTTTAGTGGATGCTACGTAAGTCATCTTGCATAGATAACATAGATGCATTAGAATTGTCCTATTTTCAAATGTCAATAATCTTCATCCTCTTTACAGTAATATTTGTATCTTACTCACAGCATTCTTGAACATAGTTCCTGGAATGCTTAAAATGTATTTTAAGGGTTCTTTGCACTGCTTTTACATAACATTTTTGAAGATGCATGTGTCCATGTTAGGAAAAGTAAGAGAACAGGAGAAGAAATTTGTCCTTAAGACTGCACATGTCAAACTATCCTACCACAAAGCATATTTGCCATTCCAACACAGGGGCACAGAGTTCAGATTCTGGATGTGTTTGCTTCCACAGGCTTAACAGTGTCAACCTGATTGGGGATAATTATTTTTATTTATTTGGAGGAGATTCTGTCTGTGTTTTATTTAGATCTAAGTTTGAGTCTGTGTATAACAATGCATCATATAATGAACAATGGAAAGAACTACAACCAGAGTTGTGGTTGATCTCTTATCCAAGTCCAAATTTATTTTCAAGGAATTATAATGCAGTTATTAATAACTACATCTTATATCAAGCATCAGACTAAGAGGTTATTTGGAAAGCGGGTAACAAATCTATCCTGAGAGTAGAAATTTGGGTTCTTTTCCTTAAAGGATGCTATACAAAGGAGGTATGGGGTACATCCAGATGACAGCGCTAATGCTGTATGCGGCACTGCAGACCTTTTTGTGGTGCTGCAGACCACATGCGCTGCACAAGCTGGTATTCGCTGCACTGATAATTTGCAGTGCAGTGTGTTTTTGTGACACTGGGAGATCCCGGTGTCAAAATAAACCTGCATCTGGAGAAAGCAGGGTGGCACATGTGCTGGAAGCACATGCTGCCCAAAACTGGAGCCTGGCCACACTAGAGGTAGGCACACAATTATGTGCTGCTGCTATTTGTCCCTGTGGAAATGTACACGCACACTCGTCTAGATGCACCCGTGGAGTTTTCTTTTTCTCCGCCTTTCTTTTTTATTGATTCTGAATGACTTCAAGGTAGTTCTTTTCTTTTCTTTTTATAGCCATACAAATAAACATTATCAGGTACAGTTTCTAACTGTCAGCCAGGTGAACTCACTCCCAACTTAGCTTGAATTTTAAGCTTCTTTCCAAATTACATATCAGTGCTGATGATAAAGGTTTTTTAATTTGGAACAGAGAGTTTGATCTGAAATCCTTTTGATTTTAATGGGAATTGCATCCAGCATTCAGTTCATGATTATGATAATGATACTCAAGCCTTGCTAGAATCCAGATCTCTTGCGGTACTGGCTCTGCAGTGCTACAGCAAGAATCAACAGCAACATAAAACTGTTTTTATATTATCCATTTAAGCAGATGTGCACCTGCATACAGCTCTAAAGAACAGATCTGTTATTTTTCCAAACTACCTTTGGAAGCCTACCAGTGTCTCCATCATCATCATAAAATAAATTCTAACTATCTATACAATTGGGCTTTATTGTCATAGAAAAATCAGACCTGCCTCTACCCTGCTTGCTCACCAGGATGTGCACTGCTGAGCAGCACTGATATGCCAGTGCCCTGCCCCTGCCCTTGTCCCTCACTCTCAACCCACATCGTGCCCCCATTCCAGTCCCCTCATTCCTGACCCACAAAGCCAGGTATGTGGGTAAGGAGTTAGTGGGGATGATGGTGGGCGTATAGGATGAGCTGCTCAGGAGGGATGGGTCCCCTGCCCCCCACAGGGTACAGCCCCCCCCACAGCTCACAGACTGCCCCCCTCACAGGGCCACAGCCCCTGAACCAGGGCCAAAGTCCCCAACAGGGGCCACATGCCCCACCACAGGGTCTACTGCCTCACCCCCTGCAGGACCCACATGCTCCCTGCCCAGCCCCATTCCCCTCAGCCCCCACCAATTGCTGCCCTGCCTGGTCCCAGCCCCCCAATCGCTGCCCAACCCAGCCCCAGCATCCCAGCACTGAAAAAATAACCATCCCTGCACTCACCAGCTGTAGCAGTGGTCATTGGGGCCCCTGGGGCCTCATAGCAGATCTCCCCTGCACGTGTGGGGCAGCAGGGGGCAGAGGGGATTGGCCCCAGCTTCCTGGCACCTGTGTTGCTGCTGTCAGATTGCACAACTGCTGTGTGGCTCAGCTGGGTGCTGAGCAGCTCTGAGCACTGTCTGAGAGCTCAGGGCCACTGGGGTTGAGTGGTGCAGGGCTCCAGGTGACATCTGGAGTCTCCCTGTACTCCCAGATAGCTTGCGGTGCAGCTCAGCACTGTGCCAAACTGTACAGCACCCGTGCAATCTGACAGCAGCAGCATGGGTGCCAAGCAGCTGGGGCTGCTAGCCACTGCCCCATGTCATGCAGGGGGGCTCTACCATGAGGCCCCAATGGCCACTGATACAGCCGGTGAATGTGGGGTTTCTTTGTTTGGGGGGGGTTGGGGGGGGTTGAGTGCCAGGACACCAGGGCCAGGCAGGGCAGTGATCAGGCGCTGGGACTGGGCAGGGGTACAATTGGGAGTGCTGGGGGAGTGAGTGGGGGATGGGGATGGGCGGGGCAGTGATTGGATGGGGCCGGGGAGACAGCAGAGCTGTGTGGTGTCCTCTTATGGTCCCCTCCCCTCTTCTCCAGCCCCCTGCACCCCCTGCTTACCCCACATGCAGCCCAGGTCCAGGTCCTTGCAGCTGGCACACTGCTTGCCCTGCATGGCCAGGCAGTATACTTCAGCACCAGGGCAACGGCCAGCCATAGAGATCCTCTGGCTGGTTACAAGAGTGTCTCTGTGGAGGACCTGAGGGTCTGCTTGCCTCAGGACATGGTCCAGGACATGTCTTGCCCTCCTGTTTTGCAGAACATCTTTTTTTGATCTGATCTAATTTTGCCTCCATGCTGAGAGTTTGCAGCATGGGGAACATTTTTTTGTTCCCACATATGCATCTTGCAGCATCTCAAAGGGGTTTGAGATGTGGCAAGAGGCATGTGCATGCTAGTATGGGATGCCCTTATACTTTTCATTTTCATAATAGAAAAAAAGTGGATGCAACCCATCTAATTTCCAATGGGAATGTCTCTAGGCCTCAGTGCCAGTAACTGTCATCATATCATTTGTGAACAGTTTAATAAAATCTGCTTTGTGTGAATTATGTCATCAGGCACGTTCATTAAAAATGAAGGTTGAGGTGAGAAAAAAAAAACATGGAAAAAAAGAAAGAAGGCCAAAAGGAGGAAAGAATATACTTAAAATCTTTTTGCAGTCAGGGGTTTCTCCTGCTTCTCCTGCTTTCCATCCCAGAAATTGCTGAAAGCATGAAAACACTATTAAGTTCTTCTAGGGATCTCATTGCCAGCTGTGTCCTGTATAGGGAATCTGTTGTGAGCAGCAGCACCCTGGAGATTCTTGGCAGTTTTTATTTTTTAAGCAGACTAGGGGGTTCCCACAATGCCTGGGTCCTCTTTAACTCCTGCATACACCCAAAATGGAAAGAGCAAAGAAGTTCCACAGCATCTCACCCACATTGCACAGTTGTTATACCTTGCCTCATTCTTAGACTGTGCTTTGACTTGTTTTGTAAGGGCTGTAAAGTTTGCTGCATAGAGGACTATTCATTTAAACATTGTTTGCAATGTTGAATATATCTACTAGAAGAATTGGAGATTGCCCTTGATGTATTGTATTTAACAAAAGTAACATACTGAATTGTAGATAGAGATGACCCTAGTTACATGAGGATGAGCATAAATGCCTGTTTCAGGAACCATTCTTCATCCTTATATTTAGCTGCAAGTTGTAATTCCTTTGAAAGAATTTTGTCATCATTCTACCTACAAGCTGAAAGAAAAGGTATATTACTTTTTAAGCACTGAATTCTTTATTTCTTATAATGTTTCTGGTTATTTTTTCAGTCCAATGCTTTAGAAATGATTGCTTGCCTTGTACGTGTTTCTTTTTTTCCTTTGACTTCTATTTTTTTTCCTGCTATCATCTTGGTTCATTTACCATGCCAGTGTAAAGATCTTTCTGTTCCTTTCCCATGGATAATAGGCTTCTCAAATTATAGTTTCAGAGAAAAAAAATAAACTTGTATTGTACAGTAAATGTTTCATTTTGTTAAAGCAGTTTGTAGTTTTAAATACTTGGTTTGTGTTTTGATGTAATAATTCTGGGGAGTGCCTAGGCCATCTTAATTAAGAACATGGAGACTGATTATCTTCTCCCACTCATTTGGTGCTGGCCACAATGTCATTGTTTTCCAAGAGTTAGTCTGAATTTATCCCAGCGTAACAAATGGGGAATCAGGCCCTTGATGTGAATATTTCTTGTACAGGAATGAAAACATACTTGCATAAGGAATATGGCTGCAGAGTAGTCATTTTTGATTCTAACAAGACATCCGTAATAAACTATAGAAAATTGAACAAAATAAACCTACCTGCCAATAGCTCTTAGCTAAACAGGGGAAAGATATTTGTAGATAATATATCATATTTTGAAGTTTATGACTCCCTGGAATCATTTTTTTCATACTGCCATCTAGCTACCCACATGACACCCAGCTGTCTAGGAAGTTATGATATATCTCATAGGGATTATGATATATCTCAACAGGGATTTGGGAGCAGGGCTAAAGGGTCTGTGGGCACAGGTGGTGTTCTCTTCGATCCTCCCAGTCTTGGGGTA
>NW_017729027.1:35891846-35895195 GCF_001723915.1 Gavialis gangeticus
CCCTTCCAGCCCTAATGTCTATGAAATCTATGAAATCTCAAAAAAAAATATGATTTGGCTAAAAGTGAATTCAGCAAAACTCATGTGCCCACCCGCTTGTTGATTTAAACTGTCAAAACTGCAGCAAAGTGTTTGCAAATAATCTGTTCTAGTCCTCTCAACTAAAATGTATATTTTAAACAGCAAAGTGAACTTCCAAAGGACATGTATAACTTTCATAACCAACTGTAATGGTTTTGGTTTACTCCACAGTGGGCATATCTACACATGCATTTAAGCATGACTAAATTTAACATGCATTAAAATGCATGTTAAGTGATTTTTTTCAGGTGTCTACATGTTCAGAGATTTGGCACCAAGCCTCTGGAGACCTGCCATGTGCCCTTAGAGTCTGGGAAGACCCGGCACTAAAGTTAATGCTGGGCCGTGTCTACACATGCATTAATGTGCTTTAACTAATCGCACCTAAATTTGATACCTGCATTTCAAATGTAGGTGTAATTAGCCTGATTGCCATTTTTAATGTACATGAAGGGCATGCTCCTATAGATGCTCACCTGTAATCAGCTTTAAATTAGGCTAATAAGCATTACCACATCTCATGTAGACAGACCCAGTTAAGATAGAATTTTTATACAGTAATGTCATTTTTCGGAGCACAGAAAGCTAGAAGAAGTTATAGTAGAAAAGGAAGTCTAAAAGCATCATTGTTTTCCCATGCTCCACAAGATAACTATCTTCTTATCTGACTTTGAAATTGTTGCTGAAATTCTCTCTCTCTGGCATAAGTGAATGAATAGTTTTCAAATTTTATGCATCAAGGTTAAAAAAATAGAAGTGTGTGGTGTCCTCTTCTCTAGCCAGGTATGCAATGTCTTATCAGCATTGCTAGAGTTTGGGATTAGGCCAAGAATTACAAATTTCTACTTTGTTGGAGGTCAGCAAAAAAGATTCAGTGGGAATCACCACTGCAAGATAGAGATCTGCAAACTCAGCTACAGCTTCTGTGAAGTGAAGCATCATCATGCTTCCTCTCAGAACTGCATTAACCAAGAATCTTTCTAGCAGAATGAAACAGAGTTCTCAGGTTGTGCAAAGAAAATAGGAAAAATAGAAATATAAGCAGAAAAAGTATAACCAATCTTTATATAGTGCGAATTAATACATTTAGGAGCAAATACAAAAACAAAAACAGATATTCAGTGTTAATCTGAATAATTTCTGGTTGACCTATTGCATGACAATTTAACACACAAAGCACGGGGTAAAAAAACACTGCAGTTGGGGCATAGAGGTATCAATAGTTCCATCTAAGATGGCTTGGTACAGCTGTTCCTGTAGTGTTTTAGTCATGGATATATAGCTTTGTGCCTCCTAATTAAGGAGTAGAAATGTTACTCTGTAACTTAGATGACCAGTCACAGAAAATGGTCAAAGATGCTGTGTAAAGTAAGTTGTTTACAAATGACTAATGGCTGAAACATTTGTCTAAAAGGTTCATAGAATAAACTGTAAACAAATTATTAAAGTATGTTTATGGATTATTACTTATTTTAATTACAGTAGTACCTCAAAGTTTCAACTAGCATCCATGACCATTTTTCTGGGCACTTTGTAAAAAGGGAGTAAAAGGTAGTCTTTATCATTCTAGCAAAGAATTTCAGTAGAATCAGTTAATAACAAACGGACTGTACTGAGATGCTGGTTTTTAAAGACTGAAATAGATGCAGAGAACTATAAGAAATAATTTCCCCAAAAGACGCTAAGACCATATAGAAAAATTAGCATTGATAATTTGAGGAGCGTCCTTCTGGTTTTCTCTACCAACTGAATTCATGGTTAGTCTATAGGAAAAAAAAGCATATTAAAACACAGTAATGGAAAAATTTACTCTGATGAAGAATACTCATGATAGTTCTCAGATATTTCCTGTTTTGTTGGAAACATTTTCAAGGAGATTACGTATGTTGTAAAGGTGTTTGACTCTTATAAAGATAATCCTAAATGCTTTTGCTACATGAAAAGGGACTATATGGTATTGGGGGTGGGGGAGAGCACCCAATCAGAACCTTCAAAAGGACCATCATTTCCATTTGAAAATTAAATTTTCTGCATTTTCTGTTCTCTGTCAAAGATGTGACATTTTGCCCAATGACCTTTCATTCCATTTGAATATGAAAGCTGATTAATTATATGGCTTTAAAATTTGAAGAACATTTGATAGACTATAATATGAATGTCCAAAGTACTGAAAAACTATTATAAAATTTTAAATGTTTTCCCAGAATTTGATAAATGGATATCCAGGATGACAATACATGGAGTAGGAAACAGTTATTTTTCTTCTAAAAGTGTGGAATTGGGTAAAAAGTGGTATTTCTGATGAGACTAGAACAAGACTGAGAAACACTAGCTGAGCAGTCTCTCTTTATCATGATTTAAATTAAAGCTTTGCAGATAGATCAGGAACAATATGAAGCAACACAAATAAGAAAGAATGCTTTTAATTAACTATAATTCAGAAGTGAAAAGATGAAGTACACTGAGGAAATGGAGAAAGAAAAAAGTGGGATGGGACATGGGTAGAATAATTTACTTTTCTAAAATACCTAATCCTTTCTTTACCTTTACATATAGAAGTTTTGACATTAGGACTTGAGATATTGGCTCACAGCTCCACAACATTCAAAAAATGAAGATAATGAGATTGTAGCAACTGGCAGTAACTATGATAAACTTTTCAGTTATTCAGTCCCAAGGCTACACCAACAGTTGGGACACCTTTCATGTAGCAATAGCTTTCTTCCATTTTTCTCGGTCTTTTGCAATCCTTGTACAATCAGTCAAGTTTAATTCCATCCAGTCTTTGATGTTGGTGGTCCAGCTCATCCAAGGTCTTCCTCCTCTTCTTTGTCTATCCACTACACCCTGCAGGATGGTATTGGTAAGGGTGATGGGCCTTCTTATTACATGTCCAGACGGCTGCATCTTTTTTTCTTCCTATGATTTCAAGTAAGGGTTTGTATTTGCCAACTTTGATTGACTCATTTACTTTTATTCTCTAACAATTTGTTAAAACACTGATTATTAACCAGGTTGCCACAGCACCTTGGGGTGCCTTGATATGCTTTAAGGTGTGCCAGGGGATGCCACACAATTTTAGCACTGCTAGGTGTGCAAACATGATTCACATGATAAACCCAGATATTTCAAATAGGAATCCATAATGTTAAAAACATTCCGCCCTGTTGTGGTCTTCCTGAGTTGTTTCAAACAAAAATTTGCTCTACTGTTTTTCTGTAGTAGAAACTTCTCCACTTGGGTCTTGGTGGGAGATAGGCCAGACCCC
>NW_017729027.1:35895569-35901329 GCF_001723915.1 Gavialis gangeticus
AGATAGGCCAGACCCCTCCCACCCACCCCCACATAGCACGAGGGCTCCTTTTCCACCCCTGCCTGCCCAAGTTCCCAGTGCAGCAAAAATTGGCACAGCCCTGTACTGCTACTTCAGCTGGCTTTTGGTGATGAGTGGAGCTTGAGGTAGGAGAGGGGGGTGTCTGTATGTATGGGTCTCCAGCCTGGCCTTGAACATGACCATGGTGTGGCAGGGCAGGGAGCAGAGCACAGCTGCTGCTGCTGTTGCCACTGGCATTCAGTGGGTTGCAGGGCTTGTGTATGTCCAGCCTTGCCCGAAGTGCTCTTGCCCTGCACCCCTTCTCTCTCCTCCCCTGAATCCGTAACTGATCTAGGTAGGACAGGTACCCTCAGCCTGTGGCTCTGGGAGAGATACAGGTGTACAGACTTCCCCCCCAGCACTTCGTAGGTAGGCTCCTTGCTTGCATCCCAGCCCCTGTCTCTAGCCTCGGGCCAGATGTCCCTTCTAGCCCTGATACTCTGTGATTCTCTGATTCCTGTTGCTGACAGAACAGCAAGCGGGGGGAATGCTTTCTCATGCCAGGCAGCCAGTCAGGGATTGCTTGCCCATTCAGCTGTGCTCAGAGTTTTCCCACAGCCCTGGGAGTCCATGGGGCATGCTGGGTGGCATGCAAGAGCTCCCCCTACCTGCTGGCCATGAGCACTGTGAGCCCCCCACACTGAACAACATACATCTGTTTGGTTCAAATGTGCTCTAACTTATAACACTTTAACTAAAGTGTGATAGAGCACTTTCACCACAGGCTTTTTTAATGTCTGTACTTAGTCACAGATGCTAGACTTGTTTTACTGGCTATTTTGTATTTGTTTTCAATGGATATATAACTGTCAGAGACGGTAAATCTCAACTAATAACCAGCAACAATTGAATGGAATCGGTTATGTACTTTTCATAGGTACAAATGCATTTATTACGGCATCCTAAGTACATGAGACTAGGGATGTGCAAAGTTGTGGTCGCTGATCCGATTCAGAGCTCTATTTGACAGCCGAATCACTGAATCTGAATCAAATCAGGAGACCAAGAAAAAGGTCCAAATCAATCCGAAACCTCTGAATCAATTTGGAAAGGATTTGGAGGAGATTCAGAGATTTGGGCAGTCCCCACTCACCACCGCTGGGAGCTGGACCCTGACTCCATGCTGGAAAGTAGGGGGCAGGGGGGAGGCTGAAAGAGGGAGGGAGGGGACCATGGGGGACCCCCACCAGGCCCCATACCCTACCTGCTCCCCCAGCCCCCCTGTGCACCCCCTGACCCTCACCCACTCTCCCAGTCCCGTCAGTGGCTGCCCCACCTGGCCCGAATGTCTTGGTGCTTTACAAAAAAACCAAAAAACCCTGCAGTCACCAGCTACTGCAGCAGTCATCTGGGCCTCTGGGGGCTTGTGGTAGAGCCCCCCCATGCAGCACGGGGCAGTGGGGATCACCCCTCCCCCACTCTCCACCTGGCAGGAGCCAGTCAGTTCAGGGATTTAAAAAAAAAAATTTTTTTTAAGTGCCAGGATGCTGGGGCCAGGCAGGGTAGCCATTGATGGAGCTGGGAGAGCGGGTGGGGGACAGGGCCTGTTCCATTTAGAGATTCAGTCGATTTGGTGGCAGGCGGATCTCTGAATTAGATTCAGCTAAATTAATTCAGGACAGGGTTTCAAATCACCAAATCGAATCACTGTCCCCCGAATCGGCCAAATCCAAAACCAAAGTGAATACCAGCCACTTCGCACAGGCCTACATGAGACTCAAGTGGATTTCAGTATTAATAGCAAACAGGATAATTTCTTCAGAACAGGGATGCATCCCTCCCTATTTGTCCTAAAAAATATTAAAAGGGCCATACTAGGTCAGACAAATGGTCTTTCTAGCCCAGTATCCTGTCTCTGACAGCGGCAGAAGTGGATGCATAATGGACACTAGGGAGAGTACCAAACCAGATCTTTCTCAAGTGATTCTATTCAATCTTAGAAATTTCCATAGTAGACGAAAATGTTTCTCATCCATGTCAACACAGTGAAAAAAACATTTAAAACACAGTGTGGGGGAAAAAAAACTTTAGATGTGTACAACATGAGGTCTTTCAAGGATCTTTATGTCATTACTTGCAGGCGTCATTAGCTGACAGCATTTGCTTTAGAAAGATCTGATATTCTTAAGTATGTGTTCTTATACTTCAGGTACTACCTGGGTATGCTTTTCAATTATTATCAATTATAACTTTGGCAATCCATAAAATGTATAATAATTAATATCAATAACATAGCATCCACAGGTGCATCCATCCTTGTCGTGCATCCACAGGTGCATCTCGAGTAGAGCCAAGGAGGTGATCCTCCCCCTCTACGCGACGCTGGTCAGGCCACAGCTGGAGTATTGTGTCCAGTTCTGTGTGCCCCATTTCAAGAGGGATGTGGACAATATGGAGAGGGTCCAGAGGAGGGCCACCCGCATGATCCGGGGACAACAGGGCAGACCCTACAGTGAGAGACTGCGGGACCTGAACCTATTCAGCCTCCACAAGAGAAGGCTGAGGGGGGACCTGGTGACTGTCTATAGACTCACTAGGGGGGACCAGAAGGGTTTGGGGGAGACGCTGTTTCCCCTAGCGCCCGCTGGCATAACAAGGAGTAATGGGCACAAGTTGATGGAGAGGAGGTATAGATTGGACATCCGCAAAAACTACTTCACAGTTAGGGCGGCTAGGAGCTGGAACCAACTTCCAAGGGAAGTGGTGCTGGCCCCTACCCTGGGGGTCTTTAAGAAGAGGCTGGATGCCTACCTGGCTGGACTCGTTTGAGTCCCGTTTCTCTTTTTGGGGTTTTTTGTTGTTCTCCCGCCCTGGCAGGGGGTCGGGCTAGAAGATCTACTAGGTCCCTTCCGACCCTTAATCTATGAATCTATGAATCTATGAGCATATTGGTATAAGTGTACTATACCAAGCAATAAAATATTATTAATATATTATATCATTATAGCATAAGAATAAGAAAAAATTTCTATAGAGCACTTTTTCAACCATGAAGTCAAATATTGTTTTCTTCTATATTGATCATTTAGACCCTCAGAATCTCTTCTCAGCTGTCACCTAAACCTGGAATCACCTAAATTTCCCAGACCAGAAAAGTTTCCTAATGACCTAAACATCTGCTTCTGAATATACTCAAAAACTGCATAAAAGACAGCCATACCAGAAAACTGATGATCCTGATCTCTTAATCATTCTTGGAGCATGTCTATCATCATGTGGTGTGGAGAGGAGGAAATGTTGGTGGCATTTCTTCTACCCAATAGCTCAGTGGTTTACATGTGCAAGACCCAGGTTGAAATGCCCTCTTTTACGTGAGGTGATTTGCTTACATTTCCCCACCTCACAGACACATGTTCTATTTCCCTGGCTGCCTTGTATTCCGGGGTGCAGTGTTCTCAATTCTTCTTGTTGAAGATGTTCCACTTGGCATAGAATAACCAAATAGCTGGTCTGGAGAAACAGAGAAGTAGTGACTTTATAGCTAGTGGTTAGGACACTCACTTGAGAAGCGTTCCAATCTCTGGATCAATGAATGGATTTATATTAAACATTTTCAGCAGGAACCAGAACTCAAGCCTTCCACTGCCCACTATCCACTGGTGAATGCTCTAAATCTTGGCATATCAGATAAAATAGACTAATTGCATAAACCATAGGCTATAGAATCTCCCCCCCCCCCTTTTCCTTTGTCTGACCTGATTGATATTTAAACAGTTCATGAAAAGTGTAACGCACTCAACAGCAAGGATTGAGTGAGTCCCAACCCTGAATACCTTAGGGTTAGAACATTCCTTGAGAGGTAGCAGGTGTTCGTTCAAATCCCTCAGACAAAGAAGGGACACAATTCATGTTTCTGATACCTCACATAAGTACTATAACCATTAGGTAAATGGATAACTCGGCAGCAGTGTTTTTCTTCCATTATGTAAGAAAGGGGTGACTTTTTATCCTAAGTCCAAAAGAAGTTCATGCCTCTGAATGCTAAAAAGAGGCATCTTCCTCAGGCCCAGAATTCAGTGCTTAAATCCCTGAGGGACGCAGGAATCAACCCCCCCTCCCCCCCATCATTTCCTATCATCTGTCTTAGGCAGAACCTCAATTAGCACGGTGTCTGTTGTAAATATCTGAGGTGCCCAGTTCTCCCCACATGGTGTGTAGGGAGCATAGAAGTGCCTAACTTGTGACTGTTGACCTAGCAAGGCACCTAGCAATCTGACATTGAAATATTCAAGTGCTGTTATGAATCTAGCCTGCAATGTACCAATACAGTTCCTTTTGGAAAAAGTCAAGTATAATGTGGATGTCCCTATAGTACTACTAAGATCTGAAGATGAATTCAGTAATTAAAGAATTTTCAAACTCTAAGAGAGTCTTTAAAGATATTTGATCTGGTTGGTTTCTAAGCAGATTAACACAATCAATAACAAGCAAGAGTTAAAAACATAGCAATCTAGGCCCTCTCTTAGCAGTAAACAGAAAAAGCTTAAGGAGCCAGTATCTTCATACTATCTATTTCTAGCAAATTAAAAGATGTCCTTCAAAAAGCAACAGTACTGAAAATATAGAAAGGGATATCTATTGAAAACACTAACACATTCCTGTAGAATAAGAATGCTGTGCCTATTAAGTGAAAGTCCTTTTATGTTCATACTGAGAAAACAGGAAGTTGAAAAACTGTTTCCCCTCCCATCCTCTACCTAAACAAAGCAGAGAACAATTAATTCAGTGATTGGAAGCTGAGACCCTGGATAGGCCAATGTGAAGGATCATAGAAGTTGTCCCAGAAGTTGAACGCTGCACAACAAATACTAAGTTTAATTCTGTTGATTCATTATTACTTAATCAGTATTTCAATGGCTGCAGGCATTTGTGAAATAGTGGGTGCATCTACACAGGATGAGAAATATGCAGTAGACAAATTCTACTGAACATTAGTGTGTCACAGCAAAAGCCGTGCTAATGTGTTAAGGTGCAGTAAATTTAGTCTACTGCACATTAGTGTCACTAAAAAGGCCACTGAACAGTAGAGCCAGTTATTGCGCATTTAGTACCTTTTATTACAGGCACTAAACTTATGGAGTAACTACAGTGCATTAATACATGTGTAGATATGTCCAGGGAATCCCAGAAGCCATAGAAATTTTAACCTCTATGGTTACTCATCTAAAACTTTGTTAGAGGGAAAAGTTTCTCATCATGGCTTTTAGAAATAACCACAGACATATTACCATTCTTGGTTTGGGAGTTTCCTTTTCCTCGGTTCCCTGATATATATAGAATTGGCAAGCTGCTGCCCATTTCTCTGTGAAAACCTGAGAAAATAAAATTTGGAGAAACCTTATCAAGCTGAATCTCAAGGGGCCTACTGACTTTACTAATCTGCTTCCTATACTTCCTGGGGGGCATGTCTACGTGTGCCAAATCATGCAGTTGGTACTGTACAGTCATTTAGTAGTTGCTTAAACAAGCGCTAATGACTGCGCGATAACTGCCATTACTGGACAGTCCAAGCACTACATGGGTTATTTCTAACACTACTACACAGCAGCGTCAACATCATGGCTCGTGCCTGCCAATGCTATGTCACCATAGCAATGAGCTACATTGCCATAGCAATTAGCTATTGTTACCTCTCAGCTCCGTGTTCTTGGGGAACCCTGACACAGGACGCAGACTGTCTGACTCCAAATAATCCCCCCC
>NW_017729027.1:35901702-35912993 GCF_001723915.1 Gavialis gangeticus
GCCCCACACACACACACACACAGAAACCTCTAAGCAGAAGTAAAGTTTAATAGGCATCTTGGGCTGTACATTCCCTGGTCCCACTATGGGAGGCCTATTTAAACTTGATTGGCTAAAACTCAGTTGCCGGGTTAGGGAATTCTGAGGCAAAGAGACTGAGTCAGAGGGGGTATGGGCAACATTTGAACAATGGTAAAGGGTTCATCACAGCGTCCATCCAACCCGTTGGAGCCCTGACCACAAATGTTTTCATACTTTTCCCAGGATGACCGGTGGAAGTCCTCCCCCACCCCTGCCAAAAGGTTATGAACACTCCAATAATTTCCTTAAGTCTGTTAAACAACTATAGTAAGATCTGGAAAAGTCATGCTAAGCTGAGGCTTGTTCACAAGTAAAAATCCAAAACCCTGATGCTACAAGCTATCTATTGTTTCTGAAGAAACCATGAGATATCCCATCACTATATCTGCTATCCATAGGAATTTCAAGTTGGCTCCTAAGTATCTGGTTACTCCTTAACCTTATGTTTTCCTGAGTATCAATAAGTTTCTTGAGATGTTCCAAACCAGATAACCCATTGTCAAGAGAAAAGACAATGATTTACACTATTGAGAATGTTTTGAAGAAGCTGCACTGAGGGTATAAAACCCCCCCCCCCCAGCCGCACCCGTGTGTGTGCTCCCACCCTCCACTGTTCTTCTCGAGAGGCTGAAGGAGGCAGATTGTCTCCCTTCAAGGATCGTGATGAGAACTTTACCTGTCAGCTTTGCAATTTGAGTGCCTTGGACTGGTGAGATCCCAGCACCCACTCTCTCTCTCTTCTCTTTTTTCTCTCTAGACACATAAATTTCTGAACCTGAACTGTATTAGTTAACCTTCAGCTAAGTTTCCCCAAATACTTAGTGAAACCAGGGTAATCCTGTAATTGTTTGTGTTTGTTTTTCCTTTGCATGTCTATTACTACAGTGGTACTAAAGTGGCTGTAGGTGGTACTACTTCCCTTCAAGTCCATGACAGCTCAAATTTAAGAGCCTTTGTGTTTGTTTTCCCTTTGTATGTCTAGTGCCATTATATATTTCATATACTTAGTAATAAATAACTTTTATAGTCAAACTGGTAGTAACTGGGTATATTTTCCTTCTCTACTTCTTCCCCACTTGCTCTGTAGCAATACTTCTTTTACCTAAGCTAAAGATCCCTGTGAAGCCCAAAAATACTGTGGGGTCTGCTCCTCAAGAGGCTAAAGATTGGGACGTGCTGAGTTTGAAACACATAAGGGGATCAGTTTGTACAGGCTGATTGACCCAGTTTGGCTCAGACATGCCCTAATGAACTGAATGCTGGCCCATGAAGGTGTCAGCTGGACTCCCAGCCAGATTCAGAGGTATTCAGTTTAACTGTGTGCTTGTGTCTGACTGCAGTTTATTGTTGCTCTGATGAACTGATTCTTGGCATATGAGGGTGTCAGCCTGTCCATGCTGTTCAAACCAGCCAGGTCAGGTGTGTCACGTTAATCTGTGTGTGTTTATGTGTATGACTGATTTGGTAACTGGAGGAACCCAGCCTCATTGAAACTAAGTCCTGCAAGATGGCTCCATTGGGGGTGAGGACTTGCAGAAGGGAGATATACAGCTCCATATAGAAACACAAGTAACACAAGCAGCACATTGATAGAATTACCAAGACCCTAGAAATGTATCCCTAATAAATGAGCACACCCCAAAGTAATGAGCAAATCTGGTAACACTATGTCACCATAGCTCATCACAATGGTGACGTAGCATCTCGTGTTACGTGCCCACAAGGTCCAATTTGAGGTTTAACAGAAGAGTTAAAAAAAATCTCTAGTGTCAAAAAAATCAATATGAATATTAATGACGCTGAAGGGGGAAATAGGCATTGATTAGCAGTTAGTAATGGGATTAACAAAATCTTTATTAGTCTGTAATAAACAGCAAATCCAGACTTTTGCTTTTAATTGAGAGCTTGGCATAAGTTAGGTAAGCCCTAGCAGTATGGGAAAGCAAACAGGTTTAGCCAGTTTTTTAGCTGTCTCAATATCCTTAGGAAAAGTATGGATAATTCTGGGCTTGTCTTGTTCTTGTTTTGCTGCAGTTACAAAAGTGATGTAAAGAAACCCCACAACCCCCCTTCCCCAAACCCTCAAACCGCTGCTCCCTTTGAGGGGGAACTCTCCCCCCAAAACTGTTATTGACTCTATAAACATGAAGCCTCCAGCAAATGTCTTGCAATTTACATTATATAATCTAGTCACTTCCCATAGGAATTATGGGAGAATTTTGAGCCAAAGTTCCCCTCCTACTGTCTGGAATGGACTCCAGCCTAGAGGTAGCCTGTAAGAAATGCAATATAAAGTGTATCTGAACTCCAGTCACTCCTCAGTTTAACCAGTTGCCCTAGGCCTACAAGAAAAATACTTCTATCGTAGAAGGGGAGGTGCCTACCTTCACACACTGACAGTTAAAAGTGCAGCATCCACAGCAACTTTCATGATCAAACAGGGCTGTAGGTGGTACCCATTTTTGTTCCAAAGAATTTAAGATGTGCCATGCTGAGTCAAACCAATGGTCCATCCACTCCAGCACCCTCTCTCAGACAGTGGCAAGTAGTAGATGCTTTAGAGCAAGAATGTCAAATATAAGGCCCACACACTGGATCCACCCAATGGGGCTTCTTGCTGCATCAGTGCAGCTCCAGAATCTAAGGGTGCCTATATATAAGCAGCAAGGCTCCTCAGCGCATCAGAGAAGATTTGATGCACATCCTTCATGTTTTTTTTCTTTTACCCCATTATATCACAGACTTCTACTTTCCAAACTGAAGAGTCTCTTTCTAGTTTCTTCTGGTACAGCAGCTGCTTCATTCCTCATGATGATATTTGCTGCCCTTCTCAGTATCTTTTCTAATTCCAATACATCCATTTAAAGATGTTGAGACCAGAACTACACATAGTATTCAAGATGCGGGTGTGTCTTAGATTTATACAGTGGCATAAAGTTGCTTTCCATTTTGTTTTTAAATTGTTTCTTAATCATGCCTAGCATATTATTGCCCTTTTGGTTGCCACTGCACAATGAGCTGATGTTTTTAGAAAACTATCTACAATGACTCCAAGGTCTCTCTCACTTGTAATAGCTAGTTCAGAGACCAGCAATGTGTATGTGTAGTTGAGGTTATTTTTCCTCTGTTCATTACTTTGTATTCTTCAATGTTGAAGTTTTTTTGCCTCTTTATTGTGCACTCACTCAAATTTTGAGAGATCTTTCTGCAGTTCCACAACATCAGCTTGAGAGTTGACTACCAAAAACAATTTGGTACCATCAGAGAACTTTGCAGTTTCTCTACTTAGTCCCTTTTCTAGGTCATTTATGAATATGTTGAACAAAACCACCTCCAGCACAGATCCTCAGGGAGCCCTGCTACTGACCTTTCTTCATCATGAAATATGACCATTGCCTTACCCTTTGTTTCCTATATCTTAATAAGCTTTGATCCACTAAAGGACCTTCCCTTCAATCCCATGACAGCTCATCTTTTAAGAGCCTTTGCTGAAGAACCTTGTCTAAAACTTTTTGAAAAATCAAATATATAGTATCAGCAAAATCTCTCCATATCCATGTACTTATTAACATCCTCAAAAACTCCAGAAGACTGGTGAGACAACATTTCCCTTTATAAAAACCATGCTGATTCTTCCCCAGCATATCATATTTATCCATGTGACTGCTGATTTATGCTTTCTTCTTTATAGAGTCTACCAATTTTCCAAAACTAGAATAAAGAGACTTACCATTTGTAATTCCTGGGACCATCTCTGGAATTGTTTTTGAAGACATGTATTATGTTGGCAACCCATCAGTCCTCTGGCACAGCCTAGTGGTTAGAGAAATCACCAAGGAACTGAATGCCTAGGTGGTTCATATGAACCTATTTAAACTCACAAAGCTTTCAGCTGAATATGGGCCACTGGGGAGCCAATAATGTAAGTCATGGGGACATTAAGAGAACAAGTCAGAAAGAGCATGACTTTGTAGCCCAATAGTAAAGAGAGCCATGTGGATTCTAGGTCCTATTGCTACGACTGTTTATACATTTTACATTAGACAGTCATCAGTTAAATTACTGCCCATGTTCAAGTATGGAAGAGGCTGTGAACACTATGTTTTGATTTAAACTCAATAGTGTTATCCGTATCAATCATGCTTTAGGTATACTCTGTGGAGGCCTACAAGATTAGGGACTGGAGTTGATACAGACATCTCCCAGTTTGAACTTAGATTACAAATAGAGGTTCTCTGGAACTGAGTTGGAACAAATTGCTTTTAAGCAGGCATGGCAGCTTTTAGGGCTCAAAGCTTTCAGGGCTCTTTGTAGGGACCTTTCTAGGACTCTTAAATGCCTAATAAATCTAAGCATTTAAGTGCAGTTGCTGGAGAGGGGTGGCAATCTGGAGAGCTGTTTGATTTAGGTAGAATCTAGGGCTGCCTATACACATGCTCAACAGATGGGGGCATTTTAATTAGGGTGATTTGCTGAGAGCCACTCTAATTAAAATGCCTGACCATCACATCTAGTAAGCCCCCATGCATTTAAAAACAGCCACAGGATCTAAACCTCATTTGACATGGTTTAGATAAAGTACCCCCACAGCCTTTTTAAAATGCACAGGGCTTATACATATGCTGGTGAGGCCACAATGGAGTGCTCTGATTAGAAGATGGAGCAGACTTGATTAATTGAGTCTGCTCTGCTGTGTTCTAATTAGAAGGGGAACCAGGATGTATATAGGCAGCCTAGATGCCTAAGTTCCATTTAAACATCTATGAAATGTTTTGGGTTTGGTCATTAGGCACCACATACTCTGTCTCAATCCATACCCCAAACTATCCACACAGGGTGCTGACAGACATGCAACTCATTGCTGTAATTCATGGTGCTTCCAAGAAAGCACCATGGGTTACAGTGGACCCACACCCCCCAACCCAATAGACCTCCTCTGCTGAGGCACGGGGGAAATTGAGCTCCACTTTGGAGATGGGGGAGTATCTGCAGCCTCTTTCATCTAGCTCCTGCCTCTCCCCCTCACCCCCTCCTACCAGCTCCAGTGCTGTTTTCTGGATGGGAAGGAGCTTGGGATGGGGTTTGCCCAGCCTGAACTGGAGGGTGAGGCAGGTGGATTGGAGCCCCCCTGTGTAGCTCCAATCCACCCTCCCCAAACTCCAGTGCAGGCTTGGCAAACACCAACCAGAGTTCCCTGCTCCTGACATTGATAGGTGTATTGCCAGTAGGTCAAGGGAAGTGATTATTCCCTTCTACTCAGCACTGGTGAGGTCACATCTAGAGTACTGTGTTCAGTTTTGAGCCACACACTACAAAGAGGATGTGGATAAATTGGAGAGAGTCCAGCAGAGGGCTACAGAAATGGTGAGGAGGCTTACAAGGAAAGACTGAGGGAACTGGGCTTATTTAATCTAGAGAAGAGAAGACTTAATAGCAGTTTTTAAGTACTTGAAGGAGGGTTTGAAAGAAGATGGAGCTAGACTGTTCTCAGTGGTGGCAGATGAGAAAACAAAGAGCAATGTTCTCAAGTTGCAGCAAAGGAAGATTAGGTTCGATATTAGGAAGAACTTTCTCACTAGGAGAGTAGTAAAACATAGGAACAGGTTACCCAGAGGTGGTGAAAGCTCCATCCTTGGGGATTTTCACAACCTGGCTAGACAAAGCTTTGACTGGGATGATCTAGTTGGGGATGATCCTGCTTTGAGCAGGGGTTTGGACTAGATGACCTCCTGAGGTACCTTCCAACCCTAACTTTCTAACATTCTATGAAAGAAGATAATGAAGGTGTTCTGCTTTGGAGCACCTTCGTCTGAACCCTTATGTAATGAGGGGCTCAGATTGTTGTGCTTTTGGGCACTTTTAAAAAGTGTTCTGCAGCTATGCACTTTTGTCAGGGCATGGCTGTAGTGAGCTTTCCAGGGGCTTATCCTACAATAAAACATCACTCCTGTCAGTGCCCAAAGCCAGATGGGATTTCTACATAGCTAAATAAAAGATATATAGCCCTTAACACTCTACCATCTTGTGTTCTCCATGTCTCTTTATAATAAAAATTCAGTTTTGACACCTTTATGACTAGGAAGGGACAGAGTAGGTTTGGTGCTTATCCTGGTCCCTTAAAAAACCTGTTGCTTTAATGATACCCATATTTTAAGTTGAATTCATCAGTAAAATTGTATTTTTTAAAACCTTGTTCTCATATCAGTTAGTGTTTTACTATTTATTCTAGGTGTTTTTTGCACCAGCGTGACAGTCTCCATACAGCATTTAAATCTTTTTACATAGGAAACATGCAGATTAGCTTTTCAAATCCACGTAAAAAGCAAATAGACTACATGAAAGGTGTTACTCAAGCAATACAATGCTGCTTGCACATCTTTCCCAATGATGCCATTGTTCTATCACTTACATAAAATGTCCTTGTTAGAAAATTGTTTACTTTATGGAGATTCTTGATTATATCATGCACACATGCATGCATGGAACATACCTTTTAAAACACTTCATGCAAAAGTATTGTGCAATAAGAAACAGCAGCTAAGAAGACAAACAGCATATTGGCAGTGAAGCCACGAGACCACATGGGGGAATCAAACCAAAAGGGGAATGAGCAGGGAGGAATCAACATCCCTCTGAACCATTTGGAACTCAGCCCTGAAACAGCCGATTCTGTAGTTGTAGGAGGGGGCTTTTAAATAGGCAGAAAAACAGGCAGTAGCCAGTGGGCCTCCAAAATACAACAGGCCTCCAAGATCACATGCTAGTAGGACACAATATGTCAACACTGCTCCTTCAGATCATAAGCATTCCCTGAGGGCCAGGGTAAAAAAGGGGAGACGGGTATTGGCCCTTCCCTTCAGTTGGGCTCATACAATTTATATTTGCTTAGGCTTTTTCCTGAGAATAAGAATATTACTGGTAATTATATGTCCTTTTATTTTAAAATAAAAAGCTATGATGACGAAAAGAGGGGCACTTACAAGGAGCTACTCACTGATTTTTCTGCCTCCGATTCCCAGGTGGCTCTAAACTGCATCAGATTTCTCCTCCCCAAGCAATGCATGCCACAACCACTTTCCTGTCCTCCCATTTCCACCTTAGCTCCTTGCCTTATATATGACACAGACAAACAACAAACTATTGGAGACTCTTGCACTCCTCCTCAGACTAAATGCAGAGTCTGTGCCACCTAAACAGAATGCTTTCTGAACATATTCAAACACAGACAGCCTCAATGACTTTGACATGAGTCAGTTTCCTCCTCTTTAAAATGAAGATAATACCTACATATCTTTCTCACAAAGGAAGGGTTAATAAAGCTTGTAGAGCACTGAGATCCCTGGATAGAAATTATTTTATATGTGCCATTTGCTTGTAAAATGCCAAGTTTCCTATGAGACTGTAATCATTTTGTAACGTGGGGTTTAGAACAGATTGCACGGCTAAGCAAAATATACTGCCTACAACTATAAATAGCTACTTTTGTGAATTTCCCATTAGGGGAAAATTTTGTGGATCATCTATTCCAAGTAACTTATTTCTATATTGTTACTCCAGTCCACAATAGAGTTCCATATTTATTTTATACCCCTTGCATATTGTAATTCAAGTTTCTGTCAAGTGTGCTTCGCCACGGTTCAGGTTAAGACAAATTTGGATTCTGTCAGCTCATGACTGCTTCTGCTTTTAGAAAAATCACACATGTAAGGCTGGAAGAGACCTCATCAGGTTTTCTAGTCCATCCTTCTGTTCTGAAGCAGGATGAAGTATGCCTTGACCTTCCCTGAAAGATGCTTGTTTAAACTGTTGTTAAAAGTCTCCAGTTATGGTTCACTTAGGCTTCATAATCTTGAAAGCTGCCATACATCACCATGACCATGGATAGAATACTTATTGATAATTTAAGGAAAAGGCATGATAAGCAAACATATAAGAGAAGATATTAGCACGTTGTAGTAAGGTGAATCTGAAAGTTAGATTATTTGCAAAAGAAAACCTACCCCTCAGAAGCTTGATATTGAAATTAGAAACTAGTAATAGCAATAGACAAAAAATAAACCTCATCCCTATTACTCCAATACACTTTAATAAATGCAAAACCAAAAAAGGTTTCAAAATGATTTAGAAAAAAAAAATCAATAGAATATAAGTGTATTATATTTTCTATACAGTTTTGGACCACCTGACAAAATTTAAAATATAAGAATTCTTTTAAAATGTTCTATAGAAAAACTATTCATATTTTAATATTCCAAATACAAGTTCCCTTTGAGGCTAGAATTGTTGGGGCAGGTGATGGGTGAGTGGGCAGGGTATGGTAAGTCTTTGATACCTCCAACCTCCATCCCAACCAGGGTGATCCAAACAAACAAACAAACAAACAAACAAACAAACAAACAAACAAACAAACACTTTAAAAAAACCATGATATTGTTGCTGGCTCTGAAAAGAGCTATATCAACTGTAATTTTTCCAATTTTCATTTCTGCCCCCATTTTTATCCTGGCAAAGCATGTGGGTAGAACTACTAAAAAACACATATATAGAACTCAACAATCAATTACTCCTTTTTAAAACAACAAATAAACTAAAAGGTTGTTTCATAAAGTATCTTCTCAAATGATGTTTCCCACCCAACTTTGTACTGGACATGTCATCATTAGCACTTTCTCAACAGGTTCTTTCCTAAGTCAAACAGGGTTTCTAAAGGATTACATTACACAGGCCTCTGGACTGAAAGGCATGCCACTTGCTTTTTAGTCTCTGTCATGCCCCTTAGGGTGTATCTTGCTAGTTCTGTCTTGCACAGAATTGAATACATAACTTTCACCTCATTGATATGCCACACACCACTTTGTGTTGCAAGGTGTTTTTACAGTATCTGCAAACACATGGAGAGAGAGACACCCAATGATCAAGGTGAAAGGAATTGGGGAGGTGGGCTAAAGTTCAAACTGACAAGCAACAAGCTATTGTTCAACTTGTATGTCATTTTCAAGAGAATACACTCTTATTTGATTGGGTTAAATGTCATCTTTCTTTTCAGTCATATCATATCAAATCATTAATGAGCACACAAAAATGGTGGATACAAGAAGGATACTCTCCGATTCAATCTGCTAGGGCAAAAACCAGCTTTAGAAATGTCATAGTCCTATATTTTCCTCTTCCATCCCACACAGTCATCAGCACAGATGCATTTTGATGGGGGAGCAATTTCCAATTTCCTGATTTTTAATGATTGTTCCTTGCTACTTACTCCTAGGTCACAAGCCACTCTAGAAAAGGAACTGGTTTGGGGTGTGGGGCATGGACCTAGACTTCTCCACTTCATCAGCTAGCACAGAGAGAAAGAATGCACATCACATCCTTTAAAGGCGTAGCACAGTATCAGTGCTGTGCAGGACCCGTGGTACACAATGTACATGTCCAAAAAGGACCTCCCATGGTTTCTGTCATGGGAAGTTTCAAGGCCAGAAGAAACTTGTGAATATCATGGGCCATAGTGCTTAGCTGTAGGAATCACTGCTCAAGTCTAATGGCTGGGAGCCAAAAAAAGATTTAGAAGATTACCAGTTATTTAGAATCCACTATTAGTGCTTGTCAAGATGTTTACATTTTTGTTCAGTCATCATTTATAGCCAAAAGGTCTGACAGCATGGGGTTTGAGTCCTAAATGATCAGCATATAATATTAAAACCAGAAATACAACTATTGTTGTGGGAATCACACATCTTCCTTCTCAGGGAGACATCAAAACAAATCACATTCACATAATACAAATTTTCAAAAATTCAAAAATGAATAGCTGAAGCGAATTAATTGTTCTATAAGCTGAGATATTTTGCACTGCAGACATGAATGCATTTGCCATTCCATAATTTAACATTGCTAATACAGCTCAGAATCTGACTCTGCAGGTTTTTTCAATGGGCACTTATTTGATAGATTTTTCACCGGCCCATTACATCTGGGATAATTAGGATGGCAGAAAATGACTAAATTCGTTCTTCACTTAACTCACCCCAGTAAACTATGCCCATTGTCAGATATTACTACATTAGGTCTACCTCTAATGAAAATAGGTTTACAATTCACAATAAACAGTTGCCTTAACAAATATACTATCATCATCTTGGAAAAAGAAAACAAAATTCCAGCCAAAGGAAACAAACAACCTTTTGTAGCCAGAAACAAGTCTAGGCTTACTTTGTTCCAGGGGACCTTTTTCCCTGTACCATGAAAATACAGTCCTTTATTGGGTATGTTCCCAGGAGCCATTCAATTATTTTCTCCAGAGACCTAAGAGGGGACATGTTTTTCCATCTCTGAAGGGTGATCCCGTTCCTAGAATGAGCCCCCAGATAAGATAGTAGAATTGCTTCCATACTATACTTGGGTAACCAATGAAGCTAGAAATAACCTCATGGGATAAAGCAGATCATCTGTGCTGCACTGTGTTGATCTACTTCACTGATCTACTTCACTGGGTGAAACATATCTTCCCTTGTCATGGCCTTGATGGTGCGAAACAAGGGGTGATGTGATCTTCCCACTTTCCCTGCTCAGCCAGACCTGTGCCCTTGGTCTGGCTCAGCAGGAAAACAGAATCATAGGAAGTTAGGGTTGGAAGGGACCTCAGGAGGTCATCTAGTCCAACCCCTGCTCAAAGCAGGAAGACCCCTAAGTAGATCATCACAACCAAGGCTTTGTCTAGCCAACTCTTAAAAACCTCCAAGGATGGAGCTTCCACTACTTCTCTGGGTAACCCGGGGTGGACAACTAGTTAAGGCAGAGGGTCACTTACTGAGTTTTGGCAAGCCATTGAGGGCCTCATGACAGGCAGCAAATAAATATTAATTTTCTTAATTTTTTAGGGACCTCGTGGGCCAGAAAGAATGACCTGGCAGATTGCATCTGGCCCATGGGCCGCATTTTTGCCCACCCCTGGCATAACCTGTTCCAGTGTTTTACTACCCTCCTAGTGAGAAAATTCTTCCTAATATCTAACCTAAATTTCCCTTGCCTCAACTTGAGACCATTGATCAATTTTGTATCATCTGCCACCACTGAGAACAGTTTAGCTCCATCCTCTTTCAAACCCCACTTTAGGTAGTTGAAGGCTGCTATTAAACCCCCTCTCAGTTTTCTCTTCTCTAAATTAAATAAAACCAGTTCCCTCAGTCTTTCCTCATAAGTCATGTCCCCCA
>NW_017729027.1:35913004-35923895 GCF_001723915.1 Gavialis gangeticus
ATATATGACATCAATCTCTTCTCCCTTGTCTAGGTGATGTCACCTGGTCATAGAAGGAGATGAGATTGCTTAGGCAAGACCTACTTGCAACAAACCCGTGCTGTCCCTCAGGATGTTGCCCTCAGTCAGCTTATCCAGAAGGGTCTCCTTGATAATTTTCTGCAGAATCTTACCAAGGATGGAGGTCAGGCAGACTTGCCTGTAATTCCTTCGATCTACTTTCCACCCTTTCTTGAAGATGGGTACCACATTGGCCTTCTTCCAATTTTCAGGTATTTCACCCGAGCACCACAGGTTTTTGAATATTTTTGCCAATGGTTGGGCTATGACACCTATCAGCTCGAGTACTTGAGGGTGTAATCTGTCAGGACACCTGACTTGAAGGTGTCCAGCCTCTCAAGGTGATCCTTTACTAGATCAAAACCAATGCTGGCTATAAATATGCCCTCATCCTGGCCATCCTGTGTCTTGTTAGGTGGGGTGGTCCCTCTGAACTGATGAAAGACTGATGCAAAGTACACATTAAGCAGATTGGCCTTTTCCTGGGTGTCAGTTATCAGCTGTCCTGTTTGGTTCAGCAGGGGTCCAATGTTACACTTGCTTCTTTTCTGACTCCCTACATATCTGAAAAAGGACTTTTTGTTATCCTTGATATGTGAAGCCAGATGGAGCTTGGCTGCAGCCTCGGATTTCCTGATCCACTCCCTGCAGGTATGGACCAGTGCTGAGCACTCCTTCTTGGTGGTACTTCCAGCCTTCCATGCTTTATAAGTCTCTCTTTTGAGGCCTAGGAGGTCCTCAATTTCCTTGCTGAGCCAAGGGGGTTGCTACACCTTTTTGCTACCCTTCCTCCAAGATGGGATGGCCATCCCTTTTGCTGTCAGATTGCTCCCTTGAGGAGCAACCAGTCCTTTTGGACTCCTCTTCCTGATGAGTCGTGGTCCCTTAGGGCCTCATCAATGAGCCTCCTGAGCTTGTCCAAGTCAGCTTTCCTAAAGTTGAGGACTTATTGCTGACTGACATGCCAGTTTTGCGATGGATAATAAAGGTAATCAGCTCATGGTGACTAACACCCAGCTTTCCATTGACTCTTAGATCACTGACTAGGTCATCCTCTTTGGCCAGTACCAGGTCCAGCAACACTTTACCTCTTGTTGGCCCATAGACTTCTTGGGTCAGGTAGAGCTCATCCACACACGTGAGGAAGGTTTGCAACTGCTCGGTTTGGCCGACTGTTCTTCCCACAAGATGTCTTCGTAGTTAAAGTTTCCCATGAAAACCATGCACCAGAAGTGTGCAGCCTCAGCCAGTTCCCTGGTGAATTCCTGGTCCAGCTCTTGTTTCTGGTTAGGAGGTCAGTAGTAGACTCCTACCATGATGTCCCCTGTGCCACATTCCCCACATATTTTAACCCAGAGAGACTCCTGTCATCCTTCCTGGGTGCCAATGTCAATTAGCAGGGATGTGTAGCTGTCCTTGACATAGAGAGCTACCACCCACTTTTATCTGCATGATCATGCCTGTATAAGGTATAGCCATCTATAACTGTGGCCCAGTCATATGTGGAGTCCCACCAGGTCTCTGTTATCCCTATGATGTTGTAGTCATTCTTGTTTAGCAGGAGGGCCAGTTTTTCCTGTTTATTCCCCAAGGTCCTGAAATTGGTATACAGGCAGGCGATTGTCCTGTTAAGGACCCTTGCTTTCCCCACAGATTGTTCCAGGGCTAGGGTAGGGGTGGGTTCCCTTGAGTGCCTTAGCCTTCTGGATATACAAGCGTTGCCCAGTGGGCTTGCATTGGCAGTAATCCTCCCAACTCCCGGCAGGCTTAGTTTAAAGCTCAGTTGAGCAGGTAAGCCAGCCTGGCTCCTCCCTAGCGGAGTGACCAAACAAGGCACGGGTTTGGCTGAGTAGGTACCACAGCACCACAGATAATAGTCATCTGCCACAATAAAGCAGCAGAGTTTATTTCCACCTTTTGTTGTGCCACTGATTTTCCTTTCATGTGGCATAATGAAAAGTATTGTTGTCTATTAGCTCAGCACTTGTGTTGCCATAAAAAAATTATGGTGGCACAAATGAGGCATCAGGTGATGTTTGTTTCCACCTTCACCAGAGTTAGTTTCAGGTTCCATTTTGGTCATCCACAAAGATAATAGAGTTCTGCCCATTATGTATAAACCCATGGTATCTACTTTCGTTGTAAAATAACTGTGTCAATACCCAACTTGTCCAATAAAGCAATCAATAAAGCATTCATTTAATAAAGTTTTGCTCTTCTTGTCATAGTACCTGAGTGGGTCTTCTTTAAGTACTTCAGTTTCCCCAGTTCTTTAAGATTTGTATCACTTATTCATCTTTTCATAGTAGTACTGTAGTTGCTGGTTCAGGCAACTAGATTAGCACAAATTCCCCTCCTAATTTTACCACTTCAAGAAATCTCTGTATGCTAGGGCAGGTAGGGCCACTGGTAATGCTCTCAAATTTACTGTTATCTACCCGTTTATTTTCTGGGATAACTTCACTCCCATGCATTTTATTTCTGGTTTTTGTTTGGTGTAAACCCAGCAGTTCTGACTTTATCCAGCTCATCTGTTGGATCAGGGGCAACGCGTAGCAGGTGCATATGCACCCCCCTGAACATGACGGTGCACCTCTGTGACAGGGCAGGGCCTAGGAGTGGCCATGATCTCTCCTGGTGCCCCCTACTGTGCCAAGTTGTCTATCAAGCACCCTCATTCTCGCCCACCACATCTTTGATGACAAAAGTATTATAAGGGAGGCTGCCTTTTTATCCTCCTTGGCACGGTCCCCAGGCGTACTCCCGCCTGTACCCCATCCACCAATAATTCTGGGCACTCTCGCCACAGAGCTATACGTGGCTCCTACCACCCCTAATACCATGTCCCAAACCTCTCAGATGTACCGGACGTTGTTGAGTCAGTTACTATTGTCCGTGCCCTCGCGGAAGCCCTCCGGGCTTATCTTCAACTCATGGCCCACACTGGGGCCCTTCTCTGTACTCCCGCCCTCTCTGGGGCTTAACGCAATACTCCCGCCCCCTCTGGGCTTTTATTCCTGCACGCCGTCACTGGGCTTCTATTCTTGTGCGCCCCCTGGGCTACTTGCCTATACACCCTCATGGGCACTCCCTGGCTTCTCCCGCAGCTGCTGCCTGCTCTGGGGCCTTTTCCCCATGGTCGCTGTATGATCACCTTCCCTGGAGCTTCCCTCTGTACGATCGCCCTCCCTGAGGCTTTTCCCTCACAACACTGCCCCACTGGGGCCTTGCTTGCGCTCACACCCACACTGGGGCCTTGCTCTGCCCCCCATAGCCCGCACTGGGGCCTTGCCTCGTGACTCCCTGCCCACACTGGGGCCTTGCCTCGCGATCCCGCAATTAAGGCTCAGGTGGCCGTAGCCGTACCTGGCCCCCCCAGACTCCCTTCCCGGGTCTTACACCTCACTGGGGCTCCTCGCCGAGGCTCAGGTGGCCGTAGCCATGCCTGGCCCCAAATCCCCTCCTTGGGCCTTAACCTAAGCACCCTCTGGGGTTTAGAATTCCTGTGCAGCTCAGGAGGCCTCAGCCTTACCTGGCCCCCAATCCACTGTGCCCCTTCTCAGGGTTGGGGTCAGTACCCCCTTAATGCTGTGCCCTCTCTGGCACCGGGGTCTCCACACCACCGTGGAGCCCCATGAGGCCTCCTCCAACCCCTATTAGCCTCACCCAGTCCTCCGGTCTAATAATAAACAACAAACAAACGGAATAACATGCCAACCGGCTATAACTCAAACGAAGCCTCCTGGCTAAAACACGACCCTAAACCATCCGGTAGCTTATCCTCTCAAATCCATACCAGGGTTTCCTCCACCCGTTCTCCTCACATGGGAGCTGTTCCTGGCCATCGGGTTTCTTTCACTGCCTGCTCCAACAGAGCTCCAACTTCTTTGGCTGCCAGAGGGGAACTGCCTTCTTGGCCTCAGCCTGGGCTGTTTATATAGGCCAGGCCCTGCCCCCTTCTGGTCAGCTGACCAACTGCGGTTGCCCCGGCAACCAGCACCTGTAACTCTTTCTAGGAGCACAGCACTTCAACGCCCTGCGACAACCCCCTACAAAAAGGCACAGCTGACAGCGCTGGTGGTGTCTGCAGAGGGTCCATGATCCTTGCAGGCAGCTGCCAACACTGCTGGCGGTGTCTGTAGGCAGTCACCAGCCCCTGGTCAGTGCTCGCCAGCCCCCCCCCCCCATGAGCGGCATCTGCAGGAGTTCTCCTGCTTACCTGCCACCATGCTTCCACCACTGCCGTGCCCCGCCGCCCCCCCCAGCCACCGCGGGCACACTTAGTTCATGTGCTGGATTCTCTGGTAAAAATACTTTGAAAGCTGAATGCAATCTAATTGCAACCTGAAGAAACAGAGTCAAGCAAATAGGGAGTTGAATGCAAAACAACAACAACCACCAAACAAACAAAACCAAGTTTAGCTCAACGAATCCCGCTGATGAATTAAACATAACAAATATTTGGTATCGACTGTCCCTCCTCAAAAAAGTTTCTTTTCTTGTAGGTAGTTGGAAACATGACTCTTATACATATTTGAAACCTACACACAGATGCAGTTGGTCCCTCTACTCACTCTTGTTCCCACTGCAATGAACCTGATTTCTTTTTTACCTTCCCTTGGCCTGAAAGTGAGGGGAACGGTCCTATGAGTATTCATTGTAGGATAGTGAGGCTCTACCCTGAATTGCTCTGCAGAAAGTTTCCCTGTCTTGTGGAAGATTCCCTCAGGCCCTTGTTACATGATAATTTTGGGTGGCTTCTGGAACTCTTAACCCTTGGATTGTCCACACATTAATACCTTAAAGTGACTTTAATCACTCATTATGCAGCTCAAAGTTATGCCACTCCAGGGCAGAATGATGTCTGATTTGTACTACCCAGCTCCTATTTCATTAAAGTGTGGCAACTCCCACAGATGTGCTGCCCAAGGTAAAGTCCTCCAATATCCCAGGATCTCTCACAGCCCTGCCTGTAGAGCAGGGATAGAAGCCTGTCCCAACTCACCAGCCGTCTAATGGCAATTCACAGTTACAACCCCTAGTTCTGCCCCCATTCACCAGGCCTCTAGTGGAAATACACAGCTGTATAGGTGGAGGAAATTCAGGGAAGGTTTCTAGATTAAGGTATGACTCTTCCAACCTCCAAGTTAGCACTAACATAGGTCAACCTTGTGCAGCTCAAAGCATAAAGTGTAACAAGGCCCTTAGTCTCTTTCTCAATCTTGACATTCCAATGAGTTCAGACTCTTGATAAGATCAGGACTTTGGCATTTTATCCCAATAGTCCCACTTTTCTCTGGGACAAAATATACTGGAACAACAAAACAGAAAGATACACTTTAACAACATACTCCCTTAATGGAAACAAGGTCATTTTAAGACTACAATTTTACCTGCTTACATGGCCTGTAGCTTCTCCTTAGTGTTAATATCAACAAGGGTACTTGCTTTGGGTACTGTGTAATTTCCTTTGCTCAGCAAATTTTGCTTGCTTTGTCCAGGGTTAATTCTGTGTCTTTTGGGAGAGTTTTTGTCCCAGTTTCCAATCACAACCTAGTCTTTTCTAGTAGGAATTGAGACACAAAATGCAAAACTGATGCTGCAAACTCTGTTTTCACCTTCTTAAAACTTCTTTTATAGGGTACATTTTTACATGGTCTACAGTACTTCTTAAATTCCTATAATAGTTTCATTTTACTCCTGGTACCAGTGAGGTTTTTTCCTCAAGAATTACTCAGAACCACAGAGTCTGATGATGACATGCCTCATTCATTATTTATGTTCTAACATCTCATAGTCTCTTCACAAAGGCATAAGTACAGTTTCACACACCAATAAACAATTACCTGCATAGTTGGAAATACTTGCCTTATTTTTAGACTTAACTTGTCCAGTTACCACACTCAAAAAAATTAATGAAGTTGGTTTAGATTATAAAATTAAAAATAATTATCAAACAATCATAAAAATGACACCTGAATAGAGTTGTATCAGGAACAGAACTATGAAATAAAAGGTAACTGAACATACCATTTGTGTACAGATAAAAATAAACAGACACTTATTTCATTCAGATAAATGATAAAACTGTTAAATAGCCAAGGGCAAAGAATCAGCTCCTGTGTTAATCCATAAAAACACTCACTACGTGATGATTCCTTATTTATAATCATATTCTGAGACATGTTCTAAAACCAATTTTAATTTGTTTAGCGTGTGCTTTGTTTTGGTTGCTTTTTTATCCTTCTAATTTCTTTATCAAAATGCTATGCAGTACCCTAGCAAAATGTCTATAAACAGCTAAGTACATTAAAGCAACACAATTACCTTTATCAACCTGATTTGTATTTTCTTCAAAAATTGATATCAAGTTAGTTCAACAAAAATTATTTTGTATAAACCTATATTGATTGGTGATAATTATATTACTTTCCTTTATTCCTTTCTCAATCAAGTTCCATGTCAGCTGTTTTTTTTTTACCCCAAGATCAATATTAGACTGACAGGCCTATAGTTCCCCAGTCGGTTCATTTACCTTTTAAAAATACTGGCACAATATTAGCTTTTTTCCAAGCCTCTGGAGCTTCCCCAGTATTCCAAGAGCTTTTTAAAAGTTACATTAATAGGCACAAGAACTCTTGTCCTTGTCACACTGCCTACTGGTAAAAACTCTTTGACCACAAGAAGGTGTTATGTCTCTACCAGGGGAATCACTCTACTCCTGGTAAAAGCTATGAGTATACAAACATTCACTCAATTTCTCCTGCAGGAGACATGTCTCTTTTAGAAGAATGATCATCTAGGTACAAACCTAGAAGATTTCCCTTGTGAGATAAACCATAGTGCAAAAACAAATGATTGTATATGTCCATCCTAGTCTGGTCTCAGAGAGTAATGAAGCAGCAGGGCAATGCTCTCTGAAGTATCCCAGATTGGGTACTGTCTGACTTTGAGAATGGTTTGGGGACTTTTCCCACCACTCCCTCTGCTCCACTCTCAGAGACCAGGAACAGAGTGGAGGAGGCTGTTCTATGCCTGCTCTCTACCCTCTGGTCTGGGCCAGGCACAAGGAGTCTTTCCCCCCTGCTCCACTCATCCTGGGGACTGAGAGGAGTAGAGTGGACATTGCTCTCCATGCCTTCCCTAGACAGGATCACTCCGGTCTGAGGATGACATGGAGAGCAGGGAAGAGGAGGTTGCTGCAGGCTGAACACCTGTATGGTTCATCTCCCACAAAGATTTATACTGTGGACATTTTTCAGAAATTTCCACTGGTAATGAACTTCTGATCATGGACTGTCCATACTGGAATAAGCTGTACTATTTTATACTTTTAAAAAAACAGAATTTTAGAATCATAGAATCATGGGGCTGGAAGGGACCCCGAAAGATCATCAGGTCCAGCCCCCTGCATGAGTCGGAAAGACATCTGGGGTGTGGTGACCCCAGCCATGTGACCATCCAGTCTTCTCTTGAAGACCTGTAGGGTAGATGATTGCACCACCTCTGGTTCAATCATTATTTCCTCCTCTGGTTTAATCATTATTTCCTTTTACTTGTGCAATTAAATTTCTATAAAAAGAAAAATCAGAATTATCAGAAACAACAGCAGTGGAGATCTAGTAAACACTGTTGCATTTATTTATCCCTTTCTCTTTAGTATGCAAGGCCATAGGGGCAATGTAGACTTTTCTATTTGCACAGCATATTTGTACAGACAGATCTGTGTTCAAAGGTGAAGCATCATCAAGCTTTCCACTTTTGGTTGTGGCCCATTTGTCTAAATTCTGATTAGGGCACGCAGCTGTAGGAACAAAGGCAATACTACATTGAAAATTGTCATAGTAATAGCCACTGCCTTGGAAGTTTCTGAACAGTAGGACCCACATGATTACTGTTTGCACATCAAGTTCAAGTGTTATTCAAAAAGAAATTAGGGGCAAATAAAGTTCTGTTTAGAGGAAGTATCTCAATTAGTCCATTACTAATTGCAGAGAGCTGTTTTCAAAGGGACTTAAGCTATGGTGAGTTCAAGTGTCTGCATCATTTCTGCAAATTTCTTGTAACTAATAACCATTTCCTCATAATGAAAAGTAAAACCAGCTGCCTACCTACAGTGTCTATTAACCTGTGTTTTAGTGTACAAGGTACATAACTGATTCCCTATTGTTTTATATAGGAATATTGTATTTAGTGCTTGTACGAGATGTTGGCTGGACACTCCTGAAAATGAAGGGTTTGTGACACTGCAGCAGTAGTATGTTTGGTAGGGACAACCGCAAGAAAGCTGTACACACCGGCTCCCACTTGTCCACTCCAAATCCAGAAATGTAACAATGCGTCTGTTATGGGGTTCGTCTGTGGCTGATTCTCAAGAATATCCAAAACTAAGGGGAATGGTCCTGGTCTGGCTTGTGTGGACAGAAGGGGGTGGGTGGGACATTCTTGTTAGTGTCACTTCCAAGACCTGCTTGCCACCATGTTCTAGGCATACAAGAAAGGCATGTGGGTCTCAGAACCTGTTTTAGAAAGGTGACACATGCTTTCCCATTAAAATTCTGGGGTAAAACCCAACTCATATTGAAGTCAATGTGAATTTTGCCATTGACTTTAGTGGGGCCAGAATTTCATTTTCATACATAAGGAGCACCTTTAAAATCAAGTCTGCAGTTCAACTTTCCATGCTTATCTTATGCATAACCTCAACCTTTAGCCTCTTTGAAAGGTGCAGTTGCAGCCAAATTAATTATGGAAAGAGATTTGCAATTCCAAAGAGACTGTGCATTTTATATCCATTTTTTTCTTGTTTGCCTATTGTTTTTACTGCATGTTGACTAGTTATTTTCCATTTGTGGGGTTACAAATCTGTAAAGATAGGCCTGCTCCTGCTGCCATTGGGGAAAAACAAAGCAAAACAAAACTCCCAATCATATCGCTAGGCTTGGAGGGATTTGATGTTTAATGGTAAACATCAATAAACATCGATTTCACCTCACACTCACAGACTGACAAAAAATATTTCCATCATTAAAAACTGAAATTTATAGAAAGGGAATATAATAAAAATGATAGCTGGTGGAGTACATGATGACATGGGGAGCAGGCCTACAGAATTTTTCTGACTATAGTTTGGACTGCAACTCCCAGAAACCCCAGGGGACTGGGAACAAATGAAGAGGAAGTGACAAAGCAAATAAGGCAGCATTTAACAGTCTACAGTTATGAATAAGTTGTCTGCCCCCCACACCTCTAATTTCATGCAATCCTGAAAATGTAAACTAATAAAAATGTAAACAAATGCTTAAAAATAAACATTGATATTATCTGTCAAAATTATATTTAAAAATAGATTTCTGCCAAACCTACCTATTGACTATCCAAATCCAATCTTGGACTTTTGAAACCTGTGAAGCTTCTTCCAAAAAGCTGTAGAATCAGTTCAATTTCAGAGAGTCTTTAGATTAGTAGATTAGTGAGCTGGGCTATCAGAGAGAGATTTTTTTTTCTGATAGGTGCTCTCTATAGGTTAGCATTCCTAATATGCAACAACTTGCATGATAGCAGTTTCTGAGAAAACACTATTTTTACAGAGCAGTGACTGTTGTGAAATATTGTTCTTTATTGGTCACTATATAGCTCATCACTGGCAAGTTACTACACCCATGCCCATGTTTAAAAAGTACTGATTACAAATTTAGAAAGTAATATCTAATGACTTTTATAAGATGCCTTAATATAATTCCATTCCATTAAGAGTAGTATGTCTAAATATAGTTAACTGCCATTTGTGCATCAACGAAATGAGTAATAGACAATTGGTGGATTACTACTTTTAAAAAGAAATTAAATAAAGTTGTATAAGCATATGCCACAAATCCAAATAAAGATGTTTAATATCAAATGACTGTACCACTAATATATGTGAACTCAGTCCAGGGTTCTCCTTCTGGAAAGATGTACCAGAAATGAATTAATGGAACTCTCTGAACAGTTCCAGCCATAAAGTTCCAGAATGTTTGTACATTTAATTTAATCCATTCATTCATTCATTCATTCATTCACTCATTCAATGTATATACCACCCTTCCCAACCAAGGCTAAGGGCAGCTTACTATAAGAGAACAGAATAACTTATAAAATAGAAGCATGAAAAAATAACAAATAATATCAAAGGGAATTAGAATGTCCGTGTAAAATGGAGACCCCATAAACAATATCTCAACTTAGCTTAAATACGAGGGTCTTACATCACTTCCAAATAATCTTCAGGTTTAGGCTCTGGCAGGCCTTAAGATGGAGAGCTGAAGATCAGCTGCCAAGAAAGACCTCCCATGCATTTTTTTCAGAGGCTGCATTTGTCTGGGACTGCAATGGGACATAAGGGGGTCTCCTAAGTACGTAGGGCTCAGATCATTAAGGTCTCATAGGTTTGTAGAAGTAATTAGCTTACTTGACTAGAAAAACAGACAAAGACCAGATGTGCTGATACTGCTCTGAGATAAGGAATCCGCATTCCTGCATGCCTTGTGTTATCTTGATATATTGCCCTATGCATAGATAGTTTGTTTAAGTAAAACTTTCTAAGTTTCTGTGTAATTTACTATTGTTTTGTTTCTCCAAGGTGTATTTTTTATGTCTTTCTCTGTCTTAAGTATAAATATGCTTGTAACCTTAGAGAGTCTGAGAAATCCTTTGAAACAGACAAGTGGGTGATTCCCCTTGCTGTATGGAATTCTCCCTGTGATCACAGTATAGCCCTAAATAAAGAAAAGCTGGCTCTGTCAGTTCTGATTCAACCACAACGCGAGGTTTGATTTCTTCCACAATTTGG
>NW_017729027.1:35928895-35929419 GCF_001723915.1 Gavialis gangeticus
CACAGTATAGCCCTAAATAAAGAAAAGCTGGCTCTGTCAGTTCTGATTCAACCACAACACGAAGTTTTATTTCTTCCACAGGTTAAACCCAACACCTCTGGAGTGCAGTAAGGGCTGAGGCTGTTCTTCTTCCCTTGAAGAGGTGGCAGCAGCAGCAGAGCATTGGAGAAGACAAGAGCCCCACTTTGTGACTACCTGCAAATTCCAGATTAGAGGATGCCCTGGGGCCAGTTGGATATCCATAGATCTAGCGTGAGTGATGGGAAAGGATGGAGTGGCAAAGAGTCACTCACCAGAGTCACACCATAGCAAGAATGTAGCAGGCATCAAGTGGGGTCCCCAGGGATTGGTCCTGGGTCTGGTATTGTTCAACTTCTTCATTAATGATTTGAATGAATAGATCAAGTGTATGCTTAGGAAATTTTGCAGATGACACCAAGTTGTGGATACTCCAGATGGCAGGGCTGGGATCCAGATTACTCTGGATAGACTGAAGAAATGGTCCACCATCAACGAGGTGAGAT
>NW_017729027.1:35934419-35938396 GCF_001723915.1 Gavialis gangeticus
GGCAACACCAGGACCAGGGAGGAGAGGAGCTCTGCAATCTGGGAACTCAGAGGAACATCCAGCTGTCTGGGCCACAGCATAAGCAAAATGGCAGCAACAAAGAATCTGGAGAATGATGCTCATAGCCAGGTAGCCTGAGGAAAGTTTACCAGAGTGCAAGTGTGGGAGGGAGGGGGGGTGTTGGTTCATTCTCTCTTACTGACAAGGTGGGTAGGAGACGATTTGTGGGGCCACCAGAAGTATTTTGATGGCTCCATTCAAGAGGCTGGCAGAGACATTAATTGGCTTGATTGAATTATTATTTTCAGGAGTCAACAGAATCTTCATCGCCTTAATCTATTGTTTTAAGGAGCCACCAGAGACTGAATGGGCTTATTTGATTTATCTAAAGAACAGCCGGAGAACTGATGGGCTTAACTGGTTCATTTGAAGAATTAAGGAAGAATTAATTGACAGGATTGGATCATATAATTAGACCACCCAGGAAACAAACTGCCAGGGAACTTACCGATATTACGGACTTATTTTGATGGACTGCCATGGAATTAATTGACATATTTGATTCCTTTTTCACCTGGCTGGAGAATTAACTGAAAATTATTATTTGGTAGATTGTCAGCAAGCTCATTGGCTCAATTGATTTATTCAAGGCATTGCTGGAGAACTTATCAGCATGATCAATTTATTTCGTGAACTGGCAGGAGAATCAATCCCTCTGGGGATTATTTGGATGGATGGATGGACAGATTAATTGATTGATTGATTAGATAGACAGACAGGAAAATTGATCAGACTCACTGAACCTCCCAGAGAAACTAGTCAGCTTACCTAGAATGGAGTGACTTAATCTGATTGAAGCACTCCCAGGGAAGGGCTGATTGTTACAGCTGTTTTTTCCCCTCCTTTTTGTTCCATCTATATTAATTTGATTGGGCTGTTCTATAACCTACTGAGTGACCAGCTATTAACTACCTGACAGATTGGCTGTGGTAAGGGTGGGGTTTGAGGGGAAGGAAGAGCCCCATGAAAGAGACTTGGGTTGGGTAGGCATGGATGATTCACTCAGCCTACAGGCCACCTCCTGACAAATTATGTTTTCCATCAAGATGCGGCAGGTGAGAAGCAGGCATCCCAGGCTGGGTGACCATAAGGAACTTCTGGCTTCCTCATGGCTCACCTCACGAAGGCTCCAGGTCATCAAGGACCACAGCCATATAGCATCCCCATGTGACATGGAGAGCTAGAGTTATTTGCTTCCAGTGCCCTCCCCCCACCCAATCAGAAGGCAGGCCACCACGTTCTGTACCAGCTGCCAGGCAGTTTTCAAGGGCAGCTCTGCATGCATAATGTTACAGTAACCTAACCTGGAAGTTACAGAAGTATGGATGATAGTGGCAAGAGCTGAATCTGAAAGAAAATGTGAAGCTTCCTCACCAAGTGGAATTGGTGAAAGGTGCTCCTAGTCACTGATGCTATCTGGAAATGAAAGTGCAGCAAAGGATCCAGGAGCACCCCAAGGCTGCAAACCTGAGTGACAAAAAGAGGCTGAATCCCAAAGATCAGTGTCCCAATCCCCCAAGTCAAGCTGTTTGTGTAACATTTACATGCATCTTTCCTATATTCAATTTTCATTTGTTCACCTGAATCCAGTTCCCAACTGTAACCAGGCACTAGGAAAGGACTGCAACTGATAAACTAGAGTCAGAAGGGAAAAAGAGGTAATGCTGAGCATCATACTGATGGCATCTCAGTCCAGATTTCCACACAATCTTGCCAGTGGCCTCTAATACAAATTGAACAGGAGAGGCTACAAGATGGAGCCCTGGGGAATGTCACAGGAAAGATCTCAAGAGGATGATGAGTACTTGCCCATCACTGCCCTCTGAGACCTCTCTAATTAGAAAAGAGTACACCCAGTTTTGAATACCCACAGATGATGTAACAGGTGCCTCACAGTCAGCTATATCAAAGGCTGCTGAAAGATCTAGTAACTTCGGCAGTACACAATTTCCCTGGTCAATTTCCAGGCAAAGTTATTTCTTTTCCATAGGAGTACTTCCCTCATTCAGTGCATACTTTATTTCATTCCTTCTGAACCTTATATAGTGCACAGATGAGATGGCATACCACAGGAGCTCGTGTGTTCTAGTCCTTGGGAAATGCAAAGCAAACAAAGTAGAATTCATCAATGAATCTTAAAAAGCTCAGTGGGTGATGCAATGTTTCTGAGTATCATAAAACAAAAAAACAAACAAAATTTCTAAACATGAATAATACTGGTAAGTATGTTAGAGATGGGGAAAAAAAACCACTCTGGCACTACTGAAAAGTCCTATAACTTACAAACACAACATTTAGTACATTCCATTATCTGTGTAACCTTACAATTCTTTAAATGTAATTTTAATCATCCAGAATAGGAAAATGGCTTAAGTTTGTCAATGCCAGTGTGATTCTGATCCCTTTTCTGTACTTATTATTTATCTTTAATGACATGATTATATATTTCTCAAAAAAATACAGTATCATAGAATTTTTCTTTTCTATGTGCTCAGCTGGGATTGCAATGGGACTTTCTTAGAGTATCTGTAATACACAATAATACAAGATATGTATATCTCTAAAGTCTTTTGTGATAAATTCACAAAGCAATTCACATAATTTGGCAAGGGCTGAAGCTAAATAGCTGCAAAAATAATTTTAAAGAGTCATGTCCTGATTTTAGAATGCTTAATTATATATTCACAATGAATCTGTTTTTAATGGAATCCATGCTCCATTAAAATAAACGTGCATTTCCTTTACACAACAAAATCCTTTGGATCTAAAAAAGGAAAAGGTTTCCTAGAATAACTGTGTCGGGGGGACTACTTTTGCTGACATAAATATACTAGACTACCAGGCCACTAAAAACCCTAGCAGATTAAAAATACTGTTTCCTTGCACAGTTTATTTTGGGAATAGCAAATCTTACATTTGTACATTGGGTTGGACTAGATGACCCTTAAGATCCCTTGCAATCCTATTATTTGCATTCTTGAGCTAGAGTAAGTTATATAATTTTATAGTGGTAGAGTTGTATTCACTCTAGGGGTGAGGATTGTTGCTTTAACTATGTTGACATTATTTAACTGGAAGAATCCCCCCCCAGAAAAAAACCTAACTTGGACATTAAGGCAGAGAGCATATCCAAGATAGTAAAACCAGATGAGCCACTCAACAACCCATCGATTTTCCATTCATTTAAATTTTTTTATTTATTTTTTTAAAACTTTCATTGCCTTCCTTTTACCACCCAACCCCAACATACCTACATAGTCCCACAAGAGAACTACAGATGCACCATTGACTTAACACCAGGTTTTTTGCCTATACTGATAAAACTACTTTCTCCTTTCATCTTTACTGATCTTATACTATGTGCATACCCCTTTGGCTTTCTGATAAAGTTAAAGCTCCCCTTCACCAGTTGGGGCAGGATGCATCTGAAGAACCAAACCTGGAATGGGCAGGGATAGAAGAGAGTGGACAGGTTGTGAATGTTAATATGAAATTCGCATGGAGGAGAAAAAGTATGGCAGAGCTGGAGCCAATTGGTGAGAGAGAGCCCAATTCTTCTGCACCACAGGATTGGCAGGTAAAGTACAAGACATAATGTGCAGTTCTATGGTTACATCATTGCCTCCACACAGATATCCAGGTCTTCTACAACTGACCTCTATCTTCAGTTCTCCAGTGTCTTCATCAAAGATCCCACACTCATCTCTACTCAACAAAACCCCTCTTCCAAAACCCACAGACTTCCTGGGTCCAGAAGAGCTCCTCAATCATAGTCAGGAAACTGCGTGAATGATCTGAGGTAGCTAAATGTTCCTCCCAATCTATGTCCAGGTAATTGAAGTCACCCATGACAACCAAGTCCCTTGCACGCATTAAGGCGCATTAAATTTAGGTTCAAATAGCTGAGTTGCATTAAT
>NW_017729027.1:35943396-35951580 GCF_001723915.1 Gavialis gangeticus
CTGCTGTTCCAAGAACTCTTTTTTATTCCCAAAATCTTATCAGTACAAGTGACTCCTGTATCCCATCTCTGCCTAAATGTAACAAAGTCAACCTTGGGGTGGCTGTGGCTGCCACTTGGGTACTGGAAGCCATAGCCCTGTTTCTGACCTTCAGGTGTGCAGTCATCCTTGGTCCTGGCTATGCCCTTGTTGGCATTGAACCCCCCGGCTCTGTCTCTGTCCTTCAAGCGTGCAGGCCCCCTTGCCCTGGCTCTGCCCCTCTTGGGTGCTAGACACCCCCAAGCCTTGTCTGGCTTCTGCCTGTACTAGGCTTCAGTTCCCATCGTAAGCTGCCTCTAGGATTTAAGCCTGTCCCTCAGGACTGAGCCTACCACATCCTAAACCAAAGCCCCTAGAAGGCTCACAACCCTTAGCACCCTATTGTTGGTTAGCCCACACTGAGCCCTACTGGACTCCAACACTCCTTTTTTAGCTAGGTCCAAACTACTGGTTGAAACTGTAATCGAGGAGTGAGCCTTCTAGCTAACACAAACTGAACTCCCTCTGGGTGCAAACATAAACAGTGCCACCCTGCCTGCATAACAAGGCTTCCCCTTACCCCAGGTAATATTCCCCTATTGGGCAGGAGCACTTTGCTTGTCTTCCTCAAGATACCTTCAGGGCCAGCTAAGAGCTCTTCCACATTCCCCTTGCTCTTCCTCCTGCTACCACCTGGGCCAGCCTACCCATATAAGCTCATGCCATGAGCTTATATACATGCTAAGCCCTGCTTCCTTCTGGTCAGGTGACTCAGCAGCCATCACAGGTGTGTTTATTCTGACCCTAAGGCCCTGCCTGCCTGCCTGCCCTTGTGGCTGCTTAGCTTCTGTTTGCAGCTCTTACCCCTTGAGTAGCCTGTCTGTCTGTCCCTGTGCCTGTTACTGCTGGCTTTTGGCTACAACTCAGCTACCAGGTAGCTAGTTCCTTAGCTGCTAGGTTTTCTCTGAGCCAACTCACCCTGCTGCAGTTTCTTCTCAAGTAACAGGAGCCTTCTGGCACCCTGTTACACCATGCTTCTGTTACCTATTCTCTATTTTATCCAGTGTCCACATAGTGTCAATAAGTCTTAGAACAAGAACTAGAACAGAGGACTCCTTCCTGCCAAATATCTTTCAAAAAATGATGTTCAGTTGCAGGGTCCTGCTCCTTCTAATATTCTCATTGGTCTACTGAATTTTTCATTCTTGATTTCACAAATTAAAACAGGAAGATTAGATTGCAGATTGCCACTGCCACCTTCTCCCTCCACAGAATACTGAATAACCTTCTAGATAGGTCACTCTCCTAAAAAAAAAGGAGATATGGGCTTGAGCACCCTCAAAATCTGGAAGAAACAAAACCCCATTTTCCAACTTCCTAGATGAGTGCTGTAACCATGAGGGTGTAATGTAAAAATACAAGTATCCCCTGATGTAACATTTTGAAAAGAAAAATAATAATAAGGATGATTGAAATAATAGTTTCTCTTAGTATTGCCAAGTAAGGCTCTTGAGTCCAAAGGAAGGGCAAATTTTAAGATTTTCCTCACCATTGGCTGTTGCGTAGCTAAAAACGTTGGTCTTCGTAAATCCCATTCTGAAATGCCTAGGGAGCCCAGATGCCTAATGCAGTGCTATGGATCCTACCACAAAGGCCAGTCCAAGTCTAAGAATCTGGACCTACAAACACTCCTCTTTCATAGTGGTAAAAAGACTGATTGACACATGGTGTGTTTGCAGTGGTGCAGAGTCCTCAGTTCTGAAATTAGCATAACAGAAGATAGCCTCACAAGCATGGCTCCCATCTACAGAAATTAATTAGTCTCTATTTTTAATTGTCATCTTTCTCCATATGTCCATTTAGTACTAGAGAATGGTTATTTTTCAAATTAACGATTTTAGGCATCCATTGTGTCAAGATTTTGCAAAATTTAGCCACACCCTGTAACAAGCATAATACTTCTGACATGCTCACCCCTTAGGCAAAGTCAGTTGTGGTAATTCATTAATCTAACAGATAATTATTCTACCTGGAAGAAAGCCACTTTCACTTTTCTAGATAGGCTCTAGCATTTAGGTTGAGCAACGAAGTCTTCGGAGGGGGTTTGAACTGAACTTTGTGTTTCGTAATTTTTTAATTATACTTCAAAACCAGGCACCAGGAAGGGATAGGGTATGGGATGATTAGAAATGCATCTATGTATTATGGGGAGTTTATACTATTTTTGGAAGCTTCTAGGACAGCTAATATCACTAGCAGACTGATTCAGTTTGGCAGTTTCTATACTGCTCCACATGGGAAACAAAGAACTGGAAATGGATGTGGAAGTGGAAAAGCTTGAAAGAGTTCAGGGGAGAGTCACTCATGATCCAATGTCTGGAGGGCAGGCCATACGAGGAGAGCCTGAGGGAATTGGGACTCTTCAGTCTGGAAAAGAGAAGGCTCAGGGGTGAATTGGTGGCAGCCTAGAATTATATAAGAGGGACTCACCAGGACCAGGGAGAAGAGCTGTTCACCAGAGCTGCCCAAAGGATGACAAGGTCTAATGGCCACAAACTCCAGGAAGGCCAATTTATACTAGACATAAGGAAAAAGTTCTTTATGATGCGTTTGTCCAGGGTCTGGAACAGACTACTCCCAGAGGTGGTGCAAGGACCTACTCTGGACTCTTTCAAAAAATGTCTGGATATTTTTCTTGCTGGGACCACTTGATCCCAGCTGACTTCCTGCCTATTGCATGGGGGCTGGACTTGATGATTTCACAAGGTCCCTTCCTGTCCCTAATGTCTATGAAATCAATGAAATAGGAAGACCTCAGGCTAGAATAATTTTCGTCTAGTACACATTTGACCTGCAGTCAACCTACATCAAACTGCAGGTGCACACACATTACTAAGGTGCTGGTACATGGCCCACCCCTGCATCAAGAACAGAAGAAGATGGGGAATGAGAGTTTGAATGTTGTTTCCCTAATGTTGTGTTACTAAAGGAGCAGTCTCAACCCCATACATACTGTATGGATATCTCCCTTAGCTTTAAAGTCTATGTTTCCTTCTCTTTTCCAGAAACATTATTCAGCTATTAAAAGGGGAAAAGAACGTTGACCTCTGTGTTTCCAAATTTTTGCTTGTTGGCTAACTTACTGGAGCCATGAGTCCAGTGGTTTTTTGACTAGGCTTTTTTAAAAAGTCTTCTTTGGCTGACTGAGCATAATGCATTAAGATGCACCCACTTGATGCATGGCAATTTAGAGGCCTCGAGTCCATTCTTCTGAAATGGACATTCCAGTGTAAGCGTGAATCACCTAAGTTTGCTGCTGTGTAGCATAGCCATTACAATGGCTTACCTGCTTTTGTGTATGAATTGAGAGTAGCTTCTACAGGTGGATTACTTGAAACATTTTTCATGCATATGAGCCCTAATATTCATTTAAGCAGGATGATATATGGAGCTGTATTAACTATGTGAGATGGTTCTTTTTACCAGAACAAGTTTCACAGGGTGCCTCTACAGGAGAAACTTACTACAGAGTTGCCTACTTAGCTCCACAGTAAAACATCGTTGGTTACATATGTAGTGCTATTACGATGGATTAAACTAATTAACTCTGCCGTAGGATAGTACTATCAGACACAAGTACTATCCTGTGGTTGAGTTCTTTACTCCATGTCAACGCACATGTAGATGCTGATGGGACTGGTTGGGGCACAAGGGTGCTTCAGTGCAGGGGCTGCCTACTGGCTAGCCATGCACTGAAGCACCCTTATGTCCCAGCCAGCCCCTCCACAGCACGTTAAGCCAGGTTGGAGCAGCCCCAAGCTGGAAGGCTAGCCCCAGGGACTGCTCCGCTCCACCTCAACATGCTGCGGAGGGGGTGGCTGGGGCAGGAGGGTGCTTCAGTGCATGTCTAGCCACCAGGCAGCCCCTGCACTGAAGCACCCTCATGCCCCAGCCACGGGTCCTTCCAGGTGTGCCAATAAACTCAGGCACTAATGATTTGCATGTGTAGATGCACCCACAGTTATATAAAGCAATTTTCGGGAGAGAAAAGCAATGGTTAACAAAATATGAACCATTTCTAGATAATTTCTATATCTATTTATCAGAGTAAATCCATACCGTTTTATATGTTTTTTTTAAAGGAGAACTCTAACAAAGATCCTCAGGGTATGGACAAACAGACCCTTGTAGCAGCTTCAAAACTCCCAAGCAGTGATCTGTTTTCTCCCCTCCCCTTTCTCTCATCACACACACACTCACGCCTTTGGAGATGCCATAATAACTGTGTATTCATTTATACCCTCAGTCTTTTGAAAGAAAATAGGTGATTACTAGACTTTTTAAAGTTTGCTTTTTGTATTTTTGTCCATTATTTTCCCCCAGCATTGTGAAATCAAGTTTTTCTAGAATAGTCATCTAAATCAGCCCACCTCTCATTTATGGTCCCATCCAAACCACACAGTGAGTGGAGAAATCAGACCCTACAGGTTTCTTCAGAAGCTTGCACATGCTTTGGTCTGCCTCATGGGTTCATGTCACTGTAAGAGACTGAACTGTATCTATGGCATCTTCTTTGTTATCAAATACTCCTTATTTAATATACAGCTCAACAGCACTTCATTAAACTGGAATTAAAAGGTATAGTTAGAAGATTCAATTTAAGAGCAACTGTTATCAAACATGTTCCTATTAAATATAATTGATGTAAGTAGCAAGTGCCTCTGGGATTTTGTCAAGCCCTTTCTAAGCACTTCAGGCAGGTCTTTCTTTTGCCTTGAATGCAATACTTTTGTCCCTCCCAGCATGGTGACTAATACATAAGTACACAACCAAAGAAAACAGCTTTTATTTTTATAAATTATTTCCAGGTCTTCATTGTTCATTCTCAAGAAGAGCAAGACAGTTTTATATCTTTGCTTCACTTGAGACACCGAAATTATCAAAAAGTGGACCTCATTCATGTACATAAGAAATAAAATATTGCAGCTTAGGTACATATATATTGGCAGAGCAGTCAAAAAACTGGGCGACATGAGGCATCATTAGATGTGTTTCCTGAAGTTTCAGACACCATTGAATGAACACTTCAAATGCTAAGAGAGTCCTACTGTTATTAACTAATGAAACACTCTATACCACAGGCCACTTAGCTCCAAATTCCACACTAATAAATATGGCCCCAGCTTATGATATTACCAAAAATAAATTATTTTATTATAAATTCCCATTTTTTTTAAATTTGGAAACCACATGAAAAAAAAAGTCACAGTTGGGGGGCAAAGGTGGGGGAGGGAGGAAGGAGGGGAAGGCTTCACAATTACACATAGTTTGAATTGTGTCTGAAGGGACATCCCATGGGGGAGAGCAGGAAGGTAGAAATAACCAGACCGTAACTGTACCATAGCTAAAGGGGTAGAAAATGCAAAATCTTTTGTCTGTAAAATGTCCATGCTTTACTACATATAGTGAGCCCTCTATTGTTCCTCTTAGTGACTAACAGAAAACTCTAGCCCTAGAGCATACACGTACTTCTTCATACCTAGGGATGGGCTTTCACTCCAAAAGAGATTGTTTTAGAGCAGTGGGAACTCTGCAATATAAATAAAGTGCATACTCCTTATGCCCTGAAGAGCTTTCTGTCAAGATTAATAAATGAATCACAAAATCATACTGAGGTAGGGCTGGAAGGAACCTTGAGAGGTCATCTAGTTCAGCTCCCTGCCTGAAGTAGGATCATTCCCATCCAAACCATTTTATACCAATCTATTGTTTAAACTTTTAGCAAGACTGTACAGTCAATCCTAACACTACACAAGACATAACACCCTAATCTGTCACAGGTAAAGCAGGGGACCACAGTGGAAAATGTCCTGCTGGTGCAAGGGTTGTTAATAAATACTTTAGATCAGGAAGGGGGCCTCACCCCCTGCAACAGAGGAAGGTACCCCCCAGCCCAGTTCATACCAATTTAACCATGAGGTAAAATTCCTTCTGACCCCATATATGGCTATTGCTCTGAAATTTAGCAGAGGGGCAAGACCCTCTAGCCCAAAACTACTGTGTTTAAGTCCCAGGTGGAGCATTGGCACACCGCAGTCCCAATCTCCCCAGCCTTGGCTGTAGCCAACACTCAATGCCTCTGAGGAAAGTTTTAAAAAACCCTGACATATGTAGTAGCAGTGGGCAGGGGGTAGAGAGGAATCACCTCCTGGTTCTATGCATCAATCAGGAAAACCCAGAAGCATGGGAAATATCCATAGGCACATAGGCATAACTGTACCTATATCCTGCCCTGACTCAGAAAAAGAAAAGGCCAAAATCTGAACACTAAGGAGATAAGGACAAAAAGAGAGAGGAGTAAATGACAGTGTTTTAACATGGACACCAAACAGTTTTAATTACTGAAGACTCAGTCTAGAGCAGAGATACTCAACCCCTAGCCTTCAGGCCAGATCCGACCTGCTGAGTCACATCTTCCATCCAGTGGGGCTCCACTCAGGTTTGAAAACCTAGCAGCAGAGGAACAATGGCAGCATTAATTAGCATTCTACATACTACCAATGTTTTGGATGCTGTGGACTGGATAATGTTTCAGAGCTGGACCAGTGAAGGGCCCAGCCAACATGGGTCCTGGCCAGCCTGTGCACGGACCCTGTGCCACACATCTCGCCTGCGGGTCCAAAAAGTTGAGTACCACTGGCTTAGAGAAATACGAAATGGTAGATGAAAATCTTAGTAGCTGTCCCTCTCGATGGCAATTCAAGAACGTGATTGTCTCTATTTTTGCCACGGTGCCATATAACTGGGGACAGCATGAGGATGATTAAATATTACCAAATGAATCATGGTTCTTACTTACAATTATTAAAGAAAATTAAAAACAAAAACCTAAGAAAAGAACAAACTGGTTATTTTAAATTCAATTTTATATGCTCTTTAAAGAAAAATATTACCAAAGATTATCCCTTGGTGAAAAAGTCCATTTTTTGAGGAGACCAAAGAATTTTATTTCCCCAGTTGGTAACAGCCCCAATATCGGTTATTCAGTTTAACTAAAAACATGTATAGATGGGTAAAGTATTTTGTGTAAGAGTCAATGAGTCCTATTTAATATAACATGGATAAACTAAACAGCTTATAAATGAGCAAAGTGACTATTCTGTCTGGAAACCCTATGAAACCAAAGAAAAATTCTTAGTTACTTAAAATAATCCATTCAAGGCATTATTCAGAGAGAAGCAAATCAATGGGAATTAGAACTTAATATTGAATTTAATTCCCGTTTCTTTCTGCTCACCAAAGTTGGGCTTATTTCTCTATTTTAGAAAGGCATAGTTTAAAAACATTAGGTTTGTCACAAGTTCTTAGTGTCTTAAGTTTCCATAGTAACTTAACATGCTATTAAACCATTATAAGAAAAAGTGATAGTCAACGTCCTGGAATTTCTTTATGACTTCCTTTCACCATCATATGTTGAAGTCTGTGATGGCAGTTTAACAGGTAGGTTTCTTTTTTTTTTTTTGATGTTTTGCAAGTGTGTTATTTTTCTTTAAGTCCTTGCTTGCAGAAGTGAACAAGATGAACTGCTGAACTGTGGTAAGTACTTATATTTGAGAATGGAAGCAGAGCAAGAAGGTACTTGTTAAATTCTAACAAGTTTAAAATCTCCTTTCATAACTTCCAAAAAAAAGAAAAGAAAAAAGAAAAAGAGCTATCATCATCCTGTCATTAGCTCAACTCTTTAAGAGATCCTAGTAACTTGCTGAGCTTATGAATTCATACTGTTTAATGTATGTGTGTGGTATAGACCTAACTTCCTTTATTTTTGTGGGACAGGAGACTTTTAGAGCATTTTAAAAAGCTAGAGTATTGTATTAATTTAGTTTGGTTTGAGATATTTCATTAACTTTTTTGGGTGTGTCCAGACGAGCCTGCATGTGCCTCTTGCAGCATCTCAAACCCTTTTGAGATGCTGCAATAGGCATGTGCAGGAACAGGAAAAGGATCCCCGGCTGCAAGTTTGGAGTGGGGAGGGGGGAAAAATTAGACCCCTGGATACCCAGGGGTCAAAAAAAAACCCCAGAGCTAAAAATTCAGGGAAGGGCACAGTCCCGGACCATGTCCTGAGGCAACTGGAGGCTGGGTCCTCCACAGAGATGCTCTGGC
>NW_017729027.1:35951610-35952499 GCF_001723915.1 Gavialis gangeticus
CTGCCTGGCCCTATCCCCCACCTGTCCCACAAGTCCTCCTGATCCCTGCCCTGCCCAGCCCCAGCCCCCTACTCCCTTGAGGCCCCTGATCCCTGCCCCGCCATCCCAGTATCCCCACAATAAAAAAACAAACAAACCCTAGCACTTACTGGAAGTTCCAGCTGCCATCTGGGTCACTAGGGCCCAACCTGCATAGTGTGGGGCATGGCGACATCCCCAGTGACCCAAGCTAGGGCCCTGTTGCCCCCCACTGCCCTGTGCTGCCTGGGGGGGGCTCTTCTAGGAGGCCCTGGAGCCCCCCCCAGCCTCTTCTTAGAGAATAGAGGCTTTCCCCCCCCTTTTATTTTTAGTGCCAGTGCCTGGGGTTGGGGGGGCAGCCATAGGGACCTAGGGGTGCAAGTGGGGGATGGGACCAGGTGAGGCAGTCATTGGGGAGTCTGGGAAAGCGGGGGAGTTGGGGCAGGGGGGCTGTTACCCCTGGTGGGCGTCTGTTACCCCTGGTGGGGGGCAGCAAAGACATATAGGTATTCAGAATACATTTTATTATGATGATAGAGACACTGCTAGGTGTCCAAATTGCTTTAACACTACAGATATGTCAATAAAACATGCTCAGCTGATCACTGTCTCTCTGTCTGTCACTCTTTCTAAATATAGTGGGTTTTTGTTTTAATCATGGAGGAACATGGATTTTGGGGTATTTTACAGAGTGACTTTGGGATATTTTTATCAGGGATTTTTCAGTTTTCCAATAGGGAACACCAGAATTCCTGCTAGAGAGGCAAGTGGCAGAACCCAGACAGAGGAGCCTACTCAGAGCTGGCACCTTGGACCCAGCTAGAGGTGGCTGACCTCCTGGCCAATTGGGGTCAGAGGAACATGCATTGAC
>NW_017729027.1:35957499-35957866 GCF_001723915.1 Gavialis gangeticus
TTCAGAATACATTTTATTATGATGATAGAGACACTGCTAGGTGTCCAAATTGCTTTAACACTACAGATATGTCAATAAAACATGCTCAGCTGATCACTGTCTCTCTGTCTGTCACTCTTTCTAAATATAGTGGGTTTTTGTTTTAATCATGGAGGAACATGGATTTTGGGGTATTTTACAGAGTGACTTTGGGATATTTTTATCAGGGATTTTTCAGTTTTCCAATAGGGAACACCAGAATTCCTTCTAGAGAGGCCAGTGGCAGGACCCTGCCTGCTCAGAGCTAGCATCTTGGACTCAGCTGAAGGTGGTGGACCTCCTGGACAATTGGGGCCAGGAAGATATGCTTTGACAGTTCAAAGCAGGC
>NW_017729027.1:35968012-35974222 GCF_001723915.1 Gavialis gangeticus
AATAGCTGCCCAGATGGCCAGTCAGGGGCACACATGGCAGTACTGCCACACAAAGGCCAACTCTGCAACCATAGCCCACTGGCAGCTGGCCCAGAGGGGAAGATTTCTCTACTGGCTGTTCGGTACCCATCCAGGTCTGGCAGGTATGCAGCAGGTCACAGCCAGGAAGCAGCCCCAACTGCCAGATTGCTGCAATGGGTTAAAGTGTTCAGGGAACTCTCAGGTCTGTTTCATCAGTCCAGCTGGCACAAGGGGTAGTGTCCCCAGGTACAAATTGCCCGGGCCCTGGAAGCTCCTGAGACCTGAGCTACTTGCCAGGGCAGCTTTTTGCACTGATGAGGCCAGGATAGGGCAGCTTCTTATACTGCTGGGGACAGCACAGGTGCTGGCCCAGGGTTCTAGCTCCCCCTGGCTGCAGATCCAGGAGGAGCCAGGCAGGGTTATTTTGCCCCAAGTGGCACAATTTGCTCCCCAACAAAGTGCATGTCTAAGCACATGCGCTGAGGCAAAAAGCCCCAGCTCAAATTTGCACCGCTTTTATTTGAGCTGCTGCAAGTCCACTAGCTTGCATGTGTGGATGTGCCCTTAGGATTTAACAGAAATCAAATTTTATTTTAAGTTTAAAGTTTAATCATCACATATATATATATCTTAAAATAGTTTATTTAAACGTAACTCATTACTTCTTAAACTTCATTAATGAAATCATTGCCCTTTGACTTCAACACTCTTTGGAGGTATCTGTTCTTTCTGAGTTTGGTAAGGAGTTGTTTAAGAAATGTTATAAAATTAATTTCTCAATTTAATATGAACACTTTTCATACTTGGAAATCTTTTTATATTGCTATAGAATTATTATGGACTGTATTATACATAAATCAATTTATTATATACATAAACAAGAAAAGCTTTAGGTAAGATTTCCTTTTCTACAAAAATACATAACATTTGCAACTATAAAGCACAAAAGAGGCTTGTCATTTTAAGTTAAGAATAAACAAAGGTTTTCTACCAATAAGTGAGGTAGAAGTAAAAACTAGCTCCCATGGAGCATTTTTTTAGCCATCAACATGTTCTTAAAGTTTGAAGGCCTTGAAATTTCATAGAAGAAAAACATTTCAGTAAGAAAAGAAATAGTAGTCTTTAAGTAGGCTTACCCCAGAGTAGGCTGCTCAACCTCTGGACTGCAGTACCATGTCATGTGACCCACAGGGCTCCCCACAGGTACAGAAATTTGACAGCAGCGGAGTAATGGTTGCCAAATCTTTGGACCCATTGGGAGCCCTGTGTGCTGGATCTGGCAACAAATCCCAAGGCACAGGGATGGGCATGGGCGGGGGAAGGGATGGTGGCCAGTGCACAGGACACAATCCTAGTATGCAGGGAGTTGTGGGGGGGCAGTGGGGGCATGGAGCAAACCCTCAGGGCCCAATCCCCACACACAGGAAGTTGGAGGGGGCAATGCCAAACCACAGGGCCTGATATGGCCCACAGTCAGGCTCCATGCTACTTATCTGGCCTATGAAATCAAAAGGTTGTGTACCACTGCCCTAGAGATTTAAAATTTGGAGTAAGGGTTAAAGAAGAACTCTTTTATGATATAGTTTGGGCTCTGATAAAACATCTCTTCAGTCTTCCTTGCTCCTAAATGAAGTATCTTTTCATTTTCTAAAAAGTAGGTCTATTTTGTTAAACTATATGCTAAGATTTGTTTTCTTGAGAGAAAGATCTTGTCTGTAACAAATAGTTACCTTGTAAAAATAAGTCTTCTTCTTAGAGGGAACATGTTCATGGTTGACTAAATCAATGACAACAACATAAAGCCATTTTAGAGAAAACAATGTTTGCTAAACTACCGTCATCTCTTTCCTTAGGATTCCTTATTTCCAGCCAAGTAAGTCGAGGAAAGGAAAGGGAAAGGATGACTGAACTATTTCTATAGTCACAGATATTAGAAGTGGAAGCAAATTAAGGCTCTCTAATTCCTCAGAAAGAGAGACAGGCAAAATAAACGCATAGAGCTGAATAATACAATTGTTGTGCTGATAAGCTTCTGCCCAAATAAGGAGACCTATTCATTTCAATTGAATACAATTTCTCAATGAGCAAGTCACCAATATATGTTATGTTTGCACAATCTTATCCATAATGCATAACTTTAAAATGTTGGTGTTTCTATTTTAAATATAGTTTGTTTAAATTTAATTTTAAAATATAGTTGATATATCCAGAATTCCTATTTTTTCCTCACAGTACTTAAAAAACCCCCCTAAATTTATTATCACATTTCATCTATTGGGAAAATAAAAACATTCAAATATAAGAGAAAGTGAGTTTTGGCAAAACAGCCAAAGACTCATACATTACTAGAGAAGCAGGTGTTATGATTATGGCCCTGATGAAAATGATGAGCTGTCAAGATCTAACAATACACAATAACAGTTTAATTTATGCAGTGTTTCCCTACCAACAGTTTTAGATTCAGATCAAAGTGTCCTAGGTTTTTTTTTAACATAATGGCTTTTCAATTCTTCATGTTAATATGTGGCCTGCCTAAGTATGGGAGACAAAAAAAGGAAGCAAAAACAAGGTTTACAATCCATGAAGTGTATGACATTGCAGTGGCATCAGGAACCAACTGACATTCCCAAGTACACCCCACCACTTACTTCCACTTCTGAACACCAGACCTGGAAATTTGGCTGCTCTGGGGCTGTCCCTGGAGGTGACTCTTGAGGCTTCAATCTTCATTGTTTGAGAACAGGTGCTGAGGACAACCTGGAGCATCTTCTCTCATGTATTTCTACATTTAGCACATGCACACAAAATGGTTGCGCAGGCATACTTCGTAACATTTCTTGTGGCATGTGTTTCCATAGTAGTGTCAAGATACCCAAAATGAGTAAAAATATATTCTGATACTGGTAAGAATTTAATCAAAGCCAACTATTTCTTCCTGTCCATCCATAACTAGTGTCATAGAAGGCCAAAGTCTATGCTTAGGTGTTTAATACAGCCCCCAACTGGATAGGAAAAAAATCAGACTGCCACAAGGAATGTAAAGTCTAAACTTTTTAGGTTAGTAGTCCCATTCACATAAATAAACCAACATATATGGACTGGATTGGTTAACTATAAAAATATATTTACAGTAAGGGAAGACACTACGCAAAGCATGTAAGAATTGATCTTCATGCGGTCACTTCAATTCACATGATACCTACAGGGTGCATCTATATGTAGATTTAACTGTGGTGTAAATTAATTAGCTCCACAGTGAAGCATCACCATCCATACATGTAGCAGTATTAGGGTACAGTAAACTAATTAACTCCACAGTACTATCTTACAGCAGAATAGTTTACTGCACTGAAATGCATGTGTAGACAGTGACTGGGGGCATAAATTGTGCCAAGTCAGTCCAGCCAACCAGGTTCCTGCTCCACCTCAGCTCAAGCTGCTGCTGTGCTGGGCACACATGTAGATGCTATGCCCAGAAGCAGTTCACTCTGGCTCAAGCTTCCCTGGATTTCTTGCTTTGCATTAATTGCACATGTAGATGCACCCATAGAATGCATCCAGACAAGTGCTTATGGTGCACCTTTCATGTGCAACAAAAAGAAGCAGCACATATTTGTGCCACAGTTTTTTGTTCCAGGGCACGCCCCCTGCATGCGTACTCTAATTTGCGACAGATTGACCTGAATCGTCAAAATGGACAGGCTCCATTTCTGGTGGTGTGTACTACTGCTGCATATATTGCGCCACTTTTTTTTCAGAGGGATCTCCCAGTGTCAAAAAACCCCCATTGTACTGCAAGTTTTTAGCAGCATGGTGAATGGATGCACATGCACCATTTGCAGTTTGCATCACTTCAAACAGCTTTGAGGTACCACAAACCACATGTATGCACCCATCTGGATGCACCCATACAGTCAAACTTTGTACCCTTCTTGGAACCTCAGAGAAGCTTGAACTAGCAGACATGGTGCAGTTTTCCTATAGAAGGGTAGGGCTAATCCCCTATACAGATGGTATTAATTTGTGGCCTGAAGCATACAACGGGTGTGTTTACATGATATGCTAATGGTGCAGTAGATGAATAATACTCTCAGTATTGTGTCACAGCACCAACAGTACTAATACGCTACAGTACAGTATTATTAGGCTACTGTACAGTAGCATCACTAAAAAGGCACTTGCCATCACTACTGTGCAGTAACTCCAGTTACTGCATATTTCATTGGTGGTCCCTCGAAGCCGAGGATGACACCTGTCAGGCTTCATGGGTCCTCAGATGACCCATTCTGGATGGGTCATCTGAGGATGGGTCCTCAGAAGCCCAATTCTGGATGCACACATTCTTCAGCAGTGGGGGTATGTTGTCATGCAGGGGAGTGGGATTCACAGTCCCAGGTTGGTCTCCTTCTCCTTCCTCTGCTGCTGCCATTCAACCTCAGTATTGAGTCGTCAGACCTTGAAGTGGTGTGCACCTTGGTGGACCAGGTGACACCACGCCGAACAGTCAGCTGCTTGTTCCTCCCAGCCATTGGTGTCAATGCCTCTGTGTTTGTGGGGGACCTTGAGCGTGTCTTTGTATCATTTCCTTTGCCCACCCTTTGAGCGTTGGCCAACAGAGAGCTAGGATAAGAGAAACTAGCGAGGGAGGCAGTTCTCAGACATCTGGACACAGTGGCCCATCCATCAGAGTTGATTTCTCAAGAGCAAGGCTTCGATGTTGGTGGATACAGCTTCATGGAGGACGATCACACTGGTCCAGTGGTCCTCCCATTAGATCCCCAGGATTCAACACAAGCTCTGCTGGTGGAAGCTCTCAAGGGTCTTAATGTGGTGTTGGTAGATGGTCCAGGTTTCCCTGCAATACAGGAGGGTGGTCAGCACAACAGCCTTATAATCAGAACCTTCACTGACTTATAAAGTTCTCTATTTTTGAAGACACATTGTTGCAGCTTGAAGAAGGCGGCACTGGTGCAGTTGACCTGGTGCTGGACTTCTTCATCAATGGTAACCCATTGAGAGATGTGGCTGCCAAGATACAGAAAGTGCTCCATGTACTCCAGAGCCTCCTCAGCTACATAGATAGTACAAGGGAAGTTCAGCTGGCTTGGGGAGGGTTGGTGCAAAACCTTCATCTTAGCGACTTTCAAGGATAGGCCAAGTTTCTTATATGAAGCACTGAAAAGATCTAGGGTCATTTGCATATCCTGTGCAGAGCAAGCCATCACGCAGCAATAAATAATTTCATATTTATTTAGTTCTTGATTATACAAGTACCAGATAAATGCACAGTAACCCCTGCAGTAGCATCTCCTTTAGATGTGCCCAAGGAGAACAAGAGCATTTAGTGATGTTAGCAGAGACAAAGGAAAATATTCAAACCTAACAGTTATTTTCCATCGCATAGCTACACACTAGCTTCATAGGCAAACATGGTACTGATTATGCTATTTCTTTGACACCTAGGAAATGGCAAAGATTCTTTCCTCATTCAGACAACACAAATCTCTTATGTGCAGTCTAGGCATGAAAGCTAATTCTTTGTCCTTGTTATTTATTAAGACACACATTCAGAGTACATTAGTCATTTTGTAATCTGTTGCTCAATAATGTAGTTGAACTGTAGCACAGTCCCTCCCTCAAAAAAATTACAATGGAATTAAAACAATTAAACAATGTGATCTATTAGGTGTTTTTCTCAATATGAAATGTTGGAAAAATCTAGTAGTAAGAGGAAAGGAAAGACTTTTAAAAGAGACATTTGAAAAAAGAAGAGAAAAAGAGGCTAAAATACAAAAGAGACCAAAAGTGAGTGGGAAGGATGAAGCTATTAAATGGATGATAATTTTATTCTTTCAGGCTCAAATAATTGCTATGATGTGTTCTGTTTGTAGTTAAAAGTATTATTATTATAGTTAAAATATTATCTTGGTTAATCAAAAAATATAGTGAGTTATTTTCCCCTTAGATTTTTTTGAATAAGGGAAAGTTGTTCTAGAAAATTATTCTGGCACACATCCAGGAGGGGCCAACAGGGGACTGCATGCTTAGGGGCAACCAACACAGGTTCATCAGTGGCAGGTCCTGTCAGACCAACCTGGTGGCCTTTTACGATCAGATCACCAGATCATTAGATGCAGGGGTAGCAGTGGACATAGTCTTCCTGGACTTCCGGAAGGCTTTTGACACTGT
>NW_017729027.1:35974594-35981450 GCF_001723915.1 Gavialis gangeticus
AAGAGAAGGCTGAGGGGGGATCTTGTGGCCTGTTATAAACTAGTCAGGAGGGATCAGCAGGCATTGGGGGAGTCACTGTTCCCCTGAGCACTGCCAGGAGTGACCAGGAATAACGGTCACAAGCTGGCAGAGGGTAGGTTTAGGTTGGACATCAGGAGGCACTATTTCACGGTCAGGGCGGCTAGGGTCTGGAACCAACTTCCAAGGGAAGTGGTGCAGGCTCCTACCCTGGGGGTCTTTAAGAGGAGGTTAGATGTACACCTTGCTGGGGTCGTTTGACCCCAGTACTCTTTCCTGCCATGGCAGGGGGTCGGACTAGATGATCTGCTCAGGTCTCTTCCGACCCTAGAAACTATGAAACTATGAAAGTATTTAAACTAAAATTTTAATGTGTTGAATTTGCTTTGGATATTTCCCTTGAACCTCTGAACATGTACACAAAGTAGCTCTGAATCTGTTCTATAAAACAAAAGATCACAAAAAGTAATTAAAGTTGTTAGTTATCATGCACTTTATCTTGCCACTAATTTATTTTGGAATTGCTAGCAATGATACAGTTCAATGACTTATCAGCACTTTCACTTTTTAAAGACATTGGATGTCTCCTGAAATGGAACTTCCAGGTTAATACAAAATTTTAAAAGGAACCTTAATCCACTTTCTGTATCATTTCTGTTTTTCTCATGCTGTTTTCAGTACACTGTAACTTTCATAGAAAAAGGGGATTTTGAAAGGCACAAATAGAAGTAAAATGCCTGATTCTGATTGACTTTTGCTAACTGTTAAATGTTCAACTGCAATTTACACCTTTGAAAACTGCATACAGTGAAAACATTCAAACCTCATCTTCAGCCTATACATACTAAATCTGTGCCTGTAAATTATATTCTGTTTTGATATATTGATCTACCTCTCCCTCAACCTCTGAATATTTAAAAAAAACCCTTGCAATATAAGTACTTAAAATAAAATAAAAAAATCTTTATTCCTTTCTTGTATAGCAGCAGGAGAAATAAGCAACTGACTGAATTTAGGATTTGGGATGGCATGGGGAAATATATGATTAGAAAGTTTTACTGATGAATGTATTACACCTCTTGGAAGATTTATGGTTTTGCTTATTTATGCAGGCAGAGAAGTTAAGTAGCATTTATCCAGAACCTGTGAAAAATCTTGCTTCCCTGGGATGTTTCACAAGACTTCATTATTGGTGAACAATTTAATTTTTCTATGGACCATAGTTGTCTGTTGGATCATGGGCATAGGCAGATCTAGAATTTTGAAAAGTGAGGTGCAGATGGTGAGGGGGAGCATCACATACAAAACGCATATTTTCCCCTGTTAAAAATAAACTACGAGCTTTACTAATATGCAAGGGCATGGGGGTGTATTATTCAGTTTAAATTTGAAGCCAAAACAAATATAACTTTGTTCAAATGATTTTTAAAAAATGCAGAGCTGTGAAATAGGAGCTTCATTACCAGTAACAGCTAACACAGCAGACTTGCAGAGCAAGATATAGTTTAATTGGTGGAAAATCCAGAGGATTAAAAAGAGAGGGTCATTAACTCCTGTGGAATAAAGAGTTTAGAAGAGATCAGGTAGATTGTAATGAGCCATGAAGTCAATTGAATTCCTCAGAACTGCGTGATTATAAATGCTGCTGCCACTGCCAGGCAGTGGGTTTTAAATTTTGAGTGGAGTGGGAATCAAAGGGGGTGCAATCCCTAAATCCCTAAAGGGGGGGGGGATGTATATGTATATGACATAAATGTAGAAGAGATGATGTATCAATAGGCTGGTGCCACTCAGTGATTTAATGAGCAATTCTGGGTCCTGGCTATCATTCTTGTGTCCCTTCTAAAATCAGCTCCCAAGACTGGTCACTGGTGGCCTGATATGAAGTCATTCACCCCATCCCTAGTTACACAACTGGAATCATTAAACTTTATCAATACCTTAGTGATAGTACTCAAATTATCTGGGTCAGGGAGAAAATACTTCAAAATACTCTGCAAGTGGGAAAGTAGGAACTTAAATAACTGATACCTTAGGCAAAAACTCAGAGTTTACATGGGAGATTATTAGAGGTTATACAAGGAAAGACTGAATAGAATTGCAATTTGTATTTGTAGTTTGTTGGAAGCAGGAACTCTCTTCTCCTCCTATTTAAGTTACGGTTTTATCATATGCTACAGAAATGGCCAGCCTGAACAGAATAGCACATGTAGCTCTGTCCATAGACAAGAAAATGGTAGTTGTCATGTACATTCCATACTATAGCCAGATAAATGGTTCTGGATGTTAGGAGCTAAAAAAGAGATGAAATGCTTTTTTGCTCTTTTCTCTATATTAAGGATTCTGTTAGTCATTTCAGCCTGAAGGTCAAGATTCCTGATGATCATAGAACCCAAGAAGGAAAAACTGTTAGCTGCACCAATCCATTTATTTCCCACAGTGATATCAGGTATTTGTACTTCCACCACTTGGTACATGATCACAGTCTTCTTGGATTAACTGCCCTCCTGAAACTCTTGCATGACTCAGAAAATATGCCCAAGAAATTTTGTAGGGCAGATTCACTGTGTGCAACCAAGGCTGCATCATCAGAAAACAGGAAATCTCTCAGAACCAATTCCTTCACCTTGACTTTTGGCTTTTTCTTTTGCTCTAAACCTTGTGATGTTAAATAAGCGTCCATCTAGTCTGGTTCAAAAATAAATGCTATCATCGCTGTCCTTGAATGCATGTAGAAGCAGGAATGAAAAGTAGATGCTGAAAGGCAAAGAGGCTAAGACACCTATTTCACCTCATTGTTGATGTTAAAAGCATTTGGTTTTGCTTTCATACACTACTTGCCTTCATACCTTGATGTAATGAGTGAATGATGTTCGATATTTTGGAGAGGGGAGGGGAAGAATTTTGGGCTATTACGGAAATGTGGATGGAATAACAACTAAGTATTACCTAAGGTGAAGATAGCCCCTGCTGAGGCAACAAAGCCTGCCAAGTTTCAAGGAGATAGGTGCAGGGGGTTCAGGGAAACTTCACGTCAAGCTATGGACAAGCAAAACTTGTGACATGGGTAACACTGTTTGTGTTAAGGCACAGCAGGGTGAAAACTGCAGGCCTGCTAGGCCCTGCTGTAGCTACAAAGCCTGCCAGCTTTCAAGGAGATAGCTGCTGGGTTCTGGGGCCCTGCACCTCTGGCCGCAGGCAGGCAAAACTTGTGGCAAAACTTGCTTGTGCAACTGTGCCTGTCTTGGGGCAGAGGCGGCAGGGAAACCACCGCAGGCCTGGCTGCTAGGCCCTGCTGCAGCCACGAAGCCTGCCAGCTCTCAAGGAGATAATTCCAGGCGGACTCTGGGTTCTGGGGCTCTGCACCTCTGGCCGCAGGCAGGAAAAACTCATGACATGGGTGGGTGACACTGTGTGTGTATTCAGGTGCGCACTTCCTGGAATTGGGGCCTCTGCACAACATGGCAGTGTGCCCCAGTGAGGTCTCTTCCTCCCCTACAGCCTCATTCCAGTCCACCACTGTATACAACAGCAGGTGAAAATAACGTAGGTGACTCAACACCAATAGCACCAGAAGCACCAGCAGCATCTAAGGTGGCCAAATGGAATTGTCAAGGAGCCTTTCTTGTTATAAAATGAATTGACAGCAAGAAGTAAAGATGTTGTGTTGGATATATGTTACTCATGGTGTGTGATGGCTTATCTTATGCTTTTATGTTTATATGTTTATTATGAAAAAAATGGAATAGTTAGAGGGGTGAGGGAGAGGCTGGGGTGGGGAAGTGGTGGAGGAGAAGCGGGATATAACAGCACAGGTAAAAGTGCAGAGGTACCTGGGGAGTCAGATATCTGGCAGGTTGCAGTGTGCCAGAATTCTACTGTGCATATTGAGTCCATGAGTTTCTGTACCTACTACCTAGGAGGCTGATGATGTGCAGTTCATAGGCCCAGCTCTGAAAAGTGGTTTGTACATTCAAACAAGCACCTAACCTCATCACCAGAACTGAAGCCAACTTCCTACAGCTCAAAACACAAAACCTGACAACTATCTCCAGTACCCCCACAAACTGCACACCAGAATCTATCAAAGACAACAATACCCAACTACCTGTTGGGGCACATTACTCACCAAAAAAACACTCTACCTCCAGTCTCTCAGGCCTGATCCTGAGAGGGAATAAATTACAAACCATTTTTCACAGCTGAGCCTATGAACTTCACTTCATCAGTCTCCTAGGTATAGAAATGCATGGACTCAATATAGATTAGACATTGGAATTCTGACACACTGCAACCTGCCAGACATCTGACTCCCCAGGTACCTCTGCACTTTTACCTGTGCTGCTACATCCCGCTTTTCCACTCACCCTGCACCCCACACTGTCCCTCACCCCCTGAGGACTCCATTTCCATTTTCACAGACTGGCTTTCTTGCCTGCATTGCATGCCAGGCTGGCCTCTGGCTTCTTTACTATTCCTTCCATCCAGGACCAGGAGACGTACCAACTGCAGGTATTTCCTCAGCTTGACAAAGGTTTTTCATCCTGAAAGCTAGCATACTGGGCAGCTAAGCTGAGCACCAGGAGCCTCACAACTGCACTGCAACCAGCTCAGTACGTCACCCAAGGTAGAAAGCAGGGGCACTTCAAAAAATGCTGGCTTTTATTGCAGTTTTTCTGTTCCTCCCCCAGAGCAGTGGGGTTGGAAGGGACTTCAGGGAAGGGTGACAGTCACTAGCCAGCTAGACAGTCAATAAATAGAGCACTCTTTCTCCCGGCACCTTCTACCCTCCTCCTCCTCCCTCCCCTTACTTTACTTCCTTTTTCCCTGCAGGGAAGCTATTAAAGGTAAGCCCAGCTTCATAGTCAAAAATCGAAATGTTTCAAATTTTTCAAAATGCTTCAACCTGCCCTGTTTTGTTTTGACTTCACTGTTTCAAGGTTGAAATGACTTGAAACAGCAGTGAAACAAAATGGGTGGCAAAATTTTGTACAGCCCTACTAAGCAGGGGTTGCCTGTACTACTAATATAAGTAATTCAACATCAGCGTAGAGAGCTGGGAGGAGCTTGCAGAATCCCACCCAATCTGGCAGGAACATATGGCACTGGGTGCAGCTCAACATGAAGAGGCTTTTATCCAGAGCCCAGAAGCAAAGCGAGAAAGAAGAAAACAGCATGCTGTAAACTTGGACTCCATCTCAGACAACATATGGATCTGTGAAACTTGTAACCTGCTGTGTCACTCTCAAATTGAGATTCTCAGCCAAAAACAGATTTATCAGGCATCTTACTAGACCTCTTCCATGCAATCCATGATCCAGAGGATCAATGATTCCCTACTATGTTAAAGAACAGAGCCTTAGGCCAGATCAAAAAGGACCTAGGTGCAGAAATGGTCCATAACATATGCCTGGAAGTTAGGTGTACAGTTCTGAAATCATAAAACCAAATTATGCTCCTAACCATCTGATACTTTAAAATCAGCGCACCGATGCTGAGGTTTTATCTGAATTCCCCTCTCTCTCTTCCATTTAAGATTGAGAAATGGTTAGACTGGGATTCATGTGTGCAGACTGAAGCACCTATTTTTTTTTATTTCAGGTACAGAAGACTGATTTATTTTTTTCTTTTAAGGCACAGTGGTAGAAGTCTTATTATATAGTACCCTAGGGCATTTGTAGATGACACAGTGATTTAAATTGAAGCAGTGGTTATTTAAAAACACCGCTGCAATTTAGGGTGAAATAAACCCCTGTGTTGTGTACACCCAGGTCCTTATCTGCCTCTCCGGTGGTGGGGAGGGGAGAGCGAGATGCCAGTGGGCCAAGCAGTCCCTGAGCTGTGGGGGGGCTGGTGCTGCCCTCTGTGGCAGCAGCACCCCTGCCTCCCCCCTGGCAGCAGCCTCCCCCCCGGCAGCACCCACCCACAGACACCTGGCTCAGGCAGTCCCAAGGGGCACTGCAGCTGCAGAGAGAAGCACAGGGCCTCCTTCCATCTCAGGCAGGCAGGCAGGCTCCAGGGGAAAAAAAAAAGATCAGGCTTGCAGCTTTTTCTTTTTCTCCCTTCATTGCAACCTGCCTTCCTGGGCTGCTTCCGGGCTGCTTGCTAGGGCTGTTTGCACAGCTCCTAAGCCACATGGAGCCCAGTGATTCCCTCCATGGCTGTAAGGTAGCAAACTAAAACTCCTCCGAGGTGTTTTAGTTTGCTGCACCCCAAAGTTATTTAATGTGCATTACACCACTGAATTTGCCACAGCTGCTGGAATTAATGCACAATACACCACAGAATTTACAAACTCATGAAAAAAGCAACACCATTAAAGCAGTGCAAAAGGGCATTTAACCCGCTTTAATGTGTCATCTACAAATGCCCTTAGTATTTACAGTACTTGCCAAGAAAATGGAAAGCTCTGGTTCACTTTTCTCCTCAGCCTAAGTAGGTTCACACCCACAAGTTCCACCTCCCATGAGAGTCCCTTGATCACCAGGCCAGAAGTGAGGTTGGAGTAAGAGCAAGAAGAGTAAGAAGGGGGCCGTGGGGAGAGGGATTTAATGGTGGGGGTCTACTACAGACCCCCCAACCAAGGGGAAGAGCTGGACCAGGAATTTTCGGGCCAGCTTGCAAAGGCACTTACGGCAAGGGATGTAGTTGTCATGGGTGACTTCAATTACCCGGACATCTGCTGGGAGGAACAGTCAGCCAGGTCGGACAGTTCCAGGAGGTTCCTGGCCGAGATACAGGACCTCCACTTAATTCAGGAGGTGCACAGTCCCACCAGAGGAAATGCCCTGTTGGACCTGCTCCTGGCCACAGGCGACGACCTGGTAAGGGGCCTCCA
>NW_017729027.1:35981762-35983555 GCF_001723915.1 Gavialis gangeticus
ACTGGTCAGGCCACAGCTGGTGTACTGTGTCCAGTTCTGTGTGCCCCACTTCAAGAGAGATGTGGACAACATGGAGAGGGTCCAGAGGAGGGCGACCCGAATGATCCGGGTACTACAGGGCAGACCCTACAATGAGAGACTGCGGGACCTGAACCTGTTCAGCCTTCACAAAAGAAGGCTGAGGGGGGACCTGGTGACAGTTTATAAACTCACTAGGGTGGACCAGAAGGGTTTGGGAGAGACCTTGTTTCCCCTAGCGCCCCCTGGGATAACAAGGAATAACGGCCACAAGTTGTTGGAAAGTAGATTCAGACTAGACATTAGAAGGTACTACTTCACAGTCAGGGCGGCTAGGATCTGGAACCAACTTCCAAGGGAAGTGGTGCTGGCTCCTACCCTGGGGGTCTTTAAGAGGAAGCTTGATGTCTACTTGGCTGGGATCATTTGTGCCCAGTTTTTTTTTCTCCTGCCTTGGCAGGGGGTTGGACTTGAAGATCTATAAGGTCCGTTCTGACCCTACTTCTATGATTCTGTGATTCTAAGATTCTATGATTCATTTTTCCCCTTCTGCTGTAACCAAGTCGCTGTTCAACAATAACAAAAACAAGCAAGAATCTCAGAGCCAGAGACCACAAGCAAGAAGCAAAACTCAGTATCCAAGTGAAGATAGTACTCCCTTTGGGTAACAAAGACAAAGGTCACGTAGAGACATTCAGTTTCTTCTGAGAGAGTAGCTCTTCTGCCACTAAAAACCACAAATGTACAGGTGTTCAAATTTTTCTTCTAGAGCAAAAATGGCTGCTGCAAGAGAAAATACAACCTGGGAAAAATCAGGGTAAAAAGACTCCTGAGAGAGTGAATGTCTGTAAAAGTTCTCTTCGAAGAGAAGACACATCAGAGTTGTCCACTATTCCAGGTCACTTTTCTCCCACCTCACTCACTGTACTTCAGCCAAGCAGATAGCAGAACATGTCCCTTTCACAATGTCCACAATATGCTTCAGGAGGACACAGGCTGACCCTGATTAGTTTGAGTCATCCAGTCAGGGCTGTCCTGTGTATTGCTGCATCTGTATCAAGGCACTCAGAGAGACTTCAGAGGACACTGAAATGTGCACGTGGGGGCCCCATGGCTGCACAGCATGAGCACTGGAAGCACTTTGCTCTTCAGTGCCTTGGTATTTGAATGTCTGTTCAGGTGTCTCCAGGTAAGTTTTTCTTCCAGGAAAACAAACCCAAGAGAATTTTCTAAGATCACTAGAATGTGTATATGCAGCCAAAGTCTGGGATTCTGTTCCCATTTTCCATTCACAGTTGTACATGATTATAGTAGCAAAAGTTCCTCCACCAAATAACTTTATATACATACATGCAGAAACATTCCTGATGTATCCTCATATGCAGAAAGAATAGGATATTTTGAGACTGGCTGGTGCTTTTTTCACAATAGAAAGACTCCATTGCTTCCAAAGGAAATTTGCAGACCCTAGACACATCCAAAATGCACAAGCAGTAGAGACACATCAAGGATTTAACTGCAGGATTATTTTTCTTCATGATGTTAAGTAAAAGTTATTAGAAGTTTAAGCCACTTCTAACAGCAGGTGAGATACTGTATTTTTCAATAGCCATCGTTACCTAGTAACAATTTTATACAGGTTTCCCTTGCTTTATGCATGTTCTGTATATATAAATCCATTCTATATAATTACCCTTTTTACACCCAAAATTCAATATATGCGAAGTAAATTTGTTATATGCGAGGTAAGTCTGTAGGGGGTGGGGGTGGGGGTG
>NW_017729027.1:35983767-35996415 GCF_001723915.1 Gavialis gangeticus
CCTCCTCCCACCCCTTCCCCAGCCCAAGCCTCCCTCCCTCCCTCCCTCCCTCACAGCTGTAGGAATGTATACCTATGTATTGCCTTATAAACTGGGTTCCCTTTATGTGAATTCAAGTTATGCCCAGTTTTCTGGGAACCAATGTACTGCATAAAGTGGGGGAAACCTATGATGGCCTCATGCTAGGCTCTCCTAAAGAGGACAAGACTGATGGTTCTTCTTTCTTTAATAAGCAGCAACACAAACATTAGTGTTTATGATTTTCTAGGGTATATAACAGATCCTTTATTGCTTTTGCTAGTATCTTCCAAGTTTTACCTATTAACAAGTTATTTAGAGTGTGGTTGTTTCTTATTTTACGTTGTTCACTTGTGAAAAAAATACCGCTTTCCTATTTAATCCTTTATATTAATGAACACAAGCAGCTCATCATGTCCATCATTTATCATGGTAATCAAAGGCCATTGTTGGTCTCTTGCTATAATTACATAAGTAACATCATTTGGGGAAAAATAAGAGCACAGAAACCAGCAGAATCAGCAGACACAGCAGTAAACAAGAACAGTTGTTTGGAAAAGTCTTCCCTTCCCCTGTAAAAGTTGGGGTATGGAGAAGACAGTGCCAACAACAGAACCAGTAGTGGAGAAGACCCAAAGAATTGTTGGATGTGACAACAAAAACAACTGGCTCTAGAAACCATATTATTCCTCAATGGACAAAAGCTTTTTATGCATGAAGCCTCACCTGATAGAGCTCTTGGCAGAGAACAGCAGAGGATTAGGGTCACATCCATAAACAGACTGTGAATTCAGATGTGGATAAAGGAAACTCATTACCATGAGGACAAGGCAGAAGAAGAAGTAGCATTGAGAAATTGGTCTGCTGCACTGAAGAATTAAAAAAAAAAGAGAATACAAAAGCTGAACCAGATTTCAAGGAAGAAGCAAAACAGCAGCGAGTCCCAAAAGAAGACAATGGACATAGTCAAGGACGGAGTCCAGAGAAACTGGGCAACACATGGAAACTTTTGAGAGAACAGAAGAATTAATTATCCGAAACAGCCAAAAATACTTTTATACCAGGAACCTGGGCAACAAAAATGAGAAACTTGAATTATGGGGTGCAGGATGTGGAACCATGTATTATAGAGATAATAGAAAAATGGTGGAATACTAGTTGGTACTGACACAGGTATTAAAGAATAAACAATCTTGGTAGGAAAGCAAGAAAGATAAACATAGGGAGATAACATTGACCCTAGTGATGTGGTAGACTGTGAGGAAATATGACAGGATAGCCTAAATGAAAAACAAAAATCTGTGTAGAAAAAGGAAATCATTTGCAAACGTATGTTAAAAGAAGTTCTACTGAAGTATAAGTACGAATCTGCAGCATCCCCAAGTTAGATTTAAAATCACAGTACCATAGAAAAATAGGGCTGGAAGTGACCTCAAGAGGTCTTCAAGCCCAAACACCTGCTCTAAGAAAGTTCATCCATGTCTTAACCCATACCAGACAAGTGCCCAACCTGCTCTTCTGATAGAATTCTAAGGGTAGAGTTTCCACTGCCTCTCTCAGGAACCTGGTCAAGTATTTAACTATACATAGTGAGAAGTTCTTCTTCATATACCACCTACATTTCTCTGGCTGCAATTTGAGACCACCATTCAGTAGTCCAGCTCTACTCTGGCTGGAAGCTTGTTTGTGGTCAGATGTAGCATCACGGGAAGGAATATTGAGAAGATGGAGTACTGTTGGAGCAATGATGCAGCCCTCTTTAACTCCCATTTTGACCTCAAAGGTATCCATTAGTGAGAACCACCACTCACATACCATCATGGAACAGGTTAACAATGGTGACAAATTATGGTGGGCATCCATACTTCAGAAGGATCTTCTGGAACATATGTCACTTGACAGAGTCAAAAGCTTTCATTTGGTCAAAGAAGGCTATGTAGAGAGGCTTATGTTATTCCAAGCATTTCTCTTGCAGCTGGCAAGCTGTGAAGATCATGTCAGTTGTGCCTCTTCATGCCCCAAACCCATACTGAGATTCTGGAAGAAACTCTTCAGCAAGTGGAAGGAGGTAGTTCAGGAGGGTTCTTGCAATTATCTTTCCTGTGGTGGACAGCAAGGTGATCCCTCTGTAGTTCCTAGTTGGACTTGTCTTCTTTCTGGAAGACTGTCACAATTATGGTATCTCTGAGGTCATCTGGGATTTACTTATCATTTAAGATCCTTAAGATGAGAGCATGAAGCTGTGATGTGAATTCTTCTCTTCCCTGTTTGAAGATTTCCATGGGGATTCCATCTTCTCCAGATGCTTTCTTGTTTTCATCTTTTTGATGACGCCTCACGTTGTCAAGGGATGGAAGGATTGTGAGAATATCTCTGACTTGTTCTTGTAAGATGGAGTTGAGAACACTCTCATCAGCAACAGAGTCTCAACTGACAAGTTCTACAAAATGGTCCTTCCAATGGGAATTGAGGCTCCCTTTCTGTGAGCAGGTCTCCTACATCCTTAGGTCTCGAGGGGGTTGGTCCCAGACTGCGCAGACCATAGATGGATTTGGTGGCAGAAGAAACCATGCATAACATGGATGTCAGCAAGATGTTGAATTTCCTTTGCCTTGTCTTTCCACCATTTGTTCTTCATATCAAAGGCCCTCCTTTGGACTTCTGCCTTGGCTACCAGAGATTCAATTTCTTTTGCTTTGAGTTGTTGTCATTTTGCCACACACAAAAGGCCTTATATTTGTGATCAAACAACATCTTGGATCTCACATTCATTTTCATTAAGCCAGTCTTATTGTTTCTTGATAGAGAATCCAAGTGTCTCTTCCCAGGCACTGATGACAGTGGCCTTGAGGGCACCCCACATGCTGCTGACATTCTCCCATTGTTGCTGATTGGAATTCACCAAGTTTTCATTGAGGCACTGGTGGAAGAGATCATGTTTGCTTGGGTCCTTGAGTCCTTCAACATTGATCTTTCATCTGCATTGCTTCTGCTGCAGCCATCATTTGGAAGACAGTTTGAGTGACATAATTGAAAGTGTGAGTCAGTGATCAGTACAGCAATCTCAACCTCCTAGTGTGGCTCAGGTGATGCAGACATCTTTGTGATCCTGGGCATGGATGAAGACATAGTCAATCAAGTGCCAATGTTTAGATTGTGGGTGTTGCCATGATATATTGTGCCTGTTTTTGTGTTGGAACAAAATGTTGGTGATGGTGAGTCCGTGTTCCACACATTTGGTCAAGAGAAGGATAGCATTAGAGGTGACCTTTCCTATTCCTTACTTGCCAGTGGTTCCATTCCAGAGGTTAGATTCCCTTCCAACTCTGGCCTTGAAGTCACCAAGAAGAATAAATCTGTTTCCCTCCAAAACATCAGAAGGGTCGAGGCTGGCATAGAATTCCTCCTTGGTTTTATCAGCAGCATCAAGAGTCTGCTGTTATGATGCTGAGGACAGTGACATATTGGCCCCCCACCACTTTAAGATGGAGAGCCATGAGGCATTCGTTAATTCCAATAGGGAACTCATTGAGGTGGTTTACAAGTTCATTCTTAATGGCAAAACCAATTCCATGAAGTTAGAATCATAGAATAGAAGGAACCTGTAAGGTCTTCAAGTTCAGTCCCCTGCCATGGGCAGGAGGTAAATGGGCTCAAATGAGCTCAACAAGGTGCTTGTCCAGCCTGCTCTTGAACACCTCCAGGGATGGCAACAGTACCACCACTGCTGGGAGTGTGTTCCAGATTCTAGATACCCTTATGCGAAAGAAGTTTTTCCTTATGTCTAGCCTAAATTTTAACTCATCTAGCTTGTGCTCATTGATCTTTGTCCTCCCAAGGGGTGTCTTTCTGAAGAATTGCTCCCCTAGATCTTGGTGTTCATGCCTGACATACTTGTCAGCAGCTATTGAGTCAAATCTCACTCTTCTTTTACTCAGACTGAACAAAGCCAGTTCCTGGAATCTCTCCTCATAGGGTCTATCCTCCAGGCCCCTAATCATATGGCTGGCCCTTCTCTGTACCCTTTTGAGCTTATCCACATCCTTCTTGAAGTGCGCTGCTCAGAACTGGGCACAGTACTCCAGCTGTGGCCTCACCAGCACCGAATAGAGTGAGAGAAGCACCTCTCTGGACCTTTTGGTGATACGTCTGCTGATCCAGAGTTATATTTGCCCTGCTGGCAACTTCATTGCACTATTGGCTCATATTTATCCTCTGCTCAATTGTGACCCCCAGGTCCATTTCATATGCAGTATTAACCAATGGACCACCACCCATTGTATATTTATGATGAAAGTTCTTCCTACCCAGATGGAGGACTCGGCACTTGTCCCTGTTGAACCTCATCTGATTGTGTTCAGCCCATAGGACCAGTCTGTCCAGGTCATCCTGGATTATTAGCCTGTCCTCAGATGTGCCAGTATTTCCCCACAGGTTGGTGTCATCCACAAACTTAATTATTGCACTTTCCATTTCCTCATCCAAGTCATTGATAAAGATGTTAAAGAGCACGGGCCCAAGCACTGATCCCTAGGGGGCACCACTAGAGACAGCCCTTCAGGATGAGGCCATCCCATTGAGTACAACTCTCTGGAATTGACTTCTGAGCTAGTTGCCAACCCACCTCACTGTTGACTGGTCTAGGCCAGTACCTTCCACCTTAATTGAGAGAATCTGATGGGAAACAGTATCAAAGGCCTTACGGAAGTCTAGGTAGATGATGTCAACCACATGTCCCATGTCCAGCTGCTTAGTTACCTGGTCATAAAAGGACACCAGGTTTCTTAGGCATGACCTCCCCTTGATAAAGCCATGTTGGCTGCTTCCTAATACCCCACCAGTTACAAGCTTCTGGTTGATGGTCTCCTTGACAATTTCTTCAAAGATTTTTCCCAGGACTGAAGTCAAACTGACCAGTCTATAGTTTGCAGCGTCATCCCTCTTCCCTTCCTTAAAGATGGGTACCACGTTAGCCTTCTTCCAGTCATTTGGGACCACTCCTGAGTTCCACAAGTCTTTGAACAACCTTGCCAGAGGCACCACTGCGAGCTTGGCCAGTTCTTTCAGGACTCTTGGATGCAGGTCATCTGGACCAGCAGACCTGAGAATGTCCAAATATTTTAAGTGTACCCTCACCTGTTCAGGACTGATTCCATGTGGACTGCTGTCTTCCCCTTATTCTCTGGGCCTCTGGACATGTGACAAGTTCCCATCTGATTTCAAGAATACTAATGTGAAATAAGTATTTAGGAGCTCTGCCTTTTCGAAGGGATCAACTGTAGACTCCTGAGTTAGTCTGCCCTTCTGGAGTCTAGGACTTGTAGAACAGTAAGCATCGATGTCCTCCTCATGTACCCTGATAGTACACAGGTTGCTCACCTCCTCCTGGAGCTCCCTCACCTGGCCCTCCAAAGTCTCCACCAGTGAGCACATCCCACAAGTGGGAGTGCCTGTACCTGAGATCCCAGCCTCCAGAAGACGTGCCAGACAGACTCCACAGCCTGGAGTCAAGGGCTCTGCCTGAATGGAGGCCAGGGCCATGGGCTTCATCTGGGTAAAGGCCTCTGAGGCATCAGGTGGTGGTGGTCCTTCCAAATCAGGAAGCTTAAGGGTGCGGTATATGGCCATCACCATATTGTATGGTGGGTCCTGTTCACATGGCTCCTTAAGTGCTTGTTTGAGTAAGAGACCAGGTAGGTGTGATTACTCCCACATGGCCCTCTCCAGCAGCTGTTGCTGTTGCTGCAGCCTGGCAGACAGTCTCGAGTAGCTGCCTGTGAAGGGATCCCCTGACTTTCTGACTTTGCAAGCAGCTGGGGATTCCCTGGGTTCCTGGGTCCCTCCCTGGAAGGGCGGTAGGGTTGATCCCATATCCCCTTTGCATAAGATCCAGCATCAGAGGTCTATCCCACAGCATGGGGGGCTTCAGCTGCCTGGGGGCACAACAGGCACGGGATATGCTGTGCGTCTTTGCTGGTGGGCAACACAGGGCTGAGAGCCGCTGGAGCCCCGCCATTTCCTTCCTCCCCATGCACCCTTCTGTGCAAACTCCTACACTAACTCACGCACCGGGCCCAGAGCATGCCTGTTTGCATGCTCTGTTTGCATGGCTCTAGTCACGCATATTAGGGTTGTGCATGAGGGTCCTGATGTTCTAGGTACCAAAAATGATGGTGTTTTCACTGGTATTTTCAGCCTCAGTAAAGGTGATCCCACTGCACATGGTTACCCAGTCAGGGAGAAATTCAGAATACTGCATTAGACAGGCTATGTTTAGGGCACCCTTTCTAGCCCCCTTTCCATGTGGGGTGAGCACAGTGGATTATGAAGAGGGCTGCTCAGTCACAGTTACAGCTACCAAATCACAGTTCTGTATCATCCAAGTGCTAGATGACCTTCTTTTAACTGCCAACTTCATGTCAGTTCATGCCAGTAGAAGCTTCCAGACCTCACAATCCTGCTCCCGTCACCATTTGGTTACCAAAGGGCTTGAGAAATGTGCTGGAAAAGCTGTTTTCATCTGCACACACTTCTGTGTGACTTCTTTTATCGTGGAGAAACTGCTGCACATCAGCTTCCACATGACTCTTGACAGAACAAGACCTTGATCCACTAGCAGGGAGACCAAGACAACTGGGGATCTGATTCTGCTGCTACCTTCATCCACCTTTGCAGCCATTGAGATTTTAACATCTTCTTGTACCTGCTCTGCTGTTAAGAACTTGTAGACCCATGGCGGAGGGTGGGCAGGCTTTTTATAGTGGTGACCAATACTCACCATGTCACAGCCCCATCAAAAGATAAATATGGCTTTTCAGGAGGCAGATCATTGCCATCTGCTGTCCTCACCACATCCTGGTGGTGCTTCCCCGCTTGGTCCCTGATTGCTTATTCATCAGAGTTACCTTTGTTTCTTTCACAAGTATCCTTCCTGGAACGTCATTCCATTATCCACCACCTGTGCACCTGCTGGATATAGCAGTACAGCTCTGCCCCACAGACCAAGTCCACCCCCTACTCAAAGAAGGACCATCCCCCACCTATATCATCTCAGCCAAGGCTTTGTCTATCTGGGTCATAAAAAATCTCCTGGGGTGGAGATTCCACAGCCTGTCTGGGTAACCTGTTCCAGTGCTTTACTACATTCCTAGTCAAAAAGCATTTTTCCTGTGATCTAACCTAAACTTCCTTTACTGCAACTTGAAACCATTACTCTCTGTTCTGTTATCTGCTGCCACTGAGAACAGTCTACCTCCATCCTCTTTGGCAGGGTTTTAATTGCACTTAGACTCTTGGGGGGGCGTGATCTGTGGTGGTGAATGCTGGAAGGAGCTGCCGCTACCACCACTGCCACCACCACCTGCACTTCTTAGAAAGGTGCAGCAAAGGGGGGCTGTCATCTCTTATGGGGGTGCTCAGTGTCCCCTGAGCTCCCCCATAATTTGAACCTTTCTCTTTGGAACCACCCTTCAGGTAGTTGAAGGCTGCTATTAATTCCCCTCTCAGTCTTCTCTTCTCCAGACTAAATAAGCCCAGTTCTCTCAGCCTCTTCTTATCAGTCATGTGCCCCAGTCTTCTAAACATTTTTGTTGCCCTCTGCTGGACTCTCTGGAACTTGTCCACATCCTTTCTGTAGTAGGGGACCCAAAACTGAACACAGTGTTCCAGATGTGACCTCACCAGTGCCAAACAGAGGGAAAGAATGATTTTCCTTGACTTGCTGGCAACACTCGTACTAATGCAACCCAGTATGCTGTTAGCTTTCTTTGCAATAAGGACACACAAATGCTGTTAGCCTTCTTTCCAACAAAGACAACCAACAAGATAAACCAATAGGCTTATCTTCAGTTTATTGTGCATTGTAACTTCCAGGTTCTTTTCTGCAGAGCTGCTACTTAGCCAGTCGGTCCCCAGCTTGTACTGGTGCATAGGATTGTTCTTCCCTAAGCACAGAAGTTTTCATTTGCCCTTATTGAATTTCATAAGATTTCTCTTGATCTAATCCTCCAATTTCTTGAGGTATCTCTAAATCCTAGCCTTACCTTCTAGCGTAGATGTTTACTACACTCCCCAGCTTGGTGTCATCTGCAAACTTGCTGAGTATGCACTCCACTAAACATCGATCCATTGATTACTGCCCTCTGAGTCTGATTATCCAGCCAGTCTTCTATCTACCTTACAGTCCATTCATCCAACCCAGACATTTTTAGCTTGCTTAAGGACATGTTGTGGGAGACCATATCAAAGGCCTTGCTAAAGTCATAGCATAGCATGTCCACTGTTGTTCCCACATCAAAAGAGCCAGTCATCTCATTATAGAAGGCAATCATGTTGGGCAGGCATGACTTGCCCTTGGTGAATCCATGCTGACTGTTCCTAATCACCTTCTCCTTCAAGTGTTTACAAATTAATCCCTTAAGGACCTGCTTTATCAAAAGCTCCTTGCTTTTCTATTACTGTCTGTGAATCACTGGAGGTTTTAAATATGTGATAATGCTGAACAGTAAAGGGTATTGGTAAATCTTTACTCTGAAAAATCTCTCTCTTGAATTAAATTCTACTTAACTTAAATTTTGCTTAAAATATCTGAGATAATCTTGCCACTGGAAACAAAGCACCAGCATTTTCTTGTTGAAACCCAAGCAAGACACACTAATATTTAAGGAAATATGACATAATGCACAAATAGGTGACACCCCTCCAAGGTCCAATAATTAAAAAGTGCTTATCACCTATTAATGTTAATGGAATTAATCTCTCACTCAAAAGAAATCAGTGTCTCCCTCATAGTTCTTTTCAGATTCAGAACAGCAACTCCTGGATAAAGGAAAGGGTCCACATGCCATATGCAAGCTTACTTAACCAAAGCAGCTTTATTTAATAGACTGATAGGACAATAGATTAACTTTATTTACAAAGTTACAATAGCTACCAAATAAAACTGAACTAAGTATCAGTCACTTACTCAGTCCTAGGTGTCAGGTAGACCATTTTGGTTACCATTAGGTTTATGGCTGCTCTTCCTCCTGGAAGGAAGGCGGGGTTCTTTGTTACCCTGTTTACAAAGTCTTATATTTTTATAATTTTCTTTTTTTTCACCTTCATGTATACTTACATTATGTTTTACATAAATCTCCCTTTTGAATTTGTGAAATTCCTTTGTGCTATACTAATTATCCAACCATTTTGTGATTACATCTAGTTCTTATGCAACTTCTAGAAGCAGCTTGATGGCTCCTTATATCAGCAGCTATCCATTTCCATATAAGTTGAATGATATCTTTCTGTTTATTTTTGGTTGCAAGGCACATACAGTACCCTTAAGGGTTTAACTGGCTTCTCCCAAACACCTGTATTTTATGCATGCCTCTGCTTTAGCTAAGTTGGGAGTAGAACACTTTTTTTGGGAGTGGAGAGTCAGATATCTGCACACAACACACAGTCCACTGAAGCTGGTGCTTGAGGATCACCAACTCAATGCTGGTAACATTGGCTTCAGCAAGGATGCTGGTGTTTGTGTGATGAGCTTCCCATTTGATGCAGAGGATTTTCTAAAGGCATCACTGGATACCTCTTTAGGCTCTTGACATGATAATAGTAAGTCACCCACATTTCACATCCATAGAAGTGACTGGGATGCAGGTGAAGTTTTCCCTTCTTGCAGAAGGGAAGGTAATGCCTTGATAGTTACCATACAGACTTATCTCCATTATTGAAGATAGTCATGATGTTAGCATTCTTTGGGTCCCCAGGGATCTCCTCATTTCTCCAAATTCGAACAATAAATTGATGGATCTCTGTACCAGTTCCTTGCCACTAGCCTTTCAGAATTCAGCAGGTATGCCATCCTATCCAGTAGCCTTGTTGTTCTTGGTTTCTTTAATGGCACACCAGACTTCTTCAAGGATAGGAGGGTTGGTGAGGGAACTCTTTTCAGGGTGCTGGAGGACAGAGTACATGGTGGCATCCATCACAGCCTACTCACAGTTCAGGTGTTCCTCAAAGTGCTCTTTCCATCTAGCTTGAAGAGACTTCTTGTCTTTGAGGAGTGCTGAACCATCCTACAATTATAGGACAGTCGAACCATGGAAGTGGATGGCTTTCATTGCCTGGAAAAAACTATGCATGCCGCATTTATCAGCATACAGCTGAATCGCTGTGGCCTTATCTTTCCACCACTGATTTATGATTTCCTGGATCCTCCTTTGAGTTTTGGCTTTGAGCATCTGATGTCTCTTCCTTCTGCTGAGAACTTGACAAGCAGAACGAGCCCTTCTTTTCTGACTGAGGAGGGTTAGGATCTTGCCATTGCTCTCATGGAAACAGGCTTGGTGTCAACAGGCAGTATAAACAATGGACACAACACAGGCCATATAGATGGTGGTTTTAAACACCTTCCAGAGTTATAGGCTCATAGAAAATTAGGGTTGGAAGAGACCTCAGGAAGTCATCTAGTCCAACCCCCTCCTAAACGCGCCACTATATCCAAATTTATAATTCTAGCCAAGGCACTGTCTAGCTGGGTCTAATAAACCTCCAAGGATGGAGATTCCACAGCCTCTCTGGGTAACCTATTCCAGTGCTTTATTACCTTAGTGAGAAAGTTTTTCCCTAATACATAACCTAAATTTCCCTTGCTGAAACCTGAAAACATTGCTCCTTGTTCTGTTATCTGCCACCACTGAGAACACTTTAGCTCCATCATCTTTGAAACCACCCTTCAAATAGTTGAAGGCTGCTATTAAATCTCCTCTCAGTCTTCTCTTCTCCAGACTCAATAAGCCCAGTTCCCTCAGCCTCTGCTCATAAATTATGTGCTCCAGCCCCCTCACCATTTTCATTGCCCTCTGCTGGACTCTCTCCAATTTGTCTACACCCTTTCCATAGTGAGGAGACAAACCTTGTCACAGGACTCCCGATGTAGCCCCAGCAATGCTGAGTAGAGAAGAATAATCACTTCCCTTGATCTGCTTGCAAAACTCCTACTAATGCAGGCCAGTATGCCATTAGCCTTCTTGGCAACAAGCGCACACTGTTGGCTCATATTCAGCTTATTGTCCACTGTAACCCCCAGGTCCTTTTCTGCAGAGCTTCTCCTTAACTGCTTAGCTAGTCAGTTCCCAGCCGCTACTGTTTTATGTGATTGTTCTGTCCCAAGTGCAGGACTTTGAGCAACATTGGCTCTAGGACCAACCTCTAAAGCACTCCACTTTAGCTCAGCTGCCAGCTAGACATAGAGGCACTGACCCTTTGAGCCTGGCAATCCAGCGAGTTTTCTATCCACCTTACAATTCATCCAACCTGTATTTCCTTAGCTTGCTTGTGAGAATGATGTGGGAGACTGTATCAAAAGCCTTGCTAAAATCAAGGTGTATCACATCCACTGGTCTTCCTGCAGCCAGAGATCCAGTCATCTCATCATAGAAGGCAATCAGGTTGGCCAGGCATGACTTTCCCTTGGTGAATCCATGCTGATTGTTCCTAATCACCTCCTCCTCCTCCAAGTGCTGAGAAATAGGTTCCTTGAGGACATGCTCCATGATTTTTCCAGGGATTGAGGTGAGGCTGACAGACCTGTAGTTCCCTGGACCCACCATTTTCCCTTTCTTAAAGATGGGCATTAGATATGATCTTTTCACACCACAAGGGACCTTTCCCAATGGACATAAGCTTTCAAAGATGATGGCCAGTGGCTCTGCAATGATATCAGCCAACTCCCTCAGCACCCTTGTGTGCATTGCAACTGGTCCCATGGACTTGTACACATCTAGTTTTTCTAAATAGTCCTTAACCCCTTCTTTCATCACTGTTGGCTTATCACCTCCTCCCCAAACAGTGGTGTCAGGGGCAGTATTCTGGGAGCTGGCCTTGCCTGTGAAGGTGAAAAAGGCATTGAGTACTTCAGCCTTTTCATTTGTCACTAGGTTGCCTCCCCCATTCAGTAAGTGACCCAGATTCTGCTCTGATATTCCTTGTGTTGCTGACACACTTGTAGAAACCCATTTCATTACCCTTTACCTATCTTGCTAGCTGCAACTCCAATAGCGCTTTGGCCTTCCTGATTTAATCCCTCCATGCCCAAGCAATACTTTTATACCCCTCCTTAGTTGTTTGTCCAAGTTTCCACTTATAAGATTCCTTTTTGTGCTTTTGCTCACTGAAGAGTTCCCTGCTGAGCCAAACTGATCTTCTAACATACTTGCTTGTCTTCCTGTACATCAGAATGGTTCATTCCTGTAAAGTTTCTTTAAAGTATAGCCAGCTCTCCTAGACTCCTTTCGCCATCCTTCACACAATCCCATTTCAGGTATTTGAAGACTCATTAAATTCCTCCTCATTTATTTCTTTAGGCTAAATAGTGCTGCTTCTTCTAATTGGGCACATCTACAAGTGCATTTATATCACATTAAATTTACTGTGCAATAGCTTACTGTGTAGTAAGTGGAAATAGGCTGGCATCTACACATGCAGGCATGGGTGACTGGTGCCTTTTGAGTCAGGGGGGCACGTGCCCCCCCTCCCAGACACCAGTCAGCGACCAGGGTGAGGGGTCCCCCCAGTGGCCGATTCCACTGACTGGGGGGAGGGAGCTCCCTGGCAGGCAATCATGCTGACTGGGGGGGGGCGGGG
>NW_017729027.1:35997835-35998286 GCF_001723915.1 Gavialis gangeticus
CTGGGGGGGGGCGGGGGGGGAGGAGGGGTCCCCTGCTGCTAATCTCACTTACCAAAAAGCAGCCATGCCACTGTTTGCTGATGGCCCCACTCCCTGGCTGGTGCTCATAGGGGAGGGGGGGCACTGGTGCTTCCGCATGCCCCCATGCCCACCAGCTAAACAGGGAGTGCATTGGTGCTCTCAGGGGGTGCATGTGCACCCCTGTGCACTCCCTACATGTTGCCACTGCATGCATGCATTAAAGCACATTAACGCTGCGTGTGGTCTGACTTAGGACTAAAGTTAGTCCCAAGTCAGTCCACAAACTTAGTCCCAGTCTGCAAAGTTAGTCCCAAGTCAATCCATACAGGTAGTATTACTGCATAGTAAGGGGTCTACAAGTGCGTTACTGCAGGTATCAAATTTATGCCTGATCAGTTACTGCATAGTAGATTCATAGCTTCATAGATTC
>NW_017729027.1:36008444-36025153 GCF_001723915.1 Gavialis gangeticus
GCCCATTGTTCCTTGTTACCCCAAGAGGCACCCTGGTGAACAGAGCATCTCTGATCCCTTGCTGCACCCCCCTAATGAATCTGTAGGCAGCCACAAAATAAGCTCTCAACCTTCTCTTGAGGAGGCTGAAGAGGTCCAGGTCTCTCAGTGTCTCCTCATAGGGCTTGTCCTGTAAGCCCCTAATCATATGAGTGGCACTCCTCTGGACCTTCTTGAGTCTATCAACATCCTTCATAGTAGGAGCTATGCAATAGGAGCTGGCATGATGCAGGTATCACATTTACATGCAAGTCAGTGTAAGTTGCCATAGTTACTGCGCAGTATGGGCATGCATGTGTAAATGAGTGCCCATACTACACAGTAATTTTAGCTTACTGTGCAGTAATTTAGGTTACTATGCAGTAAATGTACATGTGTAGACATGCCCACCTTGCCTTATAAGTCATGTTTTTTGTTGCTGTCCTCTGGTATTTTTCCAGCTGAAGTGCAGCACTCAAAACTGGGCACTGTACTGTAGTTGAGGCACCAACAGCACCAAATGCAGTGGAAGAACCATGCATCTTGTAAGTTGTGGTAAGTGAAAGTTCTGGTACTACAGACCAGTATTGGCTTTTCCTTTTTCTTTTTTTCTTTTTAAAGAGTAATAGAACAGTGCTGACTGAAATTCAGCTTATGCTCCACTATGCCCTCAGGTTTTTTTTACTGAAATACTTCAGCCTTTTCAGTCTTTCCCCAGTCAGTATTTATTCAAGCAACCTTTCAATCTCAAATGCAGAACTGTGAAATTTAATAAGGACAAGTGCATAAAATTGACTTCAGATCATTTTTCCAATTTAATTAAGGCAATTCTGAATCCTAAGCCTATCCTTAAAGTGTCTGAGCAATTCCACCAAGCTTGGAAAAAAAACCCACCCTTAAAATCACTAGTAAAGATACCCAGTGGTGGCAACAGTCCCTGAGGATACCAGTTTTTCAGGAAACAGGGAAGTCATCAGCTAGTTGTAGATGACTGAGGAAGCTAAAACAAGATTTGCATGTTTGATTGCAGATGTGGCAAATAGTTCCAAAAGGAAGGAGTAGATCCTGGTGATATTGGGTCATGTCTCCTTAATTTTGTCTTTCTCATCTATTCATCTCCATAATTACATAAGTTTCTTCAAAATGATCAATGACTTGTCATACATTATGATGCCACTGGGGACAATTCAGTGCTTGAGTATGAGGTATTGATATTAATATTGCATTTCTTCAGGTTAGCCTTCAAGATCAATCCTTGAATCTCTTCTTTTTTCCACCTCTAGAACAGTGACCTTTGGTGAGTTGCGAGTACAGGGCCTGATTTGAGAGCCAGTTGTTGGGCATTCTTATGATATGACCTGTTCAATGGAGCTGGTGTCATACAAGTATGGCTTCCAAGCTTGTGGTGCTTGCTTGAGCCAGAAAGCTGGCATTCATTATTCTGTCCTGCCAATTGATCCTGTGATTGCTTGTATGAGCTCCAATTACTCAGACTGGGCCTGTTAATTCTAATACTAAAACACAACATGAAGTTTGATTTCTTCCACACAGTCAATGGTCGGACTCTGGAGGTTTCTTTACCAATTACCATTCACCCTTTTGTATATGTTCATCTTGGCTATATGTTATCTTTCACAGTCCAATCTGTTTTCTTGTCCCAGGTTGTGCCATCCTCCCCATTTTTGGGCCCATTTATCTTATCTCGTTCCTTGCTGTAGCTGGTTCACAGCACACAGACTTAATTGCTGCTTTTTCTAGAAAAAAATGTTTACTACAATGAAAATGGTTATTTAATATAGACAAATCTTATATATATAAAAGATATATAGATATAGATCTATAGATAGATCAATATCTATATAGATACATAGACACATATCTATATCTATATCTATACGTTTCACAGCAATTATATTATATGGTTAAAACTACTTGCCTAAGCATCTGTGTAGCAGGGCACTGTGTGTGCCTGCCACTTCAAGGCCCTGGAGCTGGCAGCCTCCAGGTGCCTAATGAGGGCAGCCATTTTAGGCTCAGGGTTGCCTATATAAACAAGGCAGCTTGGCTGCTGGAGATCAGGCAACAACATGGCCTGGTCAGAGGTCTGCTGAGTTTCATCTGGAGGTAAGGGAGGAGCTGTAGGGGATGGTAGGTGGCTCCTGGTCTTGTGTATGACCTGAAACTACACCCTGCCAGGAGTGGGTGGCCTGGTGGGGTTCCCAGTGGTGTGAGCGCCCCCAGGAAATGCCAGGCCAGTGATCATGCTGGTGAAAGGTGGGTTGGGGTGCCTTAACCCCTAGACTTCACCTTTGGGTGGGTTGTGTGCCATTAGAGGTAGTCATGGGGGTTGTATTCCATTGGAGGTAGTTGTGGGGGTGCAAGCCCTGAGGAGGAGAGTTGGAGGCCAGGTGTGGCTGAGGCTGCCTGAGCCCTGCAGGGGTTTGAGACCCTGAGGGGGAGAGTTGGGGCCAGGCATAGCTATGGCCACCTGAGCCCCCCTGAGGAAGGAAGGCCCCAGTGGTGAGGGGGAAAATGGGGACTCAGCCAGAGAGGTCAAGAGCTGAGTCCTGACCCTGATAAGTCCTCCACCATTGGGAGGCAGAGTGTGGGTCAAAGACTACATCCATAGTAGCACCACAACCTGCTGCCCAGGGAGGGAGTGAGAGTCCCCTGTGAGACCCTGAGGTCTCAGTAATGGTGTGAGGTACCCCAGCTCCCCACATCCATGGAGGAGGACCCAGAGAGAGGGACCCCTGGGAAAAGAGTATGGATTATACAGCGAGGCTTGCTAGAGTTCCCCCTGACTGGCCCAGGTGGGGGCCAGGACCAGGAGGGTCAGAAGGGCAAAGAGGCCTACCGAGAGGGACACCCAAGAGCCTGGGGTCCCAACTGGCCTGGGGGTGGGCCAGGGCTAGTGTGAGCTGAAGGTCCCAGTGAGGGGACCACCTGAAGGGAAACCAGTGGCAGGGAGATATATGGCCTGGAATGACAGTGGCAGAGTCTGCCTGAAGGGAGGAACCCAGGGGGGGTCCTACAGCAGGATTCTGGGGCCCATCGTGTGGGACTGGCACATATGAAAACATCACGAGGTCATCTGCGAGGCTTGGCTGCAGTGTAGGGGAGGAATAGTTGCAGATAGTGCCCCCTAGCAGCGGGGCAGAAAATGGGCAGCCTCCCACCTAATTACAACCTTATTAATTAATTAAGATCAAGGCATTGTGGGTGAGAAGGTGGGTGGTTAGCCCAAGAACAGGTGGGCAGGCTGTGCAGAGATTGGCCCCAAGCAGGCCCCGTTATAACCTTGCAGATTGTTTTAATACATCACTTTGCCTTGTGACCAGCAGCTTTCCTGGGACATGGATCACAGCCTTATTCCAGCTGCAGATTCAATGCTCCCCAACAGTCCAATTAATTGTCACCCTAATAATATAGATGGAAAGGAATGTTGGTGCAGTCATGCATCCTTGCTTTACTCCAGTTCTAATGGTGAAGAGATGCATTTCTGAGCCACCATTTAGATGGTTTCTGTCACACTGTTATGAATGAGTCAAATAATGGTAACAAATATTGGCAGGCACCCAGATTTCATCAGGGCTTCCCTGTTGACTGAATTAAAAGCTTTGGTCTACATGAAGGACATGCACAGATCAGTGTGCTGTACATGACACTTCTTCTGCAACTCCCTAGCAACAAAGATAAGATCTATTGTATATCTTAAGTTGTTTAAATCTCTACTGGGATGCAGTACTTTCCTGAGGTGAGGAAAGTAAGTCTGAGGCAAATATGGGTGAGAATCTTCCCAGCTATGGAGAGAAGTACAATAGAATGATGGTTTCTGCAATCTGATTCATTTCCTCTTTTTTTAATATGTTAACAATGCTAGCATCTTTCAATTCACTGGGGATCTGTTCATAATAATAATGTGTAGTAGTTGGACTTCTTGCCACTTTGCTCATGAATTTCAGCTGATATTCCATTAGGACCACATGCTTTGTGGTTCTTTGTTGATTAGTTGGTGGATCTGCTAGGTAATCCTTAATGAGGTGTTGTGGAATGATTTGATGGAATTTTCTTTGACAAAGTGTCATTTTAGGACTCTTAAAAGTGCTCCTTTCATTGTGTGTTGATGGAGGCATCTTTGAAGTGTGTTGTTCCATTCTTGGATCTCAGAGGGGCAGCTCCTTGTGTTCTTGGTTCATAGATAACTTTGGTTGCAGTGAAAAAACTATACATGCTGTGGCTGATAAAACTTTGGAATCTCTCTTTCTTTGTCCTCCTGCCACTTGTTCCCATTCTCTTTTTTTTGTTTTTTGTTTTTTTTTTTTCCTCTGGATCTTGTCTTTTAATCTGAAAAAGTGTCTTGCTTCTGTTTTGGAGTTAATGTTGTTCTGTCAAGCTCTGAAGGCTCTCCTTTTCTATTGGTGGGACATTTATTAGTTGAGATGGAGAAGATGGGGATTAGTATAATAACTGCAAGGTGGGTGATGAAATGTGTTACAGGGAAACAGCAAAAAAGTAGGGTTGGAAAGGGAAACATTGGGTCAAAGGGTTAATAGCAGAGTTCCTCAAACTAGTCTTGGGCAGATTTGTTTAATATTTTAAGTCAGAAATGGATCTAAGTAGGGTATAGTGATGACAAACTTGGGTATTATTACATAGGAGTGCCAGCAGAAGCTGGATGATAGAAGGAACAATAAAAGAGGGATACAAATCAGAATCAACATTTGAGGATACCTTTCTTCCTTTATTTCAGTATCTGACTTAAAACAGAATGCAAGGTTTTCAGAATTGTTCTTTGCTTCTGTTTTTTATAATGTATTAAGCTAGATACTGTTATGTTCTGCATAATCATATTCTTAAACAAGGAGCCCTGATGATGATGATGATGATGATAAATGTTGGGGGGGACATATTTTGAAACTGGAAAAGAAATAAACTGTAGTGTGTTTTCATATAACAATCTTTTTGGAATCAAGCCAGTTTTTTTCAAACCAGAAAGAAGGCTGTCATTCAACACACAAGACAAAGGAGTGCAGGGAAAATTAAAAACTGCATTTTGACAAAAGCTCAAGTCCAGCAACACAGTGGAACTGTGGGATGGGAGCACTCTGCATCCCTCTTGTTAAACTACGGGCAGTAAAGAATGATGAATTGATAAGGTCAGAAAAAGAAGGCAAAAGAGAACATGACCTATTCTATTTCCAGCCCAGCACGAGACCAGGTCTCCAGTAAGATGCAAGCAGAACCTGGAGGCCAGTGCCTGCTCCCCAATAATAATGGAATTTATGTTCAATTCACAAAAACAAGGTGCATGAGAATCCACACCAGCAAACTGACTACGTGACTAAAGTGTTTGTTACTATGCATGCCCAGGGGTGCCACCCTCAACAGGATCAACACCTTCAGCATCACTGCCTCAATTGTAGGGCCCAACACATTCTAAATATAAGAAAAGCACCCTGATAATTTAGTTAATGAAAGAGAAAAATTGAGACACCACAACAATCAACAACTTTAATTAAAAAGCATGGTGGTGTCAAACTTGCTATATAATACCCTGGTAGTTGGGGAACGGTATCTGACATGTTTCTACCCAGACTTCCTTCTCTCCAGAGCATACCCAAACCAGCAAACTGGAGTCAAGGCTGGGCTGGGAACATACTGAATCCTTCTTGCTAAACTGTGGCATTAGGCTTGAAAGAATGACAAATCGATAGGGCCAGAATGAGAAGGCAAGAGTGAGCATGTCTAAAAGCCAGCCCAGCAACAAGGTCAGGTCTCCAGTGGAGGTGTGGGAGAAACCTGGGCTCCAGAGCCTGTTCCATAATACTGTTCACTTTCTCCAATTGCTTTTGGAGAAAGCACTCAAAAACAGGCATTCCCCCCTGGCAGAGGGGAAAATATTGATAATGAACTCCCTTAAGCTGATTAGGGCCTAGAACATAGCTCTTCTGTCTTCTGGGAAAATGCTCTCAGCATCACCAGGACTATTTGAAAAGAAAAGGGTATGGGGCAGTTACTGTACTCAGTACAGCAGGACTCGGAAGGACAACTTAGGCACCCACACCAGGAAAGAGTTTTGGGCTCTGAATTCCAGTCTAACACAGGCATCTACTTTAAGATGTGGGGGAGAGAGGTGGTGTTTTTAGATATTTCAGTAATAGGAAATGTCAAAGAGAAGAGTAACTCTCTCCCTGCTCTTCTGTGTTCCAGCTTTTGCAAACTTCATGCCTACGCACAAATTCTTACCCTCCCACATATAAGAACTTGGGGATATACCTCAAATCTGTCATGCTTCACTCCCTACATAGATCCAGGCTAAAATGCTGAGCCCTCCAATGTGTCCAGATGGTACCATGTAGAACGTTCAGGATAAACTAACACCTTATGAGGCAGAACCGATATCCGGACTAAGCTATTATTGGAAGGGAAAAAAAATTGAGAGAGCAGTTAAAAAGAAGTCTAAGGTTAAGCTTCTTACTTGCATAAATGGCATTGCAAACTGACAACACTCTTAAATTAACAGTCTTTGCTACCTTGGAAAATAGGAGTAGCTAGCTTCGACTTCCAATAAATGCCAAGATGACAAAGTAGATGCCTCTTAAAAGACAGGTTAAAAATATCAAAATGATGATTTAAGTAGATTTTCATGTGTACCTAAGAAGCTTGAGCAATGCTGATGATGCCATCAAAAATGAAGTTAAAATTAGATATGTTATAACTAGAAGGGCTGCCCCAAAGTTGAGAGAATTCCAGACTGATAACAAAATCAATCAATGTGCAAAATTTATCAAGCCAGTATATTCTATGATCTGGAAGCCACTATAATAAACTAAACAAACATCAGAAATCCAATACAATGGAGAAACATAATTTTATGATGGGATGAAGAAGAATGACTTTAAGACTAATGAAGGAAAGCAGGATCCTAGATTGATGTTCTATTCTTCCTATAATAATCAGTTTAAAGAAAATCATGCAAAACAACTGTTTTCAGCTCAACCAAGAGGCTAATAACTAACTAAATGACTGGACCTTGTACACAGGGAACTGAAATAAAGAGAAGAGTGAGCCTCAGACAGGAATGAATGACAACTCTTTATTGCTTTCTCTGATTTCAAATATAAGGAAGATTGCACATTTTCTGTCCCTCCAATTTGCAGCAAGCCAGAACCCCTTCCTAGGTGGTTGTCATAGCTACAGAATCCATCAATACCTGTCAGAATTGTAGCACCTGGTTATGGTTACTCAGTTTTGCTCATATTAATAGTATCACTTTCACCATTACCTAGGCTTGTAATCATGGGTCTGTAGTTGCGCAGGGTTGAGTATGGTAAAGCCCGTGGGTGACAACCAGACTCCTGCCTCCTCCAGTTCCTGGGCCCCTTCTCTCTCTCACTCACCTGCCAGGCCTTGGATGTTATTTGAAAAGTAAAGGATTGGAGAGTGACTCAAGTCCCCTTGAGAAACCACTTGTCTAGTCCTCCTACCTCTCTGGACACCAAGTTCCTTAAGGGCTGCATTCATGGTCTCTCCTGCCTCCCCTACAACCAAGCTCATGCCTTGCTAGTACTACCATTTGGCCACTTTCCCCTGTTGGGGCCTTGGATGTCTCGGCTTCCACCCCCTTTCTCTCACTGGGCCTTTTAGCCCAGGCCCACTGTACTGGACCCAGCTTCTGGGCTCCAGCCCTTGTCTTGCCCATTATGGCTCTGCACCCTGCTTTGAGCACTGGGCTCTCTGGCCTTGTCTGTATCCTGCTCTAGGCAATGGGCTTCGTGGTCCTGTCTCTGGCCTGTTCCAAGGAGTGCTGGGACTTCCTCCACCCCTTGTTAGTCCCAACCCAAACCACCCACCTTACATTATAACACAGGAATTAGCTTCTGACTGTAACCCAACATTAATAGCAGCCTCTCACCTTAACTAAGCCTTCCCCTTGCTGGGTAAGCTGATATTGTAAAGAAAGTCATGCTATCACCTTAATGCCCAGGCAGGAAAATGGGACATGACTTTAACGCAAGCAAAATCCTCCCTGACTTGGTGTGAACAAATCTCCCCCTGGGCACTTCCTAACCCCAAGTCTCTCACTCTGCTCCCAGGGGTTCTCTCTCCTGCTTGAGTTGCTCAGTGTTTAATCTCTCTTCCTTTTGGGGTAGGGCTTGGGCCTGTGTGGAGCTTTCTCTGTCTGCTGCTGTGCTCTTATCTAGCCGCATCTGTCATCACACTTGGTGACGGTGAATCACTGGCTGTCAGTTGTCTGCCCTTTCTGCTAATGAGTTTCTCTCCCTCCCTGCACCCACCTACATTCCTAGATGATAGGACTTACCCTGGCTGTCTGTTTGCACACACAATAGCCATCCTGGTATGTTTTTTTGTTGTCTATAACAGAAGTCTCTGGTCATCTTCTTTTCTTTCTAGATCATTCCCATCCACATCGCATTCAACAACAGCTTACTGCATTCTCCATCAGTATCCATTTTCCATACCTCAGGATGCTTAAATCAGATCATCCTACTTTTGTTTCCCTTTCACTGTCATTTTTAACACACAGCTCTGATACAGTCTAGTTCTTGGACCTCACATTTTGGCATGTCTCTCTCCTCATTTTGGAGACCATGAGGGATGAGAGAGATGGATTAAAAAGAACTGATGCACAGATATAGGTGGAAGTGAATATGGAATGGGAGGCATATGAAATAGAAAATGAACCCATTATCCATTATTTCTCTTCTGGTGGCAGCTAGAGATTCTAATCATGGAAACTAAATGATGTTCTTCTGAGCCCTAGAAATCCAGGTTTGTGACAACATACATATGTGGATTCATTGGACAAGTGGGAGGTAAAGGGATGATAACAGTGAAACAATTACAGTTAGGTAGCTTCATTTTGCCCCATTGCCCTCCCTTTTTACAATGCAGCCTAATATTGGATTTTGCTTACTAAATAAGTGCAAAGTTTTGATATTTGATTAGGAATTCATGCCAGGTAGTTTGTCTTCACACTTGAGTTTGGCAAGGTGTGGGCATATTTAGCAATCCATAATTTCAGAAGAATATAAAAATAAATCCAGCTGCTTTTTTTCCAACAGCCTTTGATACACAAAGGCAATGATGGCAAGCAAAAATGATTAATCCATCTCTCTCTCTCTCTCAAAAAAGCAAAATGCATGAAAGCTTTTTAAAAAGTGCATCTGAACTGCCTCATTGAAACAGCATATATTTGGAAACAAGGTTTTTATTCAGGATGAGTCAGAATTTTGTAAGCTCTTCCAGATACAAGTTTGGAGAGCTGTTAGAAGAGAACAGACAGCAAACATTATTAGTGTATACATTAATTTGACTGAGCTGCTTATTTTAGTTCTGCTATAGTACTACCTATTGCTGTACCTTTTCAGAACAAGGCCCATTTCTAGTGTTATCTACCTGATTCACATGGTGTCCCCAGATGCATCTAGTGCAGTGTGAAGTGGGAAGCAGTGTCTGGCAGGGGAACCCATAGCCTGGAGTGCAGCTACATCTTCTACCAGGTGGAAGATACTTACTTACTTTCTTTACTTGCTTCTTGGCTAGCTCTAGTACTTCCTCTATGTACAGGACCTGCCAGGAAGCAAGAGAAAATGCCATTCTTTCTTGCTCAAAGCACTGTCACCTTTACCCAAGGGTGGATCCACAGTGGGTGCTGCAGCACAACTGAACCCTCCGCCCCCTCTGGCTGTGTCACAAGCCATGTCTCAGTGCAGGGTCTGCCTGCTTTTGCACAGTTATGGAGTGCAAAGGTAAGTGCTGCTGATGCCCTTCATCCCCTTCTTTTTTTTTTCTCCTGCTGAATGTAGTGGGGAGAGAGAGAGAGAGGGAAGGTAAGGCAAACAGTGGCTGTGTTTTACTCACTGGGCTCCAGAACCACACAAAAGCAGGGGCAGCCATATCCCACCCCACTTAATTGGTGAGCTCAGAGCCTACTGCTCACATGGGCTAGGGACAGAAGTTAAACATAAACATAAATCATAAGTGATCAAACTGATTTAAACCTGTAACCAAATGTAAGTTCAGTGATACAAACCAGCTTCAAAATGGCTGAAACTGGTTTAAGATAACCTGGTTGAATGTAGTATCAGACTTAACTGATCTGGGTCACACTGTTTTATGCAATGTATGTCACAGACCCCTTCCTGGTTTAAGTTAAACCAGAGGTTCCCAGCATCCCAGATGCTTTGCAGCCCTGAAGCAGGGCACTGTTGGCCCTGACACTCTCTCTTTCCCAGCCAGAGCATTATCATTATTATTTCCTAGTCAGGCTGGTGGAGGGATTGCAGCAGCTGCCAGGTTTTCCCCTGCCCCTCACCTCACATCCCCCACTGGCTACTCAAGCAGGGATCCCCCCTTCCACCGCTCTCCCACAGCAGGGACCCCAGCATCTGCCCATGCTCTCTCCTCCATGCTAGCTAACACTGAGAGGTCTGTGTGTATCTCCAATTTCACTGAAATAAAGGCAGACAGCTAGCAGCTTGAAAATGCAAATGCACCCTGCAGAGAAGAAAATCTTGAAACAGAGAGATGCTTTCTTTTTGTAGGGCTTGATGGGCTGAAAAACTTTGTTCTGATGAGCAACCTGCTAGCTGCAATCTGTCAGACTTCAAGACAGGACAGAGAAAGGTATTAGAAATGACCTGGTTTACAGACAGTTTGAAAAGCTCAGAATCAACAGATGCAGGGTCTGGCAACACTCCCGCCCCTTGAGCAGCGAGCAAGGAAAAGCAGGCAGAGTGGGGGGGTTACACCCCTCCCCAATCAGAGCATTCTGCCAGGGCCTGGCCTCACCCCCCCCACCAAGCTCAGCAATTGGAGGGAAGGGAGGGCTGCTGTAGTGCCCCCCAGATTCTAGCCTGAGTCACTGCAGGCATCTGCCTGCATTTCTGGAATGAAAATGGAATGTCTAGAATGAAAAGAGAATCCCCTTCCAAATTGGCTAAAACTTTGCAGGTTAGTCTAACTTGCAAAGACTGAATCAGGTCAGGCCCAGGCTTTTTGAATGCCAGTCCCTAGCCATGGAGTTCCAGCAGGAGTTGTGCTGAGCAGGCAGTGAGCTCAGAGCTGTCTGCATGCACTACACAGAACAGTGGGGATACACACCCCTATTCCCCATTAGTGGATCCACTACTGCCCATGTATCTTCATCGCTGAATTGCATCATGTCTTGCCTTGTCTTGTCTGTGTGGATATTCAGACCAGTCACAGTCAGCCAGAAAGAAAGTAGGCATAGGAAATGCTGGAAAGAAGCAAAGAAAGAAAAAGGTACAAGGAAAAGGGAGGTGAAGAGTTGGTTTTAGAAGGGAAGAGGTAGATAAAGGCAAGATGGAAAGATCAGTTCTGGTGCACATAGTTAGGGGAATCTCACAAATAAGTATTTTCAGTGAAATCATTGAGAGCCTATACAAGAGCATGGAAGCTGCTGCAACACCCTGAAACAAAACTTCAGCTAAACGGCACTCTGAATCAGCATTCTTCTTAGAGAAGCTACGCTCCATCTCAAGCTATACCCCAGATTTTTCTATAGCAAAACCTGGAAAGAGTTCTGTAGCTTGTTATCTTTTCCAAGCTATTAAGGGCCCTATAACTACTAAACCATTCCCTTTACAGATGGATCAAGGTATTTTTGGAGATCCATCAGTTGGTAGTTCACTGCCTCACCAGTTTCCCCTGACTTCCCAGTAGAAGAAACATTAGGCCTATCTCTCCACCAGCATGGGCCAGAAACTTGTCTACTAAAGGCCCACCAAGCTTTATGCTCCCAACATTAATGGGAAATTCTGATACTCCTTTTGTTTCCTGACAGTGGTGTTTTCAGGATCATCCATAGCATTTTGAGGCATTAAGATTCATGGAAATTTCATGTCAGAATCAGCAGAGGTTTCACATGACTTCTGGGAGTTGTATTTAAAAAATTAATAGCTGGGCCTATTGCAGCCAATTATTGTATGAAAATGGAGGGTCAGTTGCAGCCACTCTTGAAGATTTTATCCAAACTTTTGGATACATAGCTGAAGCCCAAGTTAGATGCATTGGCAAGTTGCCTATCTGTTTTTGTACCCTTCTTATTTTCCCTGAGAAGATGAAAGTTGTCAAGAAGGACACTTTATCACATTCTATCATTTTCCATCAGAAAAACTGATAGTGATTACACAAGATGTAAAGAGATGTAAATGAAAGCCATCACTTGCAATGTAAGCACCCACTTTATCAGTCAACCCAAATAATTATGCTTGTTGTGTTAAAGGAGTTCTCCCTTGCCTTTCATGCTGTGATTGACCCCATTTGGTGCTGTTTTGATTCAGGGCAGTTGTCAAGGGCTATAAAATATTATTTATATATATCAGTAAACTAGAGCAAAATGGGCACTAAGGAGAAATGTCAAACTACTACAATTCAACCATTGAAATCTGTCTTAAATGTCTCCAAATAAGATGGATGTTCAAAATTACTTGTGCACACAAATAGAGTATAGACTGCATTTTAATTGTGTGTGCATGAGGGAATTTATCAAGTAAGAAGGTGACAGATTTTTGTAATGAATTTTTTCCATATTTTTTGCAATATAACAAATATTGTTTATATAATGTTATACCCTAAATAGGATGTGTCAGCTACTTAACAGTACTGAGAGGATGTTCAAAGGCCAAATCCAAAAATAGATTTGGGCAGAATTTAAGAGCTTAAGTTCAAGAGTATTATCTATGAAAACACCAATTACATGACTGAGGGTCCACAGATGCCTAAATGTTCATCAGTAAAAGTTCTGCACTACACATGCCAAACATCTTGTGAAACATGAGCAACTCTGCATCTCTCTCCCTCTTGCTTATGTGAGACCTATAAACTGGAGGGGGTTATAATAGCCTGGAAGTAATCGCATGCCATGGGTGACAGGGTTCTAGCCCCCTTTGCACTAGAAGGAATTCAAATCCACATTTCCCCTATCCCAGTAAAGTGCAGATAACTGCAGCAGGAGTGGAGAGGCTGTCTCTCTACACAGCAAAGAGTACACAATTCATTGGTCAAGACAAAGCACAACAGGGTGTGTGGCTTAGTCACTGGGTCATACACCTGGAGTCAAGTCCCTGCTCACAAAGTTGAATAAATATAGAAAGTGACCGTAATACAAACTGCCTAAATAGTCCTTGGAGTAAGGATTAACTCTCATGAGTCTCATCTCTAAGGCAAGTGCCCTCATCTTTGGGATACAGAGCTTAGTTCCTCCTTGCTTGCACGCTCTCTCTCTGTCTCTCTCATATTCATTGCATGATATAGCTTTAATTGGAACCACCTTGTAGTTGGGGTACTTTCTTAAGAGGTGTGTCTGAACCCCATTGGGCAGAAGGAGTCCTAGAATACAGGTCTTCTATTTCCCAACAGCTCTAACTCCAGGGTATTACATAGAAAATAGACAACTCTTATTTTAGAAGAAGTGCGTGAGCCACTCGCTCATACTCAAATGGATGACTTAAGTGCAAGAATCTGGGAGGAAGTTTTGTGCTATGCATTTCAATCTTGTATATGAACTCAGGGATACAGGTATGTGCCTGCTTTTGGGAAATAAGGGATGATGGACAAATTCCTTTCTTCTAGCCTGAGTTCGTGTCACACCATAGTAACAAATAAGCGTACAACCAAAATAACTTAGCTTCCATGTCTGGTGCTGCTGGGGCTTCTTTGCAGTCCCCAGCCCCATGGCCTGGAGTTCCTCTGCCCTGGTAGGTCAGTACCAGCCTCCCTCCTCTGTCATGCCCAGGGCCTTATAATGCCTATAGCCACCTCTTTGGGTCACTGGATCCACCACTTTGGCCCCAGGTCTGTCAATCACCAACCTGACTGCACTGTCTGCACCTGAGGCAAGCATCCGTTTTCTTAAAGGGCTCTCCACCCCCTACTAATCCTCCAGGGACTGGGAGCCAGCTGGTCACTCCTGGCTCACTCTCTTCTTCCCTAATGAGTTAGGGGCCCCACTACAGGCTTCTGGAGTGGGGGAACCAGGGATCCTTCCCACTCAGAGACCTGGCCTTTTGGTCTCTCACCCTCTGGTTCTTCTGTGGCCCTGATTCAAGGAGCTAGCTTTTAGTTCAGCTCATGAGAGAGAGACTTTTATCTTTCATTGAGGAGAACAAGTACAACCTGAAGCTCCAAGCAGCGAGAAAGAAGGCTCCTTTCGAATAAAAGAGTTTATTAGGGCAAAGGCCCAACCAGAAGTTTTCTGCCCTTCTCTAAAGGGTTAAGTCTTTTCTTTTGTCCTCTATCCAGGCCACACAGCCAGAGCACCCCTGAGGGAAGTGCACAAATGTTCACTCTTAGGAGAGAATTTCTCTCACAAGGGTTCTTTCATGTTGTCACTTGAAAGATCTGTCTCAGAAGGGGCATGCTTTCCCTGGGAGAGACTGAATGAATGCATTTGTGCTTGTTTCTTCCAGGAAAGTGGTGATTCCAGTAGAAATCCTTTGCCTTTTATGTAGACAAAGATTGCTCCAGTATTCTCCTTACAGTCTTTCCAGAACCCAAGTTGCAAAGGTACCTACTGGGTCTCTTGTCCTTTTATGCTGAGTCCATTCTCATGTATATTCTCTCTCCCCCTGGAAGCCTCCTGGGTGTTACCTTTAATCACCCCTGATCTTTGAAGTGTCATCCAGGCTCTGTAGATGTAGGTGACATCAGTCATGTAGCCAGCAAGTCTGACTTTATTGGCTCTTTAACTATTCTTTCCCAGTTTATCTACAAAGCATGTAAACTGTAGAGCACAACAACATTGTGATAACATAAGTACGTTTAAACAAAAAAATATTACAATAAAACCCACAGTTTCATACATGGGTCTCCGCTTCTGTAGGGAGAGGTGCTGGCACCACCAGCAGCCAGGGATTCCCTGCCTCTACAGCAGCTTTTTTGCTGCCAGATTCAGGGTTTCAAATCACTATTCAGAATAGGAATTTGTGGCAGCTGTTGCATTAACCATGTAGCTGCTGGCCTCATTGTCTACCATGGATTGAGGGATCAGGCTGATGAGTGTTGCCCAGGGTGCAAACTCTATCACCTCTGCTAAATTTAGGTTTATGACTTTTGCTCTGGGATATGGGTGCCTAAAAGTTAGGCATGGCAATACTGAACTACAACCTTGTAGTTTACACATGCAAGCTACAGTACTAACCTGTGATCAACATATCATTTGTGAACCTGAGGCAAAGGACTGGTTCATGTACTTGATCTCAAAAACCTGATTATGTTCAAGATGAACAAATGTATCTCTGTTCTTAGGACCTTTGTGGGATTCTATGAAGAGCTGAATTCTCTCACAACCTTTTTTGACACATGAATGAACCGGTAAATGAAAAACATCTTGGCCTCAAGTGCTATCTATTCAGAGAATTCCCAACTTACTTTTCTGTTGCATTAAATACTAATAACACTTTTCTCAGCTGAAAAAAACATCCAGCAAAAACCTAGCCAAGTCAGAAATACAAGCAAAAAGAGAAACAAGACAAACTACAACATAACCTGTATGTCAAGGAAATTCTCTTTATTCATAAGGGTAGTTCCTAACTTGGGGAGGTCTCCCCAAATCTACTTTAATATGAAATTCCCCCTGCCTTACAACCGATCTTCCACCAAAACATTGTAGCTAAATCACTATTAAACACCCAACCCTGAAATTTGGAATAAGAAAGAGATGGTTGTTCATGCAAAGTGTACCTCTACTAAATCCCAGTCTTGTACTGCTCTCCTCAAGGCAGCTGCCAAGACCATCTTCCTCACAAACTGAAAGGAAATACTAAGGTCCAACGTCCCACTTCAACACAAATGTAGAGAATGGCAGAATATGTGATCAAAAGTACTAAACTGTGTGCCCTGCAACAAACCTTTGAAAGCCATTATTGATGTATTATGCATTTTGGATCACCTAAGGGAATCATAAAATACAATTTGATAATCTTCTGGTGCCTTGATCATACATTCCTTTTCCACTGCATACTCCCACTAGTTTCAGAATTCAGCTTAAGATGATCTGAAGAACTGAGCTTTAAAAAAACAAATACAGCAAGTGATAGGATTCCAGAAAAAGAAGATTAATTGTGATTGTCTGAATTTATATCACCATAATCAGCTGACATATATATATATTCAAGAAATGTTTCTCATCAGAGAAACTCAGGCAGTGTGTCAGTAGGATCAGGAGCCTCTTTACCACAGCCAAGCCTTTGGAATTTTATTGGTCAGCAAAAATCCTCACCAGATGGCATAACTACCTCTGTTCCCCTCATGACAGCTGCTGCTGCGTATTCCAAAAGCATCAAATCTCAGCTCCAGGAACTAGAGAAAAGGATGCCTCATTGGATGAAAGACTCCCTATTGGATATGGGGCACTAGAAAACTTGCTAAGAAGACAGCATGCAACTTATATGACTAGAAAGCTTGCAGGGGTGTAGGTCGTAGCTGTGTTGGCCTAAGGACCTAGGCAGACAAGGTTTTTTGGGTAAATCCATTACCTTTTATTAGACCAACTGAATTAATCGGTTAAATTCTTCTTTGCAAGCTTTTGGGTACAAGCACCTTTCATCAGGCAGAGGAAATATCTGCAAATGGTCTATGCTCTTCTTGGATGAAGTAGTAAAGCATCCACAGATACATCTCAAGCAGGTCCAAGGAGGTGA
>NW_017729027.1:36025432-36027476 GCF_001723915.1 Gavialis gangeticus
AGGGGGTCTGACTAGATGATCTACTCGGGTCCCTTCCGACCCTAAAAACTATGAAACTATCCAGAGGCCAGTACCTATCTTAAAATGTAAATTAGGTTGGTCAATGGGTGAGAGAGAGGTGGGGGGAGGGGTGGAAGAGGAATGAATGTAGTTATAGTAAAAGGACGAGAGATGGGGGGAAATGAGTGGGGGGGGAAAGGGAACGAATATAGCTGGTAAAAAATGGAGGGTTTACCTGGGGAGTCGGATGTTAGGCAGGTTATAATGTGTCATAAATCGAATGTCTATATTTAGTCCATGACTTTGGTATCCAGTAGATTGATTGAAGTGAAGTTCATAGGTAAGTCTGTGAAAGGTGTTTTGTGAATTCCCTTTGAAAGCTTACACACTTCCAGTAAGATCTGGCCCGGACCCAGACTAGCCAGATTTCTCAGAATGGGGAAACACATGCCTTTGAAGCCATAGCTTTATGCTCATAGCATCCACAGAGGTTGCAGTAAAGTTCCATGGAACTTTAAAATCCATATATCAAGCACTAGACAATACTAACACCACTATTACCCCTGTTATTTACACCTTGTCTATACTAGAAGAGTTGATATAAATGCAAACAATTGACATTTTCACATCCATCCAGAGTTGCAGATTATAATACACCTGCTACCCAATAATCCTCTGCCTGTTTCTGTGCATTTTAACATTATGGTACCTGCACTGAAGCCCCAAATGTTCCATCACAATTTATCATGAAATCTAGTGGTAGGGCAACTAACTTGAAGATGCAACATACTGTGCCCCTTAAGATGACTTCACTACCACCTCCCCAAAAGACCAAGACCATATGTAAAATAAAACCTTGCCCAGGTGTCTCCAAAAGTAATGCAAATATTAAAGAAATACCAATTAATTTGCTCTCCCATTAGCTGATGCGCACCTTTTCACAAACAATATTATTGAACTAGGCTTTGTTACATTCAATGTATTATATCACTTTCTTCCAAGGTACTTCCCCAGCTTAGTTTAGGACTAGATATGGTGGCCAGAGTTGAAATGTCCATCCCTCGCTGGGCTGATCTACTATTTTGTTAAGGCAGACTTAGCAATACTTTTGAACCCTTTTTTCCAGTTATCTGGGAATAGTCCTTGAACACTTCTAAAATATCCTAAATGCATCCCTTTATACTGCACAGTACACAAGGTGCTTAAACTGAGACATATCTAATGTTTGGATGTTCTCCAACCTGAATCTTAACATGGCTAAGATTAGGGTTGGAGCTGTTTGCACCTCTAGCGTCTTTTAAAGCTTTTGCAGTTGTCCCAATTTTTCAAACAGTTATAAATCACATAAATGTAACTTGCAGGATAAAGACCATATTCCATATCATCTGGTAATATGTATTATTTCATGCACTTGATCTCCCCAATTATCTACCTACCCAATTATTTCCAGTAATATTACTCAATTGGGATTATTTAATTTGTAATCAGTTCAACAATGGCATCCTAATCATAGATGCTGAAAACTTTTAACATGGATATTTTGCTAATGCTATGAAATTCAGTTTGCCTTACATCAGCTAATTTCCAGAAGTGCTGTTCAATGCTTTAATAAACTTTACTTTCTTTTTCTCCCTTTACATATTCCTATAATTAACTGCAATAACTCAATTTACTGAAGGGGTTCATATGCTTTTCATTGCACTTCCATATTCTTTCCAGAGCAATTTAGCATCAGTCAGTTGAACTTTCTAGAACTCTCTCTACTACTGTTTATTACTCTTTGGGGGCAGGTAACTCAGTACCTACGTTTGTATGTTTTTATCTGGGGAAGTGGACTGGATTTTCATTTTTGGGATCAAGGACTATAATACTTTGGGGACCCCACTACAGAAAGGATGTGGACAAATTGGAGAGAGTCCAGCAGGGGACAACAAAAAATAGTTTGGGGGCTGGGGCACATGACTTATGAGGAGATGGTGAGGGAACTGGGCTTATTTAGTTAGAAGAAGGCCAAGGCGGACATAGAGCTCGGATTAGCGTCCAA
>NW_017729027.1:36027971-36038093 GCF_001723915.1 Gavialis gangeticus
AGGTCCCTTCTGACCCTAGAAACTATGAAACTATGAACATTCTCAAAGACAAGCTAAGGAAGTATGGGCTGGATGAAGGGACTGAAAAGTGGATTGAAAACTAGCTGGTGCATTGGGCCCAGAGAGTAGTAATCAATTATTTCATGTCTAGTTGGCATCCAGTAGCAAGCCCCTGGAGTCGGTCATGGGGATGGTTTTGTTTAATGTCTTCAGCAACAAAAATGGTGAGGGGGCTGGGGGCCATGAGTTATGAAGAAAGACTGAGGAAACTGGACTTAATTAGTCCAGAGCAGAGGAGACTGAGGGGACTTAATAGCAGCCTACAACTAGCTGAAGGGGGGTTCAAAAGATGATGGAGCTAAATTGTTCTCTGTGGTGGCAGGTGATAAAACAATGGGTAATGTTCTCAACTTGCAGGAAGGGATGCTTAGGAGGGTAGTAAAATGCTGAAACAGGTTACCCAGACAGGTGGTGGAATCTCCATCCTTTGAGGTTTTCAAGACCTGGCTAGGCAAACTCTGGCTGGGATGACCTAGTGGGGATGGCCCTTCTTTGAGCAGGGGTTGGACTAGCTGACCACCTGAGGCCCCTTCCAACCTTAAGTATCTATGATTCTATGACTCTATAATTTTCCTCTTGCCAGCTCCAGGCAGTTCCTTGGTTAGCATGCAGGGGATTTGGGGATCACCTTTCTGTGGTGACTTATACCCTCTCCCCCATGTATTACATAGGAAGCCAAGGTGTCTAGGAAAATTAGGCAGCATGGAACTTTACTTCCAGTCACCTATGTTTTATTTGTTTTGCTTTTATTGGATCCAGTCAACTTAATCCTTGCTTGACGCATTAACTATTTTTTCTCAATCTTCTACATTTCAGCATCTTGATGTGGGGGCATGATAAGTTTTTCTGACAGAAGAGTAGAAGAGGTTAGCTTACAAAAGATTAGCTTACTTTCGGAAGAAGTTATTTAGCTTAGCAAGATGATGGCAGAAAATGTATTTACAGAGTGCAGTCCCATACATTGGGGGTAATGACAGAGATGGAAAAGAGTTAATGAAGCTTAAGGACAATGCTGGCACAAGAACAAATGGTAAAGACTCACCAGGACTAAATTTAGACTGGAAATCAAAAGAAAGTGTCTCGCCATCAGAGGAATGATGGGCTTTTACAGATGAAGGCTTTTTTCAAATTAACTTGAATTTAGACTGAGCTAAACCAGTTTAGGCAGGAAAGCACTTCTACAACAAGGTGGTTTATTATAAAAGTAAGCTGTAGCATAGAACTGATGACACAGGTGGTTCTGTCCAGTCTTATGTTCCTAACACACAATTTACAGTTATTACTTTAGTTTATGCCAGTCATGCCAATATAGTCTGCTGTCATTCTAAGAGGGACACTATTACCTCAGAGCATTTGTGCATTGTAAGTTATTTTTTATTCAGTAACATGGGAAATACCTAAAATATGCATTATCTATGAAAATAGGAGGCTATTTATCCATTTGGCCTATTAGTACCTTCCGTACTGAAACATTTTCCCCGTAAAGCAATCATTTGTGTTTTATATTACATGTGCTACTGTTTGGTAAACATGAAGAATAAGGAATACAAAGGTAACTTATTGGGCATATTTACAAAGGAGGAAAGAACCAAATAACTTTAATAGCCACCTGGGTTTGCACGCGTTAAAGACCATATTTTGTAAAATGGTATATTATAAGCTCAGGTACATAAAAAACACTAATATATTTTATATACAACAGCTGTTAAGCATCTGAATAGCTTGGTTATCTCTTAAACATCAAATTTGTCTATACTGAATTATATTCAGTTAATGACTCGTATTCAAGTCCAATAAATGCTTAAGTATTTTGACTATGGATTTAATTCAATCCAAACTGTTGTTCTACGATTCTGCTTAATTTTTCAAATCTTTATTTACATATTTTATATGCAGGCAAGTTAAGTCTTTTGTTCAACAACTGTTCAAATAGTCAAATTGGCATCACTGTAGTGGTTTGTTTAACTTAATTTTTAGATAACCAATTATTTATGAGTCATGCACTTCTTTCTGTTTTGACATAAATAACAGCTCACTTCTGGTTTCCAATAGAACAAACAAAATGTAGATTTGAAAAGTGTATATGGAGCCTTTTAAGGACTGATTCAACTGTTTTAGGAGTTTAGTGTTTCCAAAAATTTGGACTGAGTAACAGTTTTCTAATAATGCATATCTATATCTATGGTAACAAGTAGGGCTGTGCTCTTGTGAGACTAAACTCATATCTTTGACATGGGTAAACTATAAAATGTAAGAAGATTAATTAATATTCTAAATAGATTGTTGGTTTTACTATGCAGCTCTAAAGTTCTTTTAAATGAAAGTTTTACCCAAAATAATTTTAATGGAGTTCTTCTGCCACTCCACTTTCTTTAACTCTCTGATTTTTAATCAAATAAATAGGAAAAAGAAGAGAGACACACCTGTTAAAATATATTTTCATTTAGTACACACTATATAGAAATACTGTAATTTTTAAGTAATAAAATGAGCCACACAATATAATTTTACTGTGCATTTACATTTAAATGAGCCAGAAAAACTGTCCTACTTTGTCATTTCAGATATTTTAGTGCTCTTGGAAGAATATCAGAGAAACTAACAGACGGCAGAAAAGTTAGGAATAAAAAAGGAAGAGAAGGCAACTCTTGGGGACCCAGATCGTCATATATTTTATATTTGTAAAATGCCAGGCAAGTTGACCTTTTGGGACTACTGTAATAAGAATGAAGAATAATCATCTGAAGACTGAAAGAGAGAGACTAAATTTAGCATAGTAAAATGGGGATAGAAGGAGGATAGAAGACATTCAAAGACATGCATGCCACTGGAAGACATTAAAAATAGTTGGACTATATTTCACCATGTTTATGTGAAACTAAGGCCTCTGGCAGGCATTGCATTTATAGTATGATTAATGTGTCAGTCACATAATAAACTGTAACATGCCACAGGTTTAAACAATTTTTTGCATGATAAAAATGGGGAATCGGCTCTAACCATGGCAAACCAGCCTCAAGGATTTACTACTTAAATGTGGAACATCTCTATGGCAGGCTTGTATTGACCTTTAATTTGAACAGGTGGCATATTACATCAAGTGACATCACTTAGCTGATTCTCCCCTTGCAGAAAACCAGGATGACCTGGAACTGTGCAAGGGGCAGGAGAAAGTGTCCCCCTCCCCTGATTCCAGTGTCCCCAACAATGCTGGAGACGGCTTAAGCCATGGGGGTTCTGTCCCCCATTCCTTGCACAGACCCATGTCACCCCAGTTCTATGCAAGTGTGGCAGGCTCACGACCACTGCATCAGCCAATGGGCATGACTCGCCTCCTGGGCTATGTTGCACCTGGGTGTATTTGCCCACTGTGACTTGCTGTTAAATTGAGGTTTACTGTTGGATGTGATGTTCGGGATTCCAGGGGAACCCACTGAACGACTCCACTGGCTCATCTTCTGTGGAGCACCTCCTTCCCTCCACCCTACCCCACCCCTTTCCATTTAGGTGTTTTGGATCAACCTTGATGATGCTCAGATGTGGTAATGGGGCTCTTTCCTTCTGCCTTGAGGCCCAGTGACAAGGATAGCTGCAGGATGGCTGTGGCCCTATAGCCTTGTGAAAATTACAACAGAATAATTCAGCTAAAATAGCTCTGATGGTGTGATGGGCAGGGCAATAATTCTCCTGCACCAAGCGCTTTCTTTCAGCATGTGGGGTATGCTGGAGCACAGTGTACCTTTTTTCCATGGACAGAGTTCCACCCAGCCAAGTGCTTTAATGTGTCCCTCTGTGACCGCACTCTGCTCATAGTGCTGCAAGTCTGCTGCTGGGGCACTCTGATTCCATGACTTTCAGTGGGGTTGTGTACAACTGGTAGGGTCCTGTGCCTACTTCTCCCACTTGTAGACTTCAGCAGTGCCAACTGTGCTGCCCTCTCCCAGCCCAGCAAAGTGGGTCAGGAGCCTGTCATAGCAAGGGACTCAAACTATCAGAGACAGCAGGACTCAAACTATCCAGGGATGGTTCAGTCCAAGGGAGAATTCCCTCCCTGTCCATCCCCACTAGGTCTGCCAACCAGCTAATTAGCAGGCCTGGGAATTCACTGCCCAAGAGGGTGCATCAGGAGGGACAAACTGTATCCTTCCTTGGCAGCAGCTCTCTGAGTGCCAGCAGGACAAGCTCCTGCATTGCTTTTATCTCCCTCAGACAGCTGCTTCCTGAGTCAGGCACATTTTCATCATACAACAAAATTCTCCATTATCTGTTGCATACTGAAAATAATTTCTTCCAGGGACCTTAGTTTTTAACCAACAGTCCATAAAGATACCATGTACCCACGCTTCTCCTTCATAAACTACATTTCTCTGGAGTATGTCACTCCAGAGGAAGTTCATTATAAGTTCATTATGAACCGTAAGAATTATACACATGCACCAAGCATAGGTAACTCGGTGTTACTAAAAAATTATATCCACTTCTAAAGAAACTTCTCAACACTTTCTCCCTGTTTTCTGGACCCAGCATTACTATTTTGTTTTATATCTCTGGAGTCCATTTAACTTTTCCTATCTCACCTTAATTTCTTCTGAGTAGAAAATTATATCACTGCTCTTTTCATGCAGTTTTGGGGATCTTTGCAAGGGCAGCCCTGGTTAGGTCCATTGACCAGGTGGTTATGGTGCTATGATTTGATCCTTTTGCACACTGCCAGTGCCAGCCCCATTTTGATGGTAGTCTCGCATCTGAAATTGCATAGAATCTTTGTAAGGGTCTTTACCCTAATCAAACTTTTGTGTCAGGGACAGATAATGATAGCAGCAGATCCCCATAGGAACTATACAAAGTAGTTCAGAAAGATACAAGACATTGATTAACTAGTATGTAGCTTTAAGTAAGAAAGGTTCTCTTTCAATAATCAAAATTCAATTTATTTTTCATTTTCATTTAATTCTGCCTATGTTCATTTGGGACCTATTTCACAAAGAGCTGGTCCAAAAGATTTTTTTTAAAGATACCAGGATTTTTTCCACAAACAAGTATTTCAAACCAACTCTATACATTGGTTAAATTCAGCAAAACATCTTCACAAAAAACAAAGTTAAAAAATACAAACAAAAAAATCCTTCCCAGATTCTAATTATAAATAATGGATTTACATTTTCTTTTAATCAAAACAAAGAACAAAATGATTTTTTATTTGACACAATACATTCCGTTTGACCTAAAATGAAAGTTCTTTTTCAATCACTTGAGAGAAGCAAAAGAAATGAAGACCTAGATTCACAAACCTGTGTCTCCCTGTTATTCAAAAACTTGGAGGCTAGAAGGAAATAGAGGTTACGTTAAATTTCAGAAACAAATCTCACACTTTCCAGGAGTGTGCTTCAGCCACAGGATGACAGGTTCTGCTGGCATTGCATTCCCCCAATACTTCCTGTTGGAGTTACTCCACTTTGAACAGAGTGTTTAATTTTAGTTTAAATAGTTACTGTGGCAGAGAGCAACCAAATGAAAGCAACTGTTATTAGCTAGTAAAAGATACTTTCTGGGTGCATCCAGCTGAGCGGGCACGTTTCTTTCCCGAGGGACAAGTAGTAAGACCACATCTTGTGCCACTGCTGCTTACCCCCGGGAATGCCTGTCACCCACATTCTGGTGCACAGCAGGCTACCCTGGTTGTAGTAGAGGAGGCTGGGGCCAGCAATTGTGCTGGCCCCAGCAGCCTTACCTAGAGCATCGGGGCCTTGGGGAGCTGCAGCTGTGGTGCTGCTGCAGCAGGGAGTCCGGCTGGCCATGCTCTGATTTTGGGCAGCAATTTTGGGTTGTGTGGCGGCCGCCACATGCACCGCCCTGCTTTTTTAAGGTGTGGGGGTTTTTTTTACCCTGGGATCTCCTGGGGTCAACCCTCCCCCATCGCAGCCCTGTGCTGCAAGGTAGCAGCACAGGGAATGCTGGTATGTGGTACTGCAGACAGGTCTGTGGCGCCACATACCTGCACGTCCACACTCATAGATGCAGCCTCTGGAAATAGGAAAACTGATCCCCTGACTCTTTGTTTATGCAAAACAGAGTAGCATCAAGAAAAGTTATTAAGAACTCTCCTCACTCAGAACATCTACCCCATAGTCTCATATTTAAGACACTTCCCTCGGAGGCGCAAGATGTACATTTGAGCTCCCTCAGGTATGGAAGAGGATTGAATTTTGGAGAACATTAATTTAAGCCTTCCTCATCCTGGTGGGATGCTCTAAACTCAAAGGTATTGGACAAAAGAGAAGCTTCCTTGTGAATCTAACCTCAATGACTTTTTCCTCTTCATTCACAACTGTTTGTTTAATATGAGCCAAATTCAAAACAATTCCAGGGCAACTAGCACTGCAATTTTCAGCCAATTTGGTATTTGCCACACAACCCCACCCAAACAAATAAACAATAACAAAATTCCAGCTTTATTCTAGAGTCCTGTGTTGTTCAAATTGTTTAATATTTGGTACAGCAAAGCTATCCTCCCTAATAAAAAGATGCTTTTGTCATGAACTTACAACCTGCCCAGCTAATGCTGATGAAGACTCCTTTTGATTTAAAATAATTGCTCTCCTTCCTATTTTGAAGGCTGGGAGTATGTTGTTATCTTTTTTCCCTGATGTTTTGGCAACTTTTCAGATACCTTTGAGTTTTCAGCTCTAATTATTGATAAGTTCATGATCTCTTGCTACCCCAAGAAGTTGATCATTAGGGTGAGTTGCTTAGTGTAATAAATGTTCATGTTTTTTCACATATGGTATTTGCCCTTGCCCTTTTAAAATTGCCCTGAGAAAGTGTTACTCAATTAGCTTTAGTATTCCTGTGCTATTCAAGGAAGGCTGGAAAATGCTGCAATGGTACTGAAACTTCCCTTCCTCCACCTCTCTCCTCCAAGCTTCTCAAAAAGAGTCATTAACAATTATTTTATAAATAACTAGTGCAGCCACATGCTCCTTACCTTTTTGTTCACACTTTTTTACACTTCCCTTTTTGAAAATAAATCTAAAGGGGTTTGGATTCATCATCATTTTTGATCACACTGGATTTCATCAGTTTCTCATGTTAACACCACAAACTTTATTCACTATTTCCTTCACAAGAGACTGTCAATTTTCCCCTTAGGCTAGTCATCACTCTCATTGCATTTTGTTGCCTGCTTTTTTTAATTCAAGCCATAACTGAAAACTCATGTTTGTTTGTGCCTTCATTACATAGTACAATGAGCTTTGAGGTTTCTTAGCTTTGTAACATATTCATATCACATATAAGATGCAGAAAGGGAGGAGAGACGAGAACCCAGACTCTCTCTTCCCTCATACCAGCTGAGTGTCCTAATTACTAGCACAACAAGACAGTTTACTTTTTGCCTTCAGGTCTCATGGATGTTGCATTCCTTTCTGCATGATTTCAGCAGGAGGCGTGGAAGGTGATCACACCTCAGCCAAGCCTGCAACTGGGTGACTAAGGCACTTGCCTGGAACATAAGGTATATGGGTTTGATCTCCCTTGGACTGAAGGCTTGAGAGAGTGTCATGTACAACCCTCGTGCAGCAGAGCTGCCAAGCTGGCAGCCTACGAGCCACATCCATCCTCTGAGAGGTTAAACTGTGGGTGGGTTGAGGGCAGGTTGTCTATATTGTAATATTCAATTTTGGCTGAAGTAACTTTCAGTACATAGTGTACAAGAAATAACAAAAATGTCCTTTCTTACCCACATATTGGCTCTTAAATCTAGCATTCTTTTCATTCTGAATAGAGAGAATTTTCAGTGACTCAGCAAAGCATTAAAAGTGTGTTTGTCTTATTCCACATGTGTGAAGTGGGGTGCTTGCCTGCAGTAGGGTTAATGTAATTTCTGTACATTGAATGAATGAAACATCTAAACTTTCATCAGTTAAAGCATTTTATTTCTTTGACCCTTGTGATTTTTCTTTATAAACTGGTACCTACAGCATTGTTAGCATGTGTTTTAGAGATTTTACCTTCTGGTCAGTAAAAGCTCGATGTAATAAAGGACTTAGGCGGAAACTGATATTGCTCTAAGGAAAAGGATAAATCATCAGCATTAGTTACAGTAAGGTGAAACAAGGTTAGTGCTTGACAAGAATGCCAAAAGTTTGTTTACTTGGAGAAATGAAGGCCTGGGCTGAAACTACTTATTAATGGATGACTGGAAGAGAAGTAGTTCCTGGCCGTGTCAGAGACAGCAGGAGTATATTCATTTTTTTGATTGATACTTTCCCTAATATAATGCACTAAGCAGATCTACATAAATGTTAACAACATTCACAAATCTGAAACCACAACAGCAGAATGTTAAATATATGTGCTTTGAGTAATGCTAACCAAACAGTGATAGCTGGCTTCAGAAGACCAAGATGTAGAAGCAACGATATTTACTAGAATATGTGAGCTAGTACCAACTACAATACCTCATTATAACAACCTTCCCCACCCTGGCTTTTAACAATCCCAAGAACAAAACAGATTTTGCATTATTATGTTAGAGCAAATTTAGTAACCCTGTTATAGTGAAAACCATCTTTTAATGAATTTTTCTCCTAACCTATGGAATGACATTTCAATTGGACTGACAACCCTACCTAAGCATTCATGTTTCAGTGAAGACAGAGGGGGGGAAGGGTGTTACGCACCTAGATGCACACCAGTTGCAACAAGTTAGGGTCCGACACAAAACCACATCCTGTTAAAGCTTAATATTTTTTCCAGTGAAAACAAAATAATCCCTGCCTGCTCTTTCCAAGTTCTGCTTCTATCACAAACCCAGACCCACATTCTAGATCCAAAGCCTCATACTATTTGATCCTGATGAATTCTCTTTTTCCTTCTCCAAAAACTCTTTGAAAGCCCTATAAAAAAAACTATGGAGAATAAATACTGATCTTTTTTCTTTTTTTTTTTTTTTCTCCAACACCTGTTGAAGAGGGACATTTTTTATTTGGTATGAGCAAACAGTTTTTGGAGCTTTCTTGGATGCCACTGGCCAAAGATAAGAAATGTATCAAGGAAGAATGCATGGAAGAATATATTCCTAAAGACTATTCCAGAAACTGTTCCAGACTGGCTCCAAAGTGTAAAAATGATGGAAAGAAGATCTTTGAGGAAGCAGATAGTTTTATTTTGGGATGAGGGACCACAGCTACCAAGACAGCTTGGTCAAGACTTTAGATTGTTTAATTAATGCAAAGCCTTTGATAGTTTGATCATATTGGTATTTATAGGTTTGTTATGTTAGGTCAAATGATAATTTGTATATTGAAAATTCCCTTTTATCATTTCAGTTTTAGAAACTGAGAAATATTTGCTTAACTGGGAAAAGATATAATGGCTTGCTAACACCAGTATCCAAATATTCCATGATGTATCTGTCATATAGCCAAAGCAGAAGAAAAACATGTATTTAAATTATTGAGTTGCTGTCTTCATTTTGCAGATGCAAATACAGTTGTCCAATCTTTTCCCCTGTTTTCCACAGCAGAATGGGTTTATGGGACTCAAGGGTTGTTGGTTGTAGCCTATTACAGGGCAATGGCATAAGCATTTCTCAGGGTTATCAAGCAGTGGCAGAAGCAGCCTCTGTGGACAAGTCTGCACTGTTGGCACTGGATTTATGACCCAGATATCTTTTTCTGGGAGGACCCAAACCCTCAGACCAACCATGACCTTTCCATTTGATAATAGGCAAATTTATTGATACACAGTGATAACAGAAAATAATAATACAAACACTTCTACATAACTATGCATCCTAAGGCTGTCATCAAAGTCAAGGAAAGTCTGGCCAGGACGCAAACTTCACTCTGAGGTTCTCTCTTAAATATCAGATCTCAGCAGCCTGGAGGTTGAAGTCCAAGGCCCACCGCCTCCCCAGTGGGGTGGATGAGACCTGCTAGTGATATGCCCTCTGTCCATGGTGCCTCAGGTTCCCCTCTGGGGACTCCTGTGTCCATATGGGCCCATGCTGCTGTGTCTCAGGGACCCCTCTTGGGGACTAGGACCCTTTGTTGCTCTGAA
>NW_017729027.1:36043093-36043769 GCF_001723915.1 Gavialis gangeticus
AGGTTGAAGTCCAAGGCCCACCGCCTCCCCAGTGGGGTGGATGAGACCTGCTAGTGATATGCCCTCTGTCCATGGTGCCTCAGGTTCCCCTCTGGGGACTCCTGTGTCCATATGGGCCCATGCTGCTGTGTCTCAGGGACCCCTCTTGGGGACTAGGACCCTTTGTTGCTCTGAAGTCTCTGCTTTTGTATTCTTTTCCCCTCCTGATGACTCTTTATTGAGGGCTATCACCGATTGGTCTCTCTGTGGCCATCATCATACTGTCTACATTCTGTCCTATCAGCATATTCCTTTGTGTCTATTCCCCCAAAACTGTAACTCTCAGGCTCCCCACTCTTGGGCTTTGTGAGGTGGTGCCACCTTATCTTATGTTATGGAACAGTGTGATATATGCCCACAACTTCCCAGGCTACGTGGATATCCATTGGCCTTGTTGTGTTAGATACCCTGTCTGCCTTAAAGGCTGTAAGAACTGTGTGACTAGCCCTTTAAAAATCAATTTACCTTTGCTACCACCCTGGACTATTGTTCTAATGCAGATATATTTACCTACAAATCAATTCCCAAAAGCAAATCTCTAAATACCATTTTCTAGCCATCATACACAAGGGAGGGGCCAGCAGGGAACGGTATGCTCAGGGGCAACCAGCACGGGTTCATCAGCAGCAGGCCCTGG
>NW_017729027.1:36044137-36056037 GCF_001723915.1 Gavialis gangeticus
ATCTTGTGGCCTGTTATAAACTGGTTAGGGGGGATCAGCAGGCGCTGGGGGAGTCCCTGTTCCCCCGAGCGCCGCAAGGAGTGACCAGGAACAATGGTCACAAGCTGGCGGAGGGAAGGTTTAAGTTGGACATCAGGAGGCGTTACTTCACGGTCAGGGCAGCTGGAGTCTGGAACCAGCTTCCAAGTGAGGTGGTGCAGGCTCCCACCCTGGGGGTTTTTAAGAGGAGGTTGGGTGACCACCTTACTGGGGTCATTTGACCCCAGTGCTCTTCCTGCCATGGCAGGGGGTCAGACTAGATGATCTGCTCAGGTCCCTTCCGACCCTAGAAAATATGAAACTATGAAGGTACATCAACGTGCCTTAGCCTAGTTTACTGCAGTATGGGCATGCATCTACACATGTGCCTTTACTGCACAGTAAACTAGGATAATCATGACTAAATTTGATACCTGCAAATGCAAGTGTCAGATTTAGTCATAATTAGTTAACACACAGCAACGCAAATGTAGATGCGCCCTGGTACTAAGTTTAGTGCCAGGTCAGCTCAGCTACTAGGGGTCTGGCTTGAGCCCAGCCCCAGGGCTCCTGGCTGGGAACCTCTCCTGCCCCAGGCTGGGCTGCCTTTCTAACAGCCCCTAGCTGCAAGCTATAGGAGCCAGCAGCCATTTTTTGCCCTGGGGCACACTTTACAGGCAGCCTGAAAGAGCCTGTCACCTGCACAGAAACACTGCAGGCCCTGTGTAACCCCCCTGGACAGGTTACAGGAAACCTCCACCAGTCCTGTCCCCTATCCAGAGCTGCTGCTTGTCCACACATGAGTGTTATAAGGGCCTACAGCCTGCTGCACCCCCTGCCCAGCCCTGAGATCTCCCCAGAGTGCTGGCTGGCTCTCTCTGGCAGCAGAGCCAGCACCTGCTCCCTGCTGCTGCTCACCTCCAGCAGTGTCTCCTGTGTTTGCAGGTGTTATGGCACACTGCCTCTGCTGTGCAACTCCCAGTCCCTGGCCATGCCCCTGTCCTGAGCATGGCTGGCCACTGTCCAGAGCCAGCCGAAGAGGGACAGCCATGCAGGAGCCCAGAAAGCCAGTGCAGGAAGCATCACCACCATGGCATTGTCATTCTCCCTGGTGAGATCTGGCTTTGCCCATATACGCACACCCATACCTTCTACCCAGACCCCCGAATGGAGCCTGGAGAAGGTCGGTAAACTTGTAGCACTCTGGGGTGATGTGGTGATGCAGAGGCAGTTCACACAGGGTGGATACTTAAACACCCATATTTATGAGACCCTGTCTGGTGGCACGCGGGACTGAGGGCACTCCTGGATGGTGTGGCAGTGTCTCGTAAAGGTCAAGGTCTTGTGGGCACAGTGAGTGGCCATGACTAACCACAATTGTCAGTCTGGTCTTGCCCACAAGACTATATGCTTCATGTGGAAGCTGACCAGGATTTTGGCATCCCAGGAACCAGGCCACACTCCTTCAGTGGTTACAGCAGAGGTGGCCTGTCTGAGTTCCCATCCCGCCCTGACCCCTCCAGTGACATGTCACCAGAGGAGGGGACATCAGGTATTCAGCACCCAACCCTGTCCACCTCCCTGGCTGTTGCATCCACTGGCAGTTTGGGGAGCCAAGGCCAGTGGCTGCCTCGACAACTCTGCAGCCCCAGACCCCACCATGAGGAGTGGCTGGCCATGTCAGCATTGGCTGCCACCGGTGCCAGCTCCTCCCTGGGGTGGGGCCCTGGCCATGCACTGGCCCACTACACATCATGGGCTGAGGACACTGGGTGTAGCTAGTCACCATCGCTGATGGGGAGGCCTATGCTGAGCCACCATCCTTGCCAGCCCCAGCAATGTGGTAAATCCTGCACTGTGGGGAGGGCTCTCCCAGCTCCAGTCCCTGCCCCTGCCCCTAGCCCTTGCCCCCTCCTCCCCACCTGGCCTGCCCACACTCCCCCTGTAAGCCTTCCAAAGCATGCAGAGAGGTGTGGCACAGTTAAAAAATTGAGCAGCCCATATCCCTGCAGCTGGGTGGGGATGGGCCTCTCACACCCCAAGGAAGGCATCAATGCCAGCGGCAATATCCTCCTCAGCAGCTGGGGGCATGGATGTGTAGCACTACCACAGGTAGCCCTCCAAGTAGTGGCCCAGGCTTGCTCCCTGCACCATCATAGCTCAGGGTCCCAAACCAAGAGTGCAGACACACCTAGGACACCAGGAGGATCAGCAGCAGCAGGGTGTAGTGGCTCGGGCCCCCCTCAGACTGCACAAACAGCCCATCATGCACTGCCCAGGGTACACTCAGGAGGAGAACCCTTGGGGTGCAGTGTTGCAGCATGTTGGGGGCCAGCCCTGGGCACCTCCCTGGAGAGGTCCCCACCAGGGAGGGCAGAGATGCAGCCAACCCCAGTTGTCTGGGCACTGGCAACACATAGGGTTGCACCAGGTGCATGTGTACTCCCTGAGCTTGGTGGTGCACCCCCTCAAAAAAATCATTGCCGACACTGCCAGTGGCGCCTGCAGGTGGTCACCACTCACCACCCCCTTTGCTGCTGACACCACAAGCAGTGTATGCGGGCAGTCCCTGCTTGCCGCTGGCCACCGCTGACGCTGCCAGCAGCATCTGCAGGTAGTCGCCAACCACCAGTCGGTGCTTGCCACCCACCCACTCCCCGCTAACACCACTGCAGCTGCCTGCAGGAGCTCCCCGTTCACTGCCACACCCCCTTCGCCACCACTGCCACCTGCAGGTGGTCACCGTGCCCCCCCCAGCCTCCAGGGGCACGTGGTGCTAATGTGTCTGGGAGCCCTGCACACCTCAAGCCCAGGTGCCTTGGACTGGGCAGCAGCTCAGTAGTGTGGCTGGCCTTCAGAGGCAGGGCAGGGAGCAATGTCTGGAGTGAAAGCAACATGTGCTGCCAGCAGCATGACCTATCCTGCCCTTGGAAAGGAACAAGGGAGGCAAGCTGCCTGTAGCTAGCACCCAGCAGGTCACTGGTCCCAGGGGAGTAAGCAGTGATAGGGGACTCGGCTGGTGGTTGCCTGGGCCCAGGCCTACCTGGCCTGACTTACCAGGGTCCCTGGGCACCCATGCATGGCCAATCCCTGAGTTGAGGCTGGGCAGTGCACGGCCCCCGGTGCAGAGCATCTTTTGTCTGAAATGTTGCAAACTCTCACAAAAGGCTCCTGTCACTTGCCTTTTCAGTGCCAACATCTTGATGTGGGGGACAGCCCACTGGCTTCAGTGGGAATATGGCCTCCACCGCACCATAACCCAGTGCTGGAGCCCACTGCATGCACTGGCTGTGCCAGCAGCGGGTGCGCAATTGGACCTGCCTGCTCCAATGGCTGGTGGAGCTGGCAGAGGGGCAGAAGGCATGGGCATAGGCCTGGTGGGCAAAAGATATTGCCAGGGAGGAAGGATTTCAGGCTGTGCTCCTGGCCCCAGAGTGAGAAAGCCTGCGGCTTCTGCTTGAGCAGATTGCCATCAACCGTTAGGCAGCAGAGATCATAGACAATGACCATCCTGTCCTAGACACTGTTCTGGGCTTGGCAGTTGCATGCATGCCTCCCACTGCCCAGCCCCTGTTCCTGGCCCCACAGGCCTCCTGGCAACCAGCCCCTGCCTCAGCTCCACAGCCACCTGCCTGGGTCCAACCCCAGTGCTCACCCCAAAGCCTTGTGCTCAAGAATCCAGAAGGGACAGTTGCAGCACCACAAGGGAATGCTTGCACTTCCATTGGGCAGCCAGAGGGGGAGCCACCCACCCCAGAGCAGCACCAGCTGCCCTCGCCTGGTGGCCACTGCTGTTGCCACTGGAGCTCATGCTCCCACCACCAGGCTGCCTCTGCCCAGCATGCCTCTTCTGCTCAGGCATCCCTGAATGCCTCTCCCTGGGCCTTACAGACATTGTCCAGTGTGCATGCTGTGAAAATAACCTCAGGGGAGGTTTCTCTTGGCCACCTGAAGGCAGGCCAGGTTAATTTGTGGCATCACTGCTAAAAAGGTTGGGCCCCTTTTATTATACTACTTGTGGTTCTGTTCTTCAGACTGTATGCAGAATTTCTCCAAACATTTGTTTGAATGTTTTGGCAGTTTGGCTGAGTGAGGAATATGGGGAAAAAAACCTTGGATTGAAATAGCTCTGGAGCTGGAAAGTCACGTCAGGAGTGGATTCAGGGGAGTGGAATGATGTAGTTGCCAGCTCCTCTCCCCTCCCCTCTCCCAGCTTAACTCTTTCTCCTCCCAAATGTTAAAAGCAGCTGCTGAATGAGGCAGCTGCATTTCTATATAGGCAGGGCTAGACTTTATGGTTCATTGCCATCTCCCTGATTCAGACTAATCTCTCTCTGCTCTACAGGTGCTAATGACTTTCTATGTGTTTTTATGTTCTGCCAAACAAGCTATCCTTCTTCTGCAATTTGGCTGTTAGTCATTCCTTGTAATGTTTCTCTGTTTCATAGCCCACCACTTCAATTTAGGTAAACCCCCATTTTGTCTACACACACCCAGTGGTGGCAGATGACAGCACAACAAGCAATGGTCTCAAGTTGCAGCAAGAGAAGTTTATGTTAGATATTAAGAAAATCTTGCTTTCATGAGGACAGTAGTAAAGCTTTGGAACAGATTACACAGAGGAGCTACAGACTCTCCATCCCTGGAGGTTTTTAAGACCTGGCAAGACAAAGTCTTGGGTGAGATGATATTGTTAGGGAAAATCCTGCTTTGAGCAGGTGGTTGAACTAGGTGACCTCCTGAGGTCCCTTCCAACCCTAATTTTGTATGATTCTAAAACTGCTCCAACATTAATCCCCACTTTATTTGGGATAAATGTCAGGGTGATTTAATGTACTGATGTTGCTGATGTTGTACTGCAGTACATCAGGGTGTACTGATGTTGTACTGATGTAGCTACAGGATCATGTCAGGGTGTACTGATGTACTGATGGTGCTACAGGATAAATGTCAGGGTGATTTAATGTACTGATGTTGCAACAGGATCATCGTGAAACAATGACTGCATGCTTCCAAGCAGCAACTCCTTCTCCCCTTTTAAACCATCTAACATATATGTTTGTCCATAAACTTTGTCTATGGGATTTTAGAAATGCCACCTGGGACAATGCTCTCTAAACAGAGTAAGTATATGCCATCAAGCATTTTTCTCATTTACCTAATTTAAGAACAAATGTTTCAAAAGCTTTTTATGTTTGGAAGGGTTCAATTTTGCTATGCCAGGTTTTTTTGACAATTGTATCACTTGAGATGTAAATGCCAAAACTAACAAAGGGATATTTTGTGAAGGTTCTAAAAGTAATCAAGTTCCCACTGCACAAAGAAAAAGAAAAGAAAAGAAACAACAGGAAGTGCTGTTTACTTATATGTATTTCCCAAACTCAAAGTTTAAGCTTTACAGAAGTTATAATGCTATGGAAGTATAAGTGTGAATGAGAAATGCATTAACTGTCATAACAGAAAATTCCTTGAAGCAGACATTAATTCATAGGATTTCATTGTTTTGAAGTCGCATATCAGTGTGAAAGAGTTTACCAGTTTATTATTGACATAACAGCCCACTCATTAAAAAACTTTACAAATTCTGCCAAGTGATGAAAAGTCATAGCTCAGTTTTGCCTCTAGTCACTTAAATACCTAATGTGTAACAGAAGTCATTACATTGTATACTTAAACAGAAATTCTCTCTACTTGGCCACCCAGTTTCCGGACTACATTGCAGTATAGTTTACTGTTCAGCTGTGGAGAAAATTCAGCACAAGACTAACACTGATGTACTAAAACTTTCAGTCTCTTGTAAGAAACATGATAAGAATATTTTAGAAATAGAACAAACTGAGTACAAAGAAGTGTCTTCCAAAAAATCACATCAAATTCCATGATAGGTTAAAGCCACAGTCAAACCATAGCTCAAAGAGTAGGGCAGTTATATTTAAATTAGCTATGAAGCCCTAGCTTCCAAAGAGTAAGTGATCAAAACAAAGGTTTTATCTTTTAGAATGTAACTATTTCATAATAATGTAATACTTAAAATTATGATATTTTTTAATTAATTCAACTGCCTCTACAATTCCTTTGGACAAGAAATAGATAGTGTAACATAATATAGAAAATGGCAGAATGCGGTGAGAGGAGCAAAAGAGAAATCTGCTGCCAGGGAGGATACTGTAAAATGTCAAGTAATATCAAATTGATTTTAGAAAGTTAAATAGACCAAAGCCAGTCATAGGAAACATTAACTGCATTCTCCAAGCTTAATATAAACTAAGATGAATGCCTTAATTGGACATAGTATTACAACCAGTTGGAATCTATTGAAAATTACTAATGAAATGTAGAAGTAATTGTAATAAAAATACAAACATTGACATCTATTTGTGCTGCTGCAAATACACACCCCTGCTCATGTGAACATGGCCTCAAAACCACAACACTTCAAACAATTGTGATTCAGTTCCCAATCAGTGACATTTCGGAACATTTCAGTTGTGATATGTGTCCACAACTTAATGTCACCTTGGGAGAATCATTCAGCTGCCTGCTCCTCCACCTCTGTGTTTGTCCCAGCACAGGCCACTTTGGTGTGCATTGCACCACTTTATTTTTTCAGGGTTTTTTTTTTTTTTTCTACCAGGAAATCCCTGTAGTAAATTTTGCCCCAGTACTGTAAATCAACAGTGCCACGCACAATTTAACGTGCACCATATGTGGCTTGCGGTGCTTCAAAGGGGTTTGTGGCACTACTAACTGAACATGCCTGCATGTCTGGATCCAGCCCAAGGGTGAGAATGAGCACCCAGCCCAGCATGCCTAACTCTGGCTGAATTGGTGAGGGGGGTCAATGCTTCCACATATGCTCTAGGGGGAGAGGCTTAGAAATCGCTTCACCACCCAAGGGCATAGAAAAGAAGGGAGGGGATTATGGAGAACAGAGTGGGGTTGAGGGAAGAGGAGTCTCACCTGATCGGGACTCTCCTTAGGTGGCAGCTGCTACTACTGCAGCTGCTCCTATAGCAGCCTGGGCTCAGGCTCCTGCAGCTGAGAAACAGGCAGAAGAACAGGCTCCCTGGGGGATCCCCATAGTTCCCTGTTCTTCCTCCCCATCCCTGGTTCTCTTGCCTATTCCCAGCCACCCTGCATGGGCAAGGTAGCCATTCCACCCCCCATCTCCCAAATACACTGCTGGATGCAAGGTCTGTGCCGGCCCAGCTCCTATGGCCAGACAGAGCAGAGCTGTATCTGCCATGGCAAAAACTCCTGGAAGGAGGGGGCCATATTATATATAGCCCCCTCTAAGTTGACACCCAGGGTTGTGCCCGGCTGCCCCCAGCTCTCCCAGGTATGCTACTGATTTGGAGTTAGAGAAGGCGGGAGATCCATACTTGGGGGAAATTTCATTTTTCTGAGTTCCCTTCTTTTGTAAACAGGAGTTCAGTAAAGATCAATAACCTGCAGACAACCAAAGTTTGCAGTATGCATGCCTAAATTGGGGAGGGTGGGGGGAAGCACCTAGAGACACTCTTTATGGTTCCCAGGGATGGTCAGGTGGGGAGGTGCATCTGAGTGGGGAGTGAAGACACAGCTGGTTGTTAGGATAGCTTTTATTGAACAAGAAGCGCAAGCAAGCTCATTGATAAAAGTGTCAATTAAGGGGAATAAAAAACAGTGGTATTCTAGCTGTTTACCAGAGCAATGAGTTGGAGCAGTGTGTATGTGGAGGGCAGGGGAGATAGAGGTGAGGACAGTGTAGGATTCCTGGAAGATCAATCAGACCAGTGTCATAAAACACTTGGTATCCACACAGCATTGAACCAGTACCAAAATAGCACTTTACTTTCCACATATACTTTTAAACCAGCCTAGGTTTAAACCAATTTAACAGGCTTGTATGTATCATTGCTTTGGGTTTAAACTGTTCTAAGCATTATGCACGTTTATTATTCAGAGCATTTTACAGAAAAGAATGGGCCTGAACCCAGATTTCCCAAGGTATAGATGGAATCTAGATTGCTGAACCATCCTTCTTCATGTGCCTGTTTAAGTTAGGATGGACATCTTGCTATTAGAAAAGAATTTAGCCTTTCTGTTCATTTTGCCCATTCTTTCTTATTTTCATAAGCGGTTCTAAATGTACTCCGATTAGAATCTTAGTTTGTCAGACTTGCCAGTAGGTTACAAATATAATCTGACTACTTTCTGATCTATGCTTCCAAGTTGGTCTGCTTAAAAAATATATTAAAACATTTACTGGCCACTTCCAGATGAGAATGAATGTTTGTTTTGCTGTACTTTTGTTTTGCCGTGCTCCGGCACACAGCAGATTACCACAGGTGTGGTAGGGGAGGCTGGGGCCAGCAACTGTGCTGGCCCCAGCAGCCTTACCTGGGTCCTGGGAGCCTAGGGGAGCTGTAGCTGCAGTGCTCCTACAGCTGGGAGCCTGGTCGGCAGCTGCAGCATGGCTCTGGCCAGTCAGGCTCCAGTTTTGGGCGGTATGTCCTGCCATCACATGCACCACTCCATTTGGCATGGGGTTTTTTGACCCAGAGATCTCCTGGGGTCAAATCCCCTCCCCCCCTATGCTGCAAGGTAGAAGCACAGGGCACACCTGCATGTGTGGTGTGTAGCACATCCCGCTCATCTGGACATGGCCATTCTGTTGTAAATTAAATACAGTAAGTACAATGAGAACTAAATAAAAGATGCTCACTTCCTACAGGTCCTTCCTTATAAGGTCCTTCCATCATGGGTTTAGGGTTTGGGTACTGCTTCAATATTTATTTTTACTTTAAGGTGGTAACGCTTTTAATCTCTGAATGAAGATTTGATATACTGTACAGAGATTTCTGAAGACTTACATATACAGACATTTAGTTTCTCCTGGGAGAGTCACTAGTCTCCCAAGACAAACCATGAATGTACAGATGTTCAAGATTTTTCTCCCAGAAGGAAATGGCCCCTCCAGGGGAAAAACAACCCAAGAACAACTAGCATTAAATCAGGCCCAGGGCTGTTTCTCCTTGGAGAGCAAATGTCTGTACATGTTCTCTTTTAGAAGAAGTCATAATACAGTCCTCCAACATCCCAAGGTGCTTTGCTTTCCTACTGGGAGAACAAAGCTGGGAGAATTCTTCCATATTATTTACATGTGTATGCACAGTCTTATACAGAATTTGCAGGTCTTTTTTTAAGATGATACAGCAAAAAAGACATGTTAACTTTACTCATACTGTAAACAGTAGTTATATTTGTGAATAATTACAATTGCTAGTATGGCAATCAAATGAATAAGAGAATCAAATTGAATTCCTCAGGTACAGGTAAAATATCACTTCAGAAAAGGGAAATATTAAAGAAAAGGAACTGGTTTGATTTTTTTTTAGGAAATATTTTTTTCATGGAAAAACCTAGTTTGTTAACGCTTAATTTGGAAAGATTTCTTTGTCCAGGAAATTCTGCTGAAGACCAAACCAGCACAAAATAATCAACAGTATAATGGTTAAGGCAATCATCCAGAACATTGAAAACTGAGCTTCAAGCTGTGATCTGTATTAGAGCAAAGACCTGAACCTGTGTCTTATATTCCAGGTGAATGCCCTTACCTCCATGCTATTTTTGGCTCATTTTTTCTGGGATTCTTGTGGAAAAACTTCAAAAATCTTTTCATTTCATTCAAGGCAAAACAGGAAAATGTTTTAAATGTCATCAAGCTAATGGAGTGGGCAAATCACCCAATTATATTTTGCTCTACCTTCTAATGGTTGGAAACCTGAAAAAGAATAGCAATAGTAGCAACTATTAGGAAGTACTGATAATGCAAATGTGTTCTTACTATTAAGAAAATTGAATAGGGGAATGCAGGAGCGCCCCTACCCCTTATTAAAGAGGGAGGGAGTGACTGGCCCTCTCCAACCCATGAGACAAACTAATGCAGACAGGGAATCCTGAAAAAAATGGCTGCTTAACCCAGGTGCAAGTAGTGACTGACAGGCCTGGGGTGGAAGTGGAAGGTTGGGTGACCCAGGGAGGCACTTATAAGCACAAGCCCAAAGCCAGAGGGGCAGTCTAGCCATAGGAGCTGCAAGAGGCAGAGCTCCAGGCAAAAGCTGGGCTGGGCAGCCCAGAGGAAAGACTCAGCGCTTCGGTGGAAGAAACCTTTTATCCTGAACTGGGAGCAGATTAGTACCTCGAGCCCTTTGGGCAAGGGCTTCTGCAGGGCAAAATTAACACATTTGGTTTGGAGCAGACACTCATGTTTTCAGTTTTCATTTAAACCAGAGGACCAGGCTGTGGCCATACGGGCGGAGGCCACTAAGCGGTATGCCCAGGGCACCCCAGATCATAGGTGTTGTTGTTGGCAGAAGGACTCTTTGTTCCCCCTGCCTGGCTTTTACTTTATGGTTAGGGCTGCCAGGCTGTCGAATGGGCTCCCAAAGGAGGTGGTGCTCTCCCCTACCTTGGGGGTCTTCAAGAGGAGGCTGGATAGATATCTTGCTGGGGTGTTATGACCTCAGCACTTATTCCTGCCCAGGGCAGGAGGTCAGACTTAATGATCTGTTCAGGTCCCTTCTGACCCCAGAAACTACAAAACTATGACAGACAGCAGAGACTGAGGGTGCAAGGCCAGAGCCCACTGAGGGGTGAGATATGGGGCCGGGGGCCTAGAGCCACAAGGGCATAGCCAGAGCTAGGGCCCAGGAGCTTGTAATCCTTACTCTAGGTGGGCCTGGCGTCCCCTGTGTCAGGTGGGACAAGGCCGGAGGCTTCAGCCCAGACAAGGACCTATCATCCATAACCTCAAGGGGCAGCCTCCTTGTCAGTTTATAACACCAAGGCATAACAGGGTGGGCCCCTGGGAAGCCAAAGGAAATGACATCCTGGGGCCCAGATGGTGGCCAGGAAAGGTGGGTTTGCCACTTTAGCACCCACCTCATTACAGTGATATAACTTTAAGCTGCCCAAAGTTTCAGGTGATAATGTGTGGACAATCTAGGAGTTAACAGCTCCAGAAGCCACCTAAAATTAATGTGTTACAAAGCCATGAGTCACCAGTACATTTTTATGAGCTCCTGTTCTATCCTGACATTTTAAATGCAGTAGCTGATATTTGCCAACTTTGATATATTTAGAATTTTTGGGGAAGCAATTAGGCAGTACCGAGGTTCTAAAATGTGCAACTGTGCCAAAATGCATTGTGTACCTGAAATGATTATATACATAGCTATCTACCACCTTGGATTAAGAAGATGCAACCTTTACATAAGGAAATGAGGCATCTCAGATAAATAGCCATGTAAGTGATGGTAGGCTATACTGAATTGGGAATGGTTGTAGCATTATGATTGGAAACAACAGAAGCACATTTTTCTGGAATTTATTATTCAAAGTGCAGACACGGGATAACCTTGTAGAGTTCTTCCATCATGATCTTCAGGTTTGGGTACTGCCGCAATCCTTATTTTTACTTTAGGTTAGTAACCCTTTTAATGCAGTCTCAAGCCCAAATAGGGCAAAATTAGAGTTGGCTGTGTGCAGAGGAGAAAATACTCCTAAGAAAAGGTACAGCAGACTTGTTTCTATTGCATGCTTGAAGAATCCTCTCATATTCCTGATGTATAATGCTGTTTTATAGAGGCTATAATGGTGGTTTCTTTGTTTAATGCAGTCTTACAGCTACACAACACAATCTGGACAAGAGAAGGCTGAGAGGGGATTTAATAACAGCCTCCAAGTACCTGAAGGGGGGTTCGAAAGTGGATGGCGCTAGACTGTTCTCAGTGGTGGCACATGACAGAACAAGGAGCAATGGTCTCAAGTTGCAGCAAGAGAAGTTTAAGTTAGATATTAGGAAAAACTTTCTCACTAGCAGGGTAGTAAAATACTGG
>NW_017729027.1:36061037-36065939 GCF_001723915.1 Gavialis gangeticus
AGGGGATTTAATAACAGCCTCCAAGTACCTGAAGGGGGGTTCGAAAGTGGATGGCGCTAGACTGTTCTCAGTGGTGGCACATGACAGAACAAGGAGCAATGGTCTCAAGTTGCAGCAAGAGAAGTTTAAGTTAGATATTAGGAAAAACTTTCTCACTAGCAGGGTAGTAAAATACTGGAACAGGTTACCCAGAGACTCTCCATCCTTAGAGGTTTCTAAGACCTAGCTAGATAAAACCCTTGGCTGGGATGATATCCACACCCTGCAGAGCTCCTGCACTGAGGCACCGTGCACCTCAGCCAGCCACTCCCCAACTGGCTGGGGTGCAGTGCACCTCAAGACTGGGGAGCAGACAGCCCTCAGCCTAGGCATTACTGGGGAGCAGCTGGCTGGGATGCAGGGTGCCTCAGCATGGGGGCTCTGCAGGGCATGGAGACAGGGGAGCAGGCAATTGCCTGCTGGCTGGGGCACAGAGTGTCTCAGCGTGGGGACTTCCTGCTGGCTAGTCCACACTGAAGCATCCTGTACCCCAGCCAGCCCCCCTTGCAGCACACGGAGCAGCGGGATAATGTGTCCTGCTGCAAAGTGCGCAGGCAGGGGTGTGCACTGCGACACGAAGTAGCAGCACAAACACTCACCCCGTTCATGTGGACATGGCTTTGAAGGTCAGAACCACAGCACTTCATATAATTGTGAACCAGTTCCCACTCAATGACATTTGGGAACATTTCAGTGGTGATATGTGTCCACACCTTAATGTCACTTTGGGAACATTATTCAGCTACTCTGAACCCATTTTTCATCTCTAACAAAGAATAAACAGGACTTTATTTCCCATGGATGTTGTGAAGATAAATGCATCCTCAAGATGGTGAGGCAATTGATCTACATAGGTATTTATATGGCCTACACTAAGATAGACCGATGGAAATTCTTCTGTGAACAATGCTGCAATATGACTGCACACTTTAGGATAAACACTCTGACATGCTGACTACTTAAAACCTTTATCCCAAATAAGAAAGTGGCTCAGTAACAAAGAAATCTTGGTACAAGGCTCTGATCAGTATTGTGATCATTAGTATACATGACCCACATACGTATTCACATACTGACTGAAACCTTTATACCAAATAAAGATACAAGTTCTGAATAGAACATTAAAGATAAATATTGCTAAAATATTCTGGTCTATCTTTGATTATTCAGTGTATGTGACTTACATGCATAATATAAGTTCAAATATTCAGATTGAAGCCTGTTTGTTAATGGATTGTTCTGAAGACAGGATGCATACAACATTCTAATTAATGTGAAATTTTTGAGGCAGTCTTGCAGATGTGCATGTCATACATTTTTGTTTTCTTTAGGTCAAAATGATCCAAATTGTGCATTTACAAGAGAGACGGAGGAAATACAGGAAATGTTACGATCTATGATCTTTCATTGTAAAAACACACACAAAGCTTAACTCTCCATCAAAGTTATTAAAATAACACAAAGGAAGGGGAAAAAAGAACTGAAAGAGCATAGGTGCATTCAGAAGAATAGCTGAAGTAGGGTATTTTACATTTAAATGGGTTAAAATGACCCTAAAAAAAACTATTAATTTTTAAATCTGCTTTCTACCTTCAAGATCATAAATAGTGTGTCATGGAAAGAAGGATTTATTTATTTTTACAGTTGAAAAATATACCTAGTAATTTTATAGAAGATGAAGTATAGAACCAAGCCAAATACCCTGCAGACTCTAAAAATAGGACAGCAAAATCTACTTTACAGAAATGTTAAATGTTTTCAGTTGATCTCCAGTAAAAGTGTGTACCCTTCCCCTGTAAAAAAGGACTGTAGCTTTGGAGTGGTATTAAAACAAATGCTTAAATGAGTAGAATACAAACCTAAATTGGTTAAGCTTTCAACTAGGCATGAACAGATTGTATAGTGTTTACATGAACATCGTTTATTTGAAGAAGTGAAGGAAGTTACCTGCCATGAAACTCTGACTGACACCAACCTGGTCGCTTTTCAAATGGGCATTGTAGAGTGTGAATGGCTGTCATTTTTCAGCTAAATGACACAGCAGGTAGTGTGCAAAGCAAGATAAAATATTGCTGTGGTGTATAGATAAAGACAAAATAATCAGTTAGTGAAGATTTCTATTCCTTTATAAGTCTCACTGTATGTTACCCAAGAAGAAAATGGCCAACATCATACAAATATTCAGCAGAATCCATATACACTCAGCACAAAAGTATTATAATGCTGTCCTATGGTTTCTTCCACAATAGTTTCCAAGCACTTGTAAAGGTGAAATCAATGTGTACCAAGAACACTATCTTCTTTTACTCTCTACTACTTCCACCTCAATTACTCTCAATCATTGCCCAGCAATTCATACCTGGCTACTCTTTTGTCTATCCCTCCTAGGATAACAGATCACAGCTTCATTACTTATAACAAAATCATAGGCCCTTTCTTGAAGATTTTACAATATAAGATAAGAGAAAATGAGTAGATTCAAGAAACAAAATAGGGAAGCAACAGGTAATCATAGACAGTACTGGATAACATGAAAAGCTGTTCCAGAACACCCAGGACTATATTCATAACAAGGTATTTCTGGCATCACAACCCCCTGCCTAACCCTGAATTAATTTGATGCCTACATTTCTATTGGTATAGTCTATTAGGTGGCCAAGTTTCTGATGTAGGCCTTGTGCACAGAACTTAAATCCTGATTGTGTGGAGCAGTTTTGTGCCTCATGAAAATTCACAAAATCACTGTTTCCCCTTCTCTCTTTCCAGTGGTGCTTGACTTTGTAGGTATACTCAAAGCAGTTCTTATTGCATACACAAAATGGAGAAGGTAGCCCAACACAACAGCCCAGCTGTCACCTAGGATGTAAGAGGCCCAGACTCAATGTCCAGCTCTACCTGCCATAGAACCTGGATGTGCTGTTTCTAAACTATCCCAGAAACATGCCTTTCCAGCCTATGCTTGAAAATCTCCAATAAATGACTTTCTGAAACTAGTCTAGTCTGCTTGTTCTATTCTCCTATGGTTTTTCCTGTTAAGAAGATTTTTCCCCCCACAGTTCCTCTATATTTGCTACAGTTTTATTTCTATTACCTCTTATCTGCCTTCTGCTCCAGGGAACAGAGCTGTATTCCCTCTTCATAGTAGTATTTCAAATCTATTTTCTTTCACACCACACAGACCTTTTTTCCACAATCCAGTTGCTGGAATTGGGATGTGCATTATAAGCAAGGAAATATGGTAACCACAGTTTCTGTTGCTTAAACTTCTGCTGGATGAAAATTAAAAGAATGAAATTAACTTCTGCTGGATGCAAGTTTTGCAGGCAAAGCACAGGGAGCAGAACAATGAGCTGGCTCAGCTCCCTAGCTGCTGCTACTCAGTTACTGACTGAAAGGAAAGCTCTTTTTTTCTTCATTTTTTTTTTCAAAAACAAGGTGTATATCTTAATCCAGGGTGTGTTGCAGACAAGAAAATTTAGTATTTGAAAACTGCTTTCATGTCCCCCTTTAATCTCTTTTTCTCCAGAATAATATACAGTACCCATTTATCTCTACCTTGCCTCATAAAACTGCACTACAAGCCCTCTATCATCCTTAAATGCCTGCTGGTGAGCTTAGGCAGCTCAACATGCTGGCTTTTCTGAAATCCCGTTCTTACACACCTGTCTATCCCCATGCATTGTATAGGGAGCATAGGCACTGGAGTTGTAAACTCTAGCAGGCAACATGTCACCTAAATGTTAAGTTTTGCAATGCTGAATACTGTGATACCTTTTCCTTTGTAAATCTGTCAGATATTTGGAGGTCTGAGGCCAAGGAGAGTTAGAAAAAGGAACCTAAAAGAACAATGAGGTAACTTGACAGTGTCTCTGGAAAAGCTAATGGCAAATAATTAGCTGATGCAATATGTGGCTAAAAGGCTGTAGAAGCAGACAATTATTGAGTAGGGATATGAACATTACGGTGCTTCTACATATAGCTCTGGTGCATTGGAGTGCTGTGTCTAGTTCTGGTGCCCACAATTCCAGAAGGACATCGAGAAATTGGAGAGGGCTCAAAAGATAGGCATGGGGAGAATTAAAGATCTGGAAAACCTTCCTTATAATGAGACATTCAATGATTTGGATCTATTTAGTTGAATCAATAGGTATTTTAGGGGAGACTTGATTTCAATGTGTGACTACTACAAGGAAAACAGATAAAAAGGTATTTTTAATCTAGCATACAATATATAAAAAGAGCCACTGGCTGAAATTTGAATCTTGACCAAACCAGCCTAGAAGTAAGACAAATTTGTAGTGGTAAGGGTCATTAATCATTAGAACAACTATTTACCTGGGTGGTTCTGCTAAGATTTTTACAGTGCAGTTTTCTAATCTATGAAGAATCACCACATGGACCATTATGCCTATGAAGAGTTCCTCTTAAGCCATCTAGTTCATATGTGGTGATAAGGGCTCACCTGCATATAGAATTGTCTCTAAATTAGATTGAAAGATATGATACATGTAAAGACAACAGAGTGAGGAAAAACAAGAAAACAATCCATGGGGACCACATCCTTGGAAAGCCTGCTAAAAACAGTGAGTTTAGGGATTCAAGGAGAAAAGAAGGGACATCAAATAGAAAAAAGTGAAGTATGACCTACCACTATATGCAAAAAAATTGGGATTTAGTATAATAAAATGTATATTTAATTCTGGACAGTAAGCTGGGAATAGTGACAGGGTAGATGAGAGAATGTGAGCAGGTGTGTTCCCAAATTGGGCTTAGTTAAAAAAGAGAGCTTTAAACAAGAGACAGGAGTTGCCTCAAATACCTCAATACAAACGCTCGTAGTATGGGAAACAAGCAGGAGGAACT
>NW_017729027.1:36070208-36070660 GCF_001723915.1 Gavialis gangeticus
TAGATGCAGGGGTAGCAGTGGACGTAGTCTTTCTAGACTTTCGGGAGGCCTTCAACACCGTCTCTCACCCCATTCTCATGAAAAAACTGGGGGACTGTGGTGTCAACACCTACACGGTCAAGTGGGTTGCCAACTGGCTGGAGGGCTGCACCCAGAGAGTGGTGGTGGACGGGTCATTTTCAACCTGGAAGGACGTGGGCAGTGGGGTTCTGCAGGGCTCAGTCCTCAGGCCCACACTGTTCAACATCTTCATCAGTGACTTGGACGAGGGGATAAATAGCACCCTGTTCAAATTTGCTGATGACACTAAGATGTGGGGGGATGTGGGCACGCTAGAAGGGAGGAATAGGCTGCAATCAGACCTAGACAGGTTACAGGGGTGGGCGGATGAGAATAGGATGGGATTCAACACCAACAAGTACAAAGTGATGCACCTGGGGAGGAACAACCGG
>NW_017729027.1:36071138-36084686 GCF_001723915.1 Gavialis gangeticus
CATAAGAGAAGGCTGAGGGAGGATCTAGTGGCCTGTTACAAACTAGTCAGAGGGGACCAGCAGGCACTAGGAGAGTCCCTGTTCCCCTGAGCAGTACCAGGAGTGACTAGAAATAACGGTCACAAGCTGGCAGATGGTAAATTCAGATTAGACATCAGGAGGTGCTACTTCACTGTCATGGTGGCTAGTATCTGGAACCAACTTCCAAGAGAAGTGGTGCTGGCTCCTACCCTGGGGGTCTTTAAGACAAGGCTTGACAATCACCTTGCTGGGGTCGTTTGACCCCAGTACACTTTCCTGCCATGGCAGGGGGTTGGACTTGATGATCTGCTCAGGTCCCTTCCGACCCTACTAACTATGAGTTTAAAGATGGTGAACAAATCAAAATAAAGTTAAGTATGAAAGCATTAAAAATATTTACCTATCAATTTATTATAGGACATAAGAATGCTGAGGATTCATTGAGTGAGGTGTTGCATTGCCATCTGTAAAAGACAGTCTCTGCAAGAAAATTTATAATATTAATTTAAGACAAAATTTAACAGGTAATTAAGACAGGTGAAAAAAAGCACATAAGCTGGCAAAAGGATCAGATGATAGTAACACCAAACCCAATGAGAACATACTTCGTGAAATATTGGACTTATATTGATACTGGGAGTGTCTTTTAAAAGCAGTGTTCTCAGAATCAAATAAAGTAAACCTGGAAGGGACCTCACAAGGTTATCTAGTCCAGCTGTCAGATCAAAGCAGGACCATCACTAATTAAACCACTAGTCTGTTCAACCTGCTTGTGAAAATATTTAGGAATGGAGATTCCTCAACTTCTCTAGGTAGCCTACTTCAATGCTTCAATACCTCATAGAAAGTTCCTCATAAACTCCAGCCTACATTACCTCTGCTGCAGTCTGAGGCCATTGGTCCTAGCCCTGTCACCTATGGTCACAGAGACAACCCCATCTCCATCCTTTCTGTAATCTCCTTTTAGGTATCTGAAGACAGTTATTAAACCTTACCTCAAGTTTTTACTTCCCCACACTAAATAACCTTAGTTCTTTTAGTCTTTCCTCATAAGTCTCTCCTCCCAGGCTCCTAATCATTTTTGTTGTTTGGCTCTGGACTCTTTCCAAATTGTTTACATCCTTCTTGAAGCGTGGGACCCAAAACTGGACACAGTGCTCCAGGTGAGGGCTCACCAGTGCTGACTAGTGTATGAGAACCACATCCCTTGATTTGCAAGTAATTCTGTGAATACATCCGAGTAGGCTGTTGGACCTTCTTGCAACAACAGCACACTATTAGCTTCTATGCCACTTATGGCCTACTGAAACCCCCAGATACTTCTCTGCTGTACTGCAGCCTAGTCCAGTTATTCCCTAGTCTGTATTTATGAATGCAATTATTCTGTCCCAAGTGCAGGACTTTCAATTTTACTTGCTGAATCTCATCTAACTGATTGCAGTAGACCACTTCTCCAGTCTATCCACATCATTCTGGATCATAACCCTACTCTCTGGAGAACCTGGAACTTCATTCAACTTGGTTCTTTCTGCAAATGTGCTAAGCATACATTCACTTCCATCATCCAAATCATTAATGAAGATAGTAAACATTACTGGACACAAGACAGACTGCTGGGCAACCCTACCTAATACCTCCTCCCAACTAGAAACTGTGCCATTGATGATTACTCATTTAGTACAATCATCCAACCAGTTATGTATCCATCTTACAATACTTTCATCTAGTCTGTATTTCCTTAACTTGATAATGAGAATGTTGTGGGAGACATTCTTCCCTTGTAGTCACTGCACGCTACTGATTATTATAAGAGGTCAGACTAGATGATCACAATGATCCTTTTTTGTTTTATAACTCAGGGGTGTAGAACCTCTCACCTGTGGGTCAAATGTGGCCCATGGCATCATAGTTATCCAGCCTGTGAGGCTCCCCACTGATTGGGAAACTTGCTAGTAGGGGAGCAGTGACAATAAATATGGCCACCACTCCCCTGCTGCCAAATTCCCAAACCCCAAGCCCTGCACAACAGGTTGTGGCCAGGTAATATCCTTTCTTCACACTCCCATGGCTGGATGAGATTGGGCCATTACCTCTTTCCAGCATGGGACTGAGTTGGGGCTGGATCAAGCCCCCCGCCCCTCCCCTCTGGAGTTGGGCCACATCCCCTTCCAAGCCTAGTTTGGAGATGGGACACAGTCCCTTCCCCTCACAGGGCTTGGCCACATTCCCTTCCCTTGTGTGAAGCCAAGTTGGGGGCTGGGCTATGCCCCCTCCCCATGAAGGGCTGGATTGGAGCTTGGCCACACCCCTTTCTCCCATAGGCCAGGTTGGATCCAGAATGCCCCTTTCCCCCCCTCCACATGGCCAGATGGGGCCCTGCTATGACTGCCTTGTGCCAGATTGGAACCACATGATGGATCTGGGCCACTGATGGCCTGGGCACTCCCCATTCAGTCTGCCAGCCAAAAAGGTTGAATACTGCTGGTATAACTTATGATGGGCTTTATGGGAACTAACTGTATAGGTTCTATGCAATCTAACAGCATGTGTTTCTGTTACATTTCTGCTCAAGCTCATCATTTGTTGAGGTATAGTTATGGTAAAGTAATCATTTTTTGAGGTATCCTTATCTTACCAAAGTAATCTCAGTAGATAGCAGTACTTGCCATCTGGTTAAATTTCAAAATGTTTTTTGTATAATGGATCTCTATAGAAGCACATTTTACTTCTACAGCTTTTCCTTCTCCTGGCCTTCTCTGTCTCAACCCAACTATCTTACTATTAACAGTAACACATGGGAAGCTATGTATTGTAATGTGGGTGGAGCATTAGCCTAATTAGGGTGGACTAACCAGGGCAACTGCCCAGGGCACCAACCTGGGCAAGGGCAAAAAGTGGCTGCTGCCATTAATCATAACTGCTCCAGTGGCAACTGGAAGCGTCTCTGCACCTGTCCCTCAGGCAACCAACTGTGTCACTACATTGATGGAATGGAAGAGAAATTCTCAGGGACATGTCTTCTCAGTAGGACTATAAAAATATTATTCATACTGTATCTGTTATCTGGGCACCCAGTTGGAGACTGGTTGACCTGGGTGTGTAAGTCCTCTTTCAACTTTTGAAACATCTCCCTGGTTAGTTTTCCATTTATCTCTCTGGAGAGTGTGAATGTTTATTCTTAGAAACTAGTCTTCAAACAGAAGCTTAACTATCAAGCTTAATTATCATGTAGCTAGAAGAAGAGGGCCCTGTAACTGATATTATCAACTGTTGTTTCCTTTCACCAGTGATGCCTTTTAAAGAAAAATATAAACTATATGCAATCAGGCTGGAACTTTTTAAAAGATAAAACTGTAGTTCAAATCATTTCCCATTGTTATATTCATTACTATCATACAGTCAGCTTGCATCATTATGTTCTTAAAGATAATTGCTATATTGCATATCCATATCAGAACAAGAAAACAATCAGATATAGCTATTCACTCAACTGCCAACTTCAGGAATGTTAAACAGAAAAAAAAAGAAAATAGTATTGACTAGTAGGCTTCATAAAAAAGTGGGCTTGAGGGTAAGTAGTTCTTCGTGCATAAATGCATACAAATAAAAACAGGAACTTACACACATGCTCCAGGAGTGGGGGGAATGGGGGGTGGGGAGGAGTGGTTTAATTAAAGTGGCTCCAAAAGTCACTCTAATTAAAGCACCTGGAGCATTTTATCTACTGGCACCCCTGTGCTTCAAAATAGCAACAGGGGTGCTTTACCTAAAGCCTGTCTAACACATTTTAGATAAAGCACCCCCACCGCCATTTTGAAGTGCGGGGATGATGATACACAAGACAGGGAGTCTGGCTGGAGCACAGCAATTACCATGCTCCAAGAGACTAGATTCATTTAATCTGCTCCTATGCACTGTAATTACAGTACATCAGAACAGCCTCTACACTCATGTATAGGCACCCAACCTTTGTAGGTAGAGAAGTTACAGAACGTGTTCCTGTCCCCAACCCCCACCCCTGCCTGGACTGAGCACAGTGCTGTCTCTAATGACAATTTCGAAGCAATCACCTATACCATAGCCAACGCATATCTACCATATACTATTATGTTTTTACATTAAAGAGCACTGAAGTGTTTATAAAAGCAGTTTATCAAAGCAAGGAGGAAAGAAATAAACTTTAAATTTATAAATTACATATTTGGGAAGAAACTGATAGCTGAAGGAGGCTTCCATAAATGTCTTCTGTAGCATTTTATTTTAGTATAGCAGAAAATAGAAATGAACCAAGACACTAGAAAGTTGAAGATGTATTTGCAGCAATTTAGATACTGGCTGAATTATTTAAAGTTAGATTGTGCCTTTAGGCATGGCCCTCAGCAAAGCATGGTATGTCAGCTGTAATATCCCAAGAATAACTTCAGGAGACATTGTTATTCAGAGACTCCCCTCACAGTTACAATTCCTTCCTCACTACCTTCCATTTATGTAGTAATTTGCTTCTGGTCTATGCTAGAACAATTCATAACCCTGATTTGCCAGATCAGCTCTCTATTGCACTGGTGTACATGGTTGTCTCTCTGCTGCCTGGAGTCAAGATACAGGCAAGCTGTAAAGATATCACACAATGTTTTTCAAACATTTAATTAGTTCTCCCACTCATGGGAAACAGAAGAATGGAGAAAAGGGTCAGCCTCACTGTGCCATAATGGAAGGCTTGAGGGGGAAAAGAAATCTTGCTTTCCAAAAGTTATATTTATTGGTGTTAATGGTTCTCAAAATAAATGTTACTGGCTGGAATCACAGCATTGGGTTCTGCTTTGCATACTTATCAAACAGCTGAACATAATCAAAACTATATCTGTATTATAAAAACTTTCTTGAACCTAGGAGCCACTCTAAAAGCTCCTAATCTTTTATGCAGTCCTAAATCTGATATCAGGATGACTAGGCTGCTTTCCTGTAACCCTGACAAGCTCAGATAGAAGTGACTCGTATTCAGTAAAACTAAACTGGAAAACATTAAAATTAGAATCTTGCAGATGCTACTGGATTCCCAAGAAGCCACTGGTGGCTGGAAAACATTCATGGACCATATCAACACAATTTTTTCCCCAAAAGAGAAATTGGAATATAGTGTTCAGGCCTAACAAAGCCCTCCAGAGCCTATCGATACAGTATTAGCCCTGTAAATTAGAGTAATTTACAAATAAAAGGCAAGGTACAGAAGGATTCAACAAAAATGACAAAAATGCACTGGTTTGGCAGTGGCCCTGCCAAGAAGCATCTGGGAGTTTTGGCAGATAAACTCAACATAGGTCAGCAATATGCTGTTGTTTCAAAAAAGCAAACATAATTTTTAGCCTTATTAAGAAAAGCATAGTATATAAGACACGGGAGGTGATAGTAACAGTCTAGTTAGTGTGGACTAGACCTCAGCTGGAGCACTGCATCCAGTTTTGGGTAAATCATTCTGGGATATACAGAAACTGAAAAGGGTGTAGATGTGAGCAACAAAAATGATACAGGGCTTGGAATGCAAGCCATGTAAGGAATCATAGCCTGTGTACACACATTCAAACTATCTGGGAGAATTTTCCCAGGTTTGTTCTCCTAGTAGAGAAACTCACCAGAGCCATATAAACAGACATTTGAGTTCTAAGACCTCGAAGAGTGAAGTTTGCAGTGCTGACACTGTGCAAGAAGGGGGTTGAGGAAGCAATGTGCACATCTCACTTTGCTCTGGTGATACATGGTAGCAATGCATATGGCAGCCCTGATTGAATGACCTAGACTGCCCATAGTCAGCCTGTGTTTCCCTGCAGCAAAGTGGATGTGATCTGCTCCCACCCTGGGGATAGGAGGTGTGGGGTGGGGGGGATGCTGGAGGACTATGAGGACTATGTTTTCTTCTGACAGAAGTCACAAGATATATATTTGCTTTCCCAGGAGAGTTTCTCCTGGGAGTAATTTAACCCTGGTTGTTCCCAAGTATAGGAAGAATTAGAAATATGTACTGAAAATCTGCCACAAAGAAGATGGTGAAAAATTGTTCTTCCAATAGAAGAAATTGCTTATGGAGTGTCCCAGTCTCCTTCTCTGGAGACTTTCAAGAAGAGGCTGGATAGACATCCAGCTGTAATGATTTACAAATGGAAAAATCTTTGTTCTGGGGTTTAGAATAGATTACCCTTGAATTTCTTCCAATCTTATGATTCTCAAACAAATATTTGAAGGGAATGAATGATGCATGTTCTTCAGCCTGTTGAAATCAGCTCACTTATATAGGCATCATTTGAATTCCTAGTCTTTTCTATCATAATTAACTACTCTGGTTTAATTTGTTACATGAATAGTACAGTACATCTGTGTTGACATACATATAGGGTATAATCCTGTACCAGTAAAGGCAATGACAACTTTTGAATATTATTGAGCCTTTGTTCAGCTGGAAAAGTGAGAGATCAAGTCCAGGTTTGGAAGATGGCTCTATGAGCTGGATAGTAAGGGAAATGCCTGGGGATGACCTGGTGGGTGATCTGCAGATACAGGGTAACCTAGGGGATAGTGAGCACAATTCTTAGAATTCATTATGTGGCAAAAGGTGAGAAAGATAACCAGTAGGGCAGAAGTGCTAGACTTCAGGAAGGCTAACTTTAATGAGCTCAGGAGATTAGTAAGCAAGGCACTGAAGGACAAGAGCATTGATGACATGGCAGTCCAGGAAGATTGGTTGTTCCTCAAGGGAACAATCCTTTGGGCACAGAAGGGGACAATGGTATTGCACATAAAAGGGGGCAAAGAGATCAAGACAAATCTCCCAGTTGGACCATAGGCAGGCACAAGAGGAACACCAACCCACCAACAGTTAAAGCCAACCTAGTGAAGGGATACTTGGAGGAGCTGGATGTATTTAAGTCAGCTGGCCCAGATGACCTTCATTCAAGGTGCTGAGGGAAATGCCTGAGGATGACCTGGTGGGTGATCTGCAGATACAGGCCAGTGTCATAGCAGAACCACTGACATGACTGTTTGAGTACTCAAGACAGGTCCCAAAGGACTGGGAAAGGGACAATGTAGTCCCTATTTTCAAGAAAGGGAGGAAGAAGGATCTGGGTAACTATTGGGACAGTTAGTCTCACCTCTATCCTTGGGAAAACTTTTGAAAAAATTATTAAGCATTACATTTGTGGGAATCCAGCAGGAAAAATAATGCTGAAGGTAATTGGTTCATAGCAGGTAGATCCTGCCTGACTAATCTGGTTTCTTTTTATGACTAGGTCACACAATGCTTAGACACAGGAGTCGAGGTTGATGTAATCTACAAGACTGCATTTTAAAAAGGCCTTCAATATGGTGTCTCATCCCATTCTCATAAATAAACTATGCGGCTGTGACACAGATGACTTAGGGGACACACCAAGACAGTGGTGGTGGACAGGTCAATATTGACCTGGAAAGATGTGGGCAGCGAGTTCCCCCAAGGTTCAGTCCTTGGACCAGTGCTGTTCAATATCTTCATCAATTACCTGGATGAGGGCATGGAGAGCACTCTGTCCAAATTTGTGGATGACACCAAATTATGGGGCTAAGTAAACACACTAGTGGGCAGGGAACAGATTCAGGTAGATTTGGACAGGTTGGATAAGTGGGCAGAACAGAAAAGGATGCAGTTTAACAAAGATAAGGGCAATGTACTGCACCTAGGGAGAAGAAATCGCTGACATACTTACAGACTGGGAGATGACTTCCTAAGCAGCACAGCAGCAGAAAGGGATCTCAGTCATAGTCGACTCCAAAATGAGCATGAGTTGTCAATGTGACAAAGTGATCAGTGAAGCTAACCACAGTCTATCATACATTAGCAGGCACATCATGTACAGGTCTAGGGAGGTGATACTTCCCCTCTATGTGGCATTGGTAAGGCCACAGCTGGTGTACTGCATTCAGTTTTGGGCACCACACTTCACGGGGGATGTGGAAAATCTTGAGAGGGTCCAGAAGAGGGCTATTCAGATGGTTAGGGGCCTGCAGGTAAGGTCCTACAAGGAGAGATTGAGGGACCTGGATCTCTTCAGCCTCCACACAAGAAGGCTGAGAGGGGATCTGGTGGCCATCTACAAATTCATTGCGGGGGAGAGCAAGGAATAGGAGATGCACTATTTACTAGGGCACCCCTTGGAGTTACTAGAAACAATGGCCATAAACTGACAGAGAGCAGATTTAAAATAGACATCAAGAAGAACTTCTTTATGGTAAGGGTTACCAGAATCTGAAATGGGCTTCCAAGGAAGATGGTGCTCTCTCCTACCTTGGAGGTCTTTAAGAAGAGACTGGACAAGCACCTGGCTAGGGTCACCTTATCTCAGCGCTCTTTCCTGCCCAGAGCAGGGGGTCAGACTTGATGATCTACTAAGGTCCCTTCTGACCTTAAACATCTATGAAAACTATGAAGTCTATCAAACCTAGCCCTTTTCCACAAAACATGGGATGGAGTGCTGCCAAACAATTCAGTGATTAAGAAAGTCACCCAGGATGTGGGAGAGAAAAGTTCCATTTCCTTCACAGAGAAGACCCTACTACATGTATAAATTAAAGCTTGAGAGCAACCAGTTCTAAAGTTAGTGCACATTTTCTAAGTCTAACTTTATACCTGGTTGGAGCTTTTTATGGCATAAGTACTGTGCATATGTAGCTGATATTAAGGTAATTTCACAATTAACCAGTGCAATACCTGTAATATGTAGAAGGGCACATTACACTTATTTTTCTTTTGCCTCCCATTCTCCCACCCACCTCTGCTCTTCCCCCCACAATATCTGTCTCCTTCTAAAGAATGAATTGATCCTGAATCCCCAATCTTTACATCTGACTGACGAATAAATGTAATATTGTAGGTGTGTTCTTATTGTTCCACATTCTAAACTATGTTCTTTATTGATCCTACACAGTATCTGTCAAGTGTACCTAATAAAGTCACAAATGATTACTTTTCCCTTTGAGAAAAGCTTATCAGATTATTAAACGAAACTCACAAAATACCATCTATTCCACTGAAAAATAGAGGTGTCTTCCTCTCTCTCAAATTCATTATTACTTTACTATTGGCATGTAAGCCTTTTTTCTCCTTGCTAAGGTGTAAAATATAATTGCTGCTTCTCATACCTAAAGAAATTATGACAGTTATACATGCCCACAAGAAATTCATCAGGACTGGTAGATAGATGATATAATGTAATTCTTACAATGTGATCCTGGCAGCATTAAGTACAAAAATACAGACTAGCTATTTTACTGTTAGTCATAAGAAAAACCCTAGATTTCTCAAAGAGGTTAAATTAATACAGAAACATAACAGGTGGACTATTGTTTGGAATAGTGAATGAAGTGTTATCAAAGGGAGCTAATTCTACCAGCACTTATATGCTGGGTGTTAATTTTGTAATTTAAAGAGACTAAATAAGAGAACCCAGATTCAAGTAACAAAAAAATCTGTGGCAGAATTACTTTTGATACAAGTTTATGAAAACTACTTAATTATCCCCATGATTTGTAAAGAAAGAATGTTAATGGTGGGCTAGAAAGCTATGTAGAATTTGAGTTGTGATTGATTGATATGATAGCTACTAACAAGACATCCATTAAAATTCTGTCTTAGCCCACGTATTATTTCTGTTTCCAAGAGATGGAGATTGTCTCTAACAGCATGGTTAGGTAGTAAGTGCAATATAATCATTGCTTATTATTGTACTTAGAATTGTCTGACTATTACAAAGCACCCCTTCCTAGCCCCTCATTTGTTTGTTATGCACACAGTAGACCAATGATCCAACTATGAGAGGGAAGTTACACATTACATTTAGACCATATTAAATTTGTGGAATGTTAAGCTGTGTTGAAGTTGCTGTGAGCAGTCACATGTTCAGAGTTAATGCCATTTCTTGCCTACACAAGTCTGACTTGCTACTAGAGGGCTGGAAGCAGTGGTGTGGCTAACAGCAGGGACACATGGGTGCTATCTCTGCTCTGAATGGAGAGGGAGTGGAAGGAGTGCATCCTGGGATGCTGGAGAACTACAAATTGCTAATTTTATCTCCATGGAGCAGACTGAAATTACCCTAACATGAGCTAGGTAAAAGGGCCCAGAGTTAACCCTTGCCTGAATTGGTGCAACTTTGAGACACTCAGAGGGCACTCACCATGAGTTTACAAGTATGGATGCTCATTTTTAGTCCTCTAGTATGGTTTAATTAACTTGAGTAAAGCCTCCCAACATCAAGTACATTTAGCTGTACTCCAAACGGAAGATGCATACTTCTACTGGCAGTCTCTCATCATCATCACTACTACTCCAGATTTATCCTTCTTGCTGTATTACAGAACCTTCCAAAAGCATCTGTAGGGCCTTAATGGCTAGGTCCTGTAAGCCATTGGAAGTATGACCATACAACAGACCATGAGGGTCAGTCAGAATGTAATGCTTGCTAATCTTTATCTCACCAGCCACCACAAAATTACACTTCATGCAAAGAGCAAAAGAAAGAGGTGCTGCTTCTGCACAACAACATTTGCCTACACACCATCTTGCACACACCAAAGTTAAACTCCTTGTTTGAATGGACTGTGTTGTCCCATCTGTACATCTTGTAGAATGAAGTATGGACTGCAGCACTAACATTTTTGGGATATCAAAAGTGAAAGAGGCTGAGAGACAAATACAAGATTTTTTACAATGTTGGGATTACATACTTTGTTCATCAGTTGAAAAAGGCTGTTGAGAGAGAAGGAGACTGGGTTGAAAAAAAGCTGTGTAATGAGCAACAACATACAAATTCTCTGCAAGTTTAATATTTTTTCAGTAATATTGGCTGGAAAAAAATAGGAGGCATTACTTCCTGACTGATCCTGGTGGATTGGTTTCACCTACCAATCTAAATCTTTCCATAGCTGGAAATATGAATCATTATACTGAAGTGCAAATTTCTTTCCATATAAATTGCCCAAACTCCTAAAAGTACTTCTCCATTCGGCAGTCTCAGTACTGGTCAACATTTTTGTTGGAATTTAGAATCTTCAATGAGATGCACATCAGTAAAGACCAATACATGTAAAAAATATATTTTTCAGCACAGAACAAAATACTAATATATTTTTGTCATATTATATGTTTTAAGGTCAATTAACCTTACATTAGTAAACAAATAACACAAAAATATCATCTCTACTATGAGTCCTGATTGCCAATTTTCCTCTAGACCAATACGGCTACAACATGGATCCCTGTGTTCTCCTTGGGCATTTTTACATGTGCTGGGACTCAGCACTGGGCACTTTTAAATTAGCAAGCTATGCTAATTAAAAGTGCCTGCGCATCACGTGCATCAGCGTCCCCATGCATCCCCACGCTGAAAAAAATGGTGGCAGGGTGCTTTGAGCTAAAACTCATTGAAAGTGTTTTATTTCAAAGCACCCCACTACCATTCTTTCAGGGCAGAGACACATGGCAACACTGATACATGTGACGCAGAAGGCTACTGGAGTGCGTCAATTTCCATGCTGCAGCAGACTAGATTAATCGAGTCTGCTCCAATGCACTGGATTTCCAGCATGCCTGAGCAGGCTCCACGCATGTGAGTAGGAGCCCCTGGATTTTATGTGATATAAAACAGGACACTGAAAATTTGAAAGTACTGTAATACAGTGACCAAGAAGTACTTGCGAAGTGAAGATATATGCTAAAACTTTCAACATAAAAGAGCATAATTCAAGAACTATAATGAAAATCTAAAGTATAATTTGATTCAAAACAAAAAAAGGAAATTTCAATCAGTACTTTAAGTTGTCATCTTATTATTTTGTTTAGTTAATCCACTTTAAGTACTATGCCAGCAAACCTAATGAGCTTTATTAGCAAAAATTGCTTTGAATAATGCAGAAGCAGACAAAACTTTTGTTGTAGAAGCAATATCTTTTATTACATCAACTAAGTAGTAGCAAAAAATATTCTTTCTTTGTAAGCTTTCAGGCCCAAACACCTTTCATCAGGCAAAGGAAAATTCATAGATTGAAAAAGTTCTCCCAGGTTAAAAAGAAACCATTGTGCACAGGGGAGGTAAAGGATGGTAGGATTCCCCTGGGTTTCAAAGTCCACTTGAGACGCTTTGAGATGCAGCAAGAGGCATGTGCAGGCTTGTCTGGACATTAGCCACAGCTCGTCCTGGTTGTTAGCCATAACCCTACTTCCAAGCCCTCTAGTGGCAAGTCAAACCTTGAAGAAAAGGTAGTAACTCTTAATGTGTGACTTCTCACTGCACATTTTAACTTTAACACTGCTTAATATCCCACAAATTGAACCTGGTCTAAGTGTAACAATAAACATCACACTTAGACTTGGCCCAAAGAGTTACCCAAATTTCAGGCATGTTAGAGTTTGTAGGTTTGACTGTGCCTATCTGTAACTTTAACTTCATATCCATGTGAACATCAAAAATAGCTAAAATTGTTGACTTTACCAGTTGCTTTTTACAGTTACCATATGAAACAGCAAAGAAAGTGAAAGGGAGAATTATATTAGTATATACCAAAGGAAGAAACCACTTCTCATATAGAACCCAGTCTGTCTCTTGGAAAATGTGTAAAATCAGTAGATCCTACAGATCAAACTGAAAGCTGCTAAAGCCAGAAGAAGCCTTCTGCTCTACGTTGGTCAAGTCTATCTCTCATTTTTTACATCTTTAAAATGTGAATTTTCATATCTTCCATTAATGTCCCAGAAATGTTAGGTCCTATGTTGATCTGCAGATGATAAATGCTAAAATTATCCTATCAACAATTAGATAAGTGTTGTTAGGTAGTATTTATCCAAGTGAACTGAAAGATATCAGTGTCAGAGGATAATTAGGATGTAGGCAGTCAGAGCTTGACACTAGAGAGTCACGAGGCAGGGCATCAAGAGAAGGTGAAGCAGGAGACCAAAGTCTACAAAAGGCTGAAGAGTGGGGGATAACTGAAATAGCGTCATGATTCATGAACCAGAGTGGTCAGGAATATGAAGCAGAGGTCCAGGCCAGAGTCACTAGCCAGAGTTATTGATGTAAGGGGCCAAGATATGGTGAGCTAAAGACATTAACTAAGAATCATGTATCAAGAAAGAGAGGTCTGGACTGGAGTCAGAAGCAAAAAGCCAGCAATGAGTCAGAGATTAGGAGCTAGACAGGAATGGTGGATGAAGCTTGGAGTCCAGAGCCCAGCATAGAAATATTCATCCCATTGAGTAGCCTCATTACTACTGCATGCATCTACACATCCTATTAAGGTGATAAAATAAACTCCAGCACAGTTCATATCAGAGTCAGATGCTCCCGGGAGCAGCATCTACAGGTATGCCTTGGAGCACAGCACTTTGAGAAGGGGTGGAGCAGCCCTAGGTTGGCAGGGGACCTGGGAGTTCAGCCCCAGGCTCTGGGTGGCAGTGTCAAGTGGCAAAGGGGCTGGCTGGGGCACAAGGGTGCTAAAGTGCAGGGCTAG
>NW_017729027.1:36084891-36086702 GCF_001723915.1 Gavialis gangeticus
ACAAGGGTGCTAAAGTGCAGGGCTAGATGGCAGGCAGCCCCACACCTTAGCACCCTTGTGCCCCAGCCAGCCCCTGTCACTGTCTACATGTTTCAGCTCACATAATTACTCCATCATAGGATAGTGACAGAGTTAATTAATTTACTGCACTCTAATACTGGTGCCCGTATAGACTGAAATGCTTTACTGAAGAGCTAATTAGTCAACTCCGGAGTAAAGAGCACATGTAGATGCACCCACTGAGAGGTCAGTTGCTTCTGTCTAGGTAGCCACAGCCATGTGGGTAACTGGCAACCAGTTTCAGCAGAGGCCTAAAGCCAGCCTCCTGCCCTGACTCCCAACAGTCAGAAGGAATGGGTAATCTGTAGCTGCCTTGTTTTTATAAAATGTTTTTTGTATTTTAGATTGAATAAATTTTTGTATCAATTAAGAGTGCAGATATAAGTGCTATTCCCATGAGTCATCTTGCATATGGCCTTATGAAAATAACACCACTGCAGTTCAGTTTTCTTCTTCTTTGCATGATTTAACTGGTTTTTATTATTTTATTTTATTTACTAAATTTACTTTCTTTAAAAATTCATTTTAAAACACTGTACATATTACAAATAATGTACTGTTGATTTCAGCTAAATGGCTCGCAAAATATCATTGTTTGCAAGGCCACGTAGTAAAACAGACTAATTAGTTGTTACTTCTGCATGCAATCATTCTAAATATAGAAAAAGCCATTAAACATTAAGTAAGAGAAAGGTTGATAATTCCCACGTTGAGAGCACTGCTTCCATTAGAATAGGGCTTTTCTTAACCCTTTGCTGGTGTTCCATTACTGCTTTTTAAATACAGTTATTTGCCCATAACTTGCCTAAATAGATCCTTAAATATTTCAGGATAAATCATGTCCTGCAGCTGATCTAGGAGAAGGAAGGATATGAAGAGCTTTGCTTCATCCAGTCTACTGCACCTCTGCATTTTCCAGACTATAATCCATCCCACCATGCTTCCAGCCCATTGTTGTGATCACACAGCCCTCCCATTTCATGAAAGCCAAGGACCTGTGTCTCCTTGCTGTACCACACATTAGGGGGTCCTACGGTAATCTACAGCATCTTTAGTAGATGCCTGCCATTAAGGGAAGTATTTGGGAATCACATACATTTTAACCATGATTTTAAGTTCTTTATTATGATTCTGTTGTCCTGTCCAAGACTGAGAAACTGGGCTCTAAGACTTCCTAATTCTTCTCGTCCATATATTAAGCCTTCTCATGCAATTCTAGCAGGTCCATCTGCTGTGCAAATGCAGCACTTCCTCAATCAATCAATCTCAAATGGCATCTTTTCAGGGGACTTTCCTAATTTAACACTTCCAAGCATATCTACAAAAGTGTGCATATTCCATTCCTTTTTCTATTTTTTTCTTATGAGTATATAGAAGTCTATATATGATAATTAATATTCAGATGTGTAATCAAACATAGTAGAAATATACATTGTATTATTTGTCCATAACTTTGATCAAATTATTTAAATTCTATTCTTCTTCTATATTGTTCATTTAGGGCCTTGTTACACAGGACACGTGCTATTTTTAGATTGCAGTGAGCCCTAATGTGTGACTGCTCAGAAAACTTTAAGTCATATTAATGCTTACTGCAATCTAAATATAACTTATGCTAAGCGCACTAGCGGCCTGAATTGGCTCCAGTTAGCTTATTTTCGGTTTCAGCCCAGGGACCACTGGAGTGGTTCTCTGCTGTGTCCTGGGACCCCATATGGAGGCAGATTGCTCCACAGGACCCAGAACCCAAT
>NW_017729027.1:36091010-36096548 GCF_001723915.1 Gavialis gangeticus
TACTAGGTCCCTTCCGACCCTAAATCTAAGAAACTATGAGCCACCCTGCCCTGCCTTCTTAATTACTTCAACAGAAATATTTTTGGACAGAAGTGGTTTTGATCTACATAAACGATAAGCAGTTTAGCTAAGCATTGTTTTCCTATTTACCAGTATTTTATGATTTTGAAAAAAGTGGAAAAGCTATCTGACAAAAATTGTAATATGTTTCCCCAGGATTTGTGTTCTTCTTCCTCCTCTTTATTTATTTATTTATTTTTGGACCAGCTCTAATACTAGCCGTCAGTCTCACAAAGGTTTAAGGCTCGTGTGTATAAGAATAATGCCAAAAAAACCCTCTCCACATTATTTTATAGTATCCCTCTCCACATTATTTTATAGTATCCTTTCTGCAGAGAAATAAAATATTCCTGCAGGATTTTCCTCTTGGTATAAAAAGAAAGTGCTTGGCTTTGTGCCATATGTTAATTCATTTCTACTGCTTTGTTCCTTTGGAATTACTGTACAAAAGGAAATGATGACACATTCCTATCTGGTCTAGTTAGTGCTCTCAGCTCAGCAAGTTCACCCATCATTTGCAGGCAACGTCATGGTCATTAGACTAATTGAGCAAGCTGCCTTTTGAATGAAAATACATTTATTTTTCTACATTTTTTCCAGTTTACTCAAACTTAAATTACCTGACTCCTCTTGCCTGTCAATCAGATTTAGAGCTCCCCTCAGGAAATTTTAAACCAGTGATGGGGTATTAGATTTTTGCTTGTTTACTTGCAGGGAAAAATATACGTAAGTGTTCACTTGGTCCCATTCATCTGTTTAGCTGGATCCCAGTAGGATGGAATGATAGGAACAAACTGAAGATGTGCGACACCTGTTATCCGACCATCCCACAGCACACAATCTGAAGTCACACAGAGGCTCTCTCACTGACTTGTAACAAGTCAAACCTGTTCAGTTCAGTTCTAAGGATCTGTATAAAAGCTTTCACTAAGGAAAATCCCCAATTTCATATCATCCATTGTTCAACCAACCTCTCAATTCCACACCCAAGCAGACAGGACTACAAATGTGGAATAAGAAACTTATGACAACACCTGACAGCAAAAAGATGGACATTCCAGCACCCGAGCCTTTACTACCAAGGGTTGACAAAGGTGACGATGTCTCACCCACCTACACAGGAGTTGGACGCTCCAAGGAACTAATGAAGAAGTGGGGCTATAGCATTGGTTCAGCCACCTGTGACTGCAGCACAGAGCCTCAGACTATTCAGCACCTTCTGCAGTGATTGCTGTTTGAAGGCACATGTACAGTGAAACATCTCACAAAGTAGAGTAAATGAGCACAAAGCATGTGTAACAAAATGGTCAAATGTGGTATGGAGACATGAGAAGAAGTAGTTGGATCCCTCCTCATTTACTGCACTGTACAAGACCCTGGTGTGAGAGTATTTTAATTCACAGGTATGGAGAGGGTGGACGTGTGCAAATATATGATAATTCAGAATCTCCGATCCAGCGGAAAATAACTGTTGCTTCTGGGCCATGCATCCTGAAGGCCCAAGTTGCATGGCTGAACTCTCTTAGTATGCAACTCATCCAAACTCTCCTCGAATACAACTTCCCTGCCACAGAAAGGGTAGCAAGTCAAAACTGTTCAGTTCTAAAAATCTGTGTAAAAGCTTTTACAAAGAAAAACCCCAATTTCATATGCTCAAAAATGAATATATTTTCCACACAAGAGCCTTTGCCACCATAGCTATGTTGGCAGAGCCGCAAGTGAGGATATGGCCTTTGATAGCCTAGGTATTACATCTTCCCAAATTACAGTCCAGACTGACAAAAGCCCTTCTCCATCAGCAAATCTGTATCAACAGCAGGGATTTTGCTAGTGTACCTATGTTGGAAGACTCCTAGTGACACATCTCTACAGGCAAACTTTTTATGGTGGACAGGGACTCCTTACCTTTTCCAGCTGTAGCAAGGCAGCCCATAGAAATAATTGTAGTAATAAAGACAAGAGAAGAAATGTAAGGTTTTTATACTTAACAAAAAGGGCAATTTACTTTTTACTTTCTGAATATAAGTTGTTCTTGTCAACATACTTGTATTCTGCTTTCAGCACCTTCCCGCTTCTGGTTTGCCCTGACAATATCATGAAGAAGAACTATCTCCCTAAAATATTATCCAGGAATTGCTCACAAAATGGTTACGTGTTGATGTTTGGTTCCTGGGATGGCACACAGGATATTATTTATTTTCCTTGAGTGGATGACCACACAAAATAAGAATTCATTTTTCCTTGAAAAATATCTATGAACATTTGTATCTGTTAATTAATCTGCAATGTAAATGATATAAAACAACTTTTCAAAATAACAATGAGAGCATCTCTACTAATAAAACTGTTGGTCATCTTTAATTGTGATAATGGTCAGAACATACTTCTGAGAGAAATTCGTCTAATACATCTGAGGTTTTCACTCAATTCTTAGTTCCAGTAGGTGGCTTAATTAATTACATGTCTTTCCCAATGTAAATACTAAGTATTATTTCCCCATTTCATGAACACTAGTACAAGAATATAGAATTTAAATTGTGTGCCTTTTCAGAGGGTCAAACTGGGAAAAATTACAAGCTCTAAGAGGCTCTTTCATAAACCGTGTAAAGTATTTGAAAGGAACCTTGCACAAAGTAACTTCATTCAAATGAGACTGACAAAAATACTGCAATTTGGTATTTCGTAAAAGTATATGCAGTTTTAGTGAATAGGATTAGTAGATTTAAGTTGAAATTGCAGGTTCAGATATATCTAAAATTTTGGGAATCTAGAATTCAGGATCAAACTTTGAATATAAATTTTAATTTTATACCTCCCCCACATCTCTGTGTTGAGCCTAAACTTCTAGATCTGGATATTACAAACTACTGTGATTCGAGTAGAAGGTTGTGAAATCTGGAACTGAATATTTTTGCATTGGCATCTCTAAAATGATTATAGGCCTCATCTTGTAACTGGACCAAGACCAATTATTTTACAGAATCAAAATCAATATTCTGTAGCCACACTGTAAAAATGCCAATTCTCATTCTTCTTGCTAATCTATTTTAATTGTCGCTTGAATTGGTCCGTAAAATTTAGCACTTCTAAGTTATGCTAAGTTCTCGTGTTTTCCTGCTGTTTTGGACTTAATTCAATCAGCTGGTCTCCCCCAAACATCATGGAAACATATGTAAGAGAGACATTCCAAGCATACACAGATGGTTTGCCTGCAACCTTATTTAAATATCAGCCTTTACTGTCCAAAATAGAATAGTATGTCAGTAGTGCCAAAGTAATACACAGCCACAGACATTTCAAAGGCAAAACAGCACAAGGAGGTAAAGATGGGTGGATGCAAATAAAAGAAAAACCAATTAGTGAAACACCATCTGGTAGTGCAAATTTCTAAAAGTAAAGAGTTCTCATTCACAGCAGAATAACTAATTCTTTTGCGGCCTGGAAACTTGAGAGTTTTCTGATAATTCTGTTTTCTATGTAGGATCTTTCACTAGATGAATCACCACACAGCTCTGACTGAGCTAAAAGCACTTTCCTCTTCGTGGTATTTCAGTGTTTAGACCTCCAGTAGATTTGCCTTGGCAATGACAACTTACTGCACTTCAGGCACTTTTTCAAACCACCGCCCAATTCAATGATTTATGTCCCACCCCTGAGTTCTTTTCAGTTTCAGGTTGGTACTAACCAAGAAAGCTGTGTCAAATTTGGATGAAGCTTTCAAGCTTGGGCTGGTCTTTAAAGTAAAAATAATTACATGATGTTCCATGTTGTTTCTAGTAAAAATTGTCACTCTACTTGAACTTGCCTGAAGCTTGGCCCAGGCTTGCTGAGAGACTTGTGCACCTGGCTTGAATACTTATTTTGTAATGAAACCTGAAATCAGACAAAACTCACCCAGTTTCAGTTGTTATTACCAAAACAAAAACAAACAAAAAAATAGTTAGCATATGTTTTCAGCTCTGGTGGAAACCAGGAAGTAGAAAGGTGCCCAAATCTTTATACTGTTTTTTTACGTTTCTCCCCTTTTTCTCCAAACAAACTAGACATTATAACAACAGGATTTTTTCAAAACTCAGGGTTTTGGCTTGTATCCAAGTCCACATTTTTTATTAGTTCTTGTTTAGCTGAACAGGTCCATCTGTGCCTTCGAATTGCACACTTCACCACTGAGGTTCTGAATCAATGCCCAGTGCTCTCATTAGTCCCCAAGTTAATGGGAACCTTTTTGTTGACTTCAGACAATGGATCAGGTTTTGAAAGAAAGGAAAGGCTTTATGTAACAGTGCAGCTTTTTGCATGGATTGTTTCCATGGATGAACATGGTTCTTAGTCAGATTTACTTGAGTTGTCTTTTTACTCTTTTTTCTTATTGCATGGGTACTCAAGTTTTGTGTCAATGAACAGAAGCTACCTACCAGTAAAGTAGGTCTTCACAGGGGTAAGTGTAAAGAATTAAGAATTATTTATTGGCCAAAGGTGAGCCAATAGCAATATGCCCAGGTACTGCATTGGTCCCTTGACATATTGCTACAGGATAACCATTGGCCAGTAAATAATTCTTAATACTACCTGAGAGTCTTCCATACTAGGAAAGTAATTTTATACCCTGTGTAATCTAACTGGATGTTTGTTTTGCTAAAAACTAGATATTCATTTGTATCATGATTTCAGATGTTCACTCATGAAATAAGCACCTTTCTGCTATTTATGTTATATATAAAGAAAGGTTTCATAGTTTCTAGGGTTGGAAGGGACCTGAGCAGATCATCGAGTCCAACCCCCTGCCATGGCAGGAAAGAGTAGTAGGGTCAAACAACCCTGGCAAGGTGTACATCTAGCCTCCTCTTAAAGACCCCCAGGGTAGGAGCCAGCACCACTTCTCTTGGAAGTTGGTTCTAGATCCTAGCCGCCCTGACCATGAAGTGGCGCCTCCTGATATCTAGCCTAAATCTACCCTCTGCCAGCTTGTGACCGTTATTCCTGGTCACTCCTGGAAGTGCTCAGGGGAACAGGGACTTACCCAGTGCCTACTGGTCACCTCCGACTAGTTCATAACAGGCCGCAAGATCCCCCCTCTGCCTTCTCTTGTGGAGGCTGAACAGGTTCAGGTCCCATAGCCTCTCCTCACAGGGCCTGTCCTGCTTCCCCCAATAATGCAAGTGGCCCTCCTCTGGACCCTCTCCATGTTGTCCACATCCCTCTTGAAATGGGGCACCCAGAACTGGACACAGTACTCCAGCTGCAGCCTGACCAGTGCCGCGTAGAGGGGGAGGATCACCTCCTTGGACTTGCTTGAGATGCGTCTGTGGATGCATGACAAGGTGCGGTTGGCCTTCCCGACTGCATCCCCACATTGCCGACTCATGTTCATCTTGGCATCAACGATGACTCCAAGATCCTTTTCTCCCTCTGTACTGACGAGAAGGGAGTTCCCCAGCCTGTAAGTATGGTGCTGGTTCTTCCTCCCCAGGTGCATCA
>NW_017729027.1:36101548-36111926 GCF_001723915.1 Gavialis gangeticus
GGACCAGCTGATTTGAATACATTCAGTCCTTCCAGAAGTTCCCTAAATAGTTCCTCACTAATCCTTGGCCTAGGTGAGCCTCCCCTCGGGTCTAAGGGGGGTCCAGAGTGGAGGTGACTCTTCCGGTCCCTGCTCAGGAAAGTGGAGGCAAAGAAATTGTTAAATATGTTGGCTTTGTCACCTGGTGTGATGACCAAATTTCCTAGAGTGTCCTGCAGGGGCCCCACATTACCCGGAACCTTCTTTTTGCCCCCAGTATATTTAAAAAAGGACTTCTTGTTGTCCTTGATCCAGGAAGCTAGTCTCAGTTCCATCTCCACCTTGGCCTTCCTAACTGCCCCCCTGCGTCCCCGAGCCACCACAGTATAATCCTCCCTGGTGATGGCCCCTCCCTTCCATTGGGTGTGCGCCTCCCTTTTAGCTAGGAGACATTCCCGGATGCTTTTGGAGAGCCATGGGGGCTTTTGCACCCTCCTGACCCCTTTGATCCATGTTGGGATTACTTCCCTTTGGGCTTGGAGGATTGTCTCCTTAAGGAGTGACCACTCTTCTTGGACACCTGGCTCCCCTCCCCTCCGGGACCTCAGTGCTTCCCCGACTGTTCTTAGCTTACTGAAGGTGTGTCAGATATTAGAATTCCACAATGGAAATGCAATTATGCATAGATCAAGAGTAAAGCCTAACAAAGACATGGTAAAACTTGAGAGAGTCCAGAAGAGGGCCATCCGTATGATTAGAGCCTTGCACAGCAAGCCTTATGAAGAAAGGCTGAGGGACCCTGGACTCCTCTGCCTGAAATAGAGATGGCTGAGAGGGGACTTGGTAGCAGCTTACCACTACATCAGGGGAGTACATCAAGGACTCGGTGAACAACTGTTCACCAGGGCACCCTTGGAGAAAACTAGGAGTAATGGCTACAAACTCCTGGAAGACCATTTCAGACTCAACATTAGGAAAAACTTCTTCACAGTTAGGGTATCCAGACTGCGGAACAAGCTCCATCCAGAGGTGGTGCAATCATCTACCCTGGAAATCTTGAAGAGGAGACAGGACAGTCATCTTGCTGGGGTCAGTTATCCCCACCCGTTATTTTTCTTGCCTGCTGCAGGGGGCTGGACCCGATGATCGTCTGAGGTCCCTTCCAGCCTTACAATCTATGAATCTAAGTCACAACCTCCTGTCTATTTGCTGATCTGGCTGCCATTACAGTAACAAATGAGAAAAAAATCCAAAATGCTTTTGAACCACCCTGTGTGTACCTGGCAGTGTTAGCTCCTATATGAGTAGTGTGTTGCCTAAGAAAAGAAATAGAGTGCAACCAAGAAACTTTATGGGTGCTGAGGACCCGTAAGGAAAGCAGAACTTCTCCTCTATACTGCTTTCTAATATCATCTTCCCTGAAGCACCAATGTTGCTTTTATAGAACACTGAAGTCCTGGTCCATGTTTAGGACTTGTTACTATATGATAGCAGCAGCTAGATTCCCATTGTTACTTTACCAGTAACTGTACACTACCCCATCTCCAGGAAGGTTAAAGCCAAGAAGCAAAATTAGGTCCTCTCCACTCTAGGGATGTTCACTTTGAAATACAGTCCGCCTTATGGAGAAGTCTGCTTCTAAGATACTGTGGCATGAGCCCCTTGGACTACCTGTTACATTATGCAGAAACTCAAATTATACCATGTTGATCATTTAAATGTTGGACCCAGAATAAAGCCAGACCTCTTTCTTCTTTTTTTGACTATCCCTTGAGATGAGAATGATGTCTTCTGGGAAGGGACGGGGGGGTATTATTGGTGAGTGTTAAGATGAATGATGGATCTAATCTATGCTCTGCAAGTTTTTCCACAGATATGACAGGTGGTGCCTTGGGTAAGGCACAGCAGTTGGCCAGGATGTTGAGTGCTTTCCTTCATTCTCTGCCATTTCTTTGGCTTCCTAAGCAAGACAGTTCTCTTCAAAGTGAGCTGTAGCTTGATGTATGGTACAGTGCCATTGAGTCCTGTTACTAGCCAGCACTTTCCAGTCTGTAAGGTTGATGCCATCCTTCTTAAGCTATGCTTTCAGGGTGTCTTTGTAGTTTTTCCTTTGCCCTCCATGGGTCCTCTTACCATGACTGAGTTGAGAGAAGAGGACTTGCTTCAGGAGATGCCTGTCAGCCGTCCACACACAGCAGCCAACTCAGCAGAGTTGACATTTCATGATTTTTGCCTCAGTGCTGGTTATGTTAGCTTCAGAGAAGATGCTGGCATTGGTGCTGTGGTCGTCACATCTAATGCAAAGGACCTTCCTCAGGCAACACTGATGGAACCATTCCAGGAGCATAAGGTGGCTTTGATGTGTCACTCATGTCTCATACTTGTAGAGAAGTGTGTGGATAACCACTGCATTGTAGAACAGGATCTTCATTTCCATCTGCAGATCTCAGTTGGCAAAGACACGGCAAAGCAGTTTTCAGAAGCATACACTGGCACAGAAAACATCATGTACAATTTCTACATAAAGACCGACTGGGAGAGGTGGCTGCCAAGATAGAGGAAATGCTCAATATTTTCCAGGGGTTGTCCACCAATGGTAACTTGTGGGGGTAGGAAGAGCAGCTTGTTCTGGAACAGGCTGATGGAGCACCTTGGCCTTCCCAATATTAAGGGAATCATAGCAATATAGATGGAGAAAAGGGTCGGGCAATGATACAGTCCTGCTTGACACCAGTAGGGATGGTAAATGGGTCTGTCTCTGATACATTGCAAAAGACTGAGGGGTAATCCCATCATGGAGTAGCACGAGAATGCTGATAAACTTCAGTAGACAGCCAAACCTAGCCACCATTTTCTATAAGGCTTCAAGATTGATAGAGTTGAGGGCCTCAGTTAGGTCATCAATGCCATAAACAGCTCCTGAGGATACTCTTTACACTTCTCCTGGATCTTTCCTGCAACAAAAATCATGTTAGTGGTACCCTGTGGTGGTCTAAAGCCACACTGAGATTCTAGAAGGACATCTTCGGCAAAGGGGAAGAGGTAATTCAGAAGAACGTGACTAAGAATATTCTCAGCAATGGGGAAAGGAGGGCAATGCCTCAGTACTTCCCATACACTGACTCGTCCCCTTTCTTGAAAATGGTCACAATGTTGGCATTATTTAAATCAGGTGGAGTTTCCTCATTAACCCATATTTTGATGAAAAGCTGGTGAAGTTTTTGTGTTTGTGCTGGTCCACCAGCTTGGAAGACCTCTGCAGGAATAGTTTCATAGTTTCATAGTTTCTAGGGTCGGAAGAGACCTGAGAAGATCATCTAGTCCGATCCCCTGCCATGGCAGGAAAGAGTACTGGGGTCAAACAACCCCAGCAAGGTGTTCATCTAAACTCTTCTTAAAAACCCCCAGGGTAGGAGCCTGCACCACCTCCCTTGGAAGTTGGTTCCAGACCCTAGCTGCCCTGACTGAATACCATCTGGTCCTGGCACCTTATTGTTCTGGGTTTGAGTGATGGCATGCCAGGCTTCCTTGAAGAATAGGGTATCAGCAAGAGATTCTATTCTGGGTGTTAAGGGATGGATTCAGTGGTGGCAGCTGAGACCTCTGATTCACAGTTAAATAGAATCTTGAAGTGCTTCTTCCAGCATTGTTTGATGGATATAATATCCATGAAAAGTGTGGAGCTATCTTGGGATTGCAATGCAGTTGGGCCATTGGAACGTGGCCTATGGAAGGCTTTTATTACTTGAAAGAAGCTTCTTATGTCATGTTGATCAGCAAAACTGTGGATCTCCATAGCCTTTTGTCATAGCAGGGAGTATCCCAGCGATCAACACAGGGGTGACAAGAGCCCACAAAGCACCAGAGGGGGAGGGTGGGGAGGGTGCAGAAGCAGCTGATTCCCTGGAGAGCTGGGACTTACCTGTGAAGATGCCAGCGGTGTGGTTCAGAGAACTCTAGGCACTGTGGCTGCCCCTCTTTATGAGCTTGTACCAGATCTGGGTTGGCCGGCACACAGGTGCTAACATCATAAAGACGCACCCCCATGCTGGCTGGGGAGAGAACAGAAATGTGGGACCACAGCTGCTAGAGCATGGAGCCTGAGAGAAGCTTGCTCCGGCAGAGGCGAAGGGAGCAGGAAAGAACCTGCTTGCCTGATTTCAGGCTCAGAGGAGCCTCTAGACCATGGGACCTCTGAACCATTCTGTGGAAGAGCAAACAATGCAACATGGAGACACTGAGACACATCATTTGCCTCACTGGAATGACAAGAGCAACAAACTGTCATGGCAAGGCAGAAAGAGACATCCTTTAACCCACTGTGACTGCTTACTAGGCTTGAGCCCAACTAATGGACTGATGTTTGCAGATGATGCTATCCTATCACCAGATGGCGCACAGCCTGGCTAGACATGAGACCTGGTTGGTGTAAGGATGGGGTGTAAGGTGAGGCAGAGCCCCGAGAAACAACAACCTGAGGTGCTCATGAAGGTAGGTATAAACAATCAAGGATCGTCTCCTCTTCCTAAAAGATCAAGACATGGTGGGTGAGATGTGGGGGTGTGCCCTGCTAATATGAGTAAATGAGGCCAAGTTGTCAGGCCCCAAGAACTGGCGCTTGACAGACTGGAGCTCTAGACTGCGGCGGCAGAGTCAAGTGGGGCACGGCCATCTACACTTTCATTTGCCACCACTGGTTCTTGATGTCTCATAGCCTCTGCTGAACTACAGCTTTAAGCGGGTGGTAAGCCTCTCATTTTTGCTTGTTGAAGGGTTCATTTTGCCAACTGTAGAACATGGTTCTCTCCCTATGCATAAGTGCTAGGATTTCCTCATTATTCTTGCCAAACTAAATCTTGGTGACAGTAAGTGGAGTATCCGAATGATTCAATGCATGCCTTGTGAATAACTTTCTTAAGTTCCTCCCAATGTGCCTGGATATCCTTGATGTCATTAGGTAGGTTAGACAGCCCCTCAGTAAGGGGTTCCTGAAGAGATTCCTATCTAGTCTGGTCTTGGAGCGCTTTGATGATAAATCTCTTCTGCATTCGTTTTGCTTGTTAACGGTGTTGTGTTGCAAGCTGCATGTCCATGATTGATCTGACTAAATGGTGGTCCATCCAACATTCATATTTCTTAGCTCTGAGTGACTACTGAATAAAACAGGGTACCAGGATGAAAACAAACTAAGAAAACTTTTTGAGTGGCAGAATAGAAATACTGTAGCAGAACTGAAATTCTCCAGATATACAAGGAACAACAGGAGAAGGTTTAAACCATGCTTCCTTCTGCAAGCACTAAATGCAATCAGAAAAGGAGAGAGACCAAAAGACTTATTTTTACAAGAGCTAGTTCTAAAGCACTTACTGTTTTTATTAGTTTTCAGTGAAATCAGGCAGAGAAAGATAATTAGGAACTGTATTATAGAAATTTGAAGAGTACTAAATTTCACATAATGTGAGTATCGAATGCTATATAAAATGAAACATGAACAATAAGCTTTTTAAAACCAAGTATGAAGGGAAAGTGAAAAAGAAGAGTTTGTAACTGATCTAAGTCTGCAATGGTGGCTAAACTGGAGCATAAGTGCCACAAGTAGCATAAGCAGCCTCTATGTATGCCATTCAGCAAATGAGGGAAGAGACAGTGGCAAATAAGGTAGAAAACAAAACAGCATATCAGGCAGGGTACAGAAGAAGAGCCATAGATCAGGCAGAGGAAGCGGATTAGAGTGGCACTTAAAAAGGGTTCCAGGCAAATTTGTGGCACACCTGCCAAAATGAATGACTTCCACTGGGCTAGCAGATCATGACTGGGATCTGAGACAACCAATTCAGAGAGACTATTAGAAGACCAAGGATTAACCATTGATAAATGAATTAGACTTTCCACACAAATGAAGTTACTCAGTCCAGACTGAAGCTACAGAGCGGACAGTGCTCTGAGACTATACACATGTATACTATAGATCAGTGCTTCTCAAAGTGGTGGTTCATGGACCGCTGTTGGTCCACAAGCCACTGGTCCGCAGCAAGTTGCCAGGAAAGAAAGAAATATATTTTCAGAAGCATAACATCGATATGTCATAGCACCACAGTGTGTACTTTCCAACACTCCAGGTGACATCACGTCATGCAAGGTGAGGAAAGAGAAAGAAACAGCCGGTCACGCATTTGTGTAGCGCTGTTACATGCAGTTGCTGCCACCAGCTGAACCGGGCACCGGTTCCTGGCCCACTGGAAAAAAAACTGCCGGTCCACCACATCAGATAGTTTGAGAAGCACTGCTATAGATCATCCAAAATACTACAGGAAAAAAACACTTGACCCAAAAAAGGCTAAAAGTAGGGTCAACAAATCAGCACATGAAGCAGCCCAGGCTGTGGCAAACACAAGACAAGGTGATGTCTAGCATCTGAAGAAAGAAGCAAAAACTGTGATGCAATTATACCACTTCACAAGAACTTTAAACCACCAGCAGACTGCTCACAACATAAAGAAAAAGAATTACATCACTGTGCATACACACAACACAACTACTGCAAAGTAATTTGACTTTACTCTGGAGTAAATGTGGAGTGGACACAACATGCAGCTTTACAGGACTGTAAATCTTACTACTACAGGGTAAAGTTAACCTAAAGAAAGGAGAAAGTGAGGGAATTACAAAGTATTGTGGGTATATTTATCTAGCCAGTTTCATTCCTGGGCAGCATTTATTCAATGGAAACAAGCTCTTCCTCCATCTATTAGGGGCCAGGTGCTTTAATACACCCTACTATGAGCAGCATACTGATAACATTGAAATTTTGTAGGTTCCTTATTACAAAGTAAAATCTGGGGAAAATGTCCCTGTTGTGACTGTCTTTTGTGTCCAAACTCAAAAGATTTAATCAAAGGACCAATTGACAGTGTTGCTACAGAAAGCTAATTAGAGTACCAACCAGAAAGCAAACGGGACACTTGCTATGTAAAAGAAAGATAATGTTGGTACAAGAACAAAAGAAAAAAACTATCCATGAACAGCGGGACATTTTAAAGCTTCTAGCCATCACATCAGTGAGAGTCTGGAACAGTTCCCCAGTAGGAGTAAGGGTGGAAGAGGAGAGAGAAGAATTATCTAACTACTTCTCTATGGGCACATCTACATGTCGCCCTATGGCAACGTTGTTACTGCAGCATGCACATGGCACACAGTTAGTTTTAGCTGATAACTCACCATAGTGGCACACTAAAATGGTGGAATGTGCCACTGCAGTGAAGTAGCTGCCAGTCACGTGTAGACTCACATAATCACTACGTCATTGTCGTGCATTGTACGGTGATGTAGCACATCACTACAGTGATGTAGAGTGATGTGTAGACGCACCCTGTAATTCTAAGATGGACCTTGATTAGCTTATAAAAGAGTTGCTTGCGATAGCAGGAGACAGGACTTCAAGACCTTGGGGATTCATGCAAAAACTTCCTGGATTCCTATGAATTGATTTTAAATTGAACAAAAGTGTAGGAACAAATATAGTACCAGAAACAGTGAGAGCAGTAGCAAAAGAAAAGTTATAGGCAATGGAAGGTAAATAAATAAAATACAAGACATAAAGGGTGCATGTGGATTACCGTTATGAATAAATTACAAATATAATTTGTAATGATAAAGAAAAAAGTAACCATAATTTGGTTTAAAATACTTCAAGCCCTTAGTCAGTTAAATTTTATTGTTGTCATCATTATATTTGGTAGAGTTATAAACCACTGGGATTGACTGATCTGTATGCAAAAGGTCACATTATGCAATGTTGATCAACTGGGACCCAGTGCTGAATGAGTCAAACTTCTGTCAGATTCTTTGGCTCTGGGTAATGTCTGAACAAAACAGGAGTCACCCATGGTAAGCAAATTATAAAGAGAGTTATTAGCAATAGATAAATACCTAATGAATTTCTATTTCTGAACATCCCTCCAATAAAAATAGCAGGGGCAAAAAAGAGCCCTAAAACAGTTTTAAGGTAAAGCATAAGGTTTTTATCAAAATGTTTATATAAGGTTGCATCCTGCGATAGCAGAGAACTGGACTCAGTGAACCAGTTGTATACTCTTGGTATTCTCATTCTAAGTTTACTATATGAGTAATATTTTTGTGCATCTCATTTGTGGTTTTTGTCCTACATTTGGGCCTCAGCAGAAAACCTACAAAGCTCCTGGCTACCTGGAAGTTACCTAGGAGCTTCACTAAGTTGCTAAGAAAGTATGCTGCAGAGGCCTCATAGTCTTCTTTATTTAAACTAAGGAGAGTATCTGACCAAACCTATGTGCCCATACAATGAGACATATTTACAGTGCACCTACCATCTCTTTCGGACTACCTTTATTATTTATTACCTTATTTTTATTTAGCCTTCTAAAGTTTGGGTCTTGCTGTAAACTGGTTCTCTGAGGGGTAATCCACTTGCCATGCTGTGGTGCCTTTCTGTACTATACCAATAGTTCTTCATTCTCACTATTTTGAAATAATTATATGAATAATTATATCAACTGAAAACTATTACTGATGTCATGGAATGGGGCCATTACAGTTTTCCAAACCTGTTTTTCCTAGTATGAGAGTAGATATTAATCTTGGAAAACTTGGTTATGAAAAGTTCTGTATGGCAATCCGTAGAGAACCTCTAAGATATTGTCATGGGTTCCCTAGGGAAGTAATTGCTTGGGACCCTGAAGGCATAGCTTCTAGCAGGGATGAGCCCTTGGCTCCTTGGACTCTAAAACCTGGTTCCTTATTTGCTGCTGGTTCAACTCCAGAGGCAGATCCGGGAAGTGTGTGCTGCTGCACTTACACCCACCTTTAATTCCTGCCCCACCCAAAGTTAAAAACCAATTGTCTGCAGTGGCAGAAGCATTTCTAGTCAGGCAGGGTTGAGGGAGTCTCTTGACTTCATGGGTCATTATAATCTACCTGAACTCTTCATTCCACAGGTGTTAATGACCCTTTCCTCTTTTTAATGGACTTGATGTTTCACCAAGCAAGCTAGCATTTTTCCTGCAATTCTGTTATCTTGTTAGCTGTTCCTGAAGTTCCTATTTCAGCAGTGCAGACTGTTTTTACCTCATTCCAATGTAGTTATATTTGTTTTAGCTTCAATCTTAAACAGTTAGGCCCCTAACATGTTAAAAATAAACTAGAAACTTTACTAACTGAAGAAAAATGTGTGTTATTTTGTGTGTCATGTTGCTCTTCACTATCTGCACCACCCTTTTCAAAATCCTAGATACTCCAATGTTCCCCTCCCAGCAAAGAACTTTACCTCTTCAAGGAGGCAGAGTGCAGCTGACATCACATGCAAGGGAGCAAGCAATTCTTCAGACAAAACACCCTTACTGATCCACAGCAGCAGGGATTTTAAAATGGTACAGATTTAAAAGCTAGAGCAGTTTCTGACAGGTAAAATAGCCTTGGCTTGTTCTCTCTCCCTCTCCTTCCCCACCACACTCCCACTATTCTAAGTCTCCGCTGTCTTTCTTTACCTTGTCTTCAGGCAGATACCTGTTTCAACACTGCCACTGTTTTCAAGTCCCTCCTAGGCATCAGAAGCAGCAGAGTTTCTTCAAGCGCAAGTGAAGGAGCTGGAGTCAACTTGGTATGCTGGGTCTTCACAATACAAATTGGCACATTGATCTCTCAGGCCATGTCCACATGAGCATGGACATTTGGTTCCCCAGGGACAACTAGCAGTCGTTCACCTTGTGCTGCTACTAGTTGTCCCTGGGGAATGCTTGTGCCATGTGCCCTATGGCATGTGGCAGGTTACTGGTAGGGGAGGCTGGGGTCAGCTTTGGGCTGGCCCCAGCAGCCTTTTCTGCGGTCCTGGGGCCCTCCTGGAGCTACAGCTGCAGTGATCTTGCTGCTCAGAGCCTAGCCAGCGGCCAGAGCATGGCTCTGGCTGACCAGGCTCTGGTTTTGAGGGGTGTTGAGTGATGGTCTTGAGTGCTGCTCCTGCATGCACCACTCTCCTTTTTTTTGCATTTTCATTTATTTATTTATTTACTTACTTACCCCTGGATGTCCACGGGGCAACCCCCTCTCCCCTGCCCCTGCACTGCTCCCTTGCAGCATGGAGAACAGCTGAACACGTGGCAGTGCAGATGGGTCTGTGGTGCCATGTACAGTATGGTCGCATCTTACACAGGGGTTAGGTTCTAGAGTCAGCGCGTAAGGCGAAAATCGCGTATAGTCAAAATTACCCTTGAAAATCAGCTGGCCTGCACCAAACTCCCACCTGGACAGCGTGCACAGCTTCCCAGCAGGGCTGCTCCCAATGTAACTGCTTGGCCCCATGCACAATGCTGCAGGGGGCAGCTGCAGGTCGCACACATGCTAGGTCCCAGAAGCTGGCTGGGGGTGG
>NW_017729027.1:36112918-36123228 GCF_001723915.1 Gavialis gangeticus
TCCCGCCTGGCCAGCGTGCACAGCTTCCCAGCAGGGCTGCTGGCCCCGTGCGCAGCACTGAGGGGGGCAGCTGCAGGCTGAATCCAAACAACTGGCACTCCAGGGCATATGATAAAATCACGTAAGTTAAAATGCGCGTATGATGCAACTCCACTGTACTGCATGGCCACTCGCCTCTGGATAAGGCCTCAGACAGAACTCCTGCAAGTTCTTCTTCCAAAGACAGTTAACCCCTTCCTTCCTCTATGTATAAGCTAACTAAGGAAACTCAAAAATGCAGCATTACTATAACATAAACATATTTAAACCAGCACCACTGCAACAAAACCCACAGTTGTGCAAAAAAGGAGGATAACCTGTTTTCTGTCTTGGTCCCCCACCACAGTATAATTACAGTCAGTTCTAGAAACAGAATTGCTCACTGAGAACTGGCTATTGGTATTGGACCAACGATCCAAGAAAAGACATTTGTCTGTGTGCTGTTTGAGTGCCTCTGTTCAAGGACTGATGCATGTGTGTAATTAAAAATATATACATTGTAATGTAACCAGACTCTTCAGCACCGATTACTCCTTAACTAGGAAGCTGATCTGCAACATCTAGTATCTGCTAATGCTCAGCAGAGAAGTGATGGCTGTGAAAGAGCCAGACACAGGTGTCACCAGAAGGCACGATGCCATTTACATTTAAATTAGTTCCTTAGAATGAATTGTTTCTTGTTTACTTCTCAAAATATGTTTCAATTTGATGAGGATGGTAGTGCTTCTGTTCAGCAATTAGGAACCTGACATCAGTAGCTGTGTCCTCATCCCTCACACTCAGCTGGTGTGGAGAGCTGGGAAGGACAATCAATATAATTTAAACACAAGCCAGAACTGTAAATTTTCAATCCAGTCCAGATTCAAGCTTTCCCAAAGCGCAGAGGTGTTTACATGCAGAATATTAGTTGGAACTAATTTCTTTATAAATATGGAGTGCAGAGATATATTTTTGCCTAGGCTTCCCAGCAGAGTCAGTGACAGCTAGTTAGATACTAGATACTAAATGTAAAACAGAAAAAAATATTTTTTAGTTAAACAATAAAATACTCATGTCAACCTTCATTCTATCTGACAAAAATAAAAGCTGTCCACAAATTAAAATTGCCAAAGCCTATTGCAAAGGAAGAATATGGTCTTACAGGTTTGCATTGGCCTACATTTTCTTATAGAAGCTCTTACCAACCTACCCACAGAGCAATACTTACTTCACTATACATTTGGCTGGATTATTAACCCTCATCCCCATATTGTCTACCCAGAAAAGCCTGGACTTGAAGTACTTTCAAGGCTGAACTGGCAGGCATAGCTGAGACATAGCTGGTTTTACTTTAGCTTAATATGGCATACTGATTACCTTTGCCAGCAAACACTGGGTAATTAAGCACAACAGCTGTTAGTCCTCCAATCCGATGCCACCATTCTTTCTGTGCTATATTTTCTTGTGTAGCACTTCCTTTCACACTTTAATCCTATGTTTACCTACTCCCTTCTGTTGTACTTCCACAGGCTCTGACTAGTGATAGCATCCAAGCTATCATTCTTCAAGCATGCAAACAGCTGGCCAGAAACTGACACCTGCCCTCTGGTAATGCTGTAGCGTTAGATCACTAATGCATGTAATTTAGATAAATATATGTAAATTGACATTTTGATGATCAATGGACAGGAAAAGAGAAGGGGAGGCAAAGAACTATTAAAGTGTGCTACTAATCACTTTGTAGTTTACAGACCAAATTCCTTAATGACAAACTTCTTGCTGCCAAATGCTGTTTGCTTTTTTCTTCAGAACTGTTTGCATTAATAATGAGGAACTCCGCTGAGAAGTTATTTATAAAAAAAGAGTGCTTCTCATGCTTCTGCCACAGACATCATCTCCATGAAGGTAAAGCAGAGAGAAGGGGGAGGGTAGGAAGGAAAAGCACACCTTGACTATTTATAAATTGGTCAAGTTTAAAACTTTGCAAAGAACCATGGGCTATCCCACATGACATCTCTCCCAGGGAACAGGCTATTATAACACCATTTGGACACTCTTTTACATGCCTTGTCTTAGCTTTACAGTATGGATTCTCCAGCTGTGCTTAACCAGTATCAACTAAGCTAGTTCATGCTATGTTTGCTTGAGTTAATTCTTCACTGGCAAATAACAGTCTCACATTCATAGAGGAAACTAAAAAAGCATGTTAGTTATTGGCAATCAGTGATTATATTGTAGCAGCATTTAAAAAATGGACCCACCTGAAAGAATGGGAAGGGCTGCCCGGCAGAGAGACAGAGTTTGCCCCAGTGGGGACACTGTAGGCTTTGAGGGCAAGTGAAGCTGTTTTGGAAGCAGCCCTGTTGGAAGTGGAAGAAATGAGGTAACCCCAGCAAAGTTTTGAAAAAGAGCTGTAAACAAAAGCCTGGGTTGAGAGGCTTAGATAAAAGGGGGGAGCAGTTTTCCTGCAGGGAGAGAACAAGAGAGAGAGAGGGGCTGAGGGACAGGCTGGAAACAGAGTTTCAACACAGTGGTCCCTTGTAGAGTCCCTGGGAGTGCCCTGCAGGGGCAGTAGCAAAGGCTGCAACGGGAGTAATACATATCCAGTTCCCCTCTCTGGCCTGGGAGCCTGTGGTGACAGGATCAGAGAAAGGCTGCTTGTGTGGAGACTCCAAGCCTGGGAAGACCCACCTGCAGCCCAGTGTGGCTGAGTGAGCACAGCAGAGCCGGGGGGCAGGACTGCCAGAGTCTGCCCTGATTGCCCTGATCGGTGAGGGGCTCCAGGGGTGGGCAAAGCCCAGGGAAGGGCTGCATTTGCTGGGGCTGTGAGGCTGTGCGGGACAAGAGAGTTGCTACAGGCTGCAGCGCAGACACTGCTCCCTGCTGAGCGGGGGAAGGGGGGCAAAGGAGGAGCTGATGCCCGGAGACCCTTGCTGCCGGGAGATGGACACCAGATCCAGGGAGTGTCCACAGACCATGTGCTGGGATACAGACAGTCCCACTCCTTGAGACACTCTGCCAGGGGCAGTGCACACAGGATCCCCAGTACACCGTGTGCAAATGAGAGACTGTAAATAAGTTCTTGAGGGTTTATTAGTTGGTATATCAATGTGTTTATTTAATGGTTATTTGTTATGTTGTGAATAATTAAACCTTGTAAATAGTTTGAGAATTGTTTGTGAAGGGGCTTGATTGTAAGGGGAGGTTCTCTGCTCCAGGGCACTGCAGCAGCTTCCCAGGGGGGCTAGGCAGGGCTACTGGCTACCGGGTACCCCAGGATCCCACTAGTCAGGTAAGGATGCGTGTAGTGTCGCACCCAGGGTTACAATATTAAAAAAATTCACATGAAACTCACTTGTTTTTAGCCACAGAATTTCACTCATTTATTTCACATTCCTTTGGAAAAGATTACGATGCAAGTCACACGGTAGGTCTTCTCATTGGCTGCATTTGCACATGAGATCAAAAAAGATAACCACCATGTCAATGTTTGTCTAATAGTCACACAAGGAGGTTATTTATATGGTTTCTATAATTATAATTTCTAAAATTATTTTGCATTATGTATTTAATGATTTCAGAGACTGGTCCTTTCTACCTTGGTAGCTAATATGCCAAAATAAAGATTACCAGGCAAGCTTTTATTTTATTCCCTCAGAAATGCCACTGCCATTCCTCCATTCCTTAACCTCCCCGCCCCCCCCAACAGAAAAAGATTCTTGAAAAGTTTTATTTTAAGATTATTTTTATATAGAATTTTGAAACAAGCTAGTCCTAGCACAAATTACTACAAATCTATTGAACTTAATTGGTTAAAAATTTGGTAACCAATATTATTAAGAAGAAAGAAGTTGGTGTCACTGTAATTATATTTGCACTATTCTTTTACACCTATAGCAAGAACCTAGGCAGAGTAGGGGTAATAAATTGCTTTAGGCAGCAAATCTATATAGAAGTAAAACTATAAAGTAACTTGAGAGACAGTAATAGTTTTCTTATTCTATTAAAGTTCCTTGTTCAGTGTTAAAAGAAAGCAACACTTCCATGCTTTATCACTTACCCCTCTCATCACATTGTTCATATGCAGTTGACAAAAACTTACGGAAGCTGTCCCATACACTTTTCACACTTTAATAGAAGGCCTTTCAAATTCACAGGAAGGTACATTGCTATAGCTGCGTGGGTGCACTTGCACAACATTACCCACTGGAGAGTCAAATTCTGCTCACCTTTGTCCCATTAAAATCAGTAAGATTATTTGTCTGAGTTAGGACACTGGACTAGGGCCATTCACCTAGGTCAACCTACTACTATTGAATTATACTCTCAAATACTAGATTTGCTCACTGGGAATAAGACAAAGTTATTTTCCCCTCTCAAAACTCTTATCCATTTTAAAACTTGTTTTGTTTCAGCTTCTGCAAAAAGCCATCTTTTCTCATTCAGATAAAATGGCACAGTTACTTTTAATACTGATCAAATTTCTGTGTTTAAATTGGGCTCTTTATGTGGTGAAAGAATTGTTCACTCTTAAATGCCATGCTACTAACATTGTAATAAGGGATTCTCTCAACAATATTGTCTCAGCTAGTGATTCAAGTTTATTTTAAATGGTAGTGACAAAGACAATGTTACATACTACAAAGTTAGAAATTAATTTTTGAAGGAAATCTTTTTATCCTGGTTCCTGAAGCTATTAGCACTTTTCATGAGAAAATTAAAAAATGAGAGAGTCCTGCCAATGACTTGCATGGATTGCTGATTTTAATCTCCCTGCCACAAAAAAGCTTACTCAAACCTGATCTCCCTCACACAGAAGAGGCTCAATAGCATTCAGAAGAAAGAGGGATTAGACCAGTAGCCTACCCCCTAAGAAAACATGAAAGCTAAAGATGGGAGTGGAGGTGGGTCCCAGGGTGTTGGGACAGTGAGGTAGGTGGTGCGAGCTTCTTGTGTGCACCTCTATCTAAGAAGCAACAATGTCTAGAGCACATTTGTGTTTGGTTACACACATCAAGCAGTGTGAAGATGCATCTCTGTGAAGCAACAGGAATGGAAGCAATGTATATCTCCCCTCTTTTCTCACCATATGATCCTCAAAAAAGTGTGATTGGTATAGGAGGAGAGGTCCCAAGAATGGCCCATCTCTGGGTTTTGTTGACAACATAACAGACAGTTTGTTCATTTTGACATTCATGGGATGGCAGTAGAATTAAATACTGATACAGCTAAAAGTCATACAACTCTCTCTACTTAGAGCATTATATTATTGTGATGGTTCTTGCATTAGGATAGCATATCTCCACATACGGAAAAGGGAACAAACTATTCCGTAATAAGCACCTTCATAACAGCAAAAATACCCATGGTCGTATAGATTCTACTTCTTGAACTACAGTTAAAATAAGAGAAGTGTGTTACTTCCTACTTGAAACAGTCATATTAATACAACTACTGTGTATAGACTGTGCCTTAGGATAAATACATAGCTAAAAGAGAAGAATTCCTATTAAATGTGTTATGGAGACTTTTACCTAGTGATGACTTAAGGCACTGTTTTAATATGGAAGAACAGAAAATATTTCCAGAGGGATTTGAAAGCAGACTGAATATCATGCAGAGAATGTTGCCAACAATATAATTCCATTACTTTAGATATAGTTGGGTCAATGAGTTTCTATTAACATAGTAGTAACTGGGTCAAATGTTGAGGGAGGAGGCATTTTACTTGGCTGAATGCCTCTAGGTTCTTCAGTAGTCTCAGATTCAAGTGTAACAGCTGCAGAGTTTTGCTTGGCTCAATAGATGAGCCTGCCTAAGGACTTTGCAGAGAAGGGTGGCAAAAAGTTTGCAGAGGATGCACAGCTTTCCAAACACAGGGCATGCTGTGCAAAATGCGTGCTTTTACTGGTGCATTTGAACTGCAGCCAGAGCCCCCCTCACAAACCCCAAACTCTGATGGGCTACTATGGAGCCATAAAAAGCTGAGGAAGGGAAAAGCAGCTAGAGAGAGAAGTTGTGAGAGAGCTATATGCCAGCCTGGTGAGAGGGGGCAGAAACTCAGCCCCCCTGGCAGAGGGAATGGAACTGAGACTTGCTGGGGAGCAGACTTCAGGACTGAGGAAAGCCTGAGTCATCCCAGGAGAAGCTGATTCCCTACGCAGGGTCAGAGCTGTGTATTTAGGGACACAGGTACCCAGGGAAAGGGTGGGGAGAGGTTGGTAAGCAAGCTGGGAGCTGGAAGAAGCTGCCTGGTCAGGGACCTACAGAGGAAAAGTCCTCTCTTTAGGCTGGAACGTTTTGTACTGCAGGGACACAGACCTGCAGAGGGAATCCCCTGTCTGCATGTGCAGGTGCTGGGGGACAGAAAGCCCAGAGAGGGAGCAGGCTGTGAGAATCCCAGATCTGTGTGGGTGTTTGAAAGGACATTTAACCCCTAGTGTTTGCAGGAGGTATACTTTTCAGAAGGAAACTAAAGAAAAGAAGCCTATTACCTGCAGTGGCTGATCAGAGACTTTGGGGGTTTTTTTGTTTTTTGCCGAGTTACCAGGAAAGAGCAGAGTCCATCTTCCCCAAAGTGGCAGCAGCCTTGCCTCTGCCACCTACTGGTGGATCATAGTTAAAGCTGTATTGCCATTTTATTGTTACCGGAAGGGGACTGTGATCAGAGGGGAATCCACCTGGGTTATGGGGAGGGGGACTGTTTTAAAGTGTTATAACCAGGTGAATGCAATCATTGAGGTTGTTTGATGCAGCTGGGACCACCCAGTGTGGTGGAATTATTCATCTTTTGTTGCAGTTGTAAATCCTATTCAAATTGTTGGTTTTATTATTAATCATTGATATATTATGAAATATGGCATATTATTGTGTATAATTATTGATATTATACACAGCTATATACAGAAAAGAAAATGATTAATCATTTTCTTTTCTGTATATAGCTGCGTATAATAAAGACACCCATTTGTTTATTGGACTTAAAGTAAATTTTTGGGCAGTGAAGTTGAGGGACACACCTCTCCAAGGGATATCTCGGTCAGCAGACCTGCCTGAGGGGGTTCCCAGGGTTACTGGCACCCTGACGATCCAGAATCCGGCATATGCCCAGCCTAGTGTGCCAGCGAGGGTTGCACAAGTAAAGGAATGCTCGAGCCATTTGAGGTCTGTGAAGGTTTCAGTATATCTTTAGCACAGGTAATGATATAGAAAAGCCACCAGAGGATCACTACCTGTGTATTGGAAGATGGGCAAGTTTACAGAGAGCACTAAAATGCTTTAAGCATTCTACTTCCAGTGTTTTCACTTTACCAGGAGGAAAAATATAACCAATATAAAGTGGAGCTAAAGTAATAATGATACAAGTTAGAAACAGGTTAACAGCTAGACTTCCTTTTCCATTAATGTAGAAAACTTCTGGAAAAATTAAGATAATTTTGTTTCTTTAAGTGCATAGTCATTTGCATGCTGGCTACACGTGTCCCAAAGTAGTTATGATCAGTTTCTAAATAGCACATTCATTTTGTCCATGTAAAATTCTCTCCCCAAGATTTTCCCCAGGAATTTGCAGTGACCTGAAGAGAAATAAAGGAGAAAATCCCATTGTGCCATGAGTAAATGTAATGTGAAATATACAATATAATGTGTTCATCCAGGTGTAGCAAATTCACAATCATTTTATAGATATGACACCACAGAAATATGTGGCACATATAGTAGTTTCACCCAATCCATTTTCTTTGTTCTCTGGTAATTCAATCCTCTCTAAGAAAAAAACCCCATGCTTTCCTTTAAAAAGACTGAAAACAAACATAATTATGAAACTAATGACACCTTAACACATGTTTTGATTCTCTAAGGTCAGCAGCAGTTTTCTTTGGGTTTCTGTAAACCTAGGCTTTAGCATTAATGGCACAACTATGCATAATGTAAGCTGCAAATTACCTCCTACCCACAAGGACGTGGGGTATGCCACTTATTTTTATCAAAGCAATAAGAACCCACCTTTTCAAAGCAAACAGAAGCCAATGCCTACGTTTTTTCCACCTTTACAGAACATAACAGTCCACACTGTCAAAACAGATGACGTGACATTGCTTTTTGAACACCTCCTTTTTGCCTTTTCTTTTATTATTTTGATTGTTTTTTGCAGGCATCATGAAAAGAGTGAATTGTAAAGAAGAATCTGAATGAGGAGGGGGTGTTTGTTTGGCAGAGCTTGATTGAAAAGGGAGAATATGAGGGAAAAGCATTGAAGTACATGGGAGAAAAGGGGGAATAGGCAGGCAGCATCAGCATGTAGCAGGCATGATCATACAAAAACTGGCAGATTATTATTAATTAATGTATTAGGCAGGTAAATACAGTCACTTAAGTGGCTTGAAGAGGAGGCTATAAAGTAGGTGTGGTAGAAAACGGGGTTCACAGTTGTGATTCAGAGTCTCTAGTCAAGACTCGGATTGCTTCAGTAAGCACTTTACCAAGGCTTAAACAGCAGTAGAGTGCTCTGGTCCTAAGAAGCAATTCACATTATGCAGAAATCACAACCTTTAAAATCTCCATAGTCTGAAATCTGGTATACTCCCCCATTTTGAAAGTCAGCATCTCCACTCAACATGCATGTTCAGCATTGACCCAGAGCTGTCACCTGCACACCTGACTCCTATCTAAGCTTCTTTGCCATTCAAATTGCTCATTGAAAGCAAACAAAACTGTACCTACAGCTCTGGAAAAACTCCATCTTGTTGGTAGACAAAAAATATGACTAACATTAGCAGCACTGGGTTCAGCTCAAAACTGATGCTGGGAGTGTTCACCTTTTGCCTCATGGCTGTGGCACGCACCCAGGAAAGAGACATATAGATCCTGTCCCTCCTCACCATGAAGGGATTTTAATCCAGATCCTTCTTCCCAGGAGCATGCCCATGTGACCCATCCTTGCTCTCACAACCATTAGGTCGGGATAATCTACAGCTTGCCTGTTGAAGCTGGGCCCATAGAGCAAGAGTCAGACTGCCAATAGTCCAGTGGCTAGGCCATGCCCCTGGGAGAAGCAGGAGTTTGTGTCACTTCTCTGTACTGTTTATTACTTTTACATTAGACAATCATTGGTTATAAATCAGGAATCAGTCTGGTGGTGAGCAGGATCCAGCTCTCTTTAAGCTGAGGTGTAGTCTGTGTGGTCCTTGCTCAGTCCAGGCCTCTTGATTTACATACCTCACCTGCTCATCTGCCAAGCCTTGTCCCTTCAGTGGTTGGCAAGCTAGGAGAGGGCCTTGCTTTTCAGGATGAGGTCAATACAATGCAACCCACTCTCTACAGGATCTTATTGAAAATGCAGACTCCTATCTCCCCTTTATAGAGCTCCCTCCCCCCTTTACTTCATAGCATCTCTGGTCCATTGTTAGGTCCCTTGGGCCCAGGCTTTCCTGTAAGCCCCTCAGTTTATCATGACAGCTACCAGCACAGGATTTCCTCAGGCCTTCTTGTAGCCCTCATGCTGGGCTGCTCCATTTTAGCTGGGCTCTTCTTACCTCTGATTCTTCCTTCCTTATGCCTACTTACAGGCTCTGCATCCCAGGTTCAGCTTTCTCCAGCAGGAGCAACTTTCCATCGCTTGCCTTTATCTTGCTGTCTCCTTCTTTTATATCCTTGCTAGGACAAGCCCTTCCAAGCTGATCTGTCTTTCTTAAAAGCCCTTCCTTCCTTTTCCTTTTTTGTAATGCATTAAGCACTAGTTTTCCATTAGCTGTCTGTAAGGGTGTTACATAGCCTGTTGGCTTTTGGAGAGCGACTTTTGTCCCCTGCAGAGCTCCTTATTCAGTCCTATCAAGTAATACAATCTTTAGGCATCAAACAAGCCAACAAATAAACAAAACAAAACCCCTCCTACCTTCCCTGGGCACACAAGGAGCAGTCCTTTAGCTCTGACTCCCAGCCTAGCAGCCTGGCCCCCTTGTAGCAAGCAGATGCATTCACAACCTTCTTCTTTCTCTCTTGTTTAGCAGGATACTCCCTGCCTAGCCAAGTACCTTGTAGCTGAGCTCTCTGAACAGAGGTGACTGTTCCTTCTTAAAGAAACAGATTGTCCTTTTACACTACCTATAAGCATCTCTGGGATTTCTAAATCATTCTTTGGAGGTGTGTATCACGATGTCTGAACAGAGTACCTAGCTGCATAAACCTGAATTGTTTCTAGGGGTGTAGGTTGTATCCATGTTGGTCTAAGGACATAGGTATACAAGGCTTTTTTGGTGAATCTGATATCTTTTATTAGACCAACTTAAATAGTT
>NW_017729027.1:36128228-36128753 GCF_001723915.1 Gavialis gangeticus
GGGGGGGGGAGGGGGAAGAGAGAGAAGGGGGATGAATAGTGGAGAGATACCTAGGGAGTCAGATGTCAGGCAGGTAATAATGTGTCAAAAATCCAATGTCTATATTTAGTCCATGATTTTTAGTATCCAGGAGGTTGATGAAGTGGAGTTCACAGGCTCGTCTCTGGGAAGTGTTTTGTAAGTTTCCTTTGAGGATCAGGACTGAGAGATTGGAGAGAGAGTGGTTATCTTGTGAGAAATGTGCCCCCACAGGTAATTGGGTATTCCTGTCTTTGATAGATTTCCAGTGTGCATCCTCCTACATAGGAGAGACCAAACAACAACTGCGCACCAGAATGAACACACACCAGAAATCTATCGACCTAGTTTGTGGGTAACCAATCCGAATGCAAATATATACCGAGTCCATTCGGACTATTCAATGGTGTTGGTCACAACATTACAGCAGCAGCAACGCTGTTCGGTAACACCTTTAATCTTACCCCCATGGCACCCCCTGACGTTAACAAAAACTATACCTGGGTG
>NW_017729027.1:36133753-36134092 GCF_001723915.1 Gavialis gangeticus
GACCCCTGTCACGCTCACAAGGCAGGGAAGTCAATCGCACCGAACTGCCGTCGAAGCAGGAAGGAAATTGCAACAAAACTGGCTAAGCAGAAGACAATGAGGGGACTGCGTGAGGAAGGGGCTATTGATGAGTGAACAGAATGCTGGCAGGAAGGTAACACAATTGGCCAGTAAAAATAAGTGAAAAAGAGTAAGGGTATAAAAGGGTAGAGCCACGAGGCCCTGATGGGGGAAGTTCGAACCATAACTTCAAGTGCCAAAGGGCCCACAGACTGATCACCCGCAGGGTCGCCCCACCCCCCAAGCACTGCCTCGGGTCGTTCTTGAAGCCCCTGCGAA
>NW_017729027.1:36139092-36143700 GCF_001723915.1 Gavialis gangeticus
CCTTTAATCTTACCCCCATGGCACCCCCTGACGTTAACAAAAACTATACCTGGGTGTACCCCTTTTTAATTGCTACCAACCATTTTGTTAACATCATAACTACCACGACTATCATGGACAGTGACAGTGATAGTGAATACCCAACTGCCCTTACATATCTCCTCGAAAGATCCAGGACTATTAATCCAATTGCCATCACCCGCGATCAACCAGACGCACCTTCACAACTTGCCCCTGGCCACTTCTGGATATGTGGTGACCAAGGCCATGCCGTATTGCCACTCCATCCTGTCGGCAGATGTACCATCGGATATGTTTACATAATAGGAGGTGGTATTTATGCACATCCTAACTCACAGCCCAGGTTTACCCCGCCTATAGTTAAAAGGTCCCCCACCTGGTGGGATACCATATATACCTGGGATGGATATCTGTTCCATGGTTCACTGTCCCTAAATCCCATAGGTCAGGCTCACATGTAAGAGCACCTTAAATTGCTAGGATTGTCGATTAAGCATTTAGGTAATCAAACTGCTAAAGCCTTAGGAATTGTTAATGATAAGGTAGATGAAATCAGACAGACAGTATGTAATGCAGAAATCACTTAGCTTTGGATTATTTGTTAAGCAAAGAAAATGGAGTATGTGATTGGCTGGGAAACTGCTATCCGCAGTTTAGGGGTAGATGTTGTTTCAAAATTAAATCAATCCAACAAAATGTCACAGACATTATAGCAGGCATTGAAGAGGTCGCCAAAGATGCAAAGGAAGTAGGCAACCTTTGGGATACCATTTTCGACCGATTACCCTCAATCTTTCTCTTGGCAATTGGCACCAGTTTTTCTGGTCAGTATTTTTGTTTCTCCTCACCGTAGGATTTTTGATTTGTTTCAGATGTGCCATATTCCGCACTCTAGCTAATCACATCTCTGCCTTCCCAGTTGGTATCCCTGAGCAAATGCAGCCACTGTTGCAGGACGCTGACAAGGAACACCTCATTTGAGCCCCGCGGCCATGGCCACGTGGGGGGGTGTCACAGGCATCTCCCCAAATGAATGGCCAGGCCACAGCGAAATGGCAGAATGCTAGGCCGTAACACGAGCCTCTGGATGGGTGACCCCTGTCACGCTCACAAGGCAGGGAAGTCAATCGCACCGAACTGCCGTCGAAGCAGGAAGGAAATTGCAACAAAACTGGCTAAGCAGAAGACAATGAGGGGACTGCGTGAGGAAGGGGCTATTGATGAGTGAACAGAATGCTGGCAGGAAGGTAACACAATTGGCCAGTAAAAATAAGTGAAAAAGAGTAAGGGTATAAAAGGGTAGAGCCACGAGGCCCTGATGGGGGAAGTTCGAACCATAACTTCAAGTGCCAAAGGGCCCACAGACTGATCACCCGCAGGGTCGCCCCACCCCCCAAGCACTGCCTCGGGTCGTTCTTGAAGCCCCTGCGAAGAGACTAACGTTCCCAGCCATGAAGCCACTCCTTTTGTTTGCTGTAGTGGTATGTATGCATGTAAAACTGTAGCCATTTATGTTTGTATTTGTCTATCTTTCCTGTAAAAGACATGAGCCATTGACCAAGTCTGGGTCTAGGGTCTTGGCTAGCTGCACCAAGGTCGTCCGTGATCTTGAAAGCAAGGGGCCTTGACCTGAACCCCATGACTCAACGGATGTAATTTCCCGTTTAGCTGTTTGTAGTTATTTTGATTGATTATGTTTTGATTGTTAAATGACCTTTTAAGAAATATGAGCCGTTGACCAGGTCTGAAACTAGGGCCCTGGTCAGCCGCACCAAAACCACTCATGTTCCTGAAAGCAAGGGGCCTTGACCCGAACCTCGTGACCCAACAGACATCACTCCCCAGCTTTGATTGTTTGATTATTGTATGTTGTCATAGATTAGTATTATATAGGAAATCATTTGCTTGAGTTGTCAATATTTTATAGGTTAAAGCCAAATAAATATTGCGTATTAATCATAAACTGCATCCTCATTCGTGTCCAGCCCACCGACCTAGCCACAACTGGGCGTTTTTTAACCTAGTGCGACACCTGTCTTGCATGCATACCAGACCAGCCTCTGGCTTCTTTAGTTTTCATTCCATCCAGGAAGAGCACACACCAACTGCTGAAACTTCCTTAGCCTGATGAAGGGTTTTTGAACCCAAAAGCTTGCTTAATAATTGTTTTTCAACTATTTAAGTTGGTCTAATAAAAGACATAAGATTCACCCAAAGAACCTTGTCTGAATTGTTTTTAGACATTTTCAAAATCTTTCAACTGAATTATTGTGAATGCTGGATACCAAATGATCTCCCACCTGGAAGAGGCCTTCAAATGTTAGACATTGCTCTAAGTTTAGATGCATACTGAGTCAATGTTAAACATGGACTCTACCTTCTCTCTTTTTTCAGGCATAATTATACATTTTTATTTACCCAGATTTTTTATTTCTACCCATGTGTATCCTTTAGAGCACCCCACCTATCACAAGAGATGATTCTAGTGACATACCTAGCAGATATCTAGTGAAATCTGGTATACCTTTCAATTTGGAAAAGTAACAAAGCTTCTGTTAGGTTTTTTCTTTGTTTCTTAGAACCCCAAACAAATATAACATAAAACTAGCAGACAGGCCCATGTTTTAAATGCTTTTCTAGTACACTGTGAGAGAGATGAAAATTAGGGAGGAGTTCTATCTACAAGCAACTGCTGTCAGAGACTATATATACTTCACAATATAATTGTACCACTTGTCTGTTAGTGCAATAATACCATGTTTTCCTTGAAAGGATACCTCCTCAGAAGAGAGTGCCAAATCAACAGAACTGAACTGCATGGGAGTATTTAAATAAATGTGAACAATTTTCTCCTGGGGTTCAGTTGACACCCCCTTCCCAAGTATATCCTTTAAATTTTAAAATCTTATCCTCACCTTTTCAAAAATAGCTGGGATTATGAATGATCCCAGATGTTCCCGGCTCAAATTAAATCACTGACAAGCCAATATGTACCTTCTGTCTGTTATACAGTGCAGTGTGAGGAATGACATGTGAACTCACTTAACGTTTGACATTAGGGAAGTGAAATGTTTCCTGACATTGAAAATATTGGAAAAATTCATATGAACCATGTGCAAGAACTTCCCTTCCCACTAGCTCATAGTCCTCTCATTCTTGCGCTGTTGTCATATCACTACACTGTATTCTACTTTATCTCTGCCTCCATGCATGTAAGCTGAAAATAAATAGGAAAGTGAAGTTTCCAAACACTGAGATGTACAGTACCACTTCGATCGACTGGTTGACATCTGAAGAGGTTGGAGCCATATCACCAACAATGTCTCCAGAAAATCTTCCATGTCAAATTGGAAGATTGCTGCACAAATGCCAGCATCCTTGTTGAAGCCAATGTTACCAGCATTGAGTTGGTGAAGTGTAAGTACTAACTTTGCTGGACCAGGCATTTTGTGCAGATACCAGGTTTCTGATTCTCAAAACAAGTACTCTTCTCCCAGCTCAGTTACAGCCTGAGATCTTGCAATGGTAAGAGGAAATGCTAGAAAGACTCATTGAAGTAATACCTCAAGAAAAAGGAGCTGGGAAGAACTGATGGCTAACCAGCTCAAGTGGTGGCACAACTTCAACTAAGTGGCAGGCTATGTTAAGGTAAAGTGTCTTGCCCTCGAAGCAGAAGAGAGAGAGCAGGGGCCTACAAACCACTCTCCCCTGCAGAAAGACCTACCCAACAACTTTGAGCTAGAGATCTGTCTGCAAATGGTTGGACACTTAAATCACCTCAAAACCCATCAATAAACTGTGGTAGCGATCATCCTAAATTGAGAGACTGCCAGTGATGTATATCTGAAATTACCATATTTTCTCACATATAACATACCTTTTCCTCCAAGTTAGTGCCCCAAAATTTCTCACATATATTAAGTGGAGAAGCTGACTTTTCTGACTGGGATAGAACCACCCTGTATTTTATTTCCACTCCAAAGTGCAGCAGCTGTTGCATTACTATTTGGGCAGCTGAGATAGTCAATTGACTTAATGGCTCACTGTTTTCACTCTGGAGATTCTATCAATTGCCTATACTATTTAATGGTCCTTGTGGTGGGCCAGTAGGGGGGCGCTCTTGCGTTGAGCCGCCCACCTCCCTGCGCCCGACCACCTTCCAGGCTCCGAATGCCTCCCTAGGGGTGCCTTACGTCCGGCCGACCCCCTTCCTGAAGCACACTCACTAACCTGGGGGTAACGTAGCTGCCACCACCCTGAGAATGGACTCACTCTCGGCCCTGTGTCCTTGGGGGGAACATAGGCCTAAAGTCATAGTTTCATAGTTTCTAGGGTTGGAAGGGACCTGAGCAGATCATCTAGTCCGACCCCCTGTCATGGCAGGAAAGAGTACTGGGGTCAAACGACCCCAGCAAGGTGTACATCTAGCCTCCTCTTAAAGACCCCCAGGGTAGGAGCCTGCACCACTTCTCTTGGAAGTTGGTTCCAGACCCTAGCTGCCTTGACCATGAAGTAGTGCCTCCTGATATCTAACCTAAACCTACCCTCTGTCAGCTTGTGACCGTTATTCCTGGTCACTCCTGGCTG
>NW_017729027.1:36148700-36156286 GCF_001723915.1 Gavialis gangeticus
GCAGACCTAAGGGGTCTCTTAGGCATAATTTAGACCCACCCCTCAATAAGTCTCCCACACCGGTCACAAAGGAGAACTTTATTGATTACAGGGGTAGGGTGAAAGTAGGGTACAAGATTGAGCAATATCCTAGAAATCCTAAAGAGCAAAGGCTGAGGTAGCCTTTTGATCACGCATCTGAGTTACTGCCAGCTAGATATCTAATCAGATCTTGAGTGGCTTACTCACAAGCATCTTCCAAAGGCCAGTGAAGTTTCCCTTTGGAGGCAGGCTATTTCTAGCTCATGAGTTTTGGGGCAGAGAGCTGGTTTCAGATGGTAAAGCTCCTCTGATTCCCCCGCATGGCTGCTGCTCCCTCCTTCTGGGCAGTCCTAACTTATATAGCCTCTGTGACCTCATTCACCTGGTCCAGTGGAGGCCAGCTCCGGTTGGCTGTCAGCCAACCAATTTGAAATACATCACCAGTTGCCGGACAGATTCCAGCCCACCAGGTAGAAACCCCTCACCCAGGTAGCTGATGCCAGTCATGCAGGCAGAGGGAGCAGGTTTCCCTCCTCCCTCAGAAATGTAGCCAGCTCAGGTTACCTAAAAAGATAGGCTGAGGTGTGTCTCCTCTGCTGGGCCCATCCTAATCAAATGGTCACAGCTCAGCGATTTTAATCACATTGTCACAGGGCAGAGATTTTGGGGAGAAACCAAGGTGGTTTTCTGCCACAGTCCTGATGTTCCACTCATTCAACTAACCTTTCTTACAGCATTTTTGCTCTCTGCTAGCTCTTTCTGGTTTCTTTCCTCCTATTTCAGATGTAGTTAAACAGGAATCAGAAGGTAATTCTGCTAAATACTAGGGTCTGTCCCTTCTCTATGCAGTCTGTAGCACACTAAGATGTGCCTGCTCCTTTAAAGTTGAAGCAGCCTAACCTGCAGAGCTCCACAGCTGCAGGTTGCCAGGGTAATACCTGCAGGAGTCACATGGTCAGAAGGCAGGGCATTGGGATGTATAAGCTCAGGGCTGGAGGTAGCAGGACACCGTCTCTCTGGCAGCTACAAGAGGAAGAGTTCTTGCATGTGAAAGCTGCCTGAGAGCCAGTACTGTTTGCTTTGTTACTCAAGTGCTGTGAGACTTAAGGGACTTCTCAGGTACTTAAACTATGGAAGGATGCTGTATTAAAGATGTAAATTTGGTTCTAGAGGGGGTGTAGTACTGTTGCTGTTGATGCTTAAGTTATAACCTAGAAGCTTTTGTTTGTGTTTCACACTGGAGGACTGGGATGAGGCTATACGGGGAGGTTTGGAGGCCTCATTAGTGCCTGGAGAAAAGGTCCCAGAACTTGAGTCAGTGATATAGAGTGCCTTAGCACCAGGGGGGTGTAGGTACAAGGGCATAGAGAGCCATAGCACCAGCAGGGTAAAGATACAAGGGCACAGAAAGCCCTGGAGCTGAGGGGCACAAATACGAGGACATGGAGTCCAGTGCCAGCAAGGTGTAGATACAAGGGCATAGAGCCCAGTATCAGAGGGACACAGAAGTGATAGATGGTAGTAACACCTGTGAGGCTTGATACATTATAAGGCACATTTGGAGTCATGTGTAAATCCTAGACATCAGGATATTAAATGGGCAGCCTCTCACCTAGAAATAATCTATTCATTGCATCAAAGGCATGGCAAGTGAGATAGATTAGCAGACTGCCCACACAGGTGAGTGGGCTGTTGTGACACCCAGCTTTGAGAGAGACACCAGTTACAAAGCCATAACTCTAGAAAAATATTTTTGCCTTCATTCTTCCTTTCAAAAACCAGATGTGTATTACATTCCAGGGTGTGTTAGTATGTGAGAAAATCTAGAGTAGGAGTTCTATTAGGTAAGTATAGTCTTTGTTACTGAATCCAGAAAGCATGGAGATATTCAAATTTGCTTATGAGAAATGGTGTCTAATACCTGAAGAAGTGCAGAGAAGCAAGTAGAGCAACCAATATCTTGGCATTTATTATGGTATAGGACTCTTCTACACTATTGTATGGGCTCAGTCTTCAAGCATGCAGTGTTTCCAGTAAGGTACTTGAGGCAGACAAAGTTCTTTGGGTAAATCCAGTATCTTTTTATTAGATCAACTCTTTGCAAAATTTCAAGTATAAATACCATTTGTCAAGCTAAGGGAGCATCTGCCTATGTCCTTAGACCAACACTTCTACAACCTATATCCTTGTAACATGGAATATAAGGTACTTGATGCACTCATCTACTGAAATTGTGGGACCGAGCTTAGTTTCTGAATTCCCTTTAGAACAGAGTTGTGCAGCTGGCAGCCAGTGGGTCAGTGCAGCTTGCAAGGGGTTAAATTGCAGCCCATGGAGTCTCACCCAGCCACCTGTTCCCTCCAACACTCCAGCTGAAACAGCAATCTGTCTCCATGCCCCAGCTTCTTTCTCTGGCTGCTGCTACCTGCCTCACCTCAGGGGGCAGAACAGCATGACACCGTATGGGAATCTTAGAATGACCCAGAGATGTACCCAGGGGATTTGGCAGTAGGGATGGGGCAGTGCAGTAGGGGTGGCAGGTGATGCTGGTGCACCTATGCAGCACAGCAGTGATCACTCTGGTGTGCTGTGCACTGTTGGAGGAGGAGGGAAAATCCATTTGGTGTACCTGGTGCAGTTTGCATGGCTGTGTCCTTTTGAGGGCTTAGAAGTTACGACAGCCCTCATTTAGAATTAGAAATGCTGGAGATACCATGGAAAATGTTGTTACTGTGAAGTGGGAAATACCAAAGTTGTAATGGCATCTTCTGTATGGTATATGAATTGCAAGGGAAGTGCTAGATTTGGGATAAATATGGCTGATTAATACTAAATTACAATATCTTTAAGAACTGACTGCTGACAGACAAACAGAAAAAAACCAATAAAAGAATTTTGGTAACTGCAGGTCTGTTTGATTAAAAATGAATCGCAGAAGGCAGCATTGATTAAAAACTTATATTGGTATACTTCTGAATTTAATTTTGAATTGTCAGAGGGACCTGCTATTTCAATCAGGAACCTATATGACATAAGTATGGGCATAGTAAAAATACAGAGACAGAAAAAAGTATTTAATAGGGTTGTTTTGAAATATTAAGTGCACATGTAGGAGTAGCAGAAATGGTACCAACCACTTCGGTGTTTTGGAAAACTTAATACTTTCTTTTGGACATTCTTCTGAATAAATGTATTGAAATTTCTGCCATTCTACCCTCACAGATATTTAAGTAAATAGTATTATTGGGTGTAAAATCCCTATCTAGCTCACTAGATTGCTGTTTGCCTCTGGGGTTGTACCAGCTTGGTTCTCCCAGACAGAAGTCTAAAAATACTTGCATAAAGGTGGGACAACTAAATAGAAGAAAATTCTATTCTGGAAATACATATCTTGTGCCTGGTAAAAGATAACAAGAAGCTTTGATCACAATGTCAAGCAGGAAATTTAACTACAGCTTGTTAAAGGCAATGAGTCATAAAAACTAAGTTGGTGATGGAGATCATTGTGTAAAGTATCTCATTAAAAAAAGCATCCACTTAATGCTTTTTTCTGTATAGTTGTGTGAAAGTTCAGCAATTGTTACTCATTTTTGTCATTTTCCAAATATAAGCAATTGTTCATGAACACATTAATATGAATATACAGCATCTACTTCCATATCAAATTCAGACTGTTTCTTTTGCTGGTACATATTTTACTCAAAAAATAAATAAATGAAGAAGTAAACAGAATACTTGAGACAATGTCAATGTAGAAGCCCAATATAAAAGATAAACTGATATTTAGAAATGGGTGGGCAAATCTGCCAAACAAAAATGTCATGTTCCTTTTAAGGAGCATGGCTTATTTTTATAACACTCAATTTGTTGTTAAGTTACTATGTAAGGCCAATAGAAACTATATTTTAAAACTCTTTTTATGAGTTCCTACATCCATTATTAAAACTTTTCTCTTCTACTTCTTTGAACAGGATAGTGGACGCCACAAGTAGATCAAAGTAGTTAAACCCTTTGGTTCATTCTTTTTTTAATGGAAAAAGAAATTACAGATAATACCAGTTCATTCTAAGGAGAGTTGTTACTAAATCCACTACCCAGCTTTAAAACTTTATATTCATATAAGAACAGAATTTATTAGTGGGGAGAAATATTTCTGAGAAGGAATCATTCTTATTGTAAAACTAGCCAAAGTACCCAGCTTTGCGCGGGTTGCAGTAATCAAAATTTTAATTTTTTATAAATAAAATATGTTCATTCTATCTTATTTCCCTCTACTAATAAGCTATGTGTATGTGTTTAGTTTTTTTATCCTATTTTACTTGTGTGATGCAGCTTGACACTGTGAGCTTTTGGTCATTCCAAAAACCTATAAAAGTTGAACATTTCAATGTATTAAACAAATGAATTGTGAGGTAGAATTCTTTATTTACTTCATAAGACTTTAGCATAGTACTGAGGATTTCACATCACATTTTTCTCCCAGTTTATGACAGTGTTTGACGCTTATCCATGTAGAGCTTCAGGATTGACAATGTTGCATGTTTTACCATCTTGTCCTAAGATGAAAAGGCTTTTGCTATTGCCAACTCTAGAAGAACCAACATACAGTTGGCCATGAAAAAAGCATAGGCTTCGCAGGTTGATGCCAACAGCTTTAAGTTATTATCCCTGTGTCTTGTTGATGCTCATGGCAAAACTGAGGCGGATTGGGAGCTGTTTAAATTAAAATGGCAGGTCAGAGAGAATGATTGGAATGAAAACATCCTGTCCCACTGCATGGCCAGTCATGATGGTGGCTTCAATGACATGTGGCATGAATTTCTTGACAGCCAATTGTGTTCCATTGCAGAGTGCTTGTGGGTCCAGATTCCTGAAAAGAATGATGCGTGCACTAATCTTGAGCTCCAGATTGTGCGAAGGCACACCTGGTGGTTCGAGAGAGTTGAGAAATTCTGTTGGGTAGTCGATTGCTTCATTGGTGTCTGGGACAGTATCCACTGACTTGTATTTTTGCACAGTGCCAGGCAATTGAGAAAGAAGGTCTTTGTTTATGGTATTGACCGCATCATTTTTTGGTGCCAGGATGGCTCTTTGGCATAGCCACCTGTGATCATGAAAGTGATGTGCTACATTTAGAAAAACTGCCTCTTTCAGTTCTTGAAGCGTTGCAACTGTTTTCCCAATGTTGTTCATTGAGACGATATCTGAGAATCAAGATTGAACTATTGCGTCATTTCCAAGTTTGAGCAGGCTTGCAGCAAACTCTCCAGCAGATGTATCACCTGTTAGACGCACCGGCATGTTGGTCATGAGGCTGAGTCGTTGAATGTTTTTTCCATATGTATGATGCTTTGAGGCAGGCCTGCAGTTCATCAGCTTTGGTTCCATGTGGAATTACTGGCACTGTCTGTTGACAATCCCCAGCCAACACCAGTCACTCCTCCCATTGTTTTGTCATTATGTCAAAGTTACAATATCCCTGGAGCTTCTCCTTTCCATCTCATTTCAAGGCAGTGGCTGCAAGAAGTCGCCATTGAGTCAATTGCAACTAATGGATCTGAACTGTAATCCAAGGCTGGATTGTAGAAGGAATGCAGTTTTCTTTTTCCCTCTAAGGCTGGTTTCTGGTTGCAGCCATTGCTGCTTTGCTTGTTTCTCATCTTGTAACCTCCTGGGCAGGAGCTTCAGTTGCTCTGGTTGCAGCCATTGCTGCTCTGTTTGTCTTGCAAGTAGCTGGTCTGGAGACTCAGCTGCTTTGGCTGCAGCTTTTGCAAGTCGATTTTTTGGCAAGTTTGCTTCTTGTAGATTGCCTTACAGGGAATGCCTCTCATCACCCTGATCAGTCCCTGAGAAGGCCCAGTACAGTTTTCTCCCTAGACATTCCTTAAGCCCTCATTCCACCTGCAGGTGCTCCTAGGTCCTGTTAACCAGTCCCAACCACAGCCCTGAAGGGAATATTCCTAAATGCGGAGCCTTCTCCAACTGTACTGGTTGATCTTGGCTAGAAGCTTTGAGTTTGCTAAAGATTGTTTTGCACATGCAAATTTATTCTGCTTCCTGGGGCTGACCTGTCACAGGGGGGTATAGATTTAAAAAAAAAAAAAAAACAAATTTTTTTTGAGCCAAAAAAAAAATATTGCACACAGGTGCATGCCCCTAGGGTCCCCTTAGTATGCATGCAAAGTTTCAGGTCTCTAGGTATCATGGTCTTGGAGCTATGGTGCTGACACACACACATACCCACACAGAGGCCCTTTTATTAATATAGGTGCAAGATTCCTATAAACCTCCTGTCTTATGTTAAAATTCCATTTTCTGGACTAGGTACTTGCTGCCTGCAATTATGTTTGCATCAAAGCACACATTCTGTGTTCAAACTTTCTTGTGGTTTTAAAAATTTAGCAGCTGACTTGGTAATCCATTAATTTTATATTTTATGTTTTTAAAACTATACTATTTATGAAATGTTAACACTTCCTTTCTGAGTTACTGTGCTAAGTAAATAACTCTGTGTGTTAATGGACTCTGATATGCTTTCAAATGGCTTTGCCAGTTTGTTATCTGCTGCTATTCAAAGTGTAGAAAAACGGATTACTTTACTTTTTCTCTCAAAAGAATATAATCAGTCCAGGTGGACAGACAAGTCCAGAAAGAGGGGTTTGTATAGAAGTAGGATGATGTCTCTAAAGATGACCTTCACTGGAGATACTTGTGGCAGGAGATCACCATCATGTTGAGGAGGTACTTTGTTATTCCTAAACTTTAAAAATGGTTCAGGTTAAGGAACTGGCTCAAGTCCTGTTGTTATTTAGCCCAAACTACATGGATTCTACTAATCTCAAAAGCATAATTTAAACAGCTGTTGCTTTGTGAAACTTGTTAGGTATTTATTATTAATCTGACACACAGTATTTTATATCAACGTGCCAGACAGATTTGACATCATTCATGTCACTTCTGGAAATGACTGAGAGATGCAGCTAATCCACGTGTTTGGAGCTTTTAACATCTAGGCCCATAACAACATATCTTCAAAAAAGAGAGAAATTATTTCCAGAAGTCTGAAATATTTTCAGATAGATATAATGCTATTATTAATATAACCCAAACTGTGTACTGATAAGTGAGGAGTACCTGTGGCAGCATAGTTATTAATATGTATTTTACTGACATTTTCTAAATATGAGCTAGGAGCAGTTTAAACTTTTCATACTGTAAATACAAATTATACAAATTATATGATCGCTTAATTTCATAGTTTCATAGTTTCTAGGGTCGGAAGGGACCTGAGAAGATCATCTAGTCCGACCCCCTGCCGTGGCAGGAAAGAGTACTGAGGTCAAACGGCCCCAGCAAGGTGATTGTCTAGCCTCCTCTTAAAGATCCCCAGGGTAGAAGCCAGCACCACTTCGCTTGGAAGTTGGTTCCAGATCCTAGGCGCCCTGACAGTGAAGTAGCGCCTCCTGATGTCCAGCCTGTATTTACCCTCTGCCAGCTTGTGACCGTTGTTTCTAGTCACTCCTGGTAGTGCTCGGGGGAACAGGGATTCCCCCAGTGCCTGCTGG
>NW_017729027.1:36156512-36159119 GCF_001723915.1 Gavialis gangeticus
CGGGCCCGAGGACCGAGCCCGGTGGAACCCCACTGCCCACGTCCTTCCAGGTTGAGAAGGACCCATCCACTACCACCCTCTGGGTGCGGCCCTCCAGCCAGTTGGCGACCCATTTGACTGTGTGGGTGTCTATGCCACAGCCCCCCAGTTTCTTAATGAGAACGGGGTGAGACACAGTGTCAAAAGCCTTCCGGAAGTCCAGGAAGACTATGTCCACTGCTACCCCTGCATCTAATGATCTGGTGATCTGATCATAAAAAGCCACCAGGTTGGTCTGACAGGACCTGCCACTGATGAACCCGTGCTGATTGCCCCTAAGCACGCAGTCCCCTGCTGTCCCCTCCTGGATGTGTGCCAGAATTATTTTCTCAAACAGCTTGCCTAGGATCGAGGTAAGACTCACTGGCCTATAGTTTCCTGGGTCCTCCTTCCTCCCTTTTTTGAAGATTGGAACCACGCCCTTCCCTGCGCTTCCCAAGGTTTCCCCTTCCAGCCTCTATTATGTGTGAATAAAACAAGAGCTTTCATGATTCTAGCCTTATTGACATTATAAATCAGGTTGTTTTTATTGTATCCCTCAGTCACAACTTCCAAATATGTCACAAGGGCAAGAAGTCACAGCTTCCTTTTTAGCTTATTTAATGTCACCAAGGAAAACAAATCCCCAGTACATTCCTGCTAGTGCTAAGGACAATAATCTAAAAGTGCAAATGAATGCTCTCTGCTACAAAGAAATGTAGAAAATAAATTAATAATTCAGTTTGCATGGCTGCTGTTGCATTTATTGCTATATCAACTGCTCCTTGAGGTAGGAACAAATATTTTCTCAGAGGAATGCATTAAAATCGTCACATTATAGTAAATGATCAACAAATCAGAACAGATTAAACAACAGTCATCTAAACTACATGCCCATTACCTAGACTGAATTTAAACCCATTATGGATTTTCTGGCAGTTAAGACAAAAATTCAGGAAGGAAATGCTATTTCAGCGGGAGGTAGGCATTTAAAGGCCAGTACCATGAAATATCTAGCATTAAGTGTTTTCTATTCTGAATGAGCAGACATTGCTGGATCAAACCCACCTTTGCTGCTTAGGAGTTGAGCTTGGAGTATTCAGTGATACAGGTGTAGCAGACCCTGCTTCTCTAGGGTCCAAGTGGAAGTAACTTAATTTAGTGTACTGTTACAGGCTAATATGTGTTGAACTGATACAGGGTAAAAATTGCTGTGCACTCTGAAACAGAACCTCCCTCTCCCCTTCTGAAGTTGCTCCAAGTATAAATTAGTCTATGTCCTTAGTGTCCCTATCTGGAAAGGAGATAATTCTTAGTGTACAACATAGGCTGGAGTTACAAGGATGTATTCTGTCATTAATTGTAAAAGACCAGACTCAAAAAGAACATAGATAGTCTTAGTGTTAGGGTTACATTGCAGCCATGATCATCCATGAAAAATGAGGGTAGCGAGTATGTTTGTGAGTGACATCTTTTGCTGGACAAACTGTATAGTTGAAAGATGTAGCCAAGCTTTTGGGTACCACTGTACCCTTCGTCAGGTGTCTGGCTGTAACAGGGAGCTGTAACAGGGAGCTTAGTGCTCCTGTCTACTTTAAGAGGAGAACAGCTACAGACCGGGCTCAGTTGGCACTGGAGGGAAGACATCTAACTGGAAGGGGACCAGGCGTACAGAAAATATAAGACTAGGGCCTGAGCTAGAGCAATCAATCTGGTCCTAGAGGCCATGGAAGGAAGAGCTATTGAGCAGGAGGTCTCCAGAGGAGCTCCTGACACACAAGGGATGCACCTGAGCCCAGAAGCAGGGCAGACAAGTGGACTTGCCTGGAGAACACTAGTGTCTTGGGATTGGGATTAGTGGGGGAAGCAGAGGTCCCAGTAGACTTGGGAGCAGGGCTAGAGCCTGTGAATGGGGACGAGGGAAATAGGCCTGGGAGCAAGGCCAGAGCCTGGGAGCAGAGGAAAGGAAAGAATAGAAATGGGCCTAGAGAGACCCAGCCCAGCCCAGCACCCAGCACCCAGAAAGGGGTAGATACAGGGCTAGGGAGCTCATTGAGCTCATTGAGTTGGTTGAGCCCAGAAGCGGGACAGATCCTGGAGGTAGGGTGTGAATTGCCTGGTAATATCTGTGAGCCTTGGGCATGGCTAGAAGGGGAGGTGAGGAAGCTGCAAAATTAGCCCTTTAAGATGATGAGCAATTGGATCATGGCTTGTGAGTGGATGAGTTCTGGCTGAGGAATCCCTGGGGCAGCCTCCTATTTCTAAATATGTACTTGTACCAAGGTATGGCAGGTGAGCAGAAGGAGAGATAGCCCTGAGAACAAGGTAGAACAGAGGATAAAGGATCAATAGTGTCACCAGGGGACATCATCACCAGCTTTGGGGACAGCCTTGTGTTATGTTGACATAGGGCTACTGTGTGGGTTCGTGCCAAATTATATAAGGACTGAATTAAGCACAGGCTCAGACCTGGATGTTCGATTTAAAACTTTTATTGTTTCACAAAGTCATAAACTAAGGAGGTCTGTTGGTTCACGAGGTTCCCAAATCAAGCCCTTGCTTTCTAACCCGAAGGCTAGGTGCGGCTGC
>NW_017729027.1:36164119-36172689 GCF_001723915.1 Gavialis gangeticus
CTCAGAACTGGTCAACAGCTCATTTAAAAGGAGTCCCTTATCTTTTTTTAGACAAAAGATACAAAACTGTCCCCACTCTGTCTGAGTGAGGCATCTAACATAACTTTTCTGTTACTTATATATGATAACACATATACATATGCATTTCTAATTCTTACTTCTATTGGTTACTAGTTAACTCATCTATATTCTACACGCTCTTTATTATAATTGGTTACACTTCTTATGTTAATTTCTAATAGTCTACTTATAATACTCCCCAGACTTTATCAGCGTGATATATGGTTGTTTTTGTTCTTGTGATTTAGCCTTGCATTTCCGTATTTTCTAAAAAAACACTGCTTTGCTTGCAATTTTTATCATACTGTCAGCATTCTTATTCAAGGGTTAGATAGTGAAAACCAGAATGTCAATCGCTGACTTCTCAACCTTCTTGAAGCATTCTTGGAGTTTTAGTGCGTTGTTAATTATGCTAGGCCTTGCTTAGCATGAGCACTATCTCACAGCTACCAGGCTCTGGAATGGACTCCCAAGTGAGGTGGTACTCTCTCCTACCTTGAGGGTCTTCAAGAGGAGTCTGGACAGATATTTGGCTGGGGTGGTATGATCCCAGCACCTGTTCCTGCCTGAGCCAGGGGGTCGCACTTGATGATCTGTTTAGGTCCCTTCTGACCCTAAGCACTATGACTGACATAGGCGGACTTAACCACCTAAATCCAAACGTGCAATCCAAAAAAATCCACTCGTTAACAGCTGTACTGGAAACACCTTGAACTATATAATCGCCTCCCTTTTTTAACCAAAAGTTCCTTAGGTGACTCCAACTGCATAGACCTGCCTCACCCTGAACAGCTAGGCACACAGACTGCTCTGTTGGCTCTGCAAGCTCTGTGTTTAGAGAATACAACATAGGATTAAGCCTCCTGAAAAAATGCACTTCTGCATGCTTTATTTTAAAATGCAAGGTCAATAAGAGCAGCAGTACACAGTTCTTCCAGTAACCTGATGGCTAAAATATTTAACCAGAAAGTGGATAACACAGACCCAAGATCTCCTCAGCCTATTACATGTTCAAAACTGCATCACCCAATTCTTTGAAGAGTACCTTAACTGCTAGACTAGAGGCTGTCCTAGATTAGTGTAGCTTTTTTCTACCCTTCTGTTGAAGACCCTTGTGTGCAGCCATGTTTGCTTAGAACAAGGACTGGGCTTTCTTTTCTGGCCAGACTGGCCCCTTGCAGTAGATCCCTGTCCTTTGAGATGGTAAGACACTCCTTAAACCCAACTCATACCCTTTTGGAGGGTTGTGTCTGCTTAGCCAATGCTTCCAGCCAGATCAGCAATTTGATCTGGCCTTTGTGGCCTTCTCCAAAACTGGGAGACCACTAAAACCACTTAGCTCAGACTCTTAATGGTGTCTGTATTGCTACCAGCACTTTTCTGCAAGTCTGGCCCCTTGAGGTCATCCAGAGTATGCAGAGTGAAATACAAGATTTATAGAGTCTGCAACAGAAAGCATAAGAATGATCATAACTGTAGCTTAGTGGTTAGGGGGCTCTAAGGATTATTTCTGTTTCTTATTCAGTCACTATAATGTAAAATGAATGTACCCACCCTTTAATAGGTAGCAATAAACATCTCCCTTTCTGGCCCTATGAATCCTGTGTTTCCTTTCTGCACAGTGGCACAGTTTCAGCAAGTCCGCCTATCCAATGTAGTATGATTAAATGCATATGCCTGGAAAGTAGATGTGAAGAGATTTTGAATCCTCTCATGTTAAGGCAGGCATTGAACTAATATCTCCCACTTCCTATGAGTACTCTGAATACTTACTTGTTACAGAGAAGGTAAGTTGCAGCAAGAACACCATCATTTTAACAAAGAAATGTGAAGCCAGTTCAGTTCTTTCAAAGAAATGATGTATATATCCATCATCAAGGAAAGATTATTGTGGCAGGGCACCTTTTGTACCTACCACTTTAAGGAGCTTGTGCAGGCTGTGGAACAACAAACAGGTATGGTTAGGCCCAATTAGGCAGTCACATGACCACAAGGGGGGCACCAATTGGAAGAGGGCTAGGCAGGCACAGTATAAGCCCAGGCCCTAGGAGCAGAGCCAGCAGTTACACCCAAAGAGCCAGAAGAGCAATATCTCTCAGCCTGAAGACTGCAGCTCCCAGAACCCATAGTTCCTACCCTGACCTCCAGGTGAATGGAAGATACCTCAGGCCCAAGGGGCGTGAGGCTTAGAAACTCCAGTGAGGGAGTGGAGTAGTAGCCCCAGTGAGGGGGCAGAGTGAAAGCCAGAGGCCATGTAAAATAGGGTCCATGAGGGCTTGAAGGACTGCGTGTAGGCCTGCTGGAATAGAGGCCCCAGTGAGGGGGCAGAGTAGAGGCCCCAGTTGGGGGCATGTGGCCAGGTATGTCTAAGGATGCCTGGAGTGTGGCCCAGCTAAAAGGCTGGGGGAGTGTGGCAGAGCACCTTTAGGGGGTGTTCACCAGTTGAGGACACTCACAGGCTCCAAGGGGAGCCTGCTTTGGAGGAGCAGCTAGGGAAACCTTCCCCAGATACCATTTTAAGGGGGAAGGTGTGTGGCAGGGCACTGTTGGTGCCTGCCACTTTAAGGCTGGAACCAAGCAAGCAGCAGGTGCTTGATTGCAGTGGCCATTTTAGATCTCTGGCTGCCCATATAAACAGATCAATTGCCTGCTGGCAGGGGAGGTAGTAACATTGTCTGGCTGCAAGGCTCTATAACATCCTGGAGGTAAGGGAGGAGCTGTAGGAAATGATTTAGGAGGCTCCTGGTCCTGGGCATGACCTAAAACTGCACCCTGCTGGGAGTGAGTGGCCTGGTGGAGCTCTCATTGGCACGGGAGCCCCCAGGAAATGCCTGGCCAGTTATCACCCTGGTGAAAGCCTAGCCCTTGCCTCTGGGTGGGTTTTGCTTAATACTGGAGGTAGTTGGGGGCCAGACATGGCTGAGACCACCTGAGCCCTGTGGGGAGCAAGACCTCGAGAGACCTTGAGGAGGGAGAACAAGGCCAGGCACGACTATGGCCACCTGAACCCACCGTGGAGTGAAGCCCTGTGGCCCCAGGTGAGGGGGGGCAGAGATGAGTAGCCCTGAGTGAGGGGGGTGGAGATGAATAGTCCTGAGTGAAGGGGACAGTGATGGGGAGCCCCAGTGAAGGGGGGAGAAGAACCAGAGGTCTGAGGGCCCAGTACATATATATGTATGTGTGTGTTGTCCCAGAAGGGGCCTGAGTATGCTTAGACCCAGTCAGGTAATTGGCTGGCCACCTCCCCTACTCTGCCCCCTCACTGAGGGTCATGGGAGAGGCCCAAAAGATGGTACATCTGCCACCCAAGGGATGGACTAGCTAAGCCTATGGCCGAAGGGGCCCGCTTCAAGAGGGAACAAGGCAGCATAAGTTGGTGATGGATGAAAGAGTCCCTGTGAGAGAGGGTGGAGTGTGTGAGGCCCGAGTGAGAGGTGGGCGGTGCGAATGTGCGGGTGACTGAGGCCTGATGGCGTGGCCTAAACTTGCTCCAGTGGTTGGCCAGGACCATTGAAACATCTGGATGCCATCTGCGAGGCATGGGCTGCGGTATAGGGAAGGTACAGAGCTGCAGATAGTGCCCCCTGGCATCGGGGCATAAAATGGGCAGCCTCCCACTTAAGATCATCCGTTAATTAACAACAAGGCATGGCAGGAGGGTCAGGTGGGGGTGTGCCCAAAGGCAAATAGGGAACCTAGCACTGTGACTAGGCGGGGAGCCCCACTTTGCCACAAGGAGTAATAGTGGATCTGGAGGCCATTTGCAAGGCACGGTATAATGGAAGGCTCAGAGCCTTGTATTTCACCCTTGACATCAAGGCAAGTAAATGAGCAGCCTCCTGCATTTTTCCATCTACTTTCATACATCAAGCCATGGCATGACAGGAGAGGCAGGGCAGAGTGCCCTAGACAGGTGGGCGGGCCAATGTCATGAATGGCCCTGAGATGGCCCCCTGTCACAATTATGGACTCTGGATACCACGAAGATGACAGTGGCTGCCTAGATGCTCCTAAATTCTTAAAGGGGTGAGATTCTGGATATACCCCTCTACATAGCTCTTCCTATTGGCTAGCTCTAAGTAGTTCTTTGCTTGGTACTCTAGCTATTTTGGTTCCCTGGCTGAAACACTTAACTTATCCTATGTATGATATAAGGAGAGTACATAACTAACTGTTAGGGCTGTGTGGAGTTTCAGGTGCTGATTTGGTTCAGAGGAGATTTGGCCCAATTTGGTGGCTGAATCTCTGAATCTGATTCAAATTGTGAGACCAATTAAAAGATCTGAATTTGTTCAAAGCCTCGGAATCAATATGGAGAAATGTTTGGCGCTTCAGTGATTTGGGCAGTCCCCGCTTGCCACTGCATGGAGCTGGACCTGGGATCTTTGCCAGTAATTGGGGGGGACATGGGGGGGGGACCCCCACCAGGCCCCATCATCTGCCTGCTCCCCCACCCCCCTGAGTGTCCCTTCCCCTGCTTTCCCCCCACCCTTCCTAGAGCAATTACACAGGTTGCTGGGATGGGCTGAGGACAGGATGCAATGGGGGGCAGTCCCTTGCTTTCAGCACCTGCTCCTGGTTAGTTCAAGGGACCTGGGGGAACCAGGAAGGAAGCAGATGGTGGGACCTCCCTGGCTGAGCATGGCACCTTATGCAGCTGCTCATGGCAGGCACTAGCTAAAGTGGGGCATCAGTGGCCTGAGGCTTCCACTGCCCCAAGTCAGATGAGGACAGTAGCAGTGATAGTTTGCTCTCCCTCTGTATGCCCAGAGGTAACCCTTGCTAGAGAAGATGAAGGAGAGAATGGGAAGGAAGGGAAGGTGCTTCTGAGCACCAGAGGGGAGAAGGTGCCTATAACAGTGAGGGGTAGGTGGTCTGGGGAGTTATACCTGCTTCAGGGGCTCAAAAAAGCACAGCAGGCAAAAGGGTTAAACAGCAGTTCTTTCAGCAAGCACACCCAAGTCAGGGACAGGAGATAGCAAGTAACTACGTCTGACAATCACTGAAGGATTGAGAGGCTCTGAATGAATGAGAAGAAATTGCACCCTTGTCAAAAAAATCCCCTCTGTCCCTGCTACTCTTGGAAAGGAACACACTCTTTGAAAGGAAGGATTCCCATGTGGGAAGGATTCCCATGTGGGAGCCATTATCTTAGCCACCCAGCTATCACTGCTAGGGTGACTCCTGGGTTCCACATGTGGACAGACTGGCAAGCAGCAAAATAGCACTTTTTCCCCCTCCCCTCTGATCCAATCTAGGTGAGTCCAATGGGTGCCAGCTGATTCTGACTCTCATGGTGCAGGCTGTATTGACCCTTTAGGGCAACCCCCAACCCCACTCCAATGATTGCAGGCCCATCTGCCACCCCCTTGAATGCCTATACTTACCTTAGTGTCCCCATGTTTCCATTCTAATGCAAAAAACAGTTTCCTTGCTTAAAACATGTGCTTGATCTTGGATGACTAATTTTTGGGGAAAAGATGTATGGTATGTGAGTAAATATGCCGTTAAATGTAATAGATGAGGATATAACTAGGAGTCTAGGACTAAATTAAATAACTAACATCAAGCAAAAATGTACCCAGCAGTGAAGAAATTTGAATGTAGATTGTCCATCATTGTAAGTGTAGGGATTTTAAAGTACAGTCAAGAGATTCCTGGACAATGACTGTCCAAAGAACAATCCTGTATTTTCAGATAAATAACCAGAGAAATCTAACAGCATTTTTTTTGTCCCTAGCTCTTATGATTATCCCACCTGATATTTGCCTCAAATGAATGGCATTTCAAATGCAAACAGATGCTGGAACACATTAGTAAGGGGTTAGAAAAATTATTATTATGACTATTTTTACTGTGTTTTGGACTACTGAGGTTTTCAACCTTAGCTAGGCTTAGGAAAAGCTTTGAGGCTTATTTCTTCTGCAGTTTTCTTTTTTATTAAAGGACAAAAGGAGAGGTTTTATAGAGAAGGTCCCCTGTCAATCACTGACAGAGAATTAATTTAAACAAAGTTTTTATTATAAAATGTACCAGAAATTATGGCATAAGAAATGTATTGCTTAGTTTTCTAAAAGAAAATAACCATATTTTTAACAAAATTATCAAGAAATAACCATAACTCAAGAGAAACAATTTTACAAAACTACATTCAGAATCCTTGGGCATCTCTACACATGCATTTGATCCAGCCTAAATTTTAAATTGGCGTAAAATACTCTGGAGCAAGCTGTTTGAGACAAGTGTCTACACATGAGGAGGTTAGGGAGCAGATTTGCTGCTCTTTACACCAAGTTTGCTGCAGCCCTGCAATGGGACCCTGCCACTGCCAGGGAGAGCTCCAGGCTACAGCTGCAGCTGCCAGCACCTCGTAGCCCTCTTTAAAAGCCAGCCCCTTCCTTTCCCAGGAGCAGTGTGCCAAGTGCAGGGAAGCACATGACAGCTGTCTCCTTGGCCACTCTGACTCCCCCTACTATGGCTGATCCAGCCTCTACCCCTGGCAGCAATGACCAGCATCCCATGCTCCTACTGTTTGGTGTGCTGGCCCTGCTGGCTTGCCATGCTGACCACCACCCAATCCATAGCAATCTTGCCCTACCCAGCTCCCCCACATGCAGTGACCACCTGCTTGGCTGCAGCATGCTGTCTCAGGGCCGCCACCCCCATCGCACAGCTGCCACCAGCAGGGACACCAATGAGGGGCTCCAGGATGCCACCACTGGGGCTGCCATTGCTCCCCTGGGCTTCCAGCCCTACCACCTCAGGGCCCACTGCACTAGCCAGGACTGGTGGCTGTATGTTGTCCAACACACCTGGGATGACAATCGGTGACTGGACACATTCCAGCTGGCCTGGGCCACCTTCCAGGATCTCCTCCAGAAGCTCTGGCCCCAACTGAAATGGCAGGACACTGGCATGCAGCTGGCCCTCTGGAGACACCCAGCTGGCTGTCACCCTACTGAAGCTGGCTACACCCACCAGCCTCCAGTATGTCAGACAGCTGTTCATTGTGAGCAAGGCTACCACTGGGAAGGCCATCCTGGAGGTGTGGGGCGCCTTCCAGGATGTGCTGGGGCCCACTGTGCTTCATGTGTGCAACCTGCTGGTGGTGGTGGCAGGGTTCTGTGCCCTCAGATTCCACCACTGCATCAGGGCCCTGGAGAGGACCCACATCAACATCACCTGCCTGCCCCACAGAGACTAGCCCTACTACAGCCACAGGCATAGGCAATGCATGGGGGGGGGGCAGGAGGGGTGTGGGGGAGCATCCTGAGATTGGCCAAAGCTAGTCAGGGAGTGGGCTGCCCCACAACCTCTGCTACTGCCTGGAAGGCTACCTGTGGCTGCACTACATGTCCCTGCCCCCCACTGCTGATGAGGACTTCACTGCCAGCATCACTGTGTTTGCTGGCATGTGAGAGGCCCATGCCCACCAAACGAAATGACCTAATAAAATAGCATGTGTTGGAAATCAGAAGAGCTGCAAATATGGGATGTGTTCATTTTTCTGAATGAAGATTGACTCCAAAGTCTAAATCTCTTAACATATATTTTCCAATGTATACCAAAATACTGGTTGATACTAATGAGTTTAGAAAGAACTAATGAATGATATTTATTCTTTTGGACTTCCAATGCCATTTATTAGATGGATAGATGCTGCTGACCTATTTGTTCTCATAGATTTTTAAGGCCAAAAGATACCTATTTAGCCAAAAGCTAACCTATTTAACAACTTCTTTGCCTCCATTTTCCTGAGCAGGGACCAAATCAGCCCCCCCACCGGGACCCCCTCAGGCCCCATGGGAGGCACACCTAGGCCAAGGGTCAGTGATGATCTAGTAAGGGAACTTCTGGAGGGACTGGGCATATTTAAATCAGCTCGTCCAGACAATCTCCACCCCAGAGTGCTGAGGGAATTAGCTGAGGTCATTGCAGGAACCCAGCATGGCTTTATGAGCGCTCATGGTGCTCTAGCGTGGTGCCAGAGGACTGGAAGAGGGCCAATGTGGTTCCCATCTTCAAAAAAGGGAGGCAGGAGGACCCAGGAAACTATAGGCCAGTTAGTCTTACCTCAGTCCTGGGTAAGCTTTTTCAGAGAATTATCCTGGGACATGTCCATGGGGGGCCAGTGGGGGAGGTTATGCTTAGGGGCAACCAACATGGGTTCATTAGAGGCAGGTCCTGTCAGACCAACTTGGTGGCCTTCTATGACCAGGTAACAAAATCCTCAGATGCAGGGGTAGCAGTGGACGTAGTCTTTCTGGACTTTCAGAAGGCCTTCGAAACTATCTTTCACCCCATTCTCATTAAAAAACTGGGGGACTATGGTGTTGACACCTACACAGTCAAATGGGTCACCAACTGGCTGGAGGGCCGCACCCAGAGAGTGGTAGTGGATGGGTCATTTTTGACCTGGAGGGATGTGGGCAGTGGGGTTACACAGGGCTCGGTCCTCGGGCCCACACTGTTCAACATCTTCATCAGTGACTTGGACGAGGGGTTAAAAA
>NW_017729027.1:36177689-36181491 GCF_001723915.1 Gavialis gangeticus
GAGGGCCACTTGCATGATCAGGGGACAGCAGGGCAGACCCTATGAGGAGAGGCTACGGGACCTGAACCTGTTCAGCCTCCACAAGAGAAGGCTGAAGGGGGATCTAGTGGCCATTTACAAACTAGTCAGAGGGGACCAACAGGCACTGGGGGAGTCCCTGTTCCCCCAAGCACTACCAGGAGTGACTAGAAATAACGGTCACAAGCTGGCAGAGGGTAGATTCAGACTAGACATCAGGAGGCACTACTTTACTGTCAGGGCAGCTAGGATCTGGAACCAACTTCCAAGGAAAGTGGTGCTGGCTCCTACCCTGGGGGTCTTTAAGGCAAGACTAGACAAACACCTTGTTGGGGTCATTTGACCCCAGTGCTTTTTCCTGCCAAGGCAGGGGGTTGGACTTGATTATCTGCTCAGGTCCCTTCCGACCCTACCAACTATGAAACTATACCATGAGATAATTTAATCTACCTGATATAATATGGGCCATTGTATTTTCCCAGTTATGTTACCATATTTCACCTATGTATTTTTAATTCTTTCATAATCGCTGATCAAAAATGATCAGGCTTCAGCTTCAGAAAGGGCTTCAGCTGATAGGAATTGGCTTTTGATTTCAGTGGAGCTGTCTATGTCAGTTCACAGCTAAGGCCCTGGCTTATACTTCTAGGCAGCCAAAAAGAATGATCAGCCAAGAAAGGAAATTGATAGGCAGGACAATCTATAAAAGAAACTAGCACATGCAGTTATCAACAATGTGTTCTTTGCTCTCCAAGTAGTTAAGATAGATAGGACTGTTTGGACAGAAGATATTCAAAGAGGCATGTGTCTATATTTAGGACATAGAAGATTTACCAAAGCCCAAGGAGTGGAGGTTTAAAAGTAAGGCTTTGCAGGGAAAGAAAAGACTTCTTTAAGTAGACAGGTAACTGCCTGAAAAGGAGGGAAAAGCAAGCTGTGTTCCTGACCTACTTCTTTTGAAGGGAACACTGCTACCACTGGAAAGGTGGAGGAGGGCAGTGGGAAGTTCTGTTACAAGTTTCTTTTTGTTTCAGTTTGTGTTTTTAATCCCTATTCTATAAACAAAAAATAAAATAAATGCTTTGCATAAGCCCATGATTCCTGTACTGCTTTGGATTGCTGGCTGGCACACACTGCTGGATGCTAGTACTGCAATGGGTAAATCAGACTCTAGATTTGATCCGGCCTGCAACATGTTCTATGCAAGAGGACACCTGTTGCTTTCATATAAAGGCTTAAATGGACAAGTGACACAGCTCCACAGACCAGATCTGGCCTCTAGTCTATATCTTGTTCACTCCTGCTATAAATCACTGTGCAGGGGTGCCTCCCCAGTGTAGAGAGCATTGCTTTATTCTATAGGAATGGTAACACTTCATAAACTACTTGGATTTGGGGTTTGCTTCTGCTGTATTGGGGTATTTTATGCATAACCTATTTCTTGCTGAGTTCAGTCCCATTACTTAGTGAATACCAAATAAATTATTATTATTAATCCACTGAACATTAAGCCATGTGTCTTTCTAATGTCAAAATAATGCAATATAGATGCCTTGACAGTTGTCTTTAACTTTTCCATTAAAAATAGTAATAGGTACACCTCTTCAGCTTTCATCAGTTAATTGCTTCTTCATAAAAGTATAATTATTCTACTAAATTAGCCCCCATTTGTTAGTTAATGAATTGGAAAAAAAATAATGCATATGAAAGCACTGACTAGTGCCCCAAATGGGAACATAAAACACCATATTACAAAACACTTTGGGCCTCATTCTGCTAAATTTACCCTGGCATATATCCATTGATAGCTGCACCTGGAGGGTGAGGGGTAGAATGGAGTCCTCTCACCTTGAGGTCCCCCTGCCCACCTAGTCAAGCTGGGGTTTTAGGGAGAGCTGGGCCAGGTCCACGAGGTGAGGGGGCTCCTTTCCAACCTGCCCCACTTCCCCCCTTGCTCCAGCCAGGCCAAGCCCAGCCAGCAGCTTCATGCTGCTCCCTCTCCCCCACTGACAGCCCTGGGGACAGTGCTAGGCTGGTGCTTGCCCAGCCCCCACATGAAAAATTAACCCTGGAGGGAAAACAAGTTCAATAAGGCACTCAGCTCTAGGGCACCTTCATCTAATACCTCATTTGAGGAGGGTTAATTTTTTGCACAATTGGCCATTTCAAAAGTGCTTTGCTGCCATGCACATGTGTTACATCATGGCTGCAGGGGCACTTTCAGGGGCCCAATCACATGAAAAATGTAACTTGTGTAAGCGCCCACTAAGTACAGTTTGAATTAGATTCTAAGATATCACAGACTACATTCTGTTGATCTTTTACTATGTTTTGGACATGGGGGTTGTCATTTTAATACACTTCCCTAATGCAGCCAACACATCTCTTGAGGAAGACTTTTCCTACAGACTGTAAATGTACAAAAATATTTTAGAAAGAGAAAAAAAATCTACCTGACTTTAGCCTGGATTATCTTAATGTCATAGATTCATAGATGTAGGGTCAGAAGGGATCTGGTAGGTCTTCTAGTCTGACCCCCTGCCCTGGGCAGGAGACAAAACTGGGCTCAAATGACCCCAGCCAGGTAAATGTCAAGCCTCCTCGTAAAGACCCCCAGGACAGGAGCCATCACCACTTACCTTGGAAGTTGGTTCCAGATCCTAGCCACCCTGACTGTGAAGTGGTGCCTTCGATGTCTAGTCTAAACCTACTGTCTAGCAACTTATGGCCATTATTCCTTGTTACTCTGGGAGGCGATTGGGGGAACAAGGTCTCTCCCAAACCCCGCTGGTCCCCCCTGGTAAGTTTATAGACGGCCACCAGGTCCCCCCTCAGCCTTCTCTTGCAAAGGCTGAACAGGTTAAGGTCCCATAGTCTCTCCTCATAGGGTCTGCCCTGCTGTCCCCAGATCATGCAAGTGGCCCTCCTTTGGACCCTCTCAATGCTGTCCACATCCCTCCTGAAGTGCAGCGCTCAGAACTGGACACAGTACTCCAGCTGCGGCCTGACCAGTGTGGGAAGGATCACCTTCTTGGCCCTACTTGTGATGCATCTGTGGATGCAGGACAAGGTACGGTTAGCCCTACTGACCGTGTTCTCGCATTGTCAGCCCATATTCATCTTGGAGTCAATAATGACTCCAAGATCTCTTTCTGCCACCGTGCTTTCAAGAAGAGAGTTCCCCAGTCTACAGGTATGCTGCTGGTTCCTACTGCCCAAGTGCAGCACCCTGTGCTTGTCAGTAGTGAATCCCATCCTATTTTCATTTGTCCACCCCTGTAACCTGTCCAGGTCCTGCTGTAATCTGTCCTTCCCTTCTAGCATGCCCAGCTCACCCCAAATCTTGGTGTTGTCTGTGAATTTAAACAGGCTGCTCTTCACCCCATCGTCCAAGTTGCTAATAAAGAAATCAAACAGTGCAGGCCCAAGGACTGAGCCCTGGGAGACCCCAATGCCCACTTGCCTCCAGGTTGAAAATGACCCATCCACCACCACTCACTGAGTACAACCCTTTAGCCAATTTGCAATCCATCTGACTGTGTAGGTATCAGTGCCACAGTCACCTAGCTTTTTAATGAGAATGGGGTGGGAGACAGTGTCCAAGGCCTTCCTGAAGTCCAGAAAGACTACATCCACCACAACACCTGCATCCAGTGATTTTGTGACCTGATTGTAGAAGGCAATCAGGTTGGTCCGACAGGACCTGCCCCTAACAAAAGCATGCTGACCATCATCCCCGCTGCTGGCCCATCAGAGATATGCTCCTTGATTATCTTCTTAAATT
>NW_017729027.1:36186491-36191416 GCF_001723915.1 Gavialis gangeticus
AAAGATGAGGACCACGTTGGCCCTCTTCCAGTCGTCCAGCACCTGGCCAGAGCACCACAAGCGTTCGTAAAGCCATGCCAGGGGCCACGCAATAACCCCTGCCAATTCCCTCAACACCCTGGGGTGGAGAGCATCTGGATCTACTGATTTGAACACGTCCAGCCCCTCCAGATGTTCTCTAACCCGGTCCTCCCAGACCCTAGGCTTGGCGGAGTTTCTCCCAAGTCTGTCCTGAGTCTTGGTAGGGAAGTCCCAGTCCCTGCACAAGAAAATAGAGGCGAAGAAATTGTTAAGGAGGTCTGCTTTCTCCTCTGGTGTGACCACCAGATTGCCAAGCATATCCTGCAGGGGCCGCACATTACCCAGGGCCTTCTTCATTCTCCCTATGTATTTAAAAAAGGACTTTTTGTTATCCTTGATGCTAGCTCTAGTTCTGTATCTGCCTTAGCTTTCCTAACAGCCCCCCTACAGACAGACCCAAGCAGGGTCACTTTTCTTTCTTTTTATGAAGTAGCCTCAGTACCTTTTCTCCATACAAAAATACAGACACCCTAAAATTTACATCTCTCACACCACTCTTGGCTAAATTTACAGATTTGCCCTTATCACTCTCACAATAACAATGGACACAGCTGGTGAATGATAAGTTTTATTCACCATGTAACAACCAAAATATACCAAACCTTCCTCAAACACAGGATTTTTATTTAGATAAAAAAGAAGGTCAGTCCTTCAACTTTTATTTAAAAACAGAAGTGTCAGAGACACTGCCTGGTGTCTATTGCCAGACAAATCTCCCTTGAGAATGCTTCCTGGAAACTGATGGAATAGTTTTCTCTTGGCATTATAGCATAAGAGGAATATAATATAATATAATATAATATAATATAATATAATATAATATAATCACTGTAAGTCAACACTCAATGACCTTATGCTCAATAGCAGAAGACAACAAATACTCCATCTATCTTTTCTACATTTCTTTTTAATGCAGGATATTGTTATGTTGTGGCCAAGATATTTTTAATGTAACAGCTGTAGTAAACCCAGATTGATTACTGTAGTTGATTATTTGAAAATTATTTTTTGTTTGTTTTAGGTTTTTTCTTGTTTGTATTTTTTACCAAAAAAAAGAATAATATTTCTGATTGATCATAGGATGATTAGAGGTCCTAGTGTTAGGTGGCTGTTAAAAATGCCAGTGAGGTATTTTAACAGAAGCTGTCTCAAAAAAAATAAAAAATCTTTCGACACTAGGCTAAAAACCACTTGACTTGTTTAGCTTAATTAAAAATTGAAGTTGAGAAGCAATATGATTACTTCATAAATGTATTCATGGGATGACTATCAGGGATTTCATGGGATGACAATTTAATAGCAAAAGAAGAACTATTAAATTACAGAATAAATATCACCATAAGATAAAATAGTTATTACCTAGTCACAAACACCCTGAGACAGGAAATTAGAACAAAGTTTCTAATGATCAGAGGAATGATATTTTGGAATGGTGTACTTGACAAAGTATAGGAGGTCAAGAATCTGAATTCTTCAAGACTTAACAAGTTTATGGAAGACATAACCTAGAGTCAGACAGAGATGTTCCTGGAGAATTAATCAGTACATTTGATAAATGGATTAAAGTATTTGATATCCTAAATACTTGAGTGATGATGATGGTAGAAAAATCAGTCTCCAAGGCTGCCTGCTGATGACTTGCAGGGACTAAGAAAAAATTCTCCTTCAACATCCCTTTTCCTCTTTCCTCTGCCTCCCACTTCCCCTACTCCTTCCTTGCCCCAGTGGAAGCTCAATTTGGCTTCTGGATGCTTTGTTTCACTATCCTCTGATACACTGAACATTGGCCACAGCTAAAGGTGCAAGTTTGACTGTGGTGCTCTGGTGTTCCTAGCAGTAGCCAGAAGCCTCATAGGTACCTGGCTAGAGGGTCTTAATCATCTGCTCAGGGTCAAAATGATCACCAGTTTTGGGTAAAGGAAGAGATTTTTCCTGAAGTCAGACTGACAAGGAACATGGTTCTCCTCCATTGCTCTCTTCCTCAAATCATCCAAATATGAAGATAACAATATTAATCTGTGACATATTTTAGGCTTCTGACAGACGTGGGGGAAAAAAAATACATTTCTGACTCCAATGTCCACATCATTAATGAAGATGTTGAACAATATGGGTCCAAGGACAGAGCCTTGGGGGATCCCACTGGTCACAGGACCCCATGATGATTGACTTCCATCAGTTACTACTCCCTGGGTCTGACTACGGAGCCAATTTTCCAGCCAGTAGATCGTGGTGGAACCAAGGCCACAATCAGCCAGTTTCGCCAAGAGGTGATCATGGGATACCAGATCGAAGGCTTTTTTGAAGTCAAGATATATGACACTAAGATGTGGGGGGACGTGGGCACACTAGAAGGAAGTGACAGGCTACAATCAGACCTAGACAGGTTACAAGGGTGGGCAGATGAGAATAGGATGGGATTCAACACAGACAAGTGCAAGGTGGTGCACCTGGGGAGGAACAACCGATACCATACCTACAGGTTAGGGAACTCCCCTCTTGTCGGCATGGAGGCAGAAAAGGATCTTGGAGTCATCATTGATGCCAAGATGAACATGGGTCGGCAGTGTGGGGAGGCAGTTAGGAAGGCCAACCGTACCTTGTTATGCATCCACAGATATATTTCAAGCAGGTCAAAAGAGGTGGTCCTCCCCTTCTATGAGGCACTGGTCAGGCCACAGCTGGAGTACTGCGTCCAGTTCTGGGTGCCGCACTTCAAGAGGGATGTGGACAGCATGGAGAGGGTCCAGAGGAGGGCCACTCGCATGATCAGGGGACAGCAGGGCAGGCCCCATGAGGAGAGGCTACGGGACCTGAACCTGTTCAGCCTCCACAAGAGAAGGCTGAGGGGGGATCTTGTGGCCTGTTATAAACTAGTCAGGGGGGATCAGCAGGCATTGAGGGAGTCACTGTTCCCCCGAGCACTGCCAGGAGTGACTGGGAATAACGGTCACAAGCTGGCGGAGGGAAGGTTTAAGTTGGACATCAGGAGGCAATATTTCACAGTCAGGGTGGCTAGGGTCTGGAAACAACTTCCAAGAGAGGTGGTGCAGGCTCCTACCCTGGGGGTTTTTAAGAGGAGGTTAGATGAACACCTTGCTGGGGTTGTTTGACCCCAGTACTCTTTCCTGCCATGGCAGGGGGTCAGGCTAGATGATCTTCTCAGATCCCTTCCGACCCTAGAAACTATGAAACTATGAAACATCAATCTCTTCTCCCTTGTCCAGGTGATAGGTCACATGGTCATAGAAGGAAATGAGATTGGTCAAGCAAGACCTACCTGCAACAAACCCATGCTTGCTATCCCTTAGGATGTTTACATCAGCCAGTCCATTAAGGATGGCCTCTTTAATAAACTTTTCTAAGCTCTTCCCCGGGATAGAAGTTAGGCTGATGGGCCTATAGGTAGCCGGATCCACTTTCCTCCCTTTCTTGAAGATAGGCACCACATTGGCCTTCTTCCAGTCTTTGGGCACTACACCAGAGCACCAGGAGTTTATTTTTCCCACCCCCATGCTGTAAGTGCTTATATGGGGTTTGAAAAGGTAGGTAGGATAAGCTGAACAGGAATCCTGTAATATTTGGTTGTTCATAGCAATAAATGTAACTTAACCCTAAGCTTCCATAACATGGCAGTTACTTTCTGTGAATCTCATTTAAAATGTAAAGGTAGCGTGCATGTCCTGCAAAGATAAACAAGAGAACATTACACCAAGTGTATAAAAATGGATAATCTCTGGAATAAGGAACCATCAAGTTGTCCCTGGAAGTCATTTAAGAAGAAAAGACACTGACAGAATGATTAGTGATAATTTGTTTAACTCTGGGCACCAACTGGATCAAAAGAGAAATTAAAGTAAAATGAAGAGCAAACAGACTCATTCCAAAGGTCAACTACAAGGTGGCTTTTAGGAGTTCTGCGAACGAAAAGAAAAAAAAAACCATCTCCCAAATATACACCCAACACTTCCTAATGACAAAAGCTTTGCTGGTAAAACAGACCTGTGCTCACACACATGGAGAGAGCTAGCATTTTGAAGGGGGGGTGCAGATGATGAGCTGCATCATCCTACATAAAAACAACACCTTTTTCTCCAGTTAAACATAAACAAGAAGCTTTACTAATATGCTAGAGTAGGGCCATGCGAAGCTTGGATAGCTGATTCAATTCAGAGGAGATTTGGCCTGATTAGGCAGCCTAATCTCCAAATCCAAATTGAATCAGCTGCCCATTAATCTCTCCGAATCGAATTAGAAGCCTCCAAGTCAATTCAGAGAGATTTGGAGATTTGACCATAGACTGCACAGGCAGGCACTAGGCAGTCCCAGTAGGAGAAGCTGGAAGAGCAGCCAGACAAGTCCCTGCTTGAGCTGACAGCCCCAGGAGAAGCCCCAGGGGCAGTGGGGAATGATTGGGAGCTGTGGGGAATGATTGGGAGCCAGGGGGAATGACTGGGAAACTGGGGAATCTAACTGAGAGCTGGGGAATCAAACTGGAAGCTGGGGGGAAGCCCCCATTCATTCCCCCAGCTCCCCGATCATTCCCCTCCCAGCCCCTGCAGCTTCTCCCAGGGCTGCTGGCTCAATCCATGGCTCATCTGGCCTCCCCCAGCTGCCCCCCAGCCAGGGCAAGGCAGGCAATGCTGACAGCCCTGGGAGAAGCCACAGGGGCTGGGGGGAATGAGTGGTAGCTGGGAGATCTAACTAGGAACTGGGGAATTGAACCAGGAGCAGGGGGTGATTGATCGGGTGCTGGAGGAATGAACAGGGTCTTCCCCCCAGCTCCCAGTTCATTGCCCCAGCTCCCTGATCATTCCCCCCCGCCTCCAATCATTTCCCCTAAC
>NW_017729027.1:36191470-36202058 GCF_001723915.1 Gavialis gangeticus
CCCTAATCATCCCCCCCCGCCTCCAATCATTTCCCCTAACTCCCCGATCATTCTCCCAGCTCCCTGATCATTCCCCCATGCCTCTGTGGCTTCTCTCCGGGCTGCCAGCACTGCCTGCCTCACCCTGGTGGGGGGAAAACCAAACGAGCAGCTGGACAAGCCACGGCTTCTCCCAGGGCTGGCAACTCAAGCTGGGGCTTGCCCACCTGCTCCCTCAGCTACTCCCGCCAGCACTGGCTGCCTGTATAGTCTATGACCGAATAAGATTTGGTGCTGAATATCTTTGGATTCAAATTTGACTGAATCGAATCACTGTCTCTGATCACCGAATCCAGAACCGAAGCAAATACTTTCCACTTCACATGGGCCTATGCTAGAGTCTAGGACTGTATAATATAATACACTGAAGGAAAAACAAATAGATCTTAACTGGAATAAGTTAAAAACAATCTGCAGGGTTGTGAAATAGCAGCTTCATTACCAGGAGCAGCTAACAGGCAGAACTGCAGAACAAAGGTTAGTTTGATTGGTGGAATATCAGGACCATTAAAAAAAGAGAGGGTCAGTAATATCTATGGAATGAAGAGTATAGAAAGGATCAGGTAGATTGTAGGAAGCCATGAAGTCAAATGACTGCCTCAGCACTGCCTGACTTGAAATGCTCCTGCCACTGCTAGGAAGTTAGTTTTAAACTTGGGGTGGAGCAGGAATAAAAGAGAGGGTACAAATACACCTGCCATGGTTACCTCCTGTCCACATACGATTTTGTCTTCATCTCTAGGGGATGATCTTTTCACTCATCTAGCCAACACAATTATCCATGTGGGACTTCATAGTGTGAACTAAGCCTAAGTCAAGCCTTGTTCTCAAACTACTCATTATCAAAGAGCGAATGCAGTTGTTACCTATCTTTCAAAACAAGGGTCAAAAGGAAGGGAGAAATCAAAATATTCATATTGCATTGTGTGTCTCTCCTTCCATAAGTGGTGCTAGGACCATATACCACCTGCAAATGCTGCAAAGGAAGAAATGTAGTGCCAGTTACAGCAACAAAGCAAATGCAACATGGGATAGAATTGTTATAGGATTTCCTTCTGAAAAACATATAAATCCAAATGATGTATGGTTGGGGATAAAGAATGGTTTGCCCATGTCTAAGACAATAATAAAAATATCCTTGTTTCAGTGTTTCCAGAATAAATTCCGGATAATACTAATTGTTTTGTCCATTAGAAACCTGCTGCTACACATTAAGGATCAAATAAAATGGTGCAAAAATCTGCAATAAGAAATGGTGGCTGTAAAGTTTAAAAAAAAATCAACTATCATCATTGCCAATCCATTGCAGGTGAGGATGATTGTCTTCCATGATTTCCTTACCTGTGGGTCTATAGAAGGCTAAGGAGGCCAACCCAGGATCAGCAGACTCTGTTGCACATTAGGCACATGTTTCCATGTGGACTGGATGGATCTGGATTCTTGATTCAGTCTGTGAAATGCTCTTTCTGCCCCCCCCCCCCCACTTTTCCATCTCCTGTTCTTATTGTAATGTTTCAAAGTACTGAGATCTTTGCAGCAGACTCTTCCTCAATTTGGGCCAGTCTTTGGTGACTGCTGCCTGTGAGTTGATGTTGATGCTGTATTTTTTCAAGTTGATCTTAAGGATGTCCTTGAAGTGTTTTCTCTGCCCTTATCTGGAAAGTACACCTTGACTGATCTGGGAGAATCAAATTTGCTTTGGGAGTCTGGAGTTGGACATTCGGATGATGTGGCCAGTGCACCAAAGTTGATATCAAATGATCATTGCTTCAGTGTTCATGGGGTTTGCTTGCAAGAGGATGCTAATGCTGGTACATCTGTCTTCCTGCTGGATTTGAAGAATCTTTAGCAGTCAGTATTGATGGTACTTCTCCAGCAACTTGACATGTCTCCTCTACACTGTCCGTGTCTCAGCTCTGTACAGTAAGATAGGAATAACAACTGCAAACCACGAACTTTTTTTTGGTTCTGATGTTGCAATCTTTGAATACCCATTTCTTCAGGTGTCCAAAAGCTGCACTTGGCACTTTTAAGGTGATGTTGGATTTCTTCATCGATGTCAGCCTTCTGTGAGAGTTGGCTTCTGAAGTATGGGAAATACTTAAAGTTCTAGAGCCTCATCATAAATCTGAATTACTGAAACTGGGGAGTGCTCATTAAGAGCTTATTAATGGAGGACCTTAGTCTTCTGAATGTTAAGCATCAGTCCCATTTTCTTGTATGCCTCAGTAAACACATTGACAATTGCCTGAAGATCTGCTTCTGAGTGGGCACACAATACAGCATCGTCAGTGTACTGGAGCTCAGTGACTGAGGTCAGGGTGTTCTTGTTTTTGCCCAGCATTGGCTGAGATTAAACAGCTTACCATCCATTTGGTAGTTTAACTCCATTCCAACTGAAAGCTTGTTAGTAGCCAGATGTAGCATTGCAGTAGGGAATACTGAGAAGAGTTTTTGAAGTGATGATGCAGCTTTGCTTAACTCAAATCTTAACCTCAAAGGGCATTTTTACCTCTGTTCAGGGAAGCACGGAGGGAGGATGCTTTAATTAGCGAGCTGCGCTAATTAAAAATGCCTGATCATCAAGTGTATCAGCATCCTAGCACTGAAAAAATGGTGGTGGGGCACTTTGAACTAAAGTTCATTCAATGTGCCCTAACACCATTTTTCCACATGAGGACACTGATACATGTGACACTAGCGTCTGCTGGAGCACATTAATTTCCATGCTGTAGCAGACTCAATTAATTGAATCTTCTTTGACACGTTAGATTTCCAACACATCGGAGCAGACTTTCTGCATGTGTATAGGAGCCCAAAGGGATCTGTGATAGATCTGTTCCTGAGAACCACCACTCACATACCATCATGGAGTAGGTGAAGAATGGTGGTGAATTGCAGTGGGCATCTGTACTTCAGAAAGCTCCTCTACCATGCTTCTCATTTCACAGAGTCTAAGGCTTTCATGAGGTCAAAGAAAGCCATATAGGACATGTCTGCACTTCTGCATTTGCTGCACAGTAACTGAAATTACTGTGCAGTATGGGCACACGTCTACACATGCATGCCCATACTGCACAGTAAATATGGTGACTTATGACAACTTGATCGTAAATTTGATACCTGAATCATGCAGGTATCAAATTTACACCCAATTAGTTACTGTACAGTAATGCACGGGCAGATGCCTTACTGTGCAGTAACATTATGTGTATGGACTGACTTGGGACTTTAGTCCCACTCACAGCATTAATGAACTTTAACACCTGCATTTGTAGACACCGGCGATTCCCACTTACTGTGCAGTAACTTACTGAGCAGTACATTTAAGCCAGTGTAAATGCATGTGTAGACACACTCACAGAGAGGTTTATGTTGTTCCCAGAATTTTTCCTGCAGCTGGTGAGCAGCGATGATTGTGTCAGTTGTGCTTCTTGATGCTCTAAAGCCATGCTGAGATTGCAGGAGGAACTCGAATAAGTTGAAGAGATGGTTCTGGAGGGTTTTCACAATGATCTTTCCTGTGGAGGCAGCAAAGCTACAACAAGAAATGGTGGCCATAGAGTTAAAAAAATAAATTACACAGCTGATCCAATAAAAAATATTACAAAAAAACCCAAACAAACACTTGGCTCTGGAAAATTTGCAACATATTCAATCCCTTCATTCTGATGGCTGTTCTTCCATTGCCACAAAATACATTCACTTTAAAAATCATAACCAGCAAAGAAATAAAACTGCCAGAAGATCTATCTTGCCCCAGCTCAGATATAGGATAACCCTGGGCATGTTGCAATTAAAGGACCAATTAAATAGAGCTTATTTACAGATAGCTAGAAGTTTGGTGGTTCAAAAATGAGAAGCATCTCAGCAATTAAAATATTCCACATTCCATAAGAAAAGGTTTGTCAGGTAGGAAACAGTGTGATTATATTTTGAAAAACAAAATCCTCTCCAACCCAGTTGGAAATGGCCATAAATAGCACTATGAAAAGGTTATCACATACTTAGTGCAAACTGACAAAGGAAAGCAAAAATGGGATGAGTGGTTTCACATTAATCAATTATGCCTGTTTAAAGGGGAGGCATGATACTGAAGTTCTATTTCTGCAGAACAGCCTGATTGTTGGAATGCTTTCTGTTTACTAGACTTTGCAAACAGAACCAATAGGAACTCACAGTCTGCAATTGCCCTAAATAAGCTTTGTAAAGTTCCCAACAGCCATAATTATGAATGGAACATTGGTTGTTGCCAAGAACAGCATGGACTTCATTTCCAGCCTTATCTAAAAGTGGGAAAATAAAACATGGTTTACACACTCTTGTAAAACACCATACTATAGTACCCATCACTCCTGGCAAGTCTGTTGGCATGGACCGAGCTCTGAAACTAAAATGACTTATAGCTGGTAGTAACAAGTAACAATTCCATTATGGAATTATGATGCGTTTAGATTCACTACTGCTGTGCGGCAGTAGTGTAAACCTGAAAAACCAAGATAAATCTACATCTAGAAAGTTAATGGAAACCTTCCCCAGTAAGAAACAAATCTAGTGTTCTGCATAATAATGTACAATGTTCCTTTGTTCTAATTATTCTCCACATATCTCAGTGGGACTTTAAGAGAATTGGAGTATGGAACCAAAGTCAAGCAGGGAATTTATAAAAACAATTTGTGAAAAACCACTGGGATGGCCTCATGAGCAGAAAGGCAAAAAAAAAAAATAGCAAAGACAAAAGAAAGAAATCAGAGATATTAGTGGAGTAAAATGAAGCACTAGTGAACTATTTGGATTTTGAATGTTTTAATAATGGGGCAATCTGAGACCTACAAAAACAACTAAATAATTTAAAACAGAGTCTAAAAATAAAGTACTATACCAGATCACCACAGCTGAAAATGAACAGCTTGAGGAAGAGTGATTAATAGTAAAATAAATCTTCATTTAAAATCTATTTTAAAGAAAAATATTCATGGCAGTACTGAAGTCTTAAATAAAACTTAAAATAAAAATCAATCAAATAGTAGGTAATAATAAGAAGAAACACGCTATGAATTAAGAATTAATTTGTGGGAAATTGACACTATATATTGACACCAGTACAAGAAATCCTGATGGACGTCAAGGCAGAAACAATACCACACTTCCTCACTAACTAATAAATGTTAAAATGATAGAACAATGACAATCTAGTGTAATGAAGCCTTGCATCCACTATTGTTTTAAGGAGTTTAGCTGCTTCCACATTGGACTAGCTCTAAAAATGATATACAAATATATTTTTCCATTTTCTATTATTAACTATAAAAATTGGCATTTATAACGTAATAGCATGTGTCTACATTGTGAGTTTCCTAGAAAGCACCATCTTCATGGAATAAATGCAAGTACCTCAGAAAGGAGTATAATCCCTATGTTAGTGGACATAGATGCCTGCTTTGGATTGTTCTCTGGAGATGTGAACCAGAAAGAATTGCCTATATCATGTCTTTGAACCATGAAACCAATCTGTGGCACAGATCATAGCAAAAGACACAAGAAAAAATGTATTTTCCTTCTTCCATATGAGAGAATGCTTAGAGCAGACACCAAACATAAACCACATATACGAGGAATGAAAAAGAGTTTGATAATCATGTCGTCAATCTGCTCTAATTTCATGATGCCCTTTGCTATGATGAATCTTGAATTAAAACCTTTTTCAAAGCAAAACACAATGTACCTATAACATGCATGAAAGGTGACACAAAATAAGCAAATTGGAAAGGTGTTGAGAACACTTGATTAGTGAAAACAAATTAATGATCTGGGAGATTATCCTACTATTAGCCTCTGTTTTAAGGTATTATATAACTGGTGCAAGTAGTTATCACTCTAATAATGTCAACAATGTGTTATAATAACTTATAAAACATGTAGTATACTAAAAAACTGAATGAAATACAAGTAAAGAAGTGTAATAACATTCTCTTTTAGAAATTAGTAAAAAAGTAACTGAAAATGAGGCACTGAGTGAAACAAGTCTAAAGGTTGGATAACAGAGTCTAAAGGAGTGTTGGATAGTGAAATGTTATATGGATGCTTATGCAGACTGTGGCAGAGCATAAGTTGTGCCTGCCACTTCAAGAGGCTTAGGCAGACTGTGGGGCAGCCGGTAGCTGCAGTCAGGCCCAATTAGGCAGTCACATGACTGCAAGGGGGCCACCTGATTGGATGATGGCTGGGCAGCCAGGATATAAGCCCAGGTCCTCGGAGCAGAGCTAACAGTTACATCTAGGAAGCCAGTGGAATAGCATCACACAGCCAGAGGAGAGCAGCTCCCAGAACATCTGGAGGTTAGGGTAGGAACTATGGGGTTGGAGGAGGTTCCTTCTGGTCCTGGGTAAGACTTGAAACTACATCCTGCTGGGGTTGGATCGTGTGGTGGGAATGCCTGTTGCAGAGCAGCCCCCAGGAAAGGCCACACCTGTGCCTCCCCAGTGAAAGGCAAGGCAGGACAGACTGTCTTAGGCAGGTGGTGGCCAATGACGTGCGTGGCCTGAGGGTGGAGTTTGTAGGTACCCCCCACTGCCTTGTCACACAGACAAAACATAAAAAGGCATATAATTTTTTTTCACAGTTTTAAAAAGGTAGTTATATTGAACAAGACTTTCAGAATACTTATGATTTCACAGTACAAAACAGCTAAACCATCATCACTGTTTTTGTTGGAAATCCTCAAATTAGGGATGATATCTACTATGGCTCTTAGGTCTTGAGATGACTTAAGAGTCTGACCCCTGAGCCATCCACAGAAGATGTAGGTCTTTCTCCAGGGTAAAGTAGACAGTAGGCTGGATTTCTTCTCTCTGACTCCCTCATTCTCTCTCTCTCATCTACTTTGAGGGCAAGACACTTTACCTTGAGGCAAGCTGCCTTTTGGTTGTGGCTGCAGTGCCTTTGAAGTCAGTTAGCAGCCAGTTCCTTCAAGGGGTTGATGGGTGACATCAACTCTTGATGTCAGTGCCCATTCTTCAGTGGGTTCTTATAGCATTTCCTGTGGCCACCATGAGATCTCCAGGCACAGTTAAGATAGGATTCTGGCATGATCAAGTCTTGACCTGGAACTATGAAGTGGCAACACTGGAAAAAGACAGCTCCAATGGATACAACATTATCTTTTCAGATCTGTTATGAACATCTGGCTTGTTCTGAAACACTGAAAAAAGCCCAGAACAATGGAAGGACTTCCAATATCTGATCTCTTCATGATCCAAAGATCTGTAAGGATCTCCAACAGTGTCTTCATGAAAAACTATTTGCTCTGCCCACAACTGAAAGTAATACTGAGAAGTCTTACTAAGGGTACAAGAATAAATCATCCCAATGTTCAGGAAGACTATCAAGTATGGCAGAGGACCAACTCGGCTTAGCAGGAAACTCTTTAGTGAGCTAAAACACAGAAAGCAAACTTACATTAAGTGGAAACTTTGGCAAACAACTAGGGAGGAGTATACCAGTATTGCTTGGGAATGCAAGGGTGAAATCAGGAACCAAAAAGTGAAATTGGAGTTGCAGCTAGCAAGGGATGTGACAGGTAACAAGAAGGGTTTCTTCAAGTATGTCAGCATGAAGAGGAAGGTCGTGGAAAGTGTGGACCCTTTACTAAATGGGGGAGGCAACCTAGTGACAGATGATGTGGAAAAGATTGAGGTACACAATGCCTTTTTCATGTCAGTCTCCACAAGCAAGCTCAGCTCACAGACCACTGCACCTGGCAGCACAGTTTGTGGAGGTAGTAAGCAGTTGAGAGTGGCAAAAGAATAGGCTATGGACTATTTAAAAAAGCTGGATGTGTACATGTCCATGGGGCTGGATGGGATGCACCTGAGGGTGCTGAGGGAGCTGACTGATGTGATTGCAGAGCCACTGGCCATCATCTTTGAAAGCTCATGTCCATCGGGAGAGGTCCTTGATGATGTGAAAAGACCGTATCTAATGCCCATCTTTAAGAAAGGAAAAATGACAGGTCTAGAGAACTACAGGCCTGTCAGCCTCACCTCAGTCCCTAGAAAAATCATGGAGCAGGTCCTCAAGGAACTTATATCTAAGCACTTGGAGGAGGAGGAGGTGATTAGGAACAAGCAGCATGGATTCACCAAGGGAAACTCATGCCTGGCTAACCTGATTGCCTTCTCTGATGAGATGACTGGATCTCTGGCTGTGGCAAGACCAGTGGATGTGATATACCTTGATTTTTAGCAGGGCTTTTGATGCAATCTCCCACATCATTCTCACAAGCAAGCTAAGGAAATGCAGGTTGGATGAATGGACTGTAAGGTGGATAGAAAACTTGCTGGATTGCCAGGCTTAGAGGGTAGTAGTCAGTGCCTTGATGTCTAGCTGGCAGCTGTGCTAAAGTGGAGTGCTTTAGGGGTTGGTCCTAGAGCCAATGTTGTTCAAAGTCCTGCACTTGGGACAGAACAAACACATGAAACCGTAGTGGCTAGAAACTGACTAGCTAAGCAGTTAAACAGCAGCTCTACAGAAAAGGACCTGGGGGTTACAGTGAACAATAAGCTGAATATGAGCCAACAGTGTGCGCTTGTTGCCAAGAAGTCTAATGGCATACTGGCCTGCATTAGTAGGAGTTCTGCAAGCAGATCAAGGGAAGTGATTCTTCCTCTCTACTCAGCATTGCTGAGGCTACATTGGGAGTCCTGTGACAAGGTTTGTCTCCTCACTACGGAAAGGGTGTAGACAAATTGGAGAGAGTCCAGCAGAGGGCAATGAAAATGGTGAGGGGGCTGGAGCACATAACTTATCAGGAGACGCTGAGGGAACTGAGCTTATTGAGTCTGGAGAAGAGAAGACTGAGGGGATTTAATAGCAGCCTTCAACTATTTGAAGGGTGGTTTCAAAGATGATGGAGCTAATGTGTTCTCAGTGGTGGCAGATAACAAAACAAGGAGCAATTTTTTCAAGTTTCAGCAAGAGAAGTTTAGGTTACGTATTAGGGAAAAACTTTCTTACTAAGGTAATAAAGAACTGGAGTAGGTTAACCAGAGAGGTTGTGGAATCTCCATTCTTGGAGGTTTATTAGACCCAGTTAGACAGTGCCTTGGCTAAAATTATATAATTGGGTATAGCCCTGCTTTGAGGAGGGGGTTGGACTCGATGACTTCCTGAGGTCTCTTCCAGCCCTTCACTGTGCAGCATTATCACATACTTGAAACCTCCAGTGGCTCACAGACAGTAATAGAAAGGCAATGAGCTTTTGATAAAAGTGTATGCTCCTGTTTCAACATACAAAGGCCCTTCTTCATTCTGAGTACCTTTATGAACATCTGTAAACAGATTAGTTTGTTTGCAAAGTATGTTAAGCTTGTCCTAAAAGCAATCGCTGTGATGCCCTCTAGATCTTGAAAGTGCCGTTCCAACCTGCCCCTAGATTTTGGGCAATTCCTTGTCTCCCAAAACCTTAGATTTGTAATCATGAAACAGCCAAGGTTACTAAATTTTGCAGTAGCTATAGTTCAGTTCTATGGCCTTTTCATTGATCCTGAATAGAATGGAGGAGCATGAATAAGGCAGAATCAGTTTAGGCAGTTTGCAAAGAACAAAGTCATAAAGTCGTTGCCTCTTCATATTCCATTTCAAAAGAAGATATAGGTGGCAAGTTAGGTCAGTACACCTATGTGTTTTTACTGCAAACTGTTGTTTTCTTGACCTATGATATATTTATCTGATGTCATTTGTTTCATATGGCACAAGGAAATCCAAGGGATACTGGGGGCAGAAGGCATAGTTAGCAGAGGGGAAAACACCAGTCTTTTCAGTACCCCATTTTAGAAAATTGGTGTGACACATTTGTTTGGCAGCACTGGCTTAACTGAAGATGTACCTACATGAAAATCTAAGGCCAAATTACTCTATCATTCAGTTGAAAACTGCTGTTTACTTACACAGTTATTTTGTCATTGATGTTAGAAAATTGTTCTGATTTCTGCTTGACTAAGAGCTTATTGGATCACATTAATTTCATGTGTAGATGCACCCACTGTTTCATCCATTATAGTAAATATTAGATATTTTGAACCTTTTTTAAAAATGTATTTGGCAAAATCTCTCTTCTGTAAATTTCTTAATCAGTGGGTTCACTTTTCATAGATTTCATAGACATTAGGGCTGGAAGGGACCTCGGAAGATCATCGAGTCCAGCCCCCCACCCAAAGGGCAGGAAATCAGCTGGGGTCATAGGATCCCAGCAAGATAAGCATTTAATTTACTCTTGAAGGTGTTCAGTGTAGGTGCTTGAACCACTTCCGATGGCAGGCTGTTCCAGACCCTGGGGGCTCAGACAGTAAAGAAATTCTTCCTTATGTCCAGCCTGAAATGGTCTTGTAGTAGTTTATGACCATTCGACCTCACCATCCCTTGGGGCGCTCTGGTGAACAGACATTCCCCCAGATCCTGGTGATCACCCCTGATAAACTTATAAGCGGCCATCAGATCACCCCGGAGCCTGCGCTTTTCCAGGCTAAAGAGCCCCATGGCTCTCAGCCTG
>NW_017729027.1:36207058-36209444 GCF_001723915.1 Gavialis gangeticus
GCTTTTCCAGGCTAAAGAGCCCCATGGCTCTCAGCCTGTTGTCTTAAGGTCTGTTTTCCTGACCTCTGATTATGCGCGTGGCTCTCCTCTGGACTCTCTCGAGCTTCACAACATCCTTTTTGAATTGTGGAGCCCAAAACTGGAGGCAGTACTCCAGCTGCGGCCTCACCAAGGACGAGTACAAGGAGAGAATGATGTCCCGGGATTTGATAGAGAACTGTGTAAATTTGGCTATTTCTGTCAAACTGAAATATTCTTTTTCTCACTAATCTGAAAAATAATAAAAAGAAAAAACCTAGCAATGAATCTGCAGATGTTCAGCAGCTGAACAATCAAGGCATCAGCTCCAAGTTGAATGTAAAAGTCTTATAACTTCCTATTAGTTAAAAAATAAAAACAAAACCAAACCCCTAACCAGCATTTGCATTCACCCAATGATTTTGACTGAATATGTTCTTTGTTGTATGAAGATAATATATGACTACTAAATTTGTCTGTAGATCCCCACTTTGTAAAGGAAAATATCTTCATACATTTTCATTATAGCTAAAAATAAATATGAAAGTAGCACAATCAATGTTAATTTCCTATTTTTCAGCTACAGTAATTTTCATTTTCAAGTAAATTTACTTCTTTGTTCTTTGCCAGATTAACTAACTTTTTTTTCTCCATAACTTGTTGCTCAGTTGATTCTGGGGAAGAAACCCAGAGAAAAAGATATTTCCACTGGGTTTTTTCCTGAATAAGAGAATTAAGCTTGTTTCTTGTTAATAGGTGAAGAGAAGCATGCTGCAGACACAGCCTTACTTAATGTTTCTCCCATCTAATTTAACCAAAATCCAATGAACCAATTCTGCACTCAGATGTAGGCATGAGACACCCACTACACAGAACGCATATGCATATATCTAAGAACAATATGTTTCACTTTGTATGTGCATATGATTTATAATCTTTGATCATATGTAGCAGAGATGTCTTCCTAGCATGCCATTTTCCATATTCTATAAGAAAGCTTTGCTGAGTTCCTCATTGAATCTGTCCATAGGTAGGTTCCACATTTTATATAAGCTATACTTTTTTATATATGTAATGAGCTCAAATCTTGCAATTAAAATTACTAAATAAAATGCTTGTGTAAAGACCTTCCAAGCTAAAGGTCCAAAACTTGAAGACTTTGTACATATAAAGCAATGCTTCACTTTCACTGTTTGATAAATATAGATCATCAACCTTAATATTTTGTCCTTTATTTTAAATGAAAAGGTTTTTGTATTCTATTATCATGGTTCATTTCCTCACCATGATATTGTTTACTTGCCTTCAGTATCAAGTACACTATAAAAATCAGTTAAAATAACTGAACTAGTGATTTAGGTGCCCTTAAAACTCAGTAAAAGCAAAACATAAGTTGGCTGTATGATTTTAATATATATTAATATCAGCATCAATAATTAATATCCATTATTATTGACTATTGATGATAATGTATTGATAATAACATGTATATTTGCTTACCATTCTATGGGGATCATAGAATCATATAAAATTTGGATTGGAAAAGACCTCAGGAGGTCATCTAGTCCAGCCCCTTGCTCAAAGCAGGACTGTCCTCAACTAGCCACAACTTACTGGGGAATGAGAAGCCCGGAGCAAAGGAGAAACTCGGAGAATAACTTGGGTACGTGCACACATTCACCATACTGATCTATGAACACGTGGCTTGCTTGAAGCCATGTGATCACAGATTGGGTATGGCATATGTACATATTTGCTAGTGCCAGGAGCTGCATCAAGAGCTCAGCTAAGTAAGTTGGGGTGTGCAGAGGGGAAGGCAGGACTGAAGGAGATAGTGGGTCCTCTGGAGTATTTGGCAGGTCCAGGTCATTTGTGGGATCAGGGGAGCTGATAAATAGTCTCATAGTCTGGTATTCAAATGTTTACCAATCTTAATGAGCACAATTTTACTTCTGTAGATAAACACTTTTAATCCCTGTGGTAGAGCACTGCCTTTTGCTATAGCTTAGCTCTGTTTTACTGAATTCTTAATGTTCTTACTCATCTTCCTATCCTTGTACCCATACACTATTTCTGAATTGTTACCATTTATCATTAGCAGCACCAAAAATCGAATAAGCATTTCGACCAGCTCCACCTAACGTTAGAAGAAGCCTGGCAAGTTTGTCTCTGGTTACAATAGTTATCCATATTTCTTATTTTATAAGTAGTTTTTAGTGTTTCATCTCACATAGTTTTAATTAGCATTGTAGCCAAAAAAACCAATGTTTCTCTGACGTATGGTACTGAGAGTGCCTGTATTACTCCTTTACTTCAGCTCTGAAACTCCTTAGAATCATAGAATCAATGAGTCAGAAGGGACCTAGAC
>NW_017729027.1:36212264-36219443 GCF_001723915.1 Gavialis gangeticus
CTGCTCAGGTCCCTTCCGACCCTAGAAACTATGAAATTGAAACTATGACAAGGATGTATGTTTTGCTTAGTGAAGCAGATCAGCTGGACTGTGACACATCGTGGCCCAGCTGATCCCTTTCATTTGGCAACATCTGTTCCTAGCCCTAGTCAGAAACAGACCTACAGATGCTGACTTAAAAGCAACGCAGTCTCATTATTTGGGTCCACTTATGAAAGATTCATGAGCACCCAAAGGGACACTAGGGAAGGGCTTAACACAGATGACAGAGGTACATTTCATCCTAGCTATAATGTAGAGTATTAGAAGGAAATTAAAATTGCAGATCAGGCCATAATATGAAAAAGCATGATTTTGGCCTTCATCTGTATTTCTAAAAACTTCCTGGTCACTTCAGTTCTTTTTTTTACTTTTCACTGAATAAAATGGATAAACAATACTTGGAAAATTTCTGCCCCACTAAGAACAAGTTCCCAGACCACAATCTTGAGCCATCTTTTTCACGGGCACTATGCCCTCTCACTGAACCATCTTCCCTCTAGTTTGCTTCCCTTTTATTAGCCTCACCTAAATTCACCATCTGCGTCCTCAGTGGGCCAGCTTCAAAGAAAGGGCTGAATAGGACTTTGGTTAATGTCTAGCCCACGGCCTTCAGATTCAAACACTTAGCTAGGAAAATGCAAGTCCAAATTCCCTGTGGATGAAGAGTGCCTAGAAATTGAAACTTTCACTTCTTGAGCTCTAACCACCAAACTATTAAGCTTCAAGGTGGGAAGGTGCTTGGCTGCCTCTTCCTCACTTCCAGAAAGCAGATATACAAGGTGAGCCTGTTTCACCATAACTAAAATAGAATGCCAAAATAAGTGCCAAAAACTAGTTCTGCAGCTATGCAAATGTAAAGTACCTATGTATGAGTGAGTGAAGGAGAAATAGGATTTAGCCCTATGAATCTTAGTCACTTCTAGTGATCATCAGCCAGGAAATAGATTTGAAATATTAAGCCATTACTATTTAGCAGTTGCTATTCTCACAATTTTTCTGAAACCACAAGACTGTATCTAAGACATGGCACAGGGGAAAACACATATTCAGAATCTTGTGAATAAGACCTAATCATTTTAAAGAGTACTATAAACACTAAAACTTCGTAGAATAATGAACAATTGGGGCATCTCATCAGGAAACCATTCCTGTAATGGCCAGCTGAGAAGACTTCAGAACATTGAAAACTGACAATGTCAGGGGAGTCATTGTGGAGGAGCTGAAGTTAATCACATGAGGTTTAAATCACCCAGCCAGCCCCTCCACTGCCTTATGCTGCCACCCAGAGCCTGGGGCTAAACCCCCAGGCCTCCTGCCAGCCTGCGGCTGCTCTGCCCCAACTCAGACTGCTGCGGTCCTAGGTGCACATGTAAATGTTGCACCCAGAAGCAGCTGACTCCAGTGAGAACTGCACTGGAGTTTATTTCATTGCATTAATTGAACCGGTGGATGCACCCGCTAAGTGTAAGATTTAACCTTGTGGAACATTAAAAACCTAATTTTAACCATCCACTTCTGAAAACAATGCATTGGTTTTCTTTCATATGAGGCATCTCTGTTCATTCAGACATTATATTTTTTACTATATTAAAAAATTATACATTGTATATTAAAAATGAACTCACAACCTGAAATATTTTATAAGCAAACACAGGTTAAATATTTATCTAGTGTCATCCTGGGTCCTTCCATTGTTTATTTGGCTCAGAGATAACAGAACTTTCAGAATCTCTACTTTATATAGCTGGTGTTGCCCATACAACTCAATAATACATCTTATGATGCCACAAAGAAGTGGGGAAGGAGCCAATATAAAACTACAGAGTACCAGAATTCCCTGAAGTAGAATATTTTTAAATTATATATTTTAAATGGAATACATATTTTTAGTCACATTACAAATCATACTGAACCTTCTGCATGACATGGATGATGAGCTGCTGTGTAGTAATTGTATTAATATTATAGCAAGACTGGTTTACTGATATGTTCTCTATATGACTATATTACGATAAATATTGGCATGTTTGCTGTAGGAATATGCTAAGTTACATCAACAGAACTGTTGGGAAATAAACAGTAAGGCAGACAAAGGCAGTCTTCCCCAAGAAGCATTTGTGGGTTGTTACGGGACAACAGTAGCTCAGTTGGCCCTAAAGAAACTTGCTCAAACTCATATGGAGCCCACCAAACTGGTTTTGCATTTGCTTAGTCACAAACCTAGCAACTGAGAGAACGCTGCAGGAATAACTGATTCTCTTGGAGTCTGCACTATAGATCCTCAATGGGAATTACTTTTATATCAAGCAAAAAATGAAGTACCATGTTTACTTGAATACAAGACAACCCTAAGTGTAAGAGAGTCCCCCAGTAATTAGATTCTACACACAGGAAATTTATAAATTTATTATAATTTTCCATTCATGGAATCTAATTATTGGAGGTTCATCTTAAATTCGTTCTGCACAACTACTGCAGGTGGTGGGGGGAGAGGTGATAAGGGGGCAGTAGTGAAGCAAGTCGTAGGCAACAGTGTGGCAGTAGTAGGAGGGGCATGTTGTAGGGCAGACAGAGGGCACTAATGGGGAAGGTAGTCAGGGGCAGATCGTAGGGGACAGGCAGTGAGAGAGGCAGGCAACTTGCTGTGTCACCTGCTGTACCCGCACTTACTTCCCATTGTGCCTGTCCCCTCTGCTCTGCTGCCTCAGGCTGCTCCAATTCCCCTTTCTCCCATTCCCCCTTCTGCCTCTCTCCACACCACTTCTGCCACCCACAGCCTGAGGTCCTCACTCCCTTTTTCTCCCATCTCCTCCCCCAAAATCTTTTCCCCTTTGCCTGCCCCTCAACCCCTGCCCCCTTACGTTTGCCAGCTCTGTGCCACTGCTATGGACTGCAGCAGGGATGGAGCTTGCCAGCACAGAGCAAAGGTACAGGGGAGTGCAGCACAGGGGGAGAGAGAGGGAAATGCAGCATGGGGGGGGGGAGAGTGGGGGCTGCCGAAGAAGAGTGGCAGGGTGTGCTGAGGCAGCGGAGAGGGTAGGAAGCAGCATTGGCTCCAGCCTTAACACCAGCTCCAGCCCCAACCCCAGATTGGGATTGGAGCTGCAGGAGCTCCCCGCCTTCCTCTCTCCCCCTCCCCGTGGCTCGTGCTTGACTGTAAGGTGAGGGGCTTTTCCCCCATGTTAAATGAAGGAAAAAAACTCATCTAATAAAGTAAATACAGTAATAAACTGGTATATCAAACAGCACATTGTCTTTTCTCTGGCACTGGTAACTCACTCTGAGTTAATATATGTTTTTAAAATACAATAGTTCCACTAAGACGTGCTTTTCCAGAGATAATAAACATAGCATAAAGATAGGTACTGGATTTACGCAAATCCAGGACATTCTTGAATTTAAGAATTGATAGAATCTAGTTATTGGAGGATTGTCCCAAATTCATCCTCCCCCCACTGCTGCAGCAGGGAAAGCATTGGCAGGGAGGCAGGTAGTAGGGGAGGCAGTAGGGGGGCAGGTGGTAATCAAGCAGCCTCTTGATACCTACCTACCCCTGTTTCTTGCCCCTCCACACCTTGCCCCCTGCCACTTGTCCTCCCCAGCACTTTCCCCTCCCCACAGCCTCACATACCCTGCCTGCGCTTTCCTCTCCATGTCCTCCCTGAGCCATTTACCCTTGCTCCACTCTGGCAAGCTCTAGCCCTGCCCTGGCTTGACCTGGTAGCAGTGGCAGTATCATAGCAGCTGCATCCCCGGTTGTAGAAGATCAAGGGTAAGTAGCAGGGAGAGGGGGGTGGAGATGGGGAAAGGCTGCAGTGGGGGAAGAGGCTGTAGGGGGAGGCAATGAGGGCATCAGACAGCAATTGCAGTTCCAGCCCCAACCCCAGGGTTGAGGGCAGCACCAGAGCTGCAGGAACTGCCTACCCCACATCACCTTGTATTCAAATTCAAAACGAGGGGCTTTTCACCCCATGTTAAACACGGGGGGAGGGGAATCTCATCCTGGATTCAAGTAAATACAGTATCAGCACTTAGCTGAAGTGTCAGCTGTGAGCTCATACGTTCCAAAACACAGCATGACAGTAAGCGCGGAAACCACTGCAGTGCTGCCAGCATAGAAGCCCACAGGCATGCTCATAGGGACACATCAGTCATGCATACACATATAAACAGATATGTGAGGAAATAGGCATTATACAGAGGGATACACTTTGCTGTTCAGAAAAGTCCTTGTTGCATTCACACCCCTCCAGTGAAGCCCAGTTATACTTAACTGGAGTTGTGGTTGTTCAGTCCTGTGACAAACTTATTGTTTAATTATCTAAAGATAGAGGTAGGATCCTAATTTGAGAAATGAAGTTTGATAATTTTGCCAATAGTACTAGCAAACTGGTCTACATGAGCAACATAACATAACCCCTGCAACTGCAGAAGGCTGTTGCTAGGTAGCAGTTTAGGGCAGGATGACACACAGTATTTGCATTCAAGCATATACGCTTTCTGAAAGCTCTGACTAAAATGTTTTTCTTCTCCTGGTACTTCTATTAACTAAGCAAATAGAAACACTCAATGCTAATATCTTTTCAGAAAAAATGACATTTCTGTAATGGTCACTATTGTATTTTTTTATCTTACTATCATGCTGATTGATAAAATACTTGCTAAGAACACTGTAAACCAATAAGCCTTCAAAACTACACATGAGTTTTTGTAGATTTATATCCTATGAAGTAGTAATCTACCTCATCAAATACATAGTTTAATGTGAGGGTTTTGTTTAATTGGTATTAAAACTAACCCATTATTTCTCTATGTATTGAGCCACTTTAAATAGAAAGATAAAACTAGATCTACAATCTTAAAAATAGCTTTCAAAAATTTTCATGAGAACCTAAGAAAAAAATCTTTTTCACTTATCCTGTACCATGGTGTCATGGATAATGAAAATCTAATGATATTTTCATTAGATTCATAAAGTAAAAGTTACTCTCATTAAGGGAGGCAAGTAGAGGAGGCACTAGAGACACAAATACCTTACAAAGCTAATTTAAAAATTACTTCAAACCTTTTCCCCCCACAGGTTACTAATTAGAGATGTAGGTCCCATGGTAGCTCTTCTACTAAAACAAGTAAATTATCAGTTTTAGTGAATGATGAATGTAAAAAATAAGATTAATCTAGTGTCCAACATATTAGCACAGATATGAAAATGAAACTTTCTAATTAGACATCAGGATTACACATAGTGGTTAGGGACAGAAGAATTTACCCACAGCTGGCTACTCTGGGTTTCTTATACCTTTTTTGAAGTTTTTGATACTGGAAAAGAGGAATTTGTATCAGACAGACTTCACAGATGTGTTCCTGTATTTATTGTGGTAGACAAGAGGATGCTACGAGGGGGAAAAAACGCTGTTTATTAGGAAGCTAATTAATCGGGTATCACTTACACTGCCTTTACCTGAAGGTGTTTAAAAAGAGCACAGGTTGTTATCTTGTAGGGAGTCTCCTCCTCATTTCAAAGAAGATCATTGACTTAAAATGTTAGTAACATTTTTTATTTGATTATGATGCAAGCCTTTGGTTTTACATTCAATATGAGAATGTCCATCTAAATCATACTGTGAGCCTGTTTGGTAGAGAATTTGACGTGTCTATGTCAGTTGCATCCATAATCAGATGTAGGTGGTCTCCTCCTTAAAATATAGATCTAACTTGGAGTGTTTTTCAAGTATGCAACTCTTGAGAGAGAATTTAAGAGAAATTTCCAATGCATAGCACTGCAAAATGCTTGGCTGAAGAGAGATAATTCACCCCTCTGTTACAGTTGCAGACATCCAGACTGATTGCCATGGGTACTTAATGTTCATGTGAATGACAGCTCTTTTGAGTTAACCCAGATATTAGGGTTGCTATGCCAACAGTGGGAATAGCCAAAGCTTGACGTATGTGACTTGCCACCTTCTGATCTTTTTTGAGTTGGAATTAAGAGCTAGCAGATGACAAACCCAAGGCCTCCCTCTTTGTCAGGTGTGCCAAAGACCAGAGGAAACTGTGTACATGAGTGAAAAAGAGAAAAGCATTGATTTAGAGTTTTGAGGAGATGGCAGGGGCATAAGAACATTTTGTGAGAAATAGAAGGAACAAATGAGTTTCTGTAGCAAAAAGAAACAGATAGATTTGGTTATAAACTATTGTCTGTATAAGCAATGTGTGTAACTGCTTGGATAAAATGTGAGGGCATCCAGAGACATTTTGCTTGAGCTGACTTAGCCTGTGAATATAGCCCTAGCATGTTGTTTGTTATCTGCTCATGCCCGAGCTTGAGCTTGGATTATTTTAATGTGCTTTACATAAGGCCTACGCTTGACCATTCACAACATTCAAGTACTATGTAATACAGCTGGCAGCTTGCTACACAAAGGGAAAATTACATTTATACTTTAGTCCATCCCTGGGTGCCATCCAAGGTGCTTTTCTTGATGCACAATATATTTTACAATTTGTGTCTTGGCTATCTGAAAGACCAACTGTCTCCTCATATGGTGCTATAGCAATGGAGACTACCTAAGGTATCAAAGCTAGTGGTGACCAGGTTAAATGATAGAAATGTAATAACTATATTCTCAGCAAGAATTGTCAGTAATGAAATTTGCTTACCTAAAATAAGTAGATTCCTAGTCTGTTGCATAAAGCAGGGTTGAAATTTTCATTGCTTTATTCTGAAAGGTTTGGATTGGAATTTAAGGTACATTGACTTAAGGCAAATTGCTAAGTGTGTTTTTAAGAATCAAAATACAGCAGTCCTCAACTTACAATGTTTTGAGTTACAATGTTTTGCACTTACAACGTTTATAAATTGACACCCTGTTTCAAGTCTACACTAATGCTCATAGTACCTCTACACTAATGCTTGTAGGATGGGGAGTAAGCAGTGCCTCCTGATTGCAAGGGGGGCATGGCGAAAGGGACCTTATGGTAGGTGTCTACTACAGAACACCCAACTGGGGGAAGAGCTGGACCAGGACTTCTCCAGTCAGCTTATGGAGGCAGTTAGGTCAAGGGATGTTATTGTCATGGTTGACCTAAACTACCCAGACATTTGCTGGGAGGAGCAAACAGCCAGGTCTGACTGCT
>NW_017729027.1:36224961-36225710 GCF_001723915.1 Gavialis gangeticus
CCAAAGATGCATCTCAAGCTGGTCCAGAGAGGACTCCCCCTCTATGCAACTTGGTCAGGCTGCAATTGGAGTACTGTGTCCAGTACTGGGCGCCGCACTTTAAAAAGGATGTGGCCAGTCTGGAGAGGGTTCAGAGGAGAGCCACCCACGGTGTGAGAGGGTAACAGGAAAGGCCATATGAGTAGAGACTGAGGGACCTGAACCTGTTCCGCCTCAGTAAGAGGAGGCTGATGGGGGACCTGGTGCTGCCTACAAACTCATCAGGGGAGATCAACAGCAAATAGGTAGAGTCCTTTTCTCCCCAGCACCACCTGATGTGATGAGGAACAATGGTAATAAGCTGATGAAGAATAGGTTTAGGTTAAAGATCAGAAGGCAATATTTTACAGTTAGGGTGGCCAAAATCTGGAACCAACTTCCAAGAGAAGTGGTCCGCACCCCTACCTTGGACAAATTCGAGAGTACGTTGGATGATCACCTGTCTGGGGTCTTGTGAACCCAGCATTCATTCCAGCCTGTGGCAGGGGGTCAGGCTAGATGATCTGTTCAGGTCCCTCATGACCCTAGCTAGTATGAAACTATGAAACTTTCAGATGTCAGTTTCGATTTTACAATGCTTGATCTGATACCACGCCACTCCAGCAAACAAGTTTACTGCATCGCCCATCTCCCTGGAGAACATCTGTCCAAACTTCCTTGGACATTTTCTTTAAGAAAGTAAACACGCTTCAGCCAAGACTCCTGAGAAG
>NW_017729027.1:36230710-36238816 GCF_001723915.1 Gavialis gangeticus
CACCTTGGGAGAAGGAATCCACAGCATACATACAGGCTGGGGAGTTCCCCTATTGAAAGCACAGAGGAAGAATGGGATCTTGGAGTCATTATTGACTCCCAAGATGAACATGAGCCGCCAATGCCAGACCACAGCCAGCAAGGCCAGCCATACCTTGTCATGCATCCAAAGATGCATCTCAAGCTGGTCCAGAGAGGACTCCCCCTCTATGCAACTTGGTCAGGCTGCAATTGGAGTACTGTGTCCAGTACTGGGCGCCGCACTTTAAAAAGGATGTGGCCAGTCTGGAGAGGGTTCAGAGGAGAGCCACCCACGGTGTGAGAGGGTAACAGGAAAGGCCATATGAGTAGAGACTGAGGGACCTGAACCTGTTCCGCCTCAGTAAGAGGAGGCTGATGGGGGACCTGGTGCTGCCTACAAACTCATCAGGGGAGATCAACAGCAAATAGGTAGAGTCCTTTTCTCCCCAGCACCACCTGATGTGATGAGGAACAATGGTAATAAGCTGATGAAGAATAGGTTTAGGTTAAAGATCAGAAGGCAATATTTTACAGTTAGGGTGGCCAAAATCTGGAACCAACTTCCAAGAGAAGTGGTCCGCACCCCTACCTTGGACAAATTCGAGAGTACGTTGGATGATCACCTGTCTGGGGTCTTGTGAACCCAGCATTCATTCCAGCCTGTGGCAGGGGGTCAGGCTAGATGATCTGTTCAGGTCCCTCATGACCCTAGCTAGTATGAAACTATGAAACTTTCAGATGTCAGTTTCGATTTTACAATGCTTGATCTGATACCACGCCACTCCAGCAAACAAGTTTACTGCATCGCCCATCTCCCTGGAGAACATCTGTCCAAACTTCCTTGGACATTTTCTTTAAGAAAGTAAACACGCTTCAGCCAAGACTCCTGAGAAGACTCCAGCCAAGAACCCTTTAAAAAGTCCAGTAAGGTCACCTCAAAAAAGTCCTTCCAAATCAATATGATTGCTATTTACAATATAAACGTCTTAATGTAGCTATATTACTCATCTATAATTGATTGAGTACAAAATTCTGCTGTATTTTTGGTGAAAATAGGGTATCAGACCTTGGTTCAGGAACCAACCCCCCATTTATAACATTGTTTCCTATGGGAAAATTGGTCCTGAGTTACAGCGTTTTGACTTAAGATGTAGTTTTCAAGAACCAATTTTATCTTAAGTTTGAGGACTGCCTGTATGAAGATAAAATATTTACCCATATGTTTTCATATACAATCAGGCACCACCAAGGCTTTCTCTTCTGCAGCCATGTTGATTCCTGGTATTACAAGAGATCAAATGCTGTGGTGAAAAGTTGTCCATGTACTGACCATTAGAATAAACTGCTATTCTATCAGCAGCAACACCTGTGTTGAAAGAAACCTTTTTTTTTTGGTTATTTTTAATGCAATATTTAGTTATTTAGCTATTGTGACAGATGCATGAAAACAGTGAAATTTACAACAGTATGAAATTCTTCAAAAACAGTTTAGAGGCCATTATTATAGAGCTAGGTAGTCCACAAGACTGAACAAATCAACTGACACCTTTTTGCCTACATAGGTTTTTTCCTAATAAAATGTTTGAAAATGTATTCTTTCTCCATAAAGGCACTCATATAATGCTATGTGAACAAATACACTTATACCAAAAACTTGCTTCCCCTTCCATATATACAGGCTATGAAGAGCAACAGAAAAAAAGAAAAGATTACAAATTGATTTTTAAAGCTTTAGAGACCACTTACCAGAAGATGTGTAGCCATTTACAAATGTTATAATTTGCCAATTAAAGCAAACAATAGCTCTTACAACTACAATAAGCTTCTGTCACATTTACTCTGTGCATTACTATTACAAGAAGTTTTACAAGAATAAAAATAGCATTACTTGCACTTGAAAAAGCCCAGAAAGTACCACAGGGGTTTTTTTTGTTTTGTTTTTTTATCTAAAGGATCATGAATTAACCTAAGCCACTCATAGGTGGCTATAAACCATTCAGGAAAATCAACTTCTGTGAGTTCTCGTAAAACAAGACATATACAAAACATACCATGACTTAGTTCTATACTGAAGCTTACTAATACAATATACTCTGGTTTCTCTTCAAATTGCATAAATCTTTTGCCTTTACTGTACTAATTTGCAATATATAATGTAGTGGGCTTCAGCATACTGTGGCAAACCTAACCTTGTCTGCCTGAAGTCAACTATTGAAATATTCTTTGGCATCCTTTCATCTGTGAGAGACGGTGGATATTGCAGTCTATGACATAGATGGTTTGCAGTGTCTCATGTGACTGAATAATCCAATCTGAGATTTACCTGATCTGTGGCAGTGGTTGCAAGCGTATGTGTAATGGCTGGATGGTTTCGGAGCTGCTTGATTCCTATGGATTCTTTTCTTTTTAAGCTGCCATGGACTTTGATGCCCTAGTGGAGATGATGATGCCAATTGTTCCAATCTCTTGCCAAGGTTTCTCATTGGTCAGGATCAATTCCAAGTGCTTTCATATTTTGCTTGCATGTGTCTTTGTGACAAAGCTTTGGAGACCTTGTTCTTGTTCCTTCCGATAGTTCCCTATATAGCATGTCCTTGAGTATACGTTCATCTTCCAATTCGCTCTGATGACCTAGTCAATGCAGTCATCTCTGTTTGAGTAGGGCTGTTACACTTAGCAAATTTGCACTTTCAAGAACCTCTGCATGGGTAACTTTATCTTGCCATTTGATGTTGGGTATGTGGTGTAAATAGTGCAGGTGGACGCTGTCTGACCTTTTCTCCTGATGTGCGTAAGTTGTCCATGTTTCCCCACCATACATGATAGTGCTGAGTATACAAGCTTTGTACACTAGCATTTTGGTCATAATTGTAAGCTTTGCATTCTTCCATGGTCTTTTAGATAATTCGCTGAAATCAGTGGCAGTCTTTCTGATGTGCACATGAAATTCATCATCTAGTGAGGGGTTGGTGGTCACTGTAGAACATAGGTAGCTGAACTTTTGAACTACTTCTAGCTGGTTTTCATTAAGAGCGACTGATGGATTTTGTGGAATTCCCTGTCCTAGTACAGCTGTTTTCTTCATGCTGGTGGTGAGAAAATGTCAGGCAAGCTCTTGAGAGGTGATTCATGAGTTCTTGTAGCAGGTCTTCAATGTGGGCTATAAGGGCAGCAGAATCAGTGAATAGAAGCTCCCTGATAAGCACCTTTGTATCTTTAGTCTTTGCCAGCTCCTTCAGCACCCTGGGATAAATTTCAACAGGCACTGCTGATTTAAATTCATTACATTTTTTCAAAACTCTGATATACTCTTTAGTTGTCATGATCCTCGGCCCTTTTTCTTCTTGTCAATGTTAATTTTGTTTGGTCATAATTTATTTTTGGTTATAATTTATTTTTATTGCAAAGAACAAGGAAAGAATTGGGTAAATCTGCTTTCTTTACATCCTTTCTGAAGAGCTCCCCCTGGATATTGAACAGTGGATCCACAGTTTCCTTGATCTTTCTTTCCTCTCTAAAGGAAGGGTATCTGAAGGACACACTCTGACCAAAACTTTCTCCAACATCTCTTACAAGCATACCATTCATCCCTCAGAAAGATATAACTGAAAAAAACCCTTTGCTTTCCTGTTGTCTGATATTTTTATACAACCTTTCTTATTTTCCCTTGCTGTTTGTATCCCTTTTTTTGCCTTATGTTCTTAAATCAGTTAAGTGATTTTTTTAAAGGTATCCCCCTTACCTACAGTAATCCCATCCTTATTTGAATCTTGATAAAATGTAAGTATTTTGCAGTAACCAGTCAGTCACATGGACTATTTTCCTCAAAGATCTGTTAAAAACATGTGGCTCCCAACTCCAAATATCACATACAAAGCTGTTGTTTGAAGAAGACTACCTAGATAAATGATCATTAAAATTAACAAGCCCAATTACAATTTTACTTTGAATACTGATGACATGTAAAAGTTGTATTCATTTGCCCAGTACAATTTCTCACAAGTGAGTTGTAGACAAGTTATCAAGTAAAATTTGGCCAGGCTGACTTCATATATTTATTTAACACTGAATAACACTTTAAATTATGTAGTTTTAGACAGTTTAAAGACCAAATAGCCTGATGGTCTAATCCAGTATGGTAACCTCCATTTTCCTAAACTACCGCCAGTGTGCCTAATAGCTTAAAACTGTGAATCACAGCACAGACCCCCTCACTAACCCTCATCTCTATCACTGCATAAGTTCAGCACTAAGCAGTTACTAGAAACATACCCTACTGGCTGTTGATATTCAGAAAACCCTCCCCACCCCAAATAAGATATTTAGAAAGGTAGAGAACATATTTTTTAAGAGCAATCCTATAGAAAAATTCAATCAAGACTCATAGAAGAAATGATCTCTTTTATTAGACCAACAAGATTTTTGAAAAAAAAAGTCTTTAATTGCAAGCTTTCGGGCAGAAACACCATACATCAGGCATTCGAGCAAATATTGTAAAAGTTCTCTTGGGTAGAAATGAAAGTTCATATTTCATAGGATTTCACAGAGGAGTCAATAGATGGAAAATTTCTCTGAGCAGTCAGTTCATAGCTGTTATCAAGCCTCTTACCTCCTGTGAGGATCTGTGATGATGAAAATTACTGGGAAACAAAGGCAGGAGCAGGATCTCAGGTTTCAGGTGCTCACAGTTGCTTTCTGCTTGGGAAAATATGAAGATTTCATTTAAAAAAAAAATCAGCTAAAATTTGATATCTTCCATGTGTCAGGTATCCAGGTTGTAGCCATATTGGTCTAGAGGAAAAGGCAATCAGAACTCAGAGATGATATCTTTTATTAGACAAACAAGGTTTGTGAAAAAAAAATGTCTTTAATTGCAAACTTTCAGGCACAAACACCCTTCATCAGGCATTGGAGAAACCTGAGATCCTGCTCCTGCCTTTGTTTCAAGGTAATTTACATCATCACAGATCCTCGCAGGAGGTGAGAGGCTTTATACCAGGTATGAACTGACTTCCCAGAGGAGTTTTCACCTCTGTGAAATCCTATGAAATATAAACTTTCATTTCTATCCAGGAGAACTTTTACAACCTTTTCTCCAATGCCAGATGAAGGGTGTTTGTGCCTGAAAGCTTGCAATTAAAGAATTTTTTTGCAAAAATCATGTTGGCCTTATAAAAGATATCATCTCTACTATAAGTCCTGGTTGCCTTTTCCTCTAGATCAATACAGCTACAACCTGGATACCTGTAGAAAAATTCTTAACTTTAAGCAATTCAAAGGTCAATATACATCCTGCTGTCTATAAACTTTGCCTTTCAGAATCAAAATTGGTATGACTTTCTTTATTTTGCCATATGGCAAAAAGGAGATGGAATAGTAAACATAAGTGCTGTATTATGGGAAGTTGTGCAAAAAATGATTTCCATATTGAAAGCAAATTTGAAAATGCATAACTATGTATTGAAACACAGCAACCCTGTCTTTAATAAAGCAGCTGTACACTTTGTACCTCATAATATTTAACTTGCATAATGCTAAGATTTTTTTTTGAGCTGGTGTTTTCCAAGTGGTGCTTTGAATCTAATAAGAAATGAAGTGAATCTAAAAAGTTTGAGAGCCACCGATGTACAGTAAAAATAAGAATGAGCATACTCCTCCCTTAAATGATTAAACAATTTAGAAATATGTCCCTTAAAATGCAACAAATGCAGTGGTGCACCTTGAGAAATGAAGTTTTTTGGCTTTGTAGTTACAGTTAGCATGTTTAGGTGTCATGGTCAAGCCAGATTTTGAACCAGAAACTCAAGTTTCACAATAGTTCCTTAATCTAACTGAACTGCAGCTCTTAGCTGTGAAAACCTTTATTATTTCATCACGTCACATTTCATTATCACCTAACTTGCTCAAATGAACCAGATGTACATCAAATCTGGAGGAATGCTAGTGCAACACCTTAATTTTGTGTGTGACTCCTATCTCCACAATGGGTCATATCTGAATGTTACAACCTGTGCCAATTTCTATAATGTAGCTCACTGATATTGCCTAGTTATGCTTATTGCTGAGTATCCCCAGAGGATTAAAGATTGCTAACTGCCAACTTCACTCTCTATTTGGAGCAGAGCAATTTTTAGAAAAACCCTACAAAACTCCTGAAATATGTATTTTTCAATAAGTTCCCTAAGATGAGACATCTTTGTCTTGCTGTTTTAATTTGATGTGACTAATCCAATGGATCATGATCTATCACTGGATGTGTCAGCCATAGAAAGAACTAAAAAGGCTTTACTCACAATTAATTATTTCAACACCACTCAGAACAAAAGCTCTGCTATAGATGAAAAGTGACTAACACTATGCATTTCCGTCCGGATTTTTTTCTGCATGTAATTACTAGATATAAAACCTTTCCCACACACATGCAGCCCCTTGCATGCACACAGACACCCCTGCACATACAACCACCCATACACAAACACACTTTTCAAAACATTTTAGAAATAATAAAAATGAGATGTGTTGCTCAGAATCACAGAAACCCGAGCAGCAAAAATCCCCATTTATGCACGAAAGAGTAGATAGGCAGCATGTCTGAGAAATGATTTCCTGTTTCACCCGAGTTATATCTAATGCATGAGTAACTGTAGCTTGCTGGCAAAAGGAAGAAAGGTGAAAAGGGTTTATTGAATGGGTACAGGATAAAGCTGGTAACTCCTGAGTTCTAATCCCATTTTTCATCAACTTGCTTTATGACTTTGAGTAAATTATATAGGTTCCTCATCTCTTCCTCTTTATGTCACTGGGAACATATAAAAAATTAATTATGGCCAGTTCTACTCACAGTGAGCTATGCCTTGTCTTGATGTTCTACTCAATGAAATGGTGGTAAAGTCAAGAATTAATTTGTGTATGTGTTTTGAAAAAATACAGAATGCCTTAAAAGCCTTGAGAATCATTTGTCACAAAAAGGGATTTTGCATGCCTCACAAAATAGCAGCAAGGCAGATAGTTATTCACAGGAAGGTAGTTAAAATGCAGTTTCTGTGAAAAAAATAAAAGCTACTTGTTTGAAAAAAATGGCTGGAAGTTAAGTACAGGTGACTACCGATGATGTAATAATTTGGGGCTCCTGCCTAGATTTCATAGATTTTATAAACATTAGGGCTGGAAGGGACCTTAGAAGATCATCGAGTCCATCCCCCTGCCCCAGGGGCAGGAAGTCAGCCGGGGTCATAGGATCCCAGCAAAATAAGCATCCAAATTTCTCTTGAAGGCATTCAAAGTAGGTGCTTCAAACCACCTCCGATGGCAGGCTATTCCAGACCTTGGGGACTCAGACAGTAAAGAAATCCTTCCTTATGTCCAGCCTGAAACTGTTTTGCAGGAGTTTATAACCATTAGACCTAGTCATTCCTTGGGGTGCTCTGGTGAACAAATGTTCCCCCAGATCCTGGTGGACACCCCTTATAAACTTAGAGGTGGCCATCAGACCTCCCCTGAGCCTGCACTTTTCCAGGTTGAAGAGTCCCATAGCTCTCAGCCTGTCATCATAAGGTCTGTTTTCCTGACCTCTGATCATGTGCGTGGCTCTTCTCTGCACTCTCTCAAGCTTCTCCACATCCTTTTTGAATAGTGGAGCCCAAAACTGGACACAGTACTCCAGCTGTGGCCTCACAAAGGCCGAGCACAATGGGAGAATGTCGTCCTGGGATTTGCTTGAGAAGCATCTATGGATGCAAGCCAGCGTTTTGTTCGTTTTACTAGCCGCAGCATCACATTGAAGGCTCATGTTCATCTTGTGGTCAATCATGACCCCCAAGTCCCTTGCATCTATAGTTCCAACCAGCGTAGCACTGCTGAGCCTATAAGGATGCTGCAGGTGTTTCTTTCCATGGTGGAGAACCTTGCATTTTTTGGTATTAAACTCCATCAGGTTCTCATCTACCCATTTCCTAAGCCTGTCAAGGGCAGCTTGGATCGCTCTCCTGTCTTCAGGTCTGGATGCCTTACCCCAAAGTTTGGTATCATCGGCGAACTTGGCCAGTCCACTTCTGACTCCGATGTCCACATCATTAATGAAGATGTT
>NW_017729027.1:36239042-36258292 GCF_001723915.1 Gavialis gangeticus
TCGAAGGCTTTTTTAAAGTCAAGATATACAACATCAATCTCTTCTCCCTTGTCCAGGTGACATAGTATACATATCTAATTAAACTCAATATGATCAATATAGAACCCTTAAATTTCCCACCAAGCATTCCCTCCTTTGTCAATAACTCAAAACAACATCAACATAATCCCTATCATTCATACCCATAACCCATGCCTCATCTTCAGTGTGGCTATCTGTCCAAATCAGGGGTTGGCAAAAATGGCCAGTGGGCCACATCCGGCCTACCACGCACTTTCATCCAGCCCATGGGCACCCACCAACAAATTGTAGCCCACTCAGCCCTTCCACCAGCAAGGGTGGGAGCAAGGTTCCCACACATACACACACACGCCAACATACCCCATTTCGTCTTGCTCCTACCCTCTTGGACAAAAGGGCCCAGCCCAGCCAGCAGCAGCTTCCAGGTGGGGCTCCTAGTGGCCCTGCTGCAGCCACCCCATGGGAATCTGCTTGGCTTCCCCAGCATCCAGGTCAATCCAGGTAGTAGGTAGGGAAGATATGAGAGCAGGTGTGGGGGTGGGGGCGGTGGAGCTGCAGCTGGGAGGAAGTGCTGAGTGCAGCACAGAGCCCATGCTTGGGTGGGGAGGAGGCAGCAGGAGCATGGAGCTCGGGTTGGCAGGGTGTGGGTGTGAGGGATGGTGGGGGGTGTGGTGACCCCCACACACTCCCCCACATGGTGCATCAGCAGGCAGGGATGCTTGGGGTGGTTGTGCCCGGTGCAGGCACTGGCATCCGGCAGGACGCAGCTCCGGCCAGTGCCACATGCAGGGGTGAGGGGCACACCCAGCCTGGCTGCCTCTATGACAGGTTCCACACTGAGTACCTGCAGCTCCTGCACTCACACCAGGTTAAGCCATGTGCTGGAGCCAGCTCCCTTTCCCACCACTTGCTGCACAGATCCCTGGACTCCACCAGGAGTGGAGGGAGCCCCACCCCTGCTTCTGTGTGGAGTCCAGTGTGGGGCTTCCTCCAGTGCGAATGCAGTGTAGTATTACAGTGACTATAATAGCTTTAATTGCTTCTCTTGTTATTGACTATAATTGTTTTAACTGTTTATTTTGTTATTTTTCTTTTTATATCAGGAAAAGATTTGACCATTGAGATAAAGTTAATATTTGGATCTAACCATCTATTTTAAAATTCTTATTGTTTAGCATAAAATATATTTAATATTGGTCTTATGATTTTAGACATGTTTGACTCATGACTTTAGAACTTAAATTTAGTATAAGGAAAATGCTTGTGTAAGGGTTTGTGGTATGTCTGGTGTGTGTGGATATGTCTGGTTTATGTAGAAAGAGGTAACAAAAGAATAAATGATGGACATATGTGCCAGCGACACAGAAAGACAGGCCTCTTGCAGCAGGTGAAAATAGCCTTCTGTGGTTTAACCGTTAAGAGCTGCAGTGACCTAGAGTCAGCAGTAAAGGATTACCAAACACTAAATCATGCTCCATCCTGATGGCTGAAGACTGCAAGCAATGGCCCCTAAAGATTCCAGACCACAAAGCCAGAAGATCATGACCTACCAAACCCAGCCTGCCACCAGGACAAGAAGGATGGCCTTCTCATCTGACTCAGCAGAATCCATAGGCTGGTATGGACAGCTATTACTGTAAAGAATGAACACAAAGACAAGGCTTTGGGTCTCTTCCACCTGCAATAAGGAGCTTTGGGTGCATCCAGCAAGACCTGACTCCAACTCTCTTGGTCAGCCTGGCTGGCCTTGAGCAACTTTGAAACTTGGTAACACCTTAACCTTTGCAGGACTGCCTAACTTCCGTGTGTGTGTGCTTGTCTCTTGAATGAATGGATGAATGAATGAGTAAATAAGTATGCATGGAAATGAGTGAAGCAAATAACCTTACTGTTCTTTATTCTTTTCATGTTGCATGTTTTATGTTCCAATAAATGTGATGTTGTGCCCTATCCCCCTGATAAGATTCCGGTTTGTTTTCAATTCACACTGTATTCCCTGTGCACACAACAGCAGGAGCTGCAGGTACACTGCGTGGAGTGCCCACAGTAAAGGGGGATGGGCAGGCTGTGCTCCTCACTGCCGCACACAGCTCTGGCCAGAGCCATGCTCCACTGGGCACCAGCACCTGCACCAGGCACAAGTGCACTGAATGCCACCACCTGCTGCTGGCAACGGGGGCTGCATGCCATGCGGGGGAGTGTGTGGGGGGGTCCCCACCCCCCCACTCTCCCTGTCATCCAAACTCTGCCCCTACACCCTCCACAAACATATACACACACACCCTCAACAGCTCATCAAAACTTAAGTGGCCCTCCAGCCAAAATAATTGCCCACCCCCGGTCTGGATCCTCACATCCAAGTTGTATCTAAACCTTACCAGTTCTTCTGGCAATATCCATTTACTGCATGATCCTCTTCTCTCGCCTCAGCAAAAGCCTTCCTTGGGTCCATTCAGAATGCTGCTACAAAGATAATTTTCCTAGCTCATTTCTTTAACAAAGTTTACCCTTTCCTGCCATGTCTCTACTGTCTTCCCTTTCTCTACCACAACAAGCATAAGCAAAATGTCTTCACTTTCAAAGCCCTTCAGCACACATCTATGTTCATCTCCTAGGCTTCCTATACACATGCTTATTTGTGCTTTAATGAGAACACATTAGAGCAGACTCTATTAATCAAAGGGTCAGGGATTATTAATTGAGTCTGTTCCACATTTTAATTAGAATACTGCAGCATCACTGCAGCATCACATGCATTAAACCCTTGCACATTTTAAAATAGCTGTGGGGTGCTTTAACTAAACCTTATCAGATGAGGTTTAGATAAAGCATCCAGTAGCCATTTTAAATGTGTGGAGGCTGAATACATGTGATGGTGAGGTGTTTTAATTAGAGCAGCTGCCAGGGAGCTGCTCTAATTAAAACAATCCCCCACCTCCAAGCACATGTATAGGTAGCCTTAGATACTAAGGACTTTGTCACAGGTTACATGTATAATGCTAGAAATCCAGGGACTGTTGTGATGACATAAAGTTAAGACAGTTTTAGGGCAGCCACAAGTGAAGGTTTCATTCCATTTCAGACCTGCACAATTGTAACTTTCCACTAGTAGAACTGGTGAGTAGGGGTGTGGAGAAAGTTGCCAGATAGGAGGATAGGTGAGAGGATGGGTGGGAAGCTAGCAGCTTAGAAGCCACTTCCCCAGGGATCTCTAGTCTCACTGGGCATGTCTACATGTGATATTGGTGTGCTTGAATAAACTCTGGAGCTTATTGCTCTAGAGTTTATTGCTCCTGGGTGGCATGTCTACATGTGATATTGGTGTGCTTGAATAAACTCTGGAGCTTATTGCTCTAGAGTTTATTGCTCCTGGGTGGCATGTCTACATGTGTACCTGGGAGTGCAGAATGTTGAGCTAGGTCAGAGCAGTCCCAACTGGCAGGGGGCCCATGGGTTCAGTGTTCCAGCCCCCAGCTGGTCCCCCTGGCTTAATGTGCTGTGGAGGGGCTGGGGCACAAGGGTGCTTCAATTCAGGGCTAGCCAGCAGGTGGCCCCTGCACTGAAGCACCCTCATACCACAGCCAGCCAAGGCAGTGTTTACACATGCATTGCTGCAGAATTTTTTACTCTGAAGCAGGATAGTACTTGTATTTACTAAATACTAGTACTAAATACTACAAGTACTAAATTAGTTTACTCCAGCCTAATACGGGCACATATATAGATGCACAACATTTACTGCATAGCTAATTAGTCAATTGTACAGTAAACATCTTGTGTAGATGCACCCACTAAAACTGAAGTGATGGCTCTGTGTTGAGAGCGGGGCCACTGTGACTTAAGCCCTGGTGGCCCCCTTCTCACCACAGAACTTCTGTGTCAGTTTCAGTGAGACCAAAGAACTCTGGGAAGTCTGCTAAGCCATGACATCTCCACATTCAGAAGAGGGATGCCAGGGCTTAAGCCACTCTCATCAGGGAGCCACTGCATCAGCTTCAGCAAAACGAGAGTGCCAGGCAAGCACACTTCCCTGGGGCTCTCTGGCCTAACTAAAACTGAGCTTCTATACACATGTGCCAATGCATTCTTATTAGAACATATCAGAGCAGACTTGCTTAATTATCTCATTGAACAAGCTTTCATTAAAACACCCCCATGACCATTCTGCAATGTGGGACGCTAAATAGATGAGATGCTGTGGTGTTTTAATTTGAGCAGCTCCCAAGAGCCACTGTAATTAAAATGGACCCCCACCGCAGAGCATGTGTATAGGCCCGCTTCTGGCAGTAAAACCATGCATCTGTGGGAAACAGGCCTCCCCAGCAATATGGTTTCTCTGTAATTAAGCTGTTTAGAGCATTGCTCTCAGAAGAAAGCGGGGAGGAGGTGGAGAAGAGGACCACTAGAGTTTTGGAGGGTAGGAATGGGCAGAGTGGCTGGCACCTTGCAATGCTGGAAGAATGAAAGTAAACCATTTTACCTTCCATGACCATTCAAACAATACCCTGGAACAGCATGGGTAAAATGTTTCCAAGATAAAACTCCTTTTGAGTGGCTTATCTTTAAGAAGTTTAGAGGTCACTTATGATAATTTAACACCCTTTAATCAGTGAATGCTTTCAAGTGCCTTTATGCTAGTTTTAAGGTAACCTGTGACAAAACCCTAAGAGAGAAGAGCAAAGACATCACCTTCTATGTAGTAAACATACTGCCTATTTTTCAGGGAAAAACTTTACCCTGGTTCCAGTAATACGCTACCCTTAGCAGGTCTGCACATGGTGTATGTGCTTCACTTTCTATCCTAAGTCAGACAAGCCAGATTTTATCTGTGAAACTGTACATAAGGCATGTCTACCCATGAATTTATGTGCAGCTAAGCTGAAGCAACAGTTTCTGTGGGGTGCCACACTGCTGCTAGGTGCCATCAAGAAGAAGAAGCTGAGGGTGCTGTTGTCCAAGGTGCAGTTGCTGAAGCTGGAAGTGACAGTTCCCATGGGCTCTGCACTACCACCAGGTGCTGCCAAGAAGCAGCAGCAGTGGTGCTGTTCTCCAAGGTGCAGACACTGGAGCTGGAGCTGGAGCTGGAGCTGGAGCTGGAGCTGGAGCTGGAGTGGCACTTCTGGCAGCAGTGGCATCTGTTAGTGTGCCTACCAATGACTTCCCAGCTTGGTCAGCACAGTGACAAGTACCACTGCTGCCAGTACCACCACTCCAGCTTCAGCTCCAGCATCTGCACCTTGGAGAACAGTACATGCCACTTCTTCTTCTTGACAGCACCCAGCGGCAGTGAGGGGCCCTGCAGGAACTACAGCTTCAGCTCCAGCATCTGCACCTTGGAGAACAGTACATGCCACTTCTTCTTCTTGACAGCACCCAGCGGCAGTGAGGGGCCCTGCAGGAACTACAGCTTCAGCTCCAGCATCTGCACCTTGGAGAACAGTACATGCCACTTCTTCTTCTTGACAGCACCCAGCAGCAGTGAGGGGCCCTGCAGGAACTACAGCTTCAGCTCCAGTATCTGTGCTTGGAGAACAGCACCCACTGCTTCTTTTGGGCCGTGCCCAGCAGCAGCAGGGAGTCCTGCAGGAGCCACCACTCCAGCTCCAGCATCTGCACTGTGGAAAACAGCACCCACTGCTTCTTCTTCTTGGCAGCACGCAGTGGCAGTGTGGGGCCCTGAGGGAACTGTCACTGTAGCTCCAGCATCTGCACTTGGGAGAACAGCACCCTCTGCTTCTTCTTTTTGTGGCACCTGGTGGCAGCACAGGGCCCCACTCTGGCCCACTCAGTCAACATACACAGTTTTAAGGTGCCTTAAGGTCTCTTAACTATTTGCACCTATATTTGATACCTGCTTTATGCATGGTTAAATGAAAATCACCATTTTTAAGGCTCATTAAGGGAATGCAGGTGTAGACCCATGCCCTTAATGCACCTTAAAATTAGCTACAGGGCCTTAAATTGGCACATGTAGATGCACCCATAGTGTAACAAAACTGAAAACAGGGAATAATATACAGACAAATTTGAAAAATGTTTAAATCAGGGCTATTTTTTTTTAAAAAGTTCCAAGAGAGAAGATGAATCTATTAATGGCTTGATTGGAGCAAGTTATAAAGTTATTTCACATTTTTGTGGAAAAACTTTGTAGCTTTTTGGTTTTTTTATCACATCATTAATTGATTGAACGTGTACCTTCATCACAACTTAAACCATGATTACCTGATTAATCACACCCTAAGTGTAACATGTAAAGGGGGCCTCAGAGCCACAACTGAAAAAGTATTAGACAAAGTATGTTATTGCCTACAAACATTATTGCTTCTGTGAATCGGTTAGTCTCTAAGGACTGCTATACACATGCAGGGAGCCTGTTCCGATGCCAGTGCATCAGAGTAGACTCTGGATGGAAATTAACATGCTCCAGCAGACTCTGTGTTAATAATGTGTATCAGTGTCCCCAAACTGAATAATGGTGGTGGGGCACTTTGAATTAAAGTTCACTCAATGAGCCTTAGCTCAAAGTGCCCAACCACCATTTTTCAACACGGGGAGGATGATACATGTCATGCTCAGGTGCTTTTAATTAGCTTGGCTCACTAATTAAAAAGCACTCCCAACACCTCCCAGAGAACATGTAAAAATGTCCTAAGATGTCACACTGCCATACCTTCACTCTGAAAATATGAGCACTTAAACTTAGCCTGCAAAATTTAGAGATTTAAAAACCTCACAAAGTACTTCCATGTACAAATTTCAGTATGTTTATATAATATGTGTGTCATATACAGGGATCTGGGTTTTCTGTTTCCCCAAGAAAAATGGAGAAAACCACAGATTTCCTGGTTTAATCAGAGAAAACACATTTTCCCTCTTAGCAAGGAAACCCACAGATTTCCCCCTTTTGCAAAGATCTCTGCAGGCTGGCTAAGTTCCAGCCTGCAAGAGCTGTTTGCAAAAGGGGCAGAAAACCCCCAGACCTCCCCAGAGGGGAAGACAGAGGGGAAAAGGGTGGGACCTGACACTCTCACTTACCAGAGGCTGCCTCAGAATCACTCTTCATTCCTAGAGGTAAGTGGGGCTTGGAGTTGTGGGGCAGGGCAGAGAGCGTAGCTGGCTGGGGCTGAGGGAGCAAGGATGTGCTGGGGAAGACATGGAGTGCCTCCTGGCCAGAAGGCACTCTTGGTGTGTATTTCCCCAACACCATCCCCTCCCTTAACCCGGGCAGGTGGGTGGGTAGGTGAGGAGGGGGGGGGGATGAAAAGAGTGCACCTCAGGTGCAGTGGCTGAGGGGTGCCACCAGCCCCCCACCGCAGCTCACTCTTTGCCCGCTCCCAGGAGCAGGGCGTGGGGTGGGGGCAAGGGCAGCAGTGCCATTTTGCGGGCTGCACATACCTACCCAGCTAGGGAGGAGGGGCAGTGCATGCATGGCAGCTGCCACTATCACTGCACAACTGTCATCTCACCTCACACTACTTGCCCATGGTCAGCAGCAGGAAAGCCACGTGGGATGCGATGCAGTGGTGGCCACTGCATGTGAGCCTCCTCTGCCCCCTGGCTGGGCAGGTATGTGCAGCCCACAGAGGGTGCCACTGTCCTCAACCCCCCAGTCCTGCTCTGGGCAATTGGTGTGGGCAGCAGCAGCAGTGCAGTGGTGCTGGCAGCCACTGCATGACAGCAGTAGTGCAGTGTGGGGGCAGCCACCGCCAGGAGTGCTGCTTGCTCAGAGCAGGGCCAGGGTGGGGGAGAGAGAACTGGTACAGTGGCAGCCGCTGCATGTGAAACCTCCCCCCTGGTTGGGTGGTATGTGTGTGGCCCACAGTGGGGCACCACTGCCCTTGCAGCCACCCCTCCTGGGAGCAGGCACAGAGGTGCACTCCTCTCCCCCATTCTCAATCTTCCCCCCAACCCCTTCCTTCCACCCATCCCCCCACACACACCTACCTGCTGGGATGTGTGTGTATATCCCTTTGTGTGTGTTTGTGTGTGTGTGTGTCTGCCTATGCCTATGTGTGTGGGGCTGGGGGGCTGTTGTCGGGGGGAGTAAGGGGCTTGATCAGGACTGGGGAGGCTGTGGGGGGGAGTGAGGGGCACTAGCAGGGCCAGGGTTGTCCTTGGGGGTGGGCTTTAATTTTTATCACAGTTTTTGGATTTTTTATCAGAGAATCTGTTTTTTATATCAAGGAAAACCAGGATCCCTGGTCATGTACAATGTGTGCAGTGCATATGTGGCAGTACACATATTACTAAATATTTGGTCTACTAAATTTGGGGATAGGGAAAATATGAAAGACTTATGAACAACAAAAACAGTGAGAAAAAGCTTTCAGTTAGAAGCTGCAAAAGATGTAACAGATTTATGAGCAAGAGAAACAGTAAGAAAGAGCTTTCAGTCAGAAGGTGCAAACAATGTCTTGCCTTTTCAATATGCTGGCCAAAAAGGAAAAAAGAAGAAAAAGAAAAAGGAACAAATACTCAACATTCAGTTTTTCCCTTATTTATAACTGCATTCATAACCTTCCATAGCTTTGGGAAAGGTTTCTGCAGATAGAATTTTGCAACCAAACATGAATTTATCTTGTTCTATTCTCTTGATGAATTTAAGGAGGAAAATGCATAATTTTGTCATTTTCACATGTGCACCATGAAGAACTATTATTATTTGGAGGAGAGCATAAAATAGAAGTATATTTACCTATAATCTCCTGTATTGATGTTCTGAATTAATTCCAAATGTACAAGGCATTTGTGAGTTGAACATTTCCAATCACCATTTCTACAGTTGCTGAAAAGATAAGAAAATAACTCAGCAAAAATTAAATTGAAAAGGGAAATATATTAAAATTAAATAACAGAAGTTATTTTTAAACAAAATAGTTAAAGAAGGTCCCAAATATGAAAGTTCACTCACTACTAACAAAAAGAAATCCCTTTTTAACATTACCTCCCTCCCCTGAGTTTGGGACCTGCTCTCAGAGGAGACGCACGGGCTGACACCCATTGTGCCCCCAAGAACCGAAGACCATTGAAAGACACTAACCTCCAGAGGCACTGAACCTAGGTGCAGAGCTAAGAAGTCTATAAAGGTCACAGAGGGTGAGATGCAGCAGCTGAGCGGAGCTGAGGAGGGTAACGCCCCCATCCCCTGCCACCTACTTAGCCCAACCCCCTCCCCCGGGAACTGCACAACCAGAACACACAGACAGACCCAGTGTGTGAGTTAGCATGGGACGTCACATGGAAGAGCACACAGGAAGGTCACGAGGCACTGGCAATGAGCATGAGGAGAAGCAAGTACTTGGTAGCAGTAAAAACTATCACCCATACAATGATGGGGACACACTGTACCCCATGGGCTCCAGCTCCACCTGGAACTCCACCCCCTAGTACCACTGAGGTTTCCATCCAGATGGAGCCCTTGGCTCCAGACTGTGAAGGCTGCCTGGCATGGCTGATGGCAACTGGGCATGGGAGCAAGGTCACCCCCACTTGTGGGGTATGCTCCCTAGTGGAGTCAGTCTCTGGAGTGCCAGATAAGAAAGCTCCAGGCTGACTTGATCAGGCTGCATACCATCAGAGCCTTGTACTCGGCCTTGGTGAGGCCACAGCTGGAGTACTGCATCCAGTTTTGGGCTCCACAATTCAAAAAGGATGTGGAGAAGCTTGAGAGAGTCCAGAGAAGAGCCACGCGCATGATCAGAGGTCAGGAAAACAGACCTTACGATGACAGGCTGAGAGCCATGGGGCTCTTTAGCCTGGAAAAGCGCAGGCTCAGGGGTGATCTGATGGCCACCTATAAGTTTATCAGGGGTGGCCACCAGTATCTGAGGGAACGTTTGTTCACCACAGCACCCCAAGGTGCTGTTTGATGAGGTCAAACAGTTATAAACTACTGCAAGACCATTTCAGGCTGGATATAAGGAAGAATTTCTTTACTGTCCGAGTCCCCAAGGTCTGGAATAGCTTGCCATCGGAGGTGGTTCAAGCACCTACATTGAACACCTTCAAGAGCAAATTGGATGCTTATCTTGCTGGGATCCTATGACCCCAGCTGACTTCCTGCCCTTTGGGCAGGGGGCTGGACTCAATGATCTTCCAAGGTCCCTTCCAGCCCTAATGTCTATGAAAGTCTATGAGCAGGAGGTTGATGACTTCTGCTGGATCTTCTCCAGAAGAATGAAGAGGAAACAACAAGGATGGCTGACGACATGAGGATGGTCAACTGGAAGATCAAAGGAGAAGCCCAACCAGGGGTTGATGTAAGATGGTCATCTCCAGCCCCAAGACATGCAGCCCCAGGATTACTCCCACTCTCGAACTGTGCAATAGGTACGTACTCCTCATGACACCAGCAGAAGCACCAGTGCCTGAGGAATAAAGGCAGAAAGCTTCCACCTCAAAGAAGAAATACAGGGTGGTCATGGTGGGTAACACCCTCTTGAGAGGAACAGAAGGAGCGATCTGCTGCCCTTACCCCCAAGCCCAGAATGTCTTTTGCCTCCCGGGGCACATATTTGGGATGTGGCAACAAGGATCTCTAAACTTGTCCAGCCCTCCAACCATTACCCCATGCTCCTCATCCATGTGGACACAAATCACATGGCTAGGAACAATCCTGGCCAGGTCATCAGTGATTATGGGGCTTTGGGGGCTGGGCTCAAGGTCACAGGGGTGCAGATAGTTTCTCCTTGGTCCTCCCGGTTACAGGCCATAGGAACAGGAGGGACAGATACATCAAAGAGGTGAACAGAAGACTCCAGCGGTGGTGCTACCGTGAAGGCTTTGGATTCTTCAACCATAGCATGCACCTTAGAGACAGCAGCTTGCTGGAAAGGGATGGCATCTACCTCAAGCCACATTTTTCAACTAGACTGGCGGACCTTCTGGATAGGGCTTTAAACTAAGATCACTGGGGGATCTGGGGGATCAGGAAAGTATTAGAACAAGCCCAGAAACTGGCAAGCAGGAAACCAGTAAAATGGAAAACAATAGGAAGAACATTCCAACTTGGGCCAAAGGATCAGACACTCTTCAGCAAAACAGGAAGTTCAGGGGCTCCAATGGTAGACTTGCATACCTGTACACAAATGCATGGGGAACAAGCAGGAAGATCTGGCTCTTCTGCTAACCACTAAGGAATATGATCTTACTGGGATAAAAGAGACCTAGTGGAACTGCACCCATGATTGTACCACAAGTATAGAGGGCTACACCTTACATAGGAGGAACTGCAGTGGGAAGAACGGTGGAGGTGCTGCTCTTTATGTGAAGGACTAGTAAACATCCCTGGGAGTCAAGAAAGGCACAAAAGAAGGGTGACTTGAGACCCTCTGAGTTAAGATACAGGGAAGACATGATGAAGGGGTCTTGATGGTAGAAGTATATTACAAACCTCCGAACCAAATGGAGGAGCTTGTTCTGCAGTTCTCCAGAGAACTGGCAAAGGCTGCATGCTCTCAGAACTTGATCATTATAGGTGACTTCAACTACCCTGGCATCTCATGGTAAGAGCGCTCAGCTAGATCTGAGTAGTCACATAGCTTCCTAACATGTATCAGGGAGCTCTAAGTGTAGTGTAATGGCTGACCAGGGACAAAGCACTCCTCTATTTGGTTTTGGCCAAAAGGGATGATCTAGTGAGTAACCTAAGGATTGAGGGTAATCTAGGTGACACTGACCATGGGACGATCATTTTCATCATCCATCATAAGGTAGGAAAATCAGTCAGTAGAGTAGAAGTCCTTGGCTTTAAGAAAGCTAACTTCTACATGTTTAGGAGATTGGTGAGTGAGACCCTGTGAGATCATGGGGAAGGGAGTCCAAGAAGAGTGATAGTTCTTCAAGGATATAATACTTGGAGCACAAAGGAGGTCCATTCTCATTCATAAGGAACATAGCAAAAGTGCTGGGAGACCACCCTGGCTCAATAGGGAGATCATGGATCTCCTGAAAACAAAAAGAGAAACCTATTAAAGATAGAAGCTGGGAATTACCCCCCAAGGAGTACACAGGTACAGCCTGCACCTGTAGAGGTTGGATTAGAAAAGCTAAGGCAGAAACTGAATACAAACTAGCAACAGAAATCAAGGACAATATAAAGTTCTTTTTTAGATACATAGAAAGCAGAAATAACAATAAGGGAAACATAGGACCCCTGTGGAACACAATGGGACAGGTGACAACTGACACTCAGGAGAAAACCAAACTCCTAAATGAATACTTCAAGATGGCACTCCACCAGACAAAGGACATTAATTTGCTAGACAGAAAGCTGGATGGACAAGGTCAGGATGATCACCCACCTATATTTAGCAAAGGTCTTGTGACAGAATACCTAGAGAGGCTAGATATCTACAAATCAGCAGGACCCGATGAACTGCACCGTAGAGTACTGAAAGAACTGGCTAACACTGTATGAACGATGGCAATGCTATCCAAATACTCATGGTGCTCCAGAAGACTAGAAGAGGGCCAATGTGGTGCCTGTCTTCAAGAAAGGAAGGAAGAAGGAGGACTCAGGGAATAATAGGCTGATCAATCTGACCTCAATCCCTGGAAAAATCCTGGAAAAATTTATCAAAGAATCCATCATTGATAGGCTAAAAGAAGGCAGTAGTCTAAATGACAGCCAACATGGCTTTGTTGCAGGCAGGTCATGCCTCACCAATCTCAGCTCCTTCTAATATCAGGTAACTCACCACCTGGATAATGGAGATGAGGTAAATGTCATATATTCAGATTTTAAAAAGGCCTTTGACGATGTCCTCATGGGAAAATTGGGAAGTTGTGGCCTCAACAACTTAACAGTCCACTGGCTAGGAAACTGGCTCCAAGGACAGACCCAGAGAGTGTTAATAGACAGAACCTAGTTGACGTGGCAAAAGATGCTCATTGATGTCCCTCAAGGCTCAGTTCTCAAACCAGTGCTTTTCAACATTTTCATCAACAATTTGGACATAGGTGTGGAAAATGTACTGGCAAAGTTTTCAGATTACACCAAGTTATGGGAAAGTGTGGTCACGCTGGAAGACAGGTTGAGGATACAGGCTGATCTGGACGGGCTTGTAAAGTGGACGGATCTAAAACTGATGATGTCTAACACCAAGAAGTGTAAAGTTCTCCATCTGGGGAGAAATAATCCACAGCATTAGCCAGCACCATGACCAAAAGAGACCTGGGGGTAATGATTGACCATAAAATAAGCATGAGTCACCAGTGCAATGCTATAGGTGGCAAAGCAAACAACACTCTGGCATGCATCAACCTATTCATCACAAGCAAGACTAAGGATGTAATCCTCCTGCTTTCCCAGCTTTGGTGAAGCCACAGCTGGAATACTGCATCCAGTTCTGGGGCCACAATTCAAAAGGCATGTGGAGAAGCTCAAAAGAGTCCAAAGGAGGGCCACATGAATAATTAGAGGTCTGGAGAACAGACTATATGAGGAGAGGGTGAGGGATTTGGGACTGTTCAGCCTGGAGAAGAGAAGACTCAGGGGGGACTTGGTGGGAGCCTTTAAGTATATAAGGGGTGAACATTAGGGACTAGAACACCTATTCACCAAGGCACCCCATGGGAAGACTAGGAATAATGGTCATAAACTGATAGAAGATCACTTCAGATTAGACATTAGGAAAAACTTCTTCATGGTTTGTGTGTCCAGAGTCTGGAATAGACTCCCCACAGAGGTGGTACAATCACCTTCCTTGGGGATCTTCAAAAGATGACTGGGTGCACACCTTGCTGGGGTCATTTGATCTCAGCAGTTTTTCCTGTCTTGAGCAGGGGAGCTGGATCTGATGATCTCTGGGGTCCCTTCTAGCTCCTAACATCTATGAATCTCTAAATCTAGTAATAGTGTTTCCCAACTAAACTATGTTCTTCATATGGTATAATTAGTTCAGGCTGGAAAGGCAGAGATTTCAATTTAGGGGACATTTTATTTTTTCAAAATCTGGTCTCAGTTTACATCAGACTGAAATAAGAAATGTTTTAAATTTTCTGAAAAGCAGGAATTCTAGGAATATTTCATTTCAGAAACAGTGAATCACGATAGATAGTTGCAAGCCTCCCAAAATTTATTGTTCTGGGACTTGCAGGCTCTAAGTCTAAGCTGAGGACTAAGAAACCTATAAGCACTAGGTTCTCAACACCTCCGGGCTTCCTGCTGTTGAGCTGGTACTTGCCAGGAAGCTCTTACATGGCTGGCTGCCTCAGAAACCATGTGCTCTGGAGTCCCACGCGGTAGAGTGCCCTTAGTGGGGGGACCCAGATTCCAGGACATTACCTGACAGGTTGGGTGCGTCTCTGTGTAATCATGGGCTTCTGATTCCTTGTTCCTAGCTTCCTGCTTACTCCCTGTTGGTTTCTGGGTCCTGGATGCAGACTCCTTGTTCCAAACTCCATCTGGACCTTTTGCTCTAGACTTGCCAACCTCTCGCCCCTCCTTGCCTATGACTCCAGTCCAGTCCCCTATCTTTTGACAGTAGGTTCCTGGTTGGTGGGTTTAGCTTAGCAGTCACCCATGACCTGTTCCCCTACACCTACAGCAGCCTCCTCCAGACCCCTGACCAGTAACATTGATCTGGATTGGATCCCTGCTTCCTACTTCTGACCCCCTTGGCTTCTGGTTCTACCTTGGTGACCACCCATGTCTTGTTCCTATGCACAATCTCAGAGAAGGGAAACAAACTGCTTAAGAAAACCTATCCCCTGCTCACCCTTTTCAAAACCAGTGGCAGCCTATCTCAATATTTTTTCCAAAATGATTGACTCTCCAAGAAGAAACATCTACATTACTACAGGCAGATCTGGACAGGTTGGACAAATGGGCAGAAAACAAAAGAATGCAATTTAACAGGGAGAAATGCAAAGTGCTGCACCTAGGGAGGAAAAATGTCCAGCACACCTACTGCATAGGAAATGACTTGCTCGGTAGCACAGAAGTGGAAAGGGATCTTGGAGTCCTAGTGGACTCCAAGATGAACATGAGTCGTCAGTGTGACGAAGTCATCAGAAAAGCTAACTGCACTTTATCATGCATCAGCAGATGCATGACAAACAGAACCAAGGAGGTGATACTTCCCCTCTATCGGGCACTGGTCAGACCGCAGTTGGAATACTGTGTGCGGTTTTGGGCGCCATACTTCAAGAGGGATGTGGACAACCTGGAGAGGGTCCAGAGAAGGGCCACTCATATGGTTAAAGGCTTGCAGGCCAAGCCCTACGAGGAGAGACTAGAGCATCTGGACCTCTTCATCCTCTGCAAGAGAAGGTTGAGAGGCGACCTTGTGGCTGCCTATAAATTCATCATGGGAGTGCAGAAGGGAATTGGTGAGGCTCTACTCACCAAGGCGCCCCGGGGGTCACAAGAAATAATGGCCGTAAGCTAGCAGAGAGCAGATTTAGACTGGACATTAGAAGGAACTTCTTCACAGTTAGAGTGGCCAAAGTCTGGAATGGGCACCCAAGGGAGGTGGTGCTCTCCCCTACCCTGGGGGTCTTCAAGAGGAGGTTGGATGGGCGTCTGGCTGGGGTCGTCTGAACCCAGCACTCTTTCCTGTCTATGCAGGGGATTGGACTCGGTGATCCATTGAGGTCCCTTCCAACCCTAACATCTATCAATCTATGCATCTCTTTTTCCTGGTTTTGCTTATTAAACAATGTCAAACTGAAAAATATGCTGGTTAACATAGTATGTTCACTTTTTTGCAGGTTTTAATCTCATAAATATCTAAAGGAAAGGATCCTTCCTTTGTGCCACAAGACAGGAATGTTTACTGTGTGCCTTTACATCCCAATTGCTAGGGAATGTAAAGGGTCACGCAAAGGGTTTAGATGTCTTTAGCTGATATCAAGGTACAAAGAATATCCAGGTGTTACTTAAGGAACTTGGCAGGCAGGACAGATCTGTCTCAATCCTGTCTACCAACTCCCTGTAAGACCAGTAGGAGTTGTACCTTCAAGATCTGTACAGTGCATCAAAGGAACTCCTTCCCATGGCAAAAGTTAGAAAGATATAACATCATAACCCCCTCTTTGTACCTACTACCTCCATTAGTCAGTGAAGAAAGACTGGAAAGGACTCTTCCTGACCCTCTATGTCTATTGCTTCTAGAGGGGATCCTAGCAGAGAGGCATCCATCCCTTGCACAATCTCAGAGGATGAGGTCACACAAAGGGTTTTATTTTTTCTCTCCAATTACTTTTTTGTGATAGTTGGATTGGAACTAAAATTGAGTTAACATTGGGACAGATATTTCAGTCATTTCGACTTCAGTGAAAATTGTATGTTTAATGAGAGAAGGATACTTGCTACCTCACAAGATCAAACCCTTGTTTCTTGACATACGCTAAGTGAAATTCAGTTTGCTGCTGTATGAGACATTACCAGTAATTACAGTCATCTTTAATTACTTCTTTTCTTCATAATGTTGACCATCCTTGCAACAAACTGCTAACACAACATATAGATGAGTGAAAAGGAAATCATTTGCTGAAGTGAATTAACTCAAAATTCTTAAAATCATGAATAAATGAGTTGCATGTAATATGCATAAATTATTCTGAAGAAAGATGATAACCATCTATATCTAGTAAGTAGGAAGCAACATGAGTACATGATGAATTTTAATTTTATTTATCAAGGTATGTTATTATTCATAATGAATGAGATCTGGAATGGATTTCATACAACACTGAAAAAAACCTCTTATGAGTAAATTATTAATCACTCCCCTTCAAATTAAATTATTCACATTTTAAAACAGATGATTAATAAAATGGAATGGCATTCAGATTTTTCAGTTCCTAATTGAAGAAAAAAACTGATTCAAAATCTGTTGCAAAACAAACTTTCCATGGACACTAGTTAAATTCCCCCATCAATAAATATATTTTGTAGATTTCATATTTCACAGATTTCATGGATTTTAGGGTCAGAAGGGAGCTATTAGGTCATCAAGTCTGACCCCCTGCCCTGGGCAGTAAGGAGTGCTGGGATCAGATGACCCCAGCCAGGTGTCTGTTCAATCTCCTCTTAGATACCTCCAAGGACGGGGACAGCACCACCTCCCTTGGAAGCGTATTCCATATTTTGGCAACCCTCACCATAAAGAATTTTTTCTTGATGTCCAATCTAAATTTTCTCTCTTTCAGTATGTGGCTATTGTTTCTAGTTACCCTGATGGGCACCCTGGTAAACATTGTATCCCTTACAATACGTCCCTCACAAAATATTTTCTGATTCTAGTTCATTAGGACTAAAATATGAGTTCATCATAATCTTTCCTAAATTTATAATTATGCCCTGCATGAACTGACTCTTTGGCAGGACACTGCCTTTAAAAGGTTCATAAAATGATTAATGCAGAGGCTGATCTCAAGCCAAATAAAATTAATAAGAAGACTGTTCTTATTAACGGTGGGAGCAGGTCAATAATGTAAACAGTACAATGTTTTCTACACCCCATTCACATTATTTTTTTAACATTTTGAATTCTAATCCCACATATTCAGGATAATCTGCAATCAGTTAAAAGTGGAACCTCCTTAGATGTTAACAAGTGAGCACTGTGTTAGGGACCTTCAAGTTCAATCTACTCACAAGTAGCCTCAGTTATATTTAAAATGAATACTTTATAATACTCTACAAATGTTATTTATTCAGGTTTCCTGACTCCATTATGAGGTGGCTAAGTAATGTTTCCCCATTTTTAAATACCCAACTTGATGTTCACAGTGATCATATAGAACCTGAATTAAAAACATTGGTATGCTATAGTACCTAGACACATATAGTACAGAGACACTTATGCTATAGTACCACCAAGGCACATTACTTAAACTCCCTATGGTTCATTTTCCATATCTGTAAAACAGACTTCCACACAGTCTGTAACAAAATTAGAATTAGATAGTAAATGTAAATGTATCAGGAAAGTATGTCCAGCAGGGATATGGAAGCATTAAAGCCATTTTGCAGAACATTGGTAAAATTTCATCTGGAATATTGCATCCATGTTCAGGTAAGATTCATGCAAACCTGAACGGGGCTTGGGAACATCTACAAGGAAGATTATATAATTATTAATGAATATAATGAAAAATGATTAGGGGCCTGAAAGGCAAGACTTGTGAGAAAAGGCTGAAAGAACTAGAATTCTGCAGAAGAAAAGATGGGGGCAGGGATTCAATTAACAATCTTCAAATCCTGAAGGGTGATTACAGAAAGGATAAAGATGGGCTTTTCTTGCAGGCCACAGGGGACAAGAACTAGGCACTATGGCCTCAAGCTTCATGCTTCCCTCAAGTGGAAGTTTAGGTAGAGTTTAGGAGGAGCTTTCTGACTATGAGTGTGGTCAGGCAATGAAACAAGTCATTTAGAGAAGTTGTGGAATCTCCATTTTGAAGTTTTCAAAAGCAGGGTAGACACTTGGCTAAGTAGTTTGATCAGGGATGATTCTGCCTTGAGCAGGAAGCTGGACTAAATGACCTCATGAGGTCCCTTCCAGCCCCTCTTTCCTATCCTGTAATTCTACCCATGATATTTAGTTTGAAAATTAAATTAAAGTTTCTAATACTCAAAAAAGCATGGCTATGTAACTACCTTCCAATAAAGTAGCAAGGGCATAACACGTTTTATGATAATTGTACACTGGAAATCAATCATTGTATGAGTTAAATTATATGACATGCTTGCCTCAGTAACCCAGCAATTCCCTTTCAATCCTAAATTCTATATTACTACCTTTCTTACTTCAGTTGCCTAATTTCTAAAGAAGTTAGAAGTCAATGGAGTTACTTCAGATTTATAAGTATGTAAGCCAGATTCAGATTTCGATTAAAATATAAATAGACTACCAGCTATCTCAAGATGCCCCATGCACAGCAGTAAAAAACTCATAGGGCATGTCCAGATGAACACACACGTGCCTCTTGCAGCATCTCAAAGCCCTTTGAGATGCTGCAAGGGGCACGTGTGGAAACAAAAAATGTTCCCCATGCTGCAAATTTGCAGTGCGGGGCAAAATTAGATGCTTGGATATCCAGGGGTCAAAAAAAACCATAGAGGAAAAAAGCAGGCAACCGGAGGCTGGCTCCTCCACAGAGACACTCTGGTTGGCCCTTGCCCTGGTGCTTAAGCACACTGCCTGCTCATGCAGGACAGGCAGCATGCCATCTGCAGGGAAATGGACCCAGGCTCCTGCCGATAAGTAGGGGGTAGGAAG
>NW_017729027.1:36263292-36264166 GCF_001723915.1 Gavialis gangeticus
CACAGGATGACCATCTGGTGGCTCATGGCCCTGAGGGCACATGCCATGATGAGCTGCTGCTGTATAAGGTCCAAATGGGTGGGCATGATGTCCCTGCTAGCCAATCAGGGGTGGCTCATCCATTTGGTTCTGGTCAGGAGTCTTCAGCAGCTCAGAGAGCCCATGGGACATGCTGGGAGACATGCAAGATCTCCCTCTACCTGCTGGGCTTGGGCCATGCAGGCAGGCTCCAAGTCATCCCCTCTTCCCCCTCCCCACCCCAAGGACTAACCTATGTCCTGCTTGCCCACAGAGCCCCTCAATCCCTGCCTTACCCAGCCCCATCCCCTGACTGCCCCCCAAGTCCCCTGATTGCTACCCCACCTGGCCCCAGCATCCCAGCAATTAAAAAAAATAGCCTGACCTCACCAGCAGTAGCAGCTGCTGTCAGGGTCACTGGGGCCTGTGGCAGAACCCCACAGAAGCATGGGGCCCAGGTGACAGTCACAGCAGCCCCAGCTAGAGCTGTACAATGTCCTGTTGGCCAAAGCCCCCACAGCCTGCTAGTGCCAGTGAGTATGAGGCTTTTTTTCCCCCTAAGTGCCAGGAGGCTGGGGCTTGGTGGGGCAGCCATCAAGGAGCTGGGGGTGCAAGTGGGAGGTGGGGCTGGGTGGAGGAGCCATCTAGGGGCTAGGCAGGGCAGCAATCCAGGAAGCAAGCCAGGGTGGGGCAGGTGGGCCCTGCAGGGGGTGGACAGCCCCTGCAGGGGCCATGTGTCCCCTGTTGGGGGGATGTAACTCCTGTTGCAGGACTGTAGCGTCTATGGGGGATGTGGCCCCTGTGGGGGGCTGTAGCCCTGTGGGGGTGTGTAGGGAGCTGTGTAGGGAGGTTGCAC
>NW_017729027.1:36264261-36267158 GCF_001723915.1 Gavialis gangeticus
CTTCTCACCCCTCTCCTGCAAACCCCACATCCCCCCAGCTCACCCTGCATGTCCAGCTGCCAAACAGGATGAGACCTACTGGCAGGAGCTTTGGCTGCAAGGGCAGCTGTACCCACATCCTGGTTAGTGAAGGGGTCACAGAGAGCTCTAACTGTACTATGGTAAGAAAACCAGAGGCAAACTGCAAAACATATAGTTATTTAGAATTCCTTTTATTTTGATGATAGAAACACTGGTAGGCTTCCAAATTGCTTTAACACTGTAGATATATCAATAAAACATTGACCAACTAATCTCTCTCTCTCTCTCTCTCTCTCTCTCTCTCACTCGCTATATATATATAGTGGTCTTTTGTTTTAATTGTGGAGGAGTATGGATTTTGGGGTATTTTACAGAGTGACTTTGGGATTTTTTTATCAGTTTTCAAAAAGGGAACACCAGAATTCCTACTAGGGAGGCAAGAGGCAGGACCCAGGCAGAGAAGCCGCTCAGAGCTGGCACCTTGGACCCAACTGGGGCCAAGAGGACATGCTTTGACAGTTCAAAGCAGGCCACCACACTAGAAACATCTTCCAGGCAATAGCTGTCCAGATGGCCAGGCGGGGTTACACACGGCAGTAGTGCTGCACAAAGATGAACTCTTCAGGCACAAATCACTGACAGCTGGCCCAGAGGGGCAGAGGCCTCTATTGGCTGTAAAGTCCCCATGTAGGTCTGGCAGGTGCACAGCAGGTCACAGCCAGGCAGCAAGTCCCACTGCCAGACTGCTGCAGTGGATAAAGGGTATGTGCAACTCTCAGGGCTGCTTCAGCAGTTCAGCTGGCACAAGCAGTAGTGTCTCTAGGTACCAATTGGCTGGGCCCCAGAAACTCCTGAGAGTAAGTAACCCTGAGCTGCTTGACAGGACAGCTTTTTGTACTGATGGAGCTAGGACAGGACAGGACAGCTTTTGATACTGCTGGGGACAGCACAGGTACTGACCCCAGGCTCTAGCTCCCCCTGGCTGCAGATCTAGGAGGATCCAGGCAGGGTTATTTGGCCCCAGGTGGCACAATTTGCCCCACACCAAAGTGTGAACAGGCAAATTTGCATGTCCAAGCAGGTATGTTGAGGCAAAAAGCCGTGGCTCAAATTTGCACCACTCCTATTTGAGCTGCTGCAAATGCACGTGCTGTATGTGTGGATGTGCCCATAGATTTAATCGTCACTGTGAAATCTATCACATGCAGAGTGATCCCCTATGCTGATTCCGGCAACAGTTTCATGTGTTGTCACCCCAAGAAAGTGATTGAAATTTAAACAGAAAGGGAAGAGGAAGGAAAGAGTTAATGGTATATGCAACTTACAAATCAAAAGCAGTACATTTTCTCAAAATCAAATTGTCCCAAAATATCATTATGTAGTTTTTTTCTGCAGTCAAGCAAAATAAAGACATTGAGACAAATTGAATATCTTCTAGTGATGAAATCAAAGGATTCTGTACATAAAAGAGGAGTGAAATTGGCCCTGAAGACACCATGGAAAAAAATAAACAGTGCCTACTACTGAATAGTCTGAGGGCCTCTCTACACATTCAGTTAAAGACACAGTGGGATCTAATGCATGATCCACACAATTGTGCCTCCTGCCATGCTCTCCCTGCACCAGCAGAAAGCAATCTCGTATGGCTGGGAGCCCCCTCAGTTGAGGGGTCCCAGCCATCAGTGTGCCCCACGCACCCCCAGGGCTGGGGGAACACTGCTACCACTATCTCCCAACCACAGGGATGAGAGAAACTCCTGGGGCTGGAAGATTGCAGCTGCTTGATCTCCCAGGCATGGGACTGTATGAAACCCTTGGGGGCTGCCATGATCTCCCAACCCTAGGGATTTCATGCATCCCCATGGCTTGGAGATCATGCCAGCTGTGATCCTTAGGGTGACTACTCATCCCTAATTAGGTAGGACAGTCCTGGCATGGAAACCACAAGTCCTGATCCTGAGTGGCATGACTCCAGGACAATATTTGTCCAAGATTTGCAGTACTGTGCAGGGATCCGGGTTTCCCCTTGCAGGTGGGCAACATTCTAAGAGCTGCCAGAAGTGGGACATGGGGGGTTCACATGCATGTGCACACCCACACACATGCATGTGGCTGGGAATACAGCCAGACAGCATGGAGAGTCACTCCCTGCAGGTTAATCTGTTACACAAATTGCCAATTGCTCAAGACCACTATAGCCGGCACTTTTACCACTGGGCAGTGTGCACACCTTCAGATAGACAGACAAACACATACGCAGACAAAACTTACTATACAGATAACATACCAATGATCAATAACCTCAACACAGAACTTTATTCCCCCCACACACATTCTACACCAAAAATGTTACACAAATTGACAATTGTTCAAATCACAAGTGGGACTCTATAAGGCAAGGTGCTGCCTTTATTGATCACGAGTTACACATAGAGGTTTGGGCACACCTTTCATACAAACATACACAATTCATCATACACATCATTAAACACAGGCGCACACACACACACACACACACACACACACAGAACAACCATTTCAGCCACACGTACACCAGATATAGTTATCAGCAATAGTTGTTCAATATCAGACCAGGGTGGCCAACCCGGGCTTATTGAGTAGATGATGATGATTTCAAGATAGCAGATTTGAAGATAACATCTGGAGTGGGGTGAACAGATGGATCTGTGCTCTAGTGAAACTGCAGTAGAGAAAGAGACTCACCCAATTTGGCATTTTCAAGTGTTCTTTTATAGGGATTGGCATCCTTTGTTTCTGTGCTTTGGGGTTTTTTCATACCCAGCTTCTGCTTTTCCAGTTGTTGTTTTGTCTTCAGCTAATAGTTTCATAGTTTCATAGTTTCTAGGGTCGGAAGG
>NW_017729027.1:36267169-36268716 GCF_001723915.1 Gavialis gangeticus
CTCCTCCCCCTCTCTTTCCTATCCTGTCCCTCCTGTCCCTCCATTATCTTAGCCTTGGAGTGTTTTTGTTGTCCATCTGGCAGGATGGGTGCGTTCCTTCTCCTTATCTTTTTTCTGCCCTAAGCCTAAAAGAGATTCTTCAGCCATTCATTAATTAGTTTACTGACTGGTAACTTACATTTGGCACCTTGTTGCTTACATAAATAGTTAAATCTTCTTCTCCCATCTCTATGCCATTCTCTTACCATTCACTCTTTTACATGCACTCGTACATAAAGGCTATGCAGAGTTTATTCACTTATGTCAAGCAGAAGGATACAAAATGGAGTTTTCAAGTTGCTTACAGGACAAGACTAACATGGTTACTTTGCACTATTATTACACTCTATGTTAACATCAGCTACATTAATTCAGTTTATGCTACAAGTCTATGGTGGGAGGGGTTTTGGGAGGCAAGGGGGGCAGATTGAGGACCCCATGGTGAGGATGGAGCTGGAGGAGCTGCCTAGCCAGGACGGTGCATGATGCCAGGAACTGGGGTGGGGAGCAGGACAGATCAATGGGTGGTTTGTCCAGGGGGGGCTGCTCCCTACTACTGTGTGGACTCCAGGGGCAGAGCATGGGAGGCATGTGCCCCCCCCATATTTGTGCATGGGGTGGGAGCATATGCGGGCTACCCATGTGAGCTTGTGGCTCCCCACCCTATTACCCTCCCACCAGAAGCTCCACACCACCATGGTGAGGTGCCCCCTGCCTATCTGGCAGCAATAGGGCAGCAGCATGAAGTTCCTGCCTCGTGGGCAGGGGCCATGTAGGTAGTAGGGCAGTAAGGGGGAAAGGTAGTATGGCAGCTCACATCCATCCCCACTCCACTTGGTGGGGGCTGAGAAGGAGAGCAGGAATGTGTCCCACCTTGCCAGGACCCACTTGGGTCTTAGCACCCGGCATCTGCAGCTGTGGGACTCTGGGTCCTCCTGCTGCCAAGATCCAGAGTTGACAGCTGCTGGGCTGAGAGTCCCCTCAGTTGCAGGACTCCCAGGGAGTGTGGTGCACACCTGCCACAGGGGAGACCCATCTACATGTGCAAATTTAAGCTTGATAGAGTCATAGAATCATATCATAGAATCATAGAAGTAGGGTCAGAAGGGACCTTGTAGATCTTCAAGTCCAACCCCCCTCCTGGGCAGGAGAAAAACTGGGCTCAAATGACTCCACCCAGGTAGGCATCAAGCCTCTTCTTAAAGACCCCCAGGGTAGAAGCTAGCACCACTTCCCTTGGAAGTTGGTTCCAGATCCTAACCACCGTAACTGTGAAGTAATTCTTATGGATGTCTAATCTAAGCCTACTCTCCAAAAACTTGTGGCCACATTTCCTTGTCATGCCAGGGGGCGCTAGGGGAAACAAGGTCTCACCCAAACCCTTCTTGTCCCCTCTAGTGAGTTTATAGACGATCACCAGGTCCCCCCTCAGTCTTCTCTTGTGAAGGCTGAACAGGTTCAGGTCCCACAGTCCCTCATTGTAGGGTCTGCCCTGTAGTCCCCGGATC
>NW_017729027.1:36269447-36273942 GCF_001723915.1 Gavialis gangeticus
CCCAGAGCACTTCAGCTTGCCCCTCCTCTGACCCCATTCTGCTGGCAGAGGATGTGTATTGCTCCTTGACATAGAGCAACACACCTTTCCTTCCTTCTGTATCCCGCCTGTCAAGCCTATAACCCCTAATGCTAACTGCCCAGTCATGGGATGAATCCCACCACGTTTCTGTAAGCCCTATTATGTCCGGGTTTGAACTGGCTATTCTGAGGGCGAGTTCCTCCTGTTTGTTCCCCATACTATGAACATTGGTATATAGGCATTTAAGGCCCTGCCTAGCTGCGTCTGCCACCCCCCAATTTGGGAGACTGTCTGGACCCCTGTTTCTTACCTGGGCACTCCTTGCATTTGTCACCTGTCTTGCTCGGGTGGTGTCTCCACATCTTCCTGTGGCCCCCTCCCCCAGCGAGGCTAGTTTAAAGCTCGCCATATGAGATCATCCAACCTGGAAGAGAAGACACGGTTGCCTTTAGGAGAGAGGTGAAGCCCATCCCACCCCAGCAAGTCCCCCGCCCAAAAGCATGGGTCATTATCTAGGAACCCAAGGCCTGCCTGGCAGCACCAACTGTGTAAGCGCCGGTTAACCTCGCCAATGCAGGCCTCATGTAGCTATCCCCGCCTACTCACCAGAAGAAAAGAGGAGAATACCACCTGCACCCCCGTCTCCTTAAGGTTGTCCCCCAGAGCCTCGAATTCCTTCATAATGTGGCCAGGGTTGCCCCTGGCCACGTCATTCATTCCCACATGGATGACAACCATGGGGTACTGGTCTGCAGGTCCGATGTAGGCCGGGATCCTCTCTGTGATGCCCTGGGTCTTGGGTCTCTGTGACCTGAGACCCAGGCATGAAGCAGACGTCTCGCACCATGGGAGTGAGAGTACATAGCATAGTAACCTGCTATAAAGTTAGAACACATTTGCTAGGCCTAATTTATAGCTGGTTGGAGCTTTTTATGGTGTGACAGCTACTTTGCATGTGTAACTGGTCTCAAGGTAATTGCACAGTTAAAAAGTCATTTGTGCCATACCTGTAACATTTAGAAGGGGCCTGAGAGTCTTAAATAAAAATTGAGTTTAAGTGCTCCGCAGTCAAATAAACCATCTAAAGCATTTTAGTTTATAGGATTGTTTTAAGGAATAAATTATTCAAAAAGCACTGCAAGTCAAAACAAAATATTAAAATCCCCCTAAAGCAGTTTATAAAATTTGTTTTTTAGCATTTACACGAGTCGTAGCTCTACAGAGGAGCTATATTTTATGAACTATTTCAGTTCTAAATATTTGCATATTTCTTTTTTGCTCTCATCATCTTCTTTTCTTAATTCCATTCTGCTTTTCCTGTTCTTCATTTATTTTAATTCCACAAAATTCTTTTTAAGTTGTTGACTGTTTTAGCCCTCTCTTCTATATTTTAAAGTTTGTATACATATGAAAATATTCAATAAACAAAATTTAAGAAGTTCATTTCCCATGACTATAAGCTTTTGAATACCCAAGGAAACAAATAAAATAATATAGCAGGAACTATAGGTTGAAAATAATCACTATGTGCAACATCTGTGCACAGTACAATAGTTGTGAAAGATGGCAAACATGCACACAAATTGGATTCAGAGGGAAAGGTAGAAACTGGATCCCACAGCTGCCTTCTTTCACCTACCATTTTTATATTGCCAGTCTTACTTAGGTAGACACTCTGCAGAGTCCTACTCTGCCAGTGAAATTCTGCAGCATTCTACATGTGTGAAACAATTTGTAGGATCCAGATCACTGATTACAAAGCGCAGAAATGAAACAGGTTCTCATTATATATGATTGGACTGTAATACAATAAGCTACTTACTAACATGAGGCCAATAGGCAATGCTACACTATAAGGAAAAAAATAAACAAATGTCTTACCCCAAAACAAATTCTTTATATTAGTAAAAAAAAGCCCATAAAAATCTAATATGTTTTCTGCTGGTTATGCTGTGTGTTCAGTCCATGTAATTTTCATGTACTATTTGGTTGCCTGGTCCTAAAAAGAATACAGGACCCTGAGGAATTTTCCATGTCCTTTACTTACACAATGCTAAACATTTTCATTGGTCTTAGATTTGCTAATGAGTTATTTTTGTCTCAGCCCCGTACTTTAGCCCAATGTGATATGATGATCTCTTTCTAGTAGGAAAAGGCTTAAACTTAAATCCAGGTTCTAAGACTTTGAACAAACTTCTATTCAGGAAAAGACCTGAGGAAAGGAAAAGTTATTCTATGCCACTTTTGCATAGAGTTGCTAAATTGTTAGCTTTGTCCATTTCTATGATAGCAGTTGGTTCATCCCTAAATGCAAGTCAGAATAGCTAGCTGGTAATAAGCCATAAAGAGGGCATTATGATCATGGTTCAGGTCTCGCACCTTGACTCTTGTTGCAAGGATTGCTCTTCAAAATATGGGAAACCTAGTAGAAATCTCATGACAGATTCTTTGGAAATCAGTACAACAATCTATAGGACCACAAGGTTACGAGGTACAGAGTTCATCACAATAACAGAGCTTTTCTGGAAATGTACAGAAAAGTGAAATCATCATCTCTTCCTGGACAACAGTCTCATAACTTACAGAACAGTTAGTCTATTAGGGCCCTTTTAGGTCTGGTCCACCTTGAATTGTGACAATTTTCAGTGGAATAGACTTTTTGTGGCAAATGACCCCTGCAGACATATTGCTTCTCCATCCACACTTCTGATGCAATGCAATCCAAAACTACGATCTGGCTTTTATCCAACAATCTTCATATAGTTTCCTTGTGTTGCAATAAGAAGATCACCGATTTAAAATTCTTTAAATGTGAACTGTCAATGTAAAATCTCCAGCTATTATTCAGAATGAAATCTAAACAGAAACTTGCACGTGAGCATTTTCTTTGAAGTGCAGATTCTTTGTGTGTTAACCATTAGACTTCAATGTTATAATCTGCATTATTTACACAAAATAACAAAAAACCCCACAATCACTTGAAATAGAGCACAACTTTATTCATCTGTTAAAAAGGTAGTCATGTTCTCTTGAAAATGAGACATATTGTAGTACAGGTAATTATTATAAAGGGGGAAATACAAGACTCAATATTTGTTATACTTTTTAACTTCCAAAATTAAAATATTATAGTGTCAAACAAGGTATGTGAAAGCCAGATGAAACAAGTGAAGTTACCACTCCTTCAGTTTGTAGTCAGATATTTCACTCTGAATGAATAAATCCTATGCATTTGTAATTGCCTTGAAATTACTGAAATTGCCTTGAATTTTCTGTTCTGCATCTCCCCTTGTGGAAACCCATGTTCAGACCACAGAAATGCCTGCACATAATTTAAAAGAAAAACCAAGAGATTTTAAATAGGGATCCCTAGTGTCAAACACATTCTGGTAGTCCGCTGTGGCCTTTATGAGGGTTTTTTCCTGCTTATTATTTTTTCCGTAGTCAAAAAATGAATTAAATTAGTTTTGGAAATGGGGTACCTTTAAATTCAGAAAAGGTCTGAAGAGGTGCTTTGAGTCTAAGACAGGGGCATCCTATTCTTGATACCAAGGTACGGTATTCTTTACGGCTGCCTTTAAACAAATCAGATCTTTTCTTTATGGATTTATAGACCGTACAACAGAACCTCTCTGCTTCTGGCACTAATGTACATACTTCCATTCAAGGTTGTATCACCCAGTACACTTAGGTAACAACCCACTTGTTATTTTTAGTTAAAAACCTTTAAGATGCAGTTTCAACTATGAAACAGTTGCTCAGGGCTGACACTCAGCAAATCCCTTGTTTGGGATAAAAGCAAACAGACTTGCAAAGTAGTACAATGTGGCTTTTAAGTAGTGTGCAAGTAGAAGCATTATTCTATGCTTATAGACAGTTTTATTTTGAAATGTGAGACTTTGTCCTGTATAAATATAAATATAAATTTATATTTAGAAATATAAATATAATCAGATTTTTCAGGAATCTGTTGGTTTATGTATAACTCTTAACGCTGGAATACAATTTATTGTGGATATGTATATCATATCTTGATTATTTATTTGTAATTAATATCTTGTCAGAATATTTTGGCATTCTGTGTGAAAGAAAAATGTTAACTTACTATAAGTATTTAGTATTTTCTCTTGGTGACTGACCTATTGAAAAAAAAACTCATTGTAGTCTTTACTATTTATGGCTCAGTTCTGTTCTTTTATAGTAAAGCACAAATATCTTTAACTTTAGAATTGATTCAAAGCCCACTAATTTAAAATAATTGACACTGGTATTACCAAGACACCTTTCTAAAGTGCAGGACAGGACTTTTGTTCCCTTTGGCACTGCTTTGTTTTGAATTGTTGGTATTAAGGTAATACAAGATGTCAAAGTGCTGTGATTGTCATACAGAGAGACCCAAGCAGGAGCTGGCACAGAGTAGAAAACATTTAGATTAATGCAAAACATTAAAAGAATAATTATTACAACATGGATA
>NW_017729027.1:36274935-36275297 GCF_001723915.1 Gavialis gangeticus
ACATGGTTCCAGTTCCGTTGCCCACCCCCGCCACTCACAGCCCCAGCCCCTCGTATAGTCCTATTGCCCCCACATGGCCTGCAGCTCACTGGCAGCAGCAGCGACCATCAGGGAGCCTGGAGCACTCAGCAGCCTCATGGCATGCCCCTCCCCTCCCCCTCCCCCCGTGCAGCGCAGGGTAATGGGGGTGCAGCATGACTTGTTCCCGGCTGCCTGGCACCCAGCACTGCCTCTGCCACATTGCACAGGTGCAGTGCAGCACGGTGCCATGTACCTTTGGGCAGCTCCAAACCACTCGAGCTGTGACCTGGGGGCTGGCACCGCTCGTGGGGACTGCCTGTCATGCCAGGCCAGGTCCTGCC
>NW_017729027.1:36275420-36277619 GCF_001723915.1 Gavialis gangeticus
ATTATTTTTTCCGTAGTCAAAAAATGAATTAAATTAGTTTTGGAAATGGGGTACCTTTAAATTCAGAAAAGGTCTGAAGAGGTGCTTTGAGTCTAAGACAGGGGCATCCTATTCTTGATACCAAGGTACGGTATTCTTTACGGCTGCCTTTAAACAAATCAGATCTTTTCTTTATGGATTTATAGACCGTACAACAGAACCTCTCTGCTTCTGGCACTAATGTACATACTTCCATTCAAGGTTGTATCACCCAGTACACTTAGGTAACAACCCACTTGTTATTTTTAGTTAAAAACCTTTAAGATGCAGTTTCAACTATGAAACAGTTGCTCAGGGCTGACACTCAGCAAATCCCTTGTTTGGGATAAAAGCAAACAGACTTGCAAAGTAGTACAATGTGGCTTTTAAGTAGTGTGCAAGTAGAAGCATTATTCTATGCTTATAGACAGTTTTATTTTGAAATGTGAGACTTTGTCCTGTATAAATATAAATATAAATTTATATTTAGAAATATAAATATAATCAGATTTTTCAGGAATCTGTTGGTTTATGTATAACTCTTAACGCTGGAATACAATTTATTGTGGATATGTATATCATATCTTGATTATTTATTTGTAATTAATATCTTGTCAGAATATTTTGGCATTCTGTGTGAAAGAAAAATGTTAACTTACTATAAGTATTTAGTATTTTCTCTTGGTGACTGACCTATTGAAAAAAAAACTCATTGTAGTCTTTACTATTTATGGCTCAGTTCTGTTCTTTTATAGTAAAGCACAAATATCTTTAACTTTAGAATTGATTCAAAGCCCACTAATTTAAAATAATTGACACTGGTATTACCAAGACACCTTTCTAAAGTGCAGGACAGGACTTGCCATACAATGGGCATTTTTTTTAAGTGAGGGATATATTTATATATTTCAATAAATACACTGACCACTTTTAAATATCTTTCCTAATCACCAGTTGCCTCAGTTGAAAACACTAGATTAACCTCTTCAAAGATCAGCGGACTCGGAGATGCACGAACCTCCAAAAGCTCACTTCATCAGATGCTGTGTGTCTTTAAACTAACACAGCAAACTACCTCTCTAATGTCCTCAAAGTGATGACAGTCTAGCTAGAGTATGGCAAGGAGGTTAGCTCATACCCAAAAGAGGTGCACATGAAGCAAAAATTAAACAGTTGTTAAATGGTGACATTTCCGATATGCAGATCCTTGAATGTACCATAATTCCCAGATATAGCATGATATTAGCTATGTGGGGATGTGTACCGTTATGAGACTGCTGCATGAGACAGTTTAAACCAGGCATTTTATGTGCACCGGCTCAGATTAAACAGCACGAGGCAGTTAGAACTCAGTGAACAAACCAGATGTAATATACTGTCATGCTATAAAATAAGCTACAACTCCCAAAAGCCTCAATGGTACTAGAGAAAGGAACTGTAGCCTGGACTGCAATTCCCAGAAACCTCCAGGGGCCTGAGAAAATAAACTGCAGCATGTATTACAACTCCCAGAAGTCAGCTGGAGAAAAGGGGAAATGGAAAGAGCAGCAGTGGGGCATGGCAAAGAAAGGCACGTGGCCTGAGAGTGGGAAGCAGCTAGGACTATGGGCTGCAGCAGCAGGGCTCACACATGGAGCCCAGACAGATGGCAATTAAGTGTTTTGGGACCAGAAACTTGTTTGGAGCCCTCTGGAGCTGTGGAGGGGCTTTAAGGTTGTTCAAATATGTATACCACTGTGTTAGTGTTCCCTATTTGTTACCTGGTATCTGTTCTTGGCTGTTTCTCCACCTTGACACCATTTATTATCTGTTATATATATCCTAAGCGTATGTACGGTAATGTTCATTTACCCGTGCTTTTCCCAGTCTCCTTAGCCCATTCGCTTGTGACCCTAACCCCAGCATCCCCTATATAAAAGTGGAAACCTCCACTGGCAGTTCTCTGTGCCAGTTCCTGGGATTGCAGGGTTTGGTCCACAGCTTTCACCTGGAGTCCTTGTCTCTGGACAAAACACTCAGACTCAGTTCAGGGTCCCAGAGCCGCCCACAGGTATCAAGCCTCCCACGGAGGCTACAGGCACCCCCAAAAGGGGCTACTGCCCCCCCTACAGGGCCTAGAGCCCCCCTGCTCCAGCCCCCCAACCCACCCCCCACATGGTTCCAGTTCCGTTGCCCACCCCC
>NW_017729027.1:36277881-36278789 GCF_001723915.1 Gavialis gangeticus
ACATGGTTCCAGTTCCGTTGCCCACCCCCGCCACTCACAGCCCCAGCCCCTCGTATAGTCCTATTGCCCCCACATGGCCTGCAGCTCACTGGCAGCAGCAGCGACCATCAGGGAGCCTGGAGCACTCAGCAGCCTCATGGCATGCCCCTCCCCTCCCCCTCCCCCCGTGCAGCGCAGGGTAATGGGGGTGCAGCATGACTTGTTCCCGGCTGCCTGGCACCCAGCACTGCCTCTGCCACATTGCACAGGTGCAGTGCAGCACGGTGCCATGTACCTTTGGGCAGCTCCAAACCACTCGAGCTGTGACCTGGGGGCTGGCACCGCTCGTGGGGACTGCCTGTCATGCCAGGCCAGGTCCTGCCTCCAGCAGCAGTGCTGCCAGACCCATGGTGTGTGTGGAGAGGAGGCACGAGGTGGGACTCAGCCAGGCACAGCTCGCTAGCATGTCTTTGCACCAGACCAAGAGGTGTGGCTCTTATGCAGAGGCATGCTAGCTGCACGGCCTGGGCCGGGCTGGGTCAGGTCAGGTTGGCAGGGTGCGTTTTCCATGTGGCTCAGGCAGCAATGTGCTATGGCCATAGCTGTGCACTGCCACCTGAGACTCATGTAAAACGTGCCCCTCCAGTCTGACCCAGCCTGACCCGCGCAGCCAGCATGCCTTTGCATAGGAGCTGAGCATCCCAGAGCCTTCCCTCCTGGTCCAGTGCAGTGGGTTGGGCTGGGCTGGGCCAGGTCAGGTCCCAGTGCACGCTTTGTGGAGGGGCCTGAGCAGGGGCCACCACACGCCTGCCTCCCACCTGCTCCCCATGGCCCCTGCTCAAGCCCCTCCACAAACCCACCCACAAACTGCACATCCTCCCATCATTCCCCATACCCCCCGACTTCCCCCTCCACTCCCAACACCCCCT
>NW_017729027.1:36279116-36307961 GCF_001723915.1 Gavialis gangeticus
CCCCCCACTCCTCACACACACCTATAACCTCCCCCCCAACGTCCCTAACTTACCCATGACAGCACCGGGGGCAGCAGGAGCACCATGGAGATGCTCTGGCCAGAAAACAGAGCACCTCTCTTGGAGGACTGACTCCTGGCTTGCCTCAGCGCACGGGTCAGGGACTGTGCCCTGCCCCGCTTTTTTCACCTGTGGTTTATTTTGGATTTCCAGGTACCAAATTTTGAGCCTGCACTGCAAATATGTAGTGTGGGGAATGTTTTATTGTTCCTGGCATGCATCTTGCTCTGTCTCAAACTCCTTTGTAATGCCGCAAGAGGCATGTGAGTGCTCATCTGGATGCACCCTCAGAGTACATAGTAATTGTTGTTTATCTCTGGATCCCTCCAATTTGGTAATATTCTTCTAGTAATTAAATGTCAAAACCCAAACCTTCAGATGTATCTGAGCTGCACTTATGGGAAAACAAACAGGTTGCCAGATCTTGCAACTGGGTTCAATTACATGCATAAGTGAAAGCAACCTCTGTCTGCTACAGTAGCCAGGAGTAGCTGAAACACAAAACTGTAGCACTATCACCACTACACCTGTAAACATGGCCCCATCTAATCTTTCCAGATGAGGTACCCCCACAGCATGCTAAGGTAGCCCCTGCTAGTGATTTTAAAGCTGTTCTTGTGCCAGAGGTGTGGAGAAAAGCAACAATATTGCAGCAGAAGTCCTTTCAAGATGTGGTTGTTTCAGACCTATATGGAAATTACATTTTCTATATGTTAGTCGAGAAAGGGACAGAGACGTATTGGGGTTTCCACTGCGTATTTGCTTCATTCTTGGTGCAATTTGGATGGGCAGTAGTGTCAATGGGCATTTATCTAAGTAAAAGCTGAATAAACACAGAGAAGGATATCAGGATTTGGACTAAAACTGTTACATCCTTGTATTTCCATTAATGCTATACCTAAAAAAAGGAATCCAGTCTTTCTAGCAAGACCTCTCATCATAATCTTTCCTTAAAAGATTTTTTTCTCTTCATATTTTTTCAATTTCTTTCCTAGGTATAATTGCCAACGCATTCTCATTTTCCATTTCATGACAGACATCATTTTAATAACTATATAAGCTCATTTTAAAATACAAAGACACAAAAACACAGAGAACAAGGCTGAACAGAAGCAATTTACGTGTATTGCATTTAACTGCCTTTTGCAGTTCTTTATTAGTTTTGTATTCCATCCACTTACGGGCTTTGGTCTACTAAGTTTCACTTCTCTAAGCTTTAAGCGTTAGTCTTACCTCGATCCTAGGCAAGCTGTTCGAGAAAATTATTCTGGCACACATCCAGGAGGGGCCAGCAGGGGACTGCATGCTTAGGGGCAACCAACAACCAACCATCAGTGGCAGGTCCTGTCAGACCAACCTGGTGGCCTTTTACGATCAGATCACCAGATCATTAGATGCAGGGGTAGCAATGGGCATAGTCTTCCTGGACTTCCGGAAGGCTTTTGACACTGTCTCTCACCCCGTTCTCATTAAGAAATTGGGGGGCTGTGGCATAGACACCCACACAGTCAAATGGGTCGCCAACTGGCTGGAGGGCCGCACCCAGAGCGTGGTAGTGGATGGGTCCTTCTCAACCTGGAAGGACGTGGGCAGTGGGGTACCGCAGGGCTCGGTCCTCGGGCCCGCACTGTTCAACATCTTCATCAGTGATTTGAACGAGGGGGTAAAAAGCACCCTGTTCAAATTTGCTGATGACACTAAGATGTGGGGGGACGTGGGCACACTAGAAGGAAGCAACAGGCTACAATCAGACCTAGACAGGTTACAAGGGTGGGCGGATGAGAATAGGATGGGATTCAACACAGACAAGTGCAAGGTGATGCACCTGGGGAGGAACAACCGGCACCATACCTACAGGTTGGGGAACTCCCCTCTTGTCAGCACGGAGGCGGAAAAGGATCTTGGAGTCATCATTGACTCCAAGATGAACATGGGTCGGCAGTGTGGGGAGGCAGTTAGGAAGGCCAACCGCACCTTGTCATGCATCCACAGATGCATCTCGAGCAGGTCCAAAGAGGTGATCCTCCCCCTCTATGCGGCACTGGTCAGGCCGCAGTTGGAGTACTGCGTCCAGTTCTGGGCGCCGCACTTCAAGAGGGATGTGGACAACATGGAGAGGGTCCAGAGGAGGGCCACTCCCATGATCAGGGGACAGCAGGGCAGGCCCTATGAGGAGAGGCTACGGGACCTGAACCTGTTCAGCCTCCACAAGAGAAGGCTGAGGGGGGATCTAGTGGCCTGTTACAAACTAGTCAGGGGGAATCAGCAGGCATTGGGGAAGTCCCTGTTCCCCCGAGCACCGCCAGGAGTGACCAGGAATAATGGTCACAAGCTGGCGGAGGGAAGGTTTAAGTTGGACATCAGGAGGCGCTATTTCATGGTCAGGGCGGCTAGGGTCTGGAACCAACTTCCAAGAGAGGTGGTGCAGGCTCCTACCCTGGGGGTTTTTAAGAGGAGGTTAGATGAACACCTTGCTGGGGTCATTTGACCCCAGTACTCTTTCCTGCCATGGCAGGGGGTCGGACTAGATGATCTGCTCAGGTCCCTTCCAACCCTAGAAACTGAAACTATGAAAACATGCCATTGGAATACTTATCTCTGCCAGATATGCAAAGCAGCCAGGGGGGATTCTGGCTTTACAAAGATAAGATTGAAGCCTGAGGAACGCATCAGTTTCTGAAGAACGTGAAAAGAAAATGAAGCCTTGGGAAAATGTGCAAAAGCTTATTAAATGTTTCCAAACTAAAAGTCACAGAGAGCATTGTTGTTCAAAACAGAGCGTTGTTCTGCATTGCAATTAAGAGTAATTTAAAAGTTATTTTCAAACTAAATATAAAAATTTCTAAGATCTTTTTAATGTCTAGATTTTCAAAAGAGTTATTAAAAGATCGTTCCATTAGACCCACCTGTTTTTTTAATTTATCTTCTCTTTTTCTCCATTGATTCCAAACCATGTTGATTCTGTGTTCAGAAATAGTGTCCTGAACTCCTTTAAACACTATCCTTAGTCATTTTTGCCATCTATTTGATGGCTACATCCTCTTCCAGATGTGAGCACTTAACTCCCATTACTCTTTCTTGGGAAGTGAATTTAGTGTAATAGTATTGGTATCTTTAGCAACCCCTTCCTACTAGCACAAAGGAGTGCAATGCACATGTATCTAGACAAGAAAGTGTATCTATTTCCTATTTGTGAAAGGTTTTACATAAATCATTTTCTCCCTAATTTACAAGTACAACTTCTTATCATTAAATTGGTCAAAAAGGATTCAGGACTGAATTCCTGTAGAATCACCAAGAAAACATAGGGACTTTCACCTGCTGGTTAGTAATGAAACGCAATCCAAAGCAGTCATGTATTAAAATAACTATGGGTCCAGAGCTATAAAACACTAAAAAAAGCTCAATGCTTGGTAAAGTTTAATCACATTAATAAGATTTATATGTTTTCATTTTTAATTTATGAATTAGTATATTTAATTTATTTCATTCAAACACAAAAACCTAATTTCCATTGAACTAGCCCTAGACTTCAGTCTTAGACTGCTACATCTTTAACACATGGCAGTACTCTGTTAGTCCACCCAGGCTCCAAAGCTCCTGCAAACTGGGTACATCAGAATACATTGTCTCACAGTATGTGCAGAGGGTTCGACTCCTGTGATGACTCCTAAATTCAGGGATCAAGAGATCAGACACAGAAAACAAGCCCAGACCTCAGGTAGATAAAAAAAAAAAAAAACCTAATTTCCTTTGATCCTTTACTCTTCATACTACTGTATCTTGTAAGCATATTATGTAGGGGACACGTTCAAAAAAAAAAAAAAAAAAAGGCTCAGTCTGTGCCTATGTACACAGATTCAAGTGATCTGGGACTTGTGGTCCTGACAGAAAAACTTACACAGAGACCTCTGACAGACATTTGAATGCTGAGCTGCTGCACAACCAGGATGCCATTATGAACACATCCTAACCTGCTATGGAGACCCCCAGTACTATACAGGGTAGCCTTGATTGGCTGATCCAGATTGCTTCCTGGGCTCTGCCTCCCTGCAGCACAATGAGGGGTTTGTGAAGGGGCTCCCTGTATAGCTGGAGCAGTAGAGTTCAGCAGGAGAGACTTACTGTGTCCCTGGACTCACAGGGTGGGTGGGAGCTGACAGCAAAGCAGGCTGGGTTGCTGGGGGACTGTGATGCTGTTTCTCTTAGAAAGTTCATGTACAGAAGTTCACTCTCCCAGGAGCCATTTAACCCTGATTGTATCAAAATTATTATTCTCTGTGTGTGCCCCCTTTTTCTCTGGGAAAAAAAATCCTGAATTTTTGTACACTTGTGGTTTCTACTGGGAGAGCAGTTACTCTCTCAGAAGAAGCTGAATATGTATACACAGCCTATGGAGATAGTACAGTTTATAAAACTAGCAGTCTTTAAAAAAAAAAACCCATAATGTTGATTCTTCCTTACAATCAGTATCTGCAGCTATCCAATCCCTAATTATTTGTCCTGAAGTCTGAAGGCTGGAATTGATGCCAATAGCCAAAAGGTACATGAATATTGCATGGCAAGAAGAAAGATTCCAGAGTTACTGAGCATACTGACTGCAGTGGGGGGCGGGGAAGGAGGACACCAATGTGACAAAGACAATTAACCTCCTTGAATATTTCACAAAACCTAGCTGCATAGGTGACAGTGAAATGTTGCTAAAATAAAAAGTATGGAAATATCTTGCTGCCCATCGTGTCAGTAACTGTTGTTTTCAGCATGTTATAACATTTGGAATTAGACTTGCATGGGAAAATGAATCACAATAACCAGATAGTATTATAGGTACAGTCCAACTTTACTTAATTTCAAAATACAACCTGTTTTCTAAAGAATATGTGCTATGTGCCATACATTAAAACTATAGCAAACACTTCAGGAGGTTGTATATAAAAATCTCTCGTATTCATTTATAGATCTCTGGGGCTCTTTGTGCTAGTACATTCCAGATTATCTCTTGAATATATCTTCAAATGCTATTTGCTGCATAGCAGTTATATATAAAAGCAATTCTAAAACGCAACCTTTATATTCATCTGTGGCTTGGATTTCATCACAGCTTTGGAATAGGCTTCAAAATACTACAGTTTTAGCTTCTGATCCTAGTGACAGCTGCAAAAGAAAAGAAGATTTTTTCACATGGATATAACTAAATAAAAATAAAAACCAAACATTCTAGGTCGTATCACCAAGTGTAGCTTCTCTAAAGTAAATGTAGCTTCTCCAGTTTATATCACCTGATATTCTAACTGATAAATATAGATGACAGAAATCACAGAAATACAGATTTCAAGGGTACCTCAGGAGATAATCTATTCCAAGAGTGCACAACTCAATCTATTGAGGGCCACATATAAGCTATATTTGAAGTTTGTTGATCCCATTCTTAAATCTCCCTAAATAATTTGTTTTAGTGCTTATCTGTCTTTGTAGTTAAAACATTTTTCCTAATATTTAACCTAAATAAAACCACAGATTATGTTGATTACACTAAAGCAGCTACATTTTCTAAACTTCCTGTTTTTGTTGTTTTTCTGTAAACTCTTTCTTTCTTAAAGTGTAGTGCCCTGAACCGGACACAACAGTACAGCTGTAAATGTATTCCATATGATAGGTTAAATGTATCCTAAGGCATTTAAAGAGCTGCTTCTTCATCAATGCTGAGTAAAGCAGAATAGCTGCTGCCTCTTGTTTTACATTCAACACTCACCTTCAGTGCGTGCTTCACTGTACCCTGAACTCTTTTTCTTCAGTATCATTGTATACTCAGTCATTCCCCACTTCATATTTGTGCATTTATGTAGTAGTTAGCAAAGTAGTTGTGCATTTATCTAGTAGTTAGAAAGTAGTTTGTCTTTCTTGAATTTCATCTTATTCTCAGGCCATCTTTTCCAATTACCAAGCTAAATTTGAATTTTTAGCCTGTTGTACAGCGTGTTCACAGACCTCCCAGCTTGATGTCATCCACTTATTTTATAAATACACCCTTTATTTCATCATCTATGTTGTTAATAGAAATATTTAATAGACCCAGACCCAACACCAACCCTTGTGTTACCTCACTAAATAAGTCTTTCCTGTTTGACCGCAAGACCTGGATAACTACACTTTGAATACCGTTTTTCATTCATTTGGGTATCTGCCCCTCAGAAATTTCATTTAGACCATCCTTCTCCAGTTTGCCTATGTGAATGACGTGACTGAGTCAAACCCTTACTTAAGGCAAGATATATCACATCAACTGCATCCTCTTAATCCATTAGGCCAGTTACCTTGTCAAAGAAAGAAATGAACTGGTTTAATACGATTTGTTCTTGACAAATCTATATGTGCTCTTTCTTGCCACCTTATTATAGTCTAGGTGCTGACACATTGATTAACAATTTGTTCCAGTATCCTTTCAGGAAATGAAGTTAAGGTTGTCTCTTCTACAGTTCCTGAAACCTTCCTCCTTTTTTTTTAAGCACAGGTCATACATTTGACTTTCTCTTGTCTTTTGGGACTACACCCATCCTCAGTGGATCTTAAAGATAATCACTAATGGTTCAAATATTGCTTTGGCAAGTTCTTTAAATACTCTAGGATACATTTAGCCTACTATCTTGAATACATTTAATTTATCCACCTGTTCTTAAATGCTATTTCTGTGTTCTGTCCTGTTTCCCATGCCCTTGTTGTCAAGATTAATTGTGCTAGGCATCTGGCCAGTTAACCTTTTTGTGAAGACTGGATCAAAGAAGACTTCTCTATATCAGTTATTTATCATGTTCCCTATTTAGTTATAATCTATATCTACATTCTCATCTCATGTACTGTCTGAAAGACTTGCATTAATTTACCGTCATTAACTTTAATGGACCTACCCAGGCATAAATTTACCTGTAACCAAGTACCTAGTAATCTGAATACTTCATTTGCCATTCATCAACCCTATTCTTTTGTTCCTGTTCATTCAATACATTACATGAAAAAATACAGCCTTTGGGGGAAGAAATTTATCTTTGCATAAATTCTCTGAAGTTGTGTAAATTCTATAGCACATACTTAAGTACTATAAAATATTGAATAGAAACTGCAAAACACAAGAAGGAGAAAGAAATGATTTTTTTAATTAGGGAGATTCCTTACTAGTTGTCCTTTAAATTTGTGTTCTAAAGTAGCTGTATTTTTACTCTACTGTATGACTAAGTAGAATTACTATATACTAGTAGATACTGGTAGAAGGGACTGTAATTAACAGAGCATAATCAAACCAAATAATTAATTAAAATAATGTAGCTAGAACAGTCTATCACTTTATTGGAATACATGCAAAATGCTGTTAAAATTAAGTTAATGTTAATGTTGATGAAAATATATTAGTGGTTTGAGTATAATCAAGACAAAACTGACTTTAGCTTAAGCAAAAAAAAGAACATGAAAAAGCCAATACTTGACCTGGCAGAGACACAAAATTGTCTCTTTGGAAGCCTGTAGGAGAAAGATGGTAGAAGAGTGAAAATGAGTAGAAGAATATAAATACGCAGTACATTATATATCACAATGCTATGAACATTTCACTTGTAACTAATTTGACCCATACGATCACTTCCATCTTTCTAAACACAAAGTTCTCTACAGTTATGATCCCCAATTTTGTTTATTGTATTCAATATGATTATTCAAGTGTGCAAACATTAGTAGGATCATGCCTGTAATGGGCTTGGGGGTCCACCCCCAGCATCCGATAACCCCAGGTGGTCAGACCTACCCACTGCACTCTTCAGCCTCCCTCACCTCCTGTCTCTCACCATCTTTGCTGCTCCCCGCTCTTAGCTCTGTCCTTGAGGCTCCTTCACCCCCAAGTTCAGTCCCAGGTCTCCATACTTCCCCAGGGGTGCTCCACCTTTAAGACAGCCTCTACAGGGACTTATCAAGACTATATATGGTCTGGCAGACCCTAAACATGCTCACTGGTCCTCACAGTGCCATATGGGGTATAATTGTGACCTCTAACTGCCTCCATAGTCATCCCCTTGCCTCATAGATATTACTTGGTCCCAACCCAAAGCAGGGTTCTCTGGCCCCAAACCAACACTCAGCCCCTCAGGGCGCAAAACATATGTTTGGGCTTCAGTATCCACAGCTTCAGCCCTTTTTCAATGCCTGAGCCCCCCAGCCCAGGTTCACCACCTCAGACCTGGCCTTATCCTTTCATATTCCAGCCCAGAGTAAATCTCAATTTGTAGAGCACCACTGGCACCCTACTATATGGCCTCCAAACTTCCTCCATAGCTGCAACCTGGTCCTCTGGCCTGATTTGAACCCAGAATGCTAAGCAAATGGTTCAACTCAAATGTGAACTCTTCCTCGCGTCTCTACCTTCTATAGCTCTCCTACCCTATGAGGCAGGCTTGTTCCCCAAGCCTCCCAAGTACCTTGCTTAGACTGAAACACTCCTTCCAGCAGCCAGTTTTGTTCAGAATTCCTTCCCCTTTGGCAGCCAGGGCCAGACTGCCCACCCAAGTTCAGAGGCCAGGCTTATATGCACCTACACCCTTCTCCTTTCTGGTCACCTGACCCAACTCTCTACCAGCAGGACCCAGGAGCTGCTGACTCCCCAATCAGCATTTTTGCATTCTGTGGCCTGCAGCTCACTTTAAACAGGCTACTCACACCGGCTGCCCCTTGCCATTAGGCTTTCTGCAAGCTGTCCTGGTTTTGTTCCCCCTTCCTAATAACAGGGGTAGGGTTCCCCTGCTAATGTCTCAACTAGTAAAAAGCCATTTCAGTAGATAAGGTTTGGTTATTAACTTATGCAGTATCTGAATAGATACAAAGTAGCCTGACATATAATAATGTATACAACAATAAAGTTTTTACAGAGTATAAAACCTTCAGAAAACTACAGTTTAAAATGCCTGCCTCTGAGTAAGTTCATGCCTCTTTTTATTACTTGTATCAAACCAGTACAAAAGCCATGCCTGAGAAATGGATAGAATTCATTGATGATGGTAGTTAAAATGGCATAAACTGAATGTGAAACATCAACGTGTCAAATTTACATAGCACTGCTATCCTCTTAGAGATGTTGTATTTGAACAAGTGCCTAAATAATGTATTTCCTATAAATTTATCCAGAAGACATTTAGGAACAAAGCTTATAGGCATATGAACTATAAATCAATGCTTATTTTTTACAGTAATACCATCATAATCCAGTAATATTTTTTGTCATATTAGGGTAATAGTCATGGCAATGGCAAAAAAGTGTTTTCTGTGTTACATTCTTCTGGTTACAAACAAATTTTACTGAAGCCAGTAGATTTACCTGAGATTTACTCTGTTGCATGTGGACATATTTGGGCTCTCTAAATATTAATCATAGTTTTCCTTCAGCTTCTGGTCCATTTAAGAAGTTAATGACTATGCACAGGCAACATTTGCAGTTATTACTCCCTTACGTTAAGCAGCAAAAGCAGCAACTGTTAATGCTTGTTTAGGCATTAATTAAATTTTATTTCACTAAACCATTATAGGAACATTGAGTGGGACTAGTAACGTGGTGCTTGCTTGGTGAAAACTCATGAAAGTTAATGAGAGTTTTGCTTTATGGAGGGATACACACTGGCCATGTCTATACATGAACTTAACTGCAGAGTAGACTAATTAGCTGTGAAGTAAAGCATCACCATCTACACATGCAATGCTATTAGGCTACAGTAAACTAATTAATTCTGCTGTCAGGGACAGTACTATCTTACAGTGGGATTATTAGTTGTGATTAAATGCATGCGTAGACACTGACCACAGGCCTAAATTGTACCCAGTCAGCCCATCCAGCAGGGAGTCAGCCTCCTGCCTGGCCATACGACTCTGAACTTCTAGCATGCACATGCCCCAGTAAGCCCATCCACCCACTGATGCTGCCACCTGGAGCCTGAGGCTGACCCCTCCCTCCCACACACACTCCCTGCCAGCAGGGCAGGAGTGGCCTTAGTACAGACTGTTCCACCCTGATTCAAACTGCTGCTGTCCCAGGCACATGTGTAGACACTACACTCAGGAATAGTTTAGTCCAGATGAAACTGCTCCAGAATTTATTGCTTTGAATTAATTGCATATGTAGATGCACCCACTTTGACTCAAAATATTTTTTCCAAATTTAGAAGAAAAGCAAGCAGAATTACCGTTTCAGAGATCATTGTGCGCTCGGATCTTACAGTATCTTAGACTTTTTTTTAATTGTGTAATTCAGGAGTCTTTTAGCTTGCTATATGATGCTACATGTTGCCTGAATTCCTACATCCATTATTTAACCATTTACTACCTACTAGGCCCTTAAACAGCTCTACTATTTGAGCCTGGGGAAGGCCAGAGGGGGAATATTGACTTTGCTTTGCCAAATTACACACCAAACAGAGTATAGGTTGGCTATATATCTGGCAAAAGATTGACCCTTAAAATGTAATTTTTAGGACAAGGACTCCTTTATACTGTGGACATGTTACCCGCTGTGGACTTCTATGTATAGAAAACCTAAGAATGGTTACCATTAACAATATCTAATGCTGATCTTTGACCTGGGATATTCCATAGGGAAATATATACAAGAACAATGCATAACATCAGATTATACTAACATTTTCATAGGTTTTATATATTGCAGAACTTTTCCCATTAGAGTAAATCAGAAGACTAGCTTCAAGGGGAACAAGTTGTTATTTTTATAATCTCATGAACCTGCATGAATGATTGTGACTATCAGTGAACTCAGTGGAGCCAAGGAGCCTTCATTTCTTTTTTTTTTCTTTTCCTTTTTTTTTTTTTTGGTAAATCAGGACCTTACATCACTGGATACCAGATATTTATTGTAGATGCTTTAGAGATCCCAGGCAGAATAACATCAGTATATTGTTTAAACAAAATAACTCAGCTAACATCATATGAGCCTAATGAAGCTTTACAATGGAAACAAGATCAAAAACTTAATCATAATGGCACCTGAATCCCATATATTTTAATATAAAGGCAATGAGAACATATACTTAACAACAGCGTGTGGAAGCTTTTATTGACTCTGCATTGATATGTTTTGCACCGTGTCAAAGGGCAAACTCAGTACAGAGCATTATGAGTGCAGTTATAACACATGCATCATGACTTCAGAACTCTACAGATCTGTTTACTGTAACAGATGATGTTAACTAACTGGAATGACTGGCATACCTCTTAAGTGGATTTTAAAGCAGTGTCCCTCTGCTCTTCTGCAGGTATGAATCTCTCACTGTAGAGAGTGTTTTCAGGCTCTGGAAATTTTCCTTTGCTTGTTTCTTTGCTTTCATGGGTAGGCAGCAGGTTTGATTTGTTTTGTGTTGTTGCAGAATGAAGCTAAATATGCATAAAAATAAAGTATGGTTATTCTAATTATGACTGTATTTTCAAATGAGTGCTTCTTTGGTGGGGGGCATAAAAATGAGTTATTAAATGGAAGTGCTACAACCCCTCCATACATCTTCCCTCCAAAATCAAAATAATTTATAATTATGTGCTAATAATAATTCATAATTCATTACTGCCATGTTGATATTATTGATATTTTCTTACCTTTTAATTTCTTTACGAAAAAATATATCTGTAGATGATTTCAGAAAAAAACATATTGGTGTGAAAAGAGGCTAGAAGACAGAAAGGTCTGGGATTCTCATTATAGCACAAAGAGTCATGTCAGCTTTGTCACTTGAGTGACTTATGCTTCCTTCCATTCAACTGTACAAATAGGACTTTGCTAAGAAATATATGCCATAGCTAGGGCTGAGCCCTGAAGTTTATGAAAGCTATAAAAGGGAGTATGGAAAACAGAGCATAAGAGGGTACATTCAGCATACTTTGTCTCTCCAGTAAGGAAAGGGTTGTGATGTATTTCCATATTTCTGAACAAGTACTACTGCAGATGCTTAACCTTGATCAGCTCCTGCCTGTTTTTCTCTGAGGTGAAAGGCAAGTAGAAACGGCATAACTATTGACTTGAGGATTCCCCAGTGTCAAACAATAGCCAGGAAAAAAGTATTATGGCCAGAAAATGCTGCTATAATCCAACCAACAGAAAGTCTCTATGGGTTCATTCAGACAAGATGGGTGCGTTCTTGTAATGCTGCAGACGGATGCATTCAGACAGGAGTGCACCACATACTGCATATACCACATATGCAGAAATTGCCACACTGCTAATTTGCAACATGGTAGATTTTTTTGACACTGGAAGATCTCAGTATAAAAAAAACCCCGCATCTGAAAAAAGTGGGTTGGTGCATGTGGTGGCAGTGTGAGCTGCCCAAAACCAGAGCCTGGCCAGCCGGCGTCATACCCAACTGCCAGCCAAGCTCCGCACACCAGATCATTGCCACTGGAGCCCCAGAAAGCCCCCAGGACAGCAGGTAAGGCTGCTGGGGCCAGCCCGGGTGCTGGTCCCAGTCTCCCCTACTGGGAACAATTTGCTGTGTGCCACAGTGCACAAGTGTTCCCAGGTTCAAGTAGCAGTGGCACAACTATGTTCCACTACTATTTGTCCCCACTGAAATGCATTTATGTACTCAGCTGGATGTACCCTATGTGGCCATTACTGGCTGGTGCCATTCAGAAGAGTGTCCCTAATGTCCTCCAAGCCAGCTTCAGGATTGAGGATATAAAAATTGCATAAAGCCACTGTCTACCACACCCAGGTAATAATATCTCCTCCCCTGTCTTCAGGCTCCCCTCTACCCCCACAAGTCTACACCCACTGCAGCTACAAGCAACACACCTTAATGGGAAAGATACCTCTGATGGCATCCTCTAGACTAAGATTGAGCTCACTCTTAGGCTCCAGACATACCTTGGCCTCAGCTCTACTTCTCCTTAGACACTAAATTACTTTGCTCCCTGTTAGGATGGCCTGCATGAAGTTCCCAGCCCATGGTCCTTCGACTGTGTCAGAGAAAATCAGATTAAAACAAAATTAAAATAAAGCTTTTGCATAAGATGCCTCAAGTGAATACTTTACAAACCTTAGTGAAGGCAATTCCCTTTGGTTTTTTCCTTTGCTGATCACCACATGCAGTCCTGGAAACATTAAATAACCCACTGCCTATTAGATGGCTACTTTCCTGGGAAGAGAGGGTGAGGGTATAGAACTGTACCTTTACAAACTCTCCTTTCCAACAATCTTTTCCTTGTCTGCCTATATCCTTAAACCAACATGGTTACAACCTATACCCCTTTGCAAACTAGGATTTTTGTGTTTTCACAAGGTATGCAGTATTACTCAGTAATTCACTCTGTAGAACAGGACATCACCAGCATGGAGAAGACATTTTTAGCTGACAATAGCAATGTCAAGATTATCAGTGTCCTTTCAAAATTTTAATAAATTGGTTAATAAAAAGTGACCAGAATGTTTATTTAAAATGAGAAATATTAGCAAAACAGTTCCACAAATCTTAGCTTCATTTTAACACAGCTGTTCCATACCATACAAATCTTCAGAATTCAACACTGATCATCATCATTCCAGAAAATGGTGAAAACTCCACACTTTCAAGAGTATTTTCAGAAGCAGTACAGATTTCTCTATTGGATGTAGCATTTCTAGGAGTGTCTCATCCCAATGGTGTGCTGCCAGTACTTTTACAAAGCCTCCTAATTTTTTTCCTTCAGGTCTGCAAACCTTAATCTCCAGACAGCATAAATTGATGAGAGATGCAACAAGAGAACAAATTATCTGTCCATTTGTTTTTTCTCTCTATATAGCCATAAGCAAGGAAAAACATAGTATCAATGGAGAAACAGACTCTCTGAGCTATATATATGTATGCTTTACTCCTGAAGGGTACACAGACCCAATAATAATGCAGCAGAGTGATAAATGTGTATCATTTAACAATGTATAAGGAAAGGAAAAGACTTTTGGAGAGAAACCACTGAACTCCTCCAGGAATTTTTTTAAAAGTATCTGACATATCTCGTATCTGTTTCATTCCCAAGGGAAAGTCATACGATCTCAGAAGTACCTCAATAACTCTCCAAACATGATTGTTAGTACTGTACATCCATAAAAGGAACTACAAAGCATGCAAAGAACTACAGAGAATAAAAAGACAACATGAGTTGTAAATTCACTATGGAGTCTTAAAGCAAAGCCAGCAAGGGACTAGATGCACTCACCATTCTCCTAAATTTAAAAAAAAGGCATTATACAGGGCAGATCACAATTTAGGGAGATACAATGAGAACGAGAAGAAGAATTGCTCTGAGAAGGAAGAAGAAAGCTGTGGAGGGGCATAGATCAGATGTCAATAATCAAATAAAGACTGGAAAAGAAAGGGAAATGGACAAGATGAAGGTATAAGCAAAACGAGAGATGGAGCAGTTTTGGAAAAGGGAAAGCAGTGGGTAAGGAGTCAGATAGACATAAAGAATTACATAAAAAACACAAATGTGAAGATGATGTTTTGAAGTAGGTCTCTAAACCAAGAAAAACCTGATGAAAGGTGTAGGAGCAGGCACCAGTGTGGTAATGTGGCTCAACAAAACTCCTGATCGCTTCCATTAAGAACCCTTTCCAGTAATCCTGATTCAAAATGAAGGGCAAAAGTAGCCCCTCACCTTAGAGAGGGGTGGACATCATGAGATTCAGAAAATTGAAATGTTGGCAACATACGATTGAAAAATATCTTGCCTCACTTGGGGATTGATATTATACTCATTCAGAAAACCCCCGTGATTCATGTTGGATACAAAGGGGTATGCAGAAGGGAATGTTTTCCCTTGGAACTTTGGAGCCTGAGTGATTTATCCCTGAGCACGGGTCTCCAAATTCCTAAGTATTGGGTGGAATTGGGAATTTGTGGGGTGACATTCAGGTTGCAGAACTCCTAGTCAAAGTAGCATCAAATTAGTCCTCCTTGTTTTCCCCCTCCTATAGTAGGAGGGGGAAGGGAAATTGTAAGCCATGGTCCCCTAGCAACTTTGTTAAGGGTGATACATGTGGGGGTGTAACAGGGAACCCTATCCCTGTTACCAAGAAATAGGACAGTCCCTTTAAATCCAGAACCTTCCAGGCACAGCTGGCTGGTCAAGTCGGGGTTAAGGATGGAGCCCTGCCAGCTGGTCAGGTGACAGGAAGAGGAAGACCAGAACCATATAAACTGCAAGTGGAGAAGGCCAGGGAGGCAGCAGAAAGGGGGACTTTTGATGACTGTGGTGCAGCTGTAGTGGCCTCTTTGGGAAGAATATGCTATGCTGTGAGACAGAAGATCAATCACATAAAGTAAGCAGGCACTTTGCCTCTCTTATTTCTTTATTATTATTTTCATTATATGGCCATAGGAGCCTATGGTTTATATTTGATGTTAAAAAGGCTGGTGGTTTGTGGCTGAGGCTGTAGCGGTGGAGGAAACCTCATTAGCAAGGGGTGCTGTGATAGAGGGCTCAAGAAGCCCTGCTCTACTAGGGGTGCTGCACTAGGGCTGTGAGTCCAAAGTTCTTTGAAAGGGAGATAAGAACCTTGAAACTAGGTCCTAGGGGGTGGGCTTAGGCGAAACACCCTAACTACAGAAAGAGGGGCAAAGCTGAAGGGGGCTAAGGCCCCAACAGTCTGGCACCACAAGGGTGCACAGTGTAGAAGGGCCAGTAGGTCTGGTGTCACTGAAAGCATGTAACGGAGGGCCTTGAGCCTGAGTGCGTTAGAGAGCTAGAGCCTTGGAGTAGAGCCATGATTAGTGGGTTTTGACTAAAAGGCCTAGCTAGAGAGAGAGGGGGTAAGTCCACAATGGCTGAGACCCCAACATAAAGGGAAATATATAAAACCATCTGTGAGACACAGGGCACATCAAGGGGAGGTGGGAGCATGTATTTTGCCCTTAAGGCAACACCTCATTATCTTACGGGTGGTGAACCTGGAGCCTGTCTGGGAACCTGTGGGTCTGCCTCCCTCTTTCTTTAGAACCAAGTAACATCAAGTCATGGCAGGCAACTAAAGGGGGGAGAAGCTGATCCCCAGAGAAGAAAAATCCAGCAAGACTTGATAGAGGCACACTTACCAGCATATATATATTTTTTTTCTTTATTTTATTTTTTTTTTTTAATGCAGCTGAAGATGGCCCCCTGCGACAGGAGGAAAGGAACTGGAATTACAGCAACAAATGAGGGTTCAGTGCCAGCCTTAGAAAAGGCTGAAAAGTTTAGGAAGCAGGGCCAGTCTTTGAATTTTTATGCTGTCCTGAGAAATAGTACTTTATCATTCCCACTCCCAAACAATAAGATTTATGCCCACCATTTGGATGCCACTACATGTAGAACTACCCTGACAATTCAGGAAAAGGGAACTTAGTCAAATGATTTTAGAGGATCCAACTCCAACTTTGACTTATTTTCCATTGAAGGTGTATGGACACGTATGAGGAATCCCAAGCTTCCTAGTAAGGACTAGATTTTAAAATGAATACTTCCCATGGAAAAGAACTGAACTTGTTTTTAAAATGTAAACTATTCTAATCCCCTAAAGGCAGGCTCTGGTAACGAAGTGTGGGCTCACACATGTGATCTCTAGCACATTAGTTTCTATTCCCCATTATTACCTCCAGTCCTGTATTTTGTGGTATCCATAGACATATGACTGTCTGATTTTTTTCAAATCCCAGCTCATGTTTAGTGCTTTCAAATAGACTATAATTTCCCTTTTCTCATGATAAATGAAAAGAACTAGGTCAATGATGAAAATGCAATTAAAATTTGAGGAAGATCTTATTTATGTTGCTAAACTCATCTAAAAAACTTTGAAATAATTAAGAGAATTCTGCCTTTGGTATAATGATGCCTCAGTAGTCAATAGCCCCTCATCTCCTATAGTTGAATTCATGCTGTAGCCAATAGATAGAAAGTAGGTTATGCCTTTTTATGTGAATTTCTAAAAAGCCCTCCATTTTTTTCTTAATTAAGATTTTCACTTATATTTCAAAGCTTACAACAAAGTATCTGGTAGTTGATTAGAGTACACATGTTATTTCAAAGTTGAGACAAAGATTTAAGTTCATGTTGATAACCTTACAAACAAGCTGCCCTCTTTTGACAAAAAGGTTTTTTTCTATTTTTATTTTTTATTTTTCTCTATGCTTTTGCACACAGTGAATTAGCAGCATGTAGGAAAGGGCTTCAGAATCACTCAAGAAGTGTATTATCTGATTGTAGACATTATGGTCTTAGAGCTTAGAGCTGGAAGAGACTGATATTAGGTCACTGAATCCATTCTGCAGCAAGTATTATCTGATCTACTATAAGATATTAAACTGTTACTGCATTTTATCTTAGCCAAGAAAATGACAGTGGGCAATACATGATGCAGCTTCCTGTATACTGTCTGATGTATTTTATAAGAGGGAACTGTCACATTTTGAAAAACTCAACCTGTTCACAGTTTCTGCTACTTGCTGTGAAAGTAGTATTTTCTGATATTTAGAATAAAGAAAGCTACTAGTACAGTGACTGCAGGGTGTGAAATGTTTGTTTCTTAATGGAGCTCATTATATACATTTTAACAGTTCCCATTTGCAGCTATAAAATGTGTGACAAGTATGAATCAGAAACCTGAAAAAATGAAACATAATACTACCTGAATTTCTTATAAATGGCAGAGACACCAAAATGTTATTTCATTTGTTTGTTAATAGCAGTAAATCACAAACTTTTATGCGGTCCATGCATTGGCCCCAAATATTTTTGCACACTTTTGTACAACAGAGGGTACCATCTCTCATGGATATTGCAAGGAAGTCTAAGTTGGCATTTGTAGACAAGATACAACTAGAAATATAAATAAAACATTATTTGCTTACCTCCTTTGAGCTTAGTGCTTCATTTTCTGGAATAGGCACGATAGGATGACTGGGCTACAGAGTAGAGACAAGGACATTGAAGCAAGAGTGTACATGGAAAAAAATATGCAGGTGTGAATTACATTTCAGAAGGCAAAGTGATAGGGTCAAAAATGCCTAACAACTAAGGAGAACACTCTCAGATGAACAAATGGCATGGAGGCATCCAGTTCCCACTGATGTGCAGTAAGAGAGGGGTACCTTTATGCCTTTGATTACGTAGCCACACTACCATAGAAATAAAGAAGCCACTTCGAAGAGACACCTCAGTCAGAATCACCAAAAGGGAAAATCCCTACATAAATGTAATATTTGGTACAAGCCGTAACATTATTTGGAACTTAAAGTCATTGTATTTACAATATTTATCATTTACATTGTCTAAGATAGCTCTCGAGAGAATGTTCTTTAACCTTAGATTTAAAAGACATCAATCTTTCACCATTTAACTAAAAATGCTGTTTGACCTTAATTAGTCCATGCAAAAAGGTTTGTACATTTCTGTTTGAGTACTAAGGACCTAATCCAAAGACCACTGAAGTCGGTATATAGTCCTACTGATTGCAAAGGCTTTTGGATCAAGCCCTAGGTGTGCAAATAAACCAAAATATAGGTAGTTATACATTCAAAATTTGGTAATAATAGCATCATTATTTTTTGTTCTTATTCATAGATTCATAGATGTTAGGGTCAGAAGGGACCTCAGTAGGTCATTGAGTCCAACCACATGCCGTGGGTAGGAAAGAGCACTGGGGTCAAATGACCCTAGCCACGTGCCTGTGCAGTCTCCTCTTAAAGACCCCCAGGGTAGGGGAGAGCACTACCTCCCTTGGAAGCCCATTCCAAATTCTGGCTACCCTTACTGTGAAGAAGTTCTTTCTAATGTCCAACCTAAATCTGCCCTCTGTCAATCTGTGGCCATTGTTCCTAGTTACTCCAGGGGGTGCCCTAGTAAATAGAGCATCTCCTATTCCCTGCTATCCTCCCCTACGAATTTATAGGCAACCACAAGATCACCTCTCAGTCTTCTCTTGCAAAGGCTGAAGAGATCTAGGTCCCTCAGTCTCTCCTCATAGGGCCCTGCCTGCTGGCCTCTGACCATATGAGTGGCCCTTCTCTGAACCCTCTCAAGATTCTTCATATCCCTCTTGAAGTGTGGCACGCAAAAATGGATGCAGTACTCCAACTGCTGCCTGACCAGTGCTGCATAGAGGGGAAGCATCACCACCCTGGACCTATTTGTCATGTATCTGCTAATGCATGATAAAGTGCAGTTAGCCTTGTTGATCACTTTGTCACACTGATGACTCATGTTCATCTTGGAGTCAACTATGACTTCAAGATCCCTTTCTGCTGCCATGCTGCTGAGAAGGCCATTCCCCTGCCTCTAAGTGTTGTGGTGGTTCTTTTTGCACAGGTGCAGAACTTTGCACTTGTCTTTGTTGAACTGCATCCTATTTCATTCTGCCCATTTTTCCAACCTGTCCAGAGCCACCTGGATCCATTCCCTACTCTCTGGTGTGCTAACTTTGCGCCATAATTTGGTATCATCTGTGAATGGTATCATTGTCATCATCATTATTGTCATTGTTATTGTTATTAATAACATTATTAACAACAATGAAGATGATGATGATGATGACAACAATAATAATGATGCTGCTATTACCAGATATTAACAATGGTAATATTACCAGGTAATAACAACTACAGGTATTATTGTGAGATAATAATAATAATTTTGTAAAGTCTCTCTGAGCATATTGGATTTTGATATGTTGGAATGTATTCATATTTTCAGTGAATGCCAAACGTATCAAATAACTGTTCTGGCCTTATTATTGGTTCTGAATGAGAAATTAATATAACTAGTTCAATTGATCAAACAAGTAAAAAAACCCTGCCTTCATACTGAATAAAGAGTCTTGAAACTTTATTGAAAGAAGGAAACAGTGTATTTGTCAAACTGTTCAAGTAGTGAAGGTGCATCATGTAGAGACTGATACTTCAACATGTCCAAGGTAACAAAGGCATGATTAGTCTGTCACATGAAGTTTGTTTATGACAGTCAAAATAAGTCCCAAATGACTTAGCCCAAACAAGTGTCTACTGATTCCAAGTGCTATTTTGAGGTTATGTCTGATAAATAAGAGAGCTGTGCCTGAAATCAACAAATAAAACTGGGTGCTTTGAAATGAGACCTAATAAATGGAAAAAAAAAACTCTCTCTCTCATATATATATATATATATATATATATATATATATGTTTGCCCAACACTCCTTTTTCAAGTACATAATTTGATATCGACATCTAGAAGGAAGTGCAGACTCACAAGAGTCAGATTTAACATCATAGCTACCACATCCACTAGCTCCTGGATCCACAATAGCAGTGCTGGGTCTTACTCAGCCTGGTCCTCAAAAATCTCTTGACCAGATTGAGTGATCCTAGTAACTTTACCCCCTCTATCAGCTCTAGCAGTATCCTCAAAAACAACTGAAATATGAAACTTGCATTGCTGTTCTCACATCTCCCTCATGTCTGCTGTTCCTTCCCATCTTATTTCATTGCTATATCTTTGTTTCTTACTTCGTTTAAAAAAGTCTGGTTCAGCCAACCAAGACTGCTGTGAGCCTGTAACCAGAAAGGCAGATAAAAGTAAATCTTTAAACAACCTGATACAGACACAGGTTTGACAGCTCTTGGAGCAGCTGATAAGACTGTACACTTGCCAGTCTTCCTCTAGTAGCAATACTGCACCTTAAAGTAAGCACCAGAAGCGGAAGCTGCATTTTCTATCATTGCTGTTCTTTTGTCTCCCCTTTTCTGTATGTTTATCCTGTCCTGTCTGCAAGGAACCAGAATAAGACTAACATAAGGGCAACAGATGCTCCAGCCCATTGCATGTAACATTTTATCTGGTCCACAAATTAGGTATTTATTACCATCGTCAATATAGTCCAAAATATTTATTAAATTTGGGGCTTCCTTGTTAAAAACTAAAGGAATGGGCAATAAAGGATACTGGTAAAATGAAAGCCTTAACTAGCATATACCATTTCAAATGCTTTAACGGGTTTTCCTTTTCCCTCTATCTTTCATAGAAGTTCTAAAGGAGTTTTAATAGTGATTATTTGCCAGGTGACCAAGCAGACCAAGGTCTCTCTGCTTGAAACCCCAAATTTAGCTCATAGTTGGAGTGATGTACAATGGTGTGGTACTGTCAATACCTTTGTCCCTCTGCATTTATTTATTGCATTGCAATGAACACAACCAGTGGATCAAGTATTATCTCAGTGGGATTTATCACTTCTGCATCCCAAGAGATGTAGCAAAAAAAGAGTTAAATACCAAAACAAGAGAGACAGTCTTAACATCTTCCATCAGAAATTCTTTCCTAGCAACATAAACACTAAAAATACTGGCACCAAAAGATAAACTGTAAACATTTCTTTCACAATAGCTTAAGGCTCATCCATTTATCAAACCCAAATAAATTAGCACATGACATGCTTTCGTTAGCTCCGAAAGGGCATGAATATGATTGCACCCATTTAACAGTGAACATGCTGCTTATGAGCTGTTCATTATTTGCCATAATACAAAATCATATGCGACTTTGGTAAGATATATGCAATCAGTCTGGATCACCAGTGCAGGTGAATCACATTTTAATTTACCCGCTGGTCAGCAATTGAGTTCTCTAGGAGGTATGAATTGCCCACCACTTGCTCAGAAAAAGTAGCTCTGTAAGCAGGTGGTGAGCTAAGGTTGCAACTATCATTTGTCTCCATTAAGAAAAAAGACCCATTCTATGTACAAATTGTGCGCACAGCAAGTCCATGAAAAAAATGCTTTTATTACTGTGCCTTTGTACTGGTCTATCTTCTTGATTCAAATTCCGCACCTTATCGATTTTAAAATTATTCTCCAAGAGCAAGCCCCATCCTCCATATGTCACTCCTCATCCACTACAACAGTGCCAGCCTTCTTCATCCTAATCCCAGTCTTTATCTCCTTCTCTAACTCCCATTTTGAGCCTTCTCATTTTATAAATAAAATACATAATGGTCCCAACACAGGAAAAGAATTTACAAGCAGCTTTCATAACCTATCAATGCCCTTAAAGGAGACAGTTAAAAAATAGAGGGGATAATGAGGATTGAACCAGTTAATGAGTATTTCAGTGAAAGAATGAAATAAAGAATTCTAATACAGTCTGAAGACTTAGGGAAATACTGGATATAGAGTTCATTGAGGTCTATTATTTATAACTTCTATAATATACAAATGCTCGGCCACTATCACTGAAGACTGTGTCGTCTAGTCGTTAGCACTATGAACTGGAAATCTGGTGACCTGACCTGGTCACTGAAGAGCTGCTCAACCTTTGGAATATCACTTGAGCCTACAGCTACAAAGGACCTAAGGCACTTGAAACTGGACTTTTAAAAGAAAGAAATTCTTCCAACTCAACTTTTGAGTGTCTAACTCTTAATAAGGGGCTCATTTCCTCATGACCCAAATTTACTGTAAAATTATAGCAACCGGGAAAGAATAAAAAATCCTACAGCATGTTAAAATTATTTAAAACTATCAAAAATGTATAGCTAGTATGAGTAATTATGTTATTACTGCTTCTCTACTACTACACTGTAATATAGTGTTGCTAATATTCCTTCCTGCTCTTTGAGAGATTTGTGTTCAGTTCTCTACAGAGACTCAGTGATGTTGGCCATTCTATTCAATACCCATGTGCCTCAGATAAGAACACTTGATTTTGTTCATCTTTCCTATTTAGCCTTCAAGTGATATGAGCAGGGTCTTGCCTATCAGTCTCAGGGTTTTAGGCACTGTCATAATATAAATAAAAATACAGTCAGACCTTGATAATGTCATAAGGACGCAAGTGAACGAGACCTGTGATATTAATTTGAACCAACAGTAACTGGAGGTTCACACCAGGTGGCGCCTATTCCTGTTCCAATTGCTTCAAGGGCATCGCTATTGTATGTTTTTGTTAGCTTATGCAATACCTACTTATGGTGTGTATCTAAAATCTAACATAAGAAATGAAGTAAAAAACATAAAAAGTATTCTACGTTAAACATTCTGTGCTTATTAACTGAAAGAAGGAGAGGCTATATCAAGGCTGCCCCAACCCCATGGCACGCTGTCTATGCTTCACTCACTCAGAACCTTTATTAATTTAGGGGTTTCTGTCCACACTCTAAAAGTTACACTATAACTCTAAAAGTTACCCTATACTATAAGCACTCAGGCACCCCATACAATTAAACTATGAGAGAAATCAATAGGGGCCAACCACACCCTGCCTGATCTACTGCTCTGCTTTCTGCTCCCTGCCCTATTTAGCTGTATTACCCATGCCTTCCCCAATTTGCCATGTAACACACGCAAATGCCCCATGCCACTTGGGGCATATGAGCCACATGATGGACACCCCTGAGATAAATCAAGTATGGCAGTAAAGCCCAGGCTTTAGGGTAACCATGAATCCCATTTTTGCTAGAACCACTGCATTATAATACCTACCCTGGACATCCTGTCAGTTCATTCAAATGAATGATTTGTTTTCAGTGGAGACAAGTTTTTAAAACAGGACTAACCTGGCAAAAAATGTCCCCCACCCTCCACATTTATCCTACTCTCCAGTGCCCTCCACTCCTGCTCTCTGTTGCTATGCACCCCCCCCCCACCTTAGGTAAGACTGGAGCTCAGAGATTGCTGGAGAGGGAACAAAACATCCCATTTTGAGACTAGGGAAACATGGTCACCCTGCCTAACTTCCCAAGTGCTGAGCAACCACTTGACAAAACTCTTACAATTATATATAAAACATCTTTTTTTTTAGCTTTCATATATCTTTACCTATATTTCTTCAAGACAAATTATTTTGCCAATAATTTTCTACTAACTTAGTCTTGGAACATCTATCCATAATTTCAACAAAAAATAGTAAACAACTCTGTTATGGTTTACAGAAATGTCTGGAGTGAAAACAAACAGAGGGGTTTTTTATTAATATTATGGATGGAAGTCAGCCGCTGATGATGGAAGCTGAGATAATAGAAGTATGATACAAAGAATGATATTTCCCTGGTTTGATGGCATTTCAAAATGAAGTATTATCACAACCGTAAAACAAAGTCTTTATGTTGCACAGTGACAAAAATAAACCCAGATCTAATAAGGTGAGAAAAAAGCTATTTCATTTTGAGACGGAATAAACCAGATTGAATGAATTAGCTGCCTTGTGTCTCTAACACTTTAAGTTCCTGCAACCATTCTAAACATGTGGGAGAAATAATATTCCAGCAAAGTATGATGGTTATTTCTTTAGAAAGATAAGAATGCAATTTGGAAATATTTAGGTTGGGATAGTGCTCTCTTGAGGACCAATTCATAACTGGACATCATCACTCAGATATATGGGACAGACATGTCTGAGGATACAATTTATGTTGCATTATCATACACCACTTTTGTTCTTGTTGTTTATCTATTACACATTCCTTTGAAAAGTGTTATATTTTCCATTGTCCTTACATAGTTTAGATTTAATTAAACTGTTACATCAGTTAAATTGGACTGTCTTCAAGTTGCTCAGTTCTCCAGTAAACTGGCTTTTTTTCTTGACTAGGGATTGTAAATTGGATGGAAGGAGTATTTAATACTGTGAAAACTACCCTGACAGTTAGAGAATATAACGTTAAAAATAATCAAATGTATAAGTGCAAGTAACATAAAAGGGACAACCGTACATTGTGCTTCATGTGGCCTTTGCCGTATCTCAGAATGGAGAAGATTGTATAACAGCTTAATTAGACCTTTGCTCATTTAGCTCCATGGAGTAATCAACAAGCTGGTTTTGCCTTTAAAAGGTCCATTTATCTTTATTGTGCTGTAAATGACAGCAGCCACTGAACTAATAGAAGGTTTTCTAAAGTATTAGAAGTATAAGGGATATTCATAAATCTAATTCATTCTCTAGAGGTTCTGTAATATTTGCTAATTGAGACAGAGGTGCAACACTCTCTGGGAGATAATGTACATAAAAAATAAGAATGCTGCAACTATAGCAACAAAAATAAATCATATCTGCACTATTATTTTAATTATTTCATTAAGTCTCTAATGCACTCTGAAAATTTAAATTAAATGCTCTAAGCATTTATAAAACAAAGTTGTTCCTTCCTGATATAAAGGACAGAAAGTGGCCTGGCTAATCTGTTTATTAATTCAAAGAATAGGAAATGTTTGTTTATAATAGCATCGTAAATTAACTTCTGGATCAAACTGCATTTGTCTAAGACTTTTATGGATACTCAGCTTTTCCTAGTATAATCTGGGAATGGTTGAACATATAACAGAAATTCTAAAATACTCCAGCGCAGTGGAAAGGCCCCTTTTAATTAGACAGCTAAAATTTAAAATCAAAACAGAACTTGTAAAATTATGACAAGGATAGCCATGTTAAAATTCCACACTATAAAATTAATTTAAGATTCAGCCAGTTAAGCCCATGTCTCTTTGGTATCATTCGTCTCTCTGCACAGGTACAGGTGGGGTAAATGAAGTGCTGAGAAACTAAAAGGGAGATTCTAACATAATTTTATATAGGGATGCAGGTGATATGAATGAGTGTCTAAAAGTTTCCTTCCCATTGCATGCCCTATCTATAGGAGTTGCAGTGATGGGATAGGAAGCAGATGGGGATTTAGTCCCTCCTGCATAGCAGCCAGTGGAAATGGATAGCAAAAGGAGTGAGAAGGGTGCAGCATAGAAAACTATGGAGAAGCGTATCTGAGGGTGTGTATCCTAGGTCTGTGTGAAGCTTTGGTCCCTGATTTGATTCAGCAGAGATTTGGCCCAACTTGGTGGCTGAATCTCTGAATCTGAATCAAATCAGAGGACCCTTTAATCTCTCCAAATTGAACTGGAACCTCTGAATCGATTCGGACATAGACATGGCTTTAAATGTTTTTCCTACCTTAAATGTTTTTACCTTACCTCTAGATAGTAGGTGGTTCATGAATGCTGCGATGCTGGGGCACATGGAGCGTCCCACAGAAGGATGGGGGGCTCCCCAGCGTGCTCGGCAGCAGACCCAGAAGTGAACCAGAAGCACCTCCGGCCCACTTCTGGGTCACCGGGTGTCTGGGGGGGCACCCGGGGTCCTCCCATGGCTGATCATTGAGCTGGGGGAGGTGCAGGGCCCCCCCCCCCAGTGCACTACCTGGTGGACCTGAAAGTGGACCGGAAATATTTCTGATCCACTTCTGGGTCCGCCACCGAGCATGTAGAGGGGCCTCCCACACTCCTGTGTGATGCTCCATCCACCCCAGCATAGTAGCAATTACAAGCTGTGCTGGTACCTCAAGGTATGTAGAAAAAACACTTAAAGCTATGTCTATGTCCAAATCACTGATTCTCTGAAACAGCATCGAATCTTCAGATGTGGATTCAGCCAAATTGAATCAGGGACAGTGATCAGAAATCAGGGAATCAAATCATTGCCCCTGATTTGGGCTGAATCCAAATCAAATAGGGCCCGCTTCATACACACCTTGTGTTTCCCCAGATGCCCTGAGAAATAATAACAGTTCCTTTAGTGGTGCCTCCTGGGAAGGGTTAGCCCGTCCATCCTGATGCAGGATTCTTCCTAATACACAAGATAAACTCATAAATGACCATAGTTGGAATTCTTAGGATGATATCTTTTATTGGACCAACTATGTAGCTGGGATAAAGTTAGACAAGCTTTTGAATGCAAGGTATTCTCTCTCAGGTTGGTTGGGAAATTTCTGTAACTTTTTTTCTATTAAAAACACAAAACTAACCTTTAGTGTGTGATGATTTTGACTTTGACATAATTTTTTTATTACTCATATCAGCCCTATCAAGTAAGTATTATTTTCCTTAACTCAGGCTAGAGGTGCAGAATTGGAATTTGGCCAGGTCTAATTCTTTTTATAAGCTTTTCCAGTGTATCAAGACAGAGAGATAATTAAGAACATATTTTAGAGTCCAAATTCCATCAGTACTTGTAATAAAAGTAAAGTGATTTTTAATTGCATCAATTTGTTTTGAACCATGATATTTGCAGAGGTGGATCAGATTTCTTTACTCTTCCTCTCTCCTTGATACCTCTAAAGACTTCCAAACAAAAGCAAAGAGGGAGGGGTCTCTAGAAACTTTAGTATTCCAATAGGACAAAGATACACATTTTGCATATTCCTAAATCCGAATTTCTTCAGAGTCTGGAGGTTTTTTATTCTAGGACTTAGTCTCTAGTCATCATAAATACAGAGCTCATGGCTGATTTAAAAAAAAAACCCACCCAATTTATTTTTTTTTCCTTTGTAGAGCTTGGAGGTATTTAATTCTTTATCTTTGGTCCAAGCCCATCTATTCAAAAAAGAAGAATCAATATATCATTTTTATTTCCTATGTAGCTTGCCTATTTCTGTGTAGCCCTGTCCAAAAACTTGATTTTCTTCAATCAACTATTTGAATTCTGGTTTGCTGCTATGTAGCTTTACATCAGTAAAATAATAAACCAAAACAAAGGGGTACTTCCTAGAGTTTTTGTATACTTGAAAAAATCTTGTTGACAAAGACATATATTGTTCTATAGGGCCATTACAAACTGGGGAACAATTTCTGCTTGACAGAAAATGGGAATGCTAAAATACTAACGTTCTATAGCTTCCAAGATTTAATGGAAATAGAACTAAAGCCTTTTCATGTTGTCTGCAGAATTATAATCGTAGGAATGTGAGTGACCTCTGAGTTACTAGGTCCAGTCTCCTCCTATCAACAGTAATCATGTCATATAATCAACCTCATAAATGAAAAGGTGAGGAACTCTAGAAGCAGAAACTAGGACTTGTGTAGTCTTTGGATTATTTTTTTGTTTGACTTTTCTCTTAGGACCATACATTCAGATATTATGTGATAATCACAAAGCAAAATAGAAGATGTTTACTCAAGAAATAAAAGCAAATCATCAGTTAGAATAATTTCTCCTCATCTCCTGTGCTGTTAAATATAAATGTTTTTTTTTTTCTCCCTATAATGATATAATCTGCAACTATAGCTATCATAGGATATCTACATCAAAAGTAGGGAACAATACTAAAGGGCATGTAAACAAAGAGCTTTGAATAAGTAGGCCTCAGGATGGCTCAGTAAACCGCATGCATGAACAGCAAAGGTATTTTTGGTTAATTTGGGGAAATTTTGAGGAATAGAAAAGCATTAGCTGTTACGAAGTTCTCAACTTCATTTTTAAACATCATTCTGATACAAATGAGGATGTCTATCGAAGTCTATGCTCTACAGTTTGGAAGCATATAAAATAGGCAAAGCTTATGCACAAGAAACAATTATTGGGTATTTGAAGGGTATCTTTAGTAGCCCAGAATAGTACGAGGAAAACAATGGAAAAAAACCCTTCTGCTTTATATTCCTTTTTTATTAATGTAGGGAGATCTGCATCACTTTCCTTTTCTTTGTTTGATCAAGAATATGCTGTTGTCTTAGGTTTGTAAATAAAGCTGTTTTACATGAGTCTCTCATGCATGCACTGTAGCTGCAAATAGGTAAATTGGACTGCTCTCATTATTGACTGTGTAGCTGGCCAGTGACTGTGATCCTTGCCTTAGGTCTCTTCCAATCCCAGTGCTCTAGGGGAGGGTTGGAAAAATTGCATAAAAGGCAGCATTGTTTGAACTGCCCTGCTTTCTGCCTTGGTTTCAGCTGAGTGAGGGCGCACCTTAACACACACACACACACACACACACACACACACACACACACACACACA
>NW_017729027.1:36308228-36316608 GCF_001723915.1 Gavialis gangeticus
AGGTGCAGGGCCCCAAAACCCAGATTCCCCCTGCACCTATCTCCTTGACAGCTGGCAGGCTTTGTGGCCGCAGCAGGGCCTAGCAGGACTGCAGTTTTCACCGCCCTGTGCCCCAAGACAGACACAGTCCCACAAGCACCCATGCCATGAGTTTTGCCTGTCACCAGCCAGAGGTGCAGGGCCCCAGAACACAGAAGCCCCTATACCTATCTCCTTGACAGCTGGCAGGCTCTGTGGCACAGTGGGGGCTAGCATGCCTGCAGTTTTCACCCTGCTGTGCCTTAACACACACACTGTCACCCATGTCACGAGTTTCCTTGTCCACAGCTTGAGGTGCAGTTTCCCCAAAACCCCTGCACCTATCTCTGTGAAACTTGGCAGGCTTCATGCCCTCAGAAGAGGCTACCATTCCTGCAGGTTTCAACCAAATTAGGCCAGACATGACAAAGTTATTGGGTATTTAGGGGTTACCCATTATAGTCTATGGGCAAAATGTTGCAACAGCAAAATTGTTTCGACGAAACGGAACAGAGGTACCCAAGGCCATGCCCCGCCACTAGCTGTACACCCGAAATGTGTCCCTGCTTTGCGTGTCCTAGGTACCGTGTGAGGAGCTGTTTGCACAGACCAAGGGGTGCCTTACCCACTACACCCTGCTGATGATGTTCTCCATGGTCCCCAAGTGAACCTGTGCACCTGGCACTAGACCCTGAGCCCTGTTGTTGTGGGAGACAAGCCCAGGCTGCCCTGTAACCTGCACCCTGCCTGGAAGGCTCCTTGTGGCTGTTCTATACATCCTCCCACAGCCAAGGAGGACATCACTGCCAGCATGAACACATTCTTCAGCATGTGAGGCATGTGCTCGCCTAGCTGCAGGAGCACAGGCTGCTCATTAAAGTTTTGCACTGTCTCCTGTCTCCCTGGTTGCTGTGAGGAGGCAGAACCCAGTTGGCAGGGGAGCATGGCCAGGCTAGGCAGGTAGTGGGGGTTGGGGCCAGGGTGCGGAGGGCCCTCCCCCCAGTGCAGGGCTTTCCACATAGCAGGGGCTGGAGCACCCGGCAGCTCCAGTCAGTCCCAGCTGGCAGTGACATCATGCGACTCCCCATGGGGTCATCAGTCAGATGGGTGCAGGTGTCCATCCAGGCTTTCCCTACCTCTCACCACCCCCCCCGGGGAGGACCTGGTGCTACTGGCAGCTGATGGTGCCATAGACAGCCACCCCTTTTGGCTGGGGCTGGGGCTGGGGCTGGGGCTGAGGCTGCAGAGTTGTCAGGGCAGGCACTGGCTGAGATTCCCCAAGCTGCTGATGGAAGCTGGGGGTGGGCAGGTTGGTGGGGCAGGCTGCTGGCACCCCGAGGAGCCCTTTCCTGGTGACACATCACTGTAGGTGCCAGGCCAGAGTGGAGGCTCAGCAGACTGCCCATGCTGCTGTACACAGTATGGATGCAGCCTGGGTCCTGGGGCACAAGGATGGTGTCCAGTTGCTGCATAAAGGTTACGGACTTGCAGGCACTACCTGACTGATTATGGTTGGTGATGGTGACCCACTGTTCCTACAAGGCCTTGACCTTTATGCAGCACTGCTGCACTGACCAGTTGTACCCACACTCCTGCATCCGGCCTGACAGCCCCTCATAGACACGGGCGTTGGAGTGCCTTCCTCACATAAACTGCTGCTGTACTTCTGCCTCACCCCACAGTGCCATTAGGTTGCCAGTCTCCTCCTCTGACCAGGTGGGACCCCGAGTGGCAACATAAGGCATTGGCACTGACACCATCAATGGCTCTCCAGGCATCTATGTGGCTGTCCCTGTGCTACCAGCTGTGGGTAGATTCCTGCAGTGCCCAGCACAGACACAGGATGCAGGACTAGCAGCCACATGATGAGGTGATGCCTTGCAGCACCTGCAGAGTCCGGGCAGGCTGCTGGGGGTTTGCTGCAAGTTGCTGGTGCTGGCTCTGGTGGCCAGGAGCTGGCTGCAGCTGGTCTGAGGTGCTGGCAGAAGCCTGCAGCAGCCTGCAGGGCTGGACAGCATGGGCCTGGCAGCAACTCAGCACTGTGGTGCCAGGCAGTAGCACCAGAGTACAGGTAGGAAGGCACAGGTAGCCCACAGCCTATGCAAACCTATACAGGGCTCAAAATGCCTGAAAGTTTTTAAAGGGCCTGGGGTTGGGGCTGGGGCTACCATAGAGGTGGGCCAGCCCTGGGGCAGAAGAGGCTACCAGCCCCAGGGTCCTGGGCCTGAGCTCAGGCTGACCCTCTAGAGCAACTAAAAGCAAATTACTGTGCATTGCTTATATCTACATGAGACGCTTTACTGAGCAGTAGCATAGTTTACTGTGCAGTAAGTGTGTGCATCTACACATGTACAAGCTAACCGCACAGTAAACTTTGCTACTCCCAAGTATATATGCTACCTGCAAATGCAAGTAGCAAATTTATTTGTGAGTACTTACTTCACAGTAATGCATATGTAGACACCAACAGGGAGCAGATTTGCTCCTGTTCAACCCTGCCAGCTTGAGCTCAGCCCCATGGCCCCAAGGCTAAAAGCCTCTCCTGCCCCAGGGCTAGCCTACCTCTATGGAAGCCCCAGCCCTAGGCCCTTTAAAAGCCTGCAGGCATTTTGAGCCCTGGGGCACAACAGCAGGGAGCATGGTAGGGGGAGGACTCTTGGCCTCTGCTGCCCCTGCATTGGCTGTAGGCTACCTGGCCCAGCCTGCCTGCACCCTGGTGCCACTGCCTGACACTGCAGTACCATGCAGCTGCCAGGCATGCACTGTCCAGCTCTGCAGGCTGCTTCTGGCTCCTGCCAGGCCTGCCAGTACCTCAGCCCAGCTGCAGCCAGCTTCTGACCACCAGGGCCAGCAACAGCTGCTGGCAGCCAACCCCCAGCAGTCTGCCCAGACCCTGCAGGTGCTGCAAGGCATTGCCTTGTCACATGGCTGCTAGTTCTGTGCTGTGCCCCCATCAGGTGATTGAGGCACAGGGCTTGGAAAGAGCTGCAGGGGAGGGGCAGGTCCCAGCTCCCTGCCCCAGTCTGCCAGTGGGACAGCTAGCAGTGAGCCTCCAGCCAAGATGCCAAGCCCCCTGCCCCCAGTTGGGTAGCCAGGGCAGGATGCTCCCTGCTGTCAGGGCAAGGGGATATTGTCCCCACCCAGGCTCCAGTGGTGGAACCCACACCAGCAGCAGGCAGCTCCCAGGGGCAGGGAGTGATCTCCCAGCCCCCACCAGGAGACAGCTGTCTCCTGGCCCAGTGCTCCCTGCCGGGCCCTGGGCTAGCACCTGGCTGCTGGAGGGGTCAGTTCAGGGCTGGATGAGGCTGGAGCAGACTGCTTCCAGGAGCAGCAAATCTTCTCCGGCATCCTCACACATATAGACACCTGCCCAGGGTGGGATTACTCTAGAGCAGCAGTTCCCAAAGTCTGACAGGTTGCACACCACCAATTTAAAATGATACAGCCTTAAGCACCACCAGCAAATTTTTGTCATATAAAGTCATTAGAATAAATCTGTTAACACATATCACTGACAAATTGTCTGCATACCACTGGTGGTATGTGTACCAAAAATTGGGAACCACTGCTCTAGAGTAAACCCACCCCACAAGCACTTGTATGTGTAGATTCACCCTGTAAGCAGCATAGTTTAGATTGGTAGTGAACAAAACACACATTTGCTCTTTGAGGGGGGTAAAAACTTAGACTGGGTTCTGCCATTTTTAAACCAGTCTGTGCGCCAAACTTCTGTTCTGTTAGACAGAATATAGACCAGTTTCTGATCACTTATATCAGTAAAAGTGTAATGTCTGTACCTGTATGCTACTCATTCCTGGGTGCCTATATTCCTTGCTGTGTGGGGTAACTTGCAAGAGAAGTCCACAAATTCAGTTACCAGATTGCAGTGTACAAGCAGATGAGCTCATTCTTAAAGATGTATGGGAAAAGAATCGCTTATTTGCTTTATCAATTCCAGAATCATAAAAATGTCAGTGCAAATACAATATGAAGAGAATAGTCTACTTATCCCAAGCATTGCCAGGAAGGAATACTCCCAAGAAATACTACAGTATTAGGATTAAAATTCCTATGTTAGCTTCATGCTCAAGACTGCAGATGACTTCTCCAGTTCTCTCAACTTTGGTCTGTCAACATGGAAGCAATTGTTTTGGATCATAGATAACATTAAAATAATCAATCACAATATGACTACAAGGTTACAGAAGTTGAATTTCAACACTAAATATCAAAGGTCAAAAGAAAGAAATTCTTTCTTTAGAACTAAAAGAAAGCAATGCATAGTCTGGGAAAACACTTTTCCATGGCAACCCTGAAATGCTATCTCCATTCCCAGCAAAAGTATAATTAGTAAATAATATCAATCTCCAACATAGACTCCAGTAGATAAGGAGATTGGATGGTAAAGTAAACTTCACGACTAAACCACTGATATTATTAAACTACAACAACTGTGCAGTATTAAAAAGATTTATATTCCTTTTTGGTCTCGGGCACCTCCTAAGTTAAAGGAGTGTAGAAATATTTTTCAAATTCTACTTGTATAGAGGAACAATACGATTCCATGTTGGTTTTTTGGGGTAAACACTTTGGGCATGTCTACATGGGCAATTAATGCAACTGAATTGTAAACTAACCCCGAAGTCACTGTCTATATGAGCATTAAATTGCAGTAAATGCCAGGAGCAGGTCTGAGCTGCATGAGTCCAGGCCTGTTACTGGCATTGTTTTCAGGGTGGGGGGGAGGGCTCTAAGGGAGCTCATTCTGGGTGTTGGCCAGCTGGTGCTGGAGGGTGGGACAGGTGGATTGAAGCCTCTTCTCGCACCTCAGGGCCACTTTGGGGGGCTCCAATCCTCCCTCCCCCACCCTGCAGTGCTGGCTGTGCAACCCCCAAAATGAGCTTCCTCTGCTCCCTTCCTCCCCATCCCCAATGTGACTGTCCCATTCTAAAGACATCACCAGGCCTAGGGGAGAGCAGCTGCAGGCTCACAGATACTCTAAACTTTAGCTCAGTCCCCCAGCCCCCCAGAACTCAACAGCAAACATCTGTCAGGCTTGGGGGAAATCGCTCATGGTGCTTCCTGCAAAGTGCCATGAGTTACAGGGGGAAGTTTCACTTCTCTCTGTACCCTAAGTGCTCAACTCTCACTGAACATAAGGCAAAAGGAGTTTGAAAAGCAACAGGAGTTGGATGCCTAGCTCTCTCTGGTGCTTTAACAACTCTCCATCTCTCAGGTTATATTTCATGCCTTTCTTTGCCCTGAGTGGCCAGTTAAATTAATTATTTCTCCATATAATAAAGAGTGTTTGCAACTGGTTCTATGAACAGAAATACTAAAGAAAGTGCCCTTTAACATGGGTCCCAGCACATAGTGGATCCATTTATATAGTTTTAAGGTTGGAAAATAGAGGATCTGAACTCAGGATGACCCCTAAGGATAACCTACAAAAAAGGCTTTTCATTCAAGGAAGAATGAATGGCAACCAAATGATGAGCTGGTGGCATTTCTCCTTGGCTTCTTGCATCACTTTTACATTATATAGCAGGGGACTATGTTGTTTGTATTAAAGAATCTAAAGTAAGTACATGTGATTTGCTGTCCTATAATACCCGTTTCTCTAGGCTCTGTCTGTCTGTGACTTGCATCTCCTCTAGAGAGGTGGGAGCAGTAGCACAGTCCCCTCTTCCCTTGTAAGAGAGACTTGCTACCAGAATGGTTTGTGTAGCAACAGGAGACCCTCCATTACCTTGCCCAGCAGCTGGGGAATATCTGCTTGGCTGGGCTTGCTTTGTCAGCTGTATTCTTCTGCCATGCACAGAGTTCTCCGGTGAGTGATCATGCTCCCATTCCTGAGGGTTCCATGTGCCATAATCACAAGGACCAGAAGGCTTTTGTTAAAATGTAAACTGAAATTTTGAAGAAAGTACATAATATTGGGGCCTAAGGAGTTAGACACGGGCCTATAATTCTTCTATGTTAATCTAGTTGTGATACCAATATACACCGGAAGTCAGTGATAACTAAAAATCATAGAAGTAATCTTGTCTTACACTAAAGCAACAATAAAATAAGCCTCACGGGAAGGACCAGGGCCCAACACAACCAAAAACAGGTCATCTGAAGGAAAAATGTCTTATACAGAGATAACTGAAAAGAGAGAGGGTGAGCTCTAGCACCTGTCAGTGACAAATGCAATCTCTGCAATTTCTCTATACCAAGCCAATGCCACACTGTAAAATGATTTTAGATATCCTATACAAGTTCAACAGCCCCAAAACTCACGATTTATTATACCATATGAATATCAGCTGTATTAACATTGCATTTGGCTTTTAAAAAAAATCATAATCCTGCTGCTAGATCTAGGTGGTCAAGAAACCTTTTTGCCTGTGCAGATCTAGTTGTAGTACCAGAACCTCACAGAGAATTAACGCTGCCTACTGAATTTCTAATCAACACAGGACTAACACCTGGAACCTTTTCATTAAACTTTTTCAGACAAAGACACCTGCAATTTCCATGCGCCCTGAGCTAATAAATGAAGCGATAAAGATTCTCCAGCTGACAAAATCTAACAAACAGATACTAATGCATGGAAAGATGATCTTCCTGTTTTTCATAAAACTAATTTAAGAGTGAATTCCTTCATGAGATAATTTCAAAATAAATGTTCATAGTACAAATAGCAAATCTATTCACTGTACCACCCCTGCATATGTTAAATTGTGTACTCACAGTACATATAAAATGATAGAAGTGGCTTATGGCAGTGAGTCTTGCCCTCTAGTGGAGGATCAAATAAAGTACAGCATGTGATAGAATCAAGAAATTCTTCCTTTTGATACTGACCCGGCCCTTAATAGTCAGGAAATAAAGGTATTTAAAGATAGCTAGGAGGAAATAGAGGAGACAGATTATGGCTCAATCAATCTTTAGGAAATGTTGCAGTACCACAGTTTTATCACTGCAATCAAGGTTTCGCAACTTGTTACAGATACAAAACTAAGTATAACTAGGGCAGGCAAGTAGAATCTCATCCAAAGGTTGGCAAACTCAGTGGAAAGGTGTCATTGACTTCAGCAGGAAATATATTAGGCTTCTTGAGCCAATTGACTGAGTTTTACATAAGCCCTTGTTTCATTTGCTATTTAGCTCTGCTGTTTCTGCTTCTTTTCTAGAGACAAGCAGAAGGGTACTGTGGTACTCAATAGCTTGTCTGCAACCCTACATAGTATACAGTTGGCCCAATAAAAGATATTGTCCACAAAAATCCTTCCGTCTCATATTTTTCCTGCACCAGCACAGCTACAACATTACCCCAACACTACCAGTTCTAATTTAGCATTTTGATATCACAGTGATAGGCACCTGTGAAATGCTTTCAGTTTCACAGAACACCAGCCATGTTTTGTTGCTAAAGAATTATATATATATTTAAGTCATTGTCCTGCAGTGAATAACATATATGCGTCATTAACATTTGAGTAATCCCCAGCTTCATTGAGGCTAGGCAGATGTTTAAACAGGTATGTAAGTGTTTGCAAGATCAGGGCATTAAAGCTGTTTATCTATATCACAGTTTAATAATAAACTATTCTACTATCAAAGAATATTTTAAACTGTTGTGATCAATTTCTAAAACAACCAATTTATGACAGAATAAAAGTATGACAATTTAAGAAAGGTATTTGGAGAAAAATCCTTAAGTTCACAGGAGTTTTGCCTGATTCAGTATTATTGGTTTTCTCATGTAGCACAAGTCTCGCTTTGACCATTTATTGCTCTTTTAAACTTTTCTTTCTACTTTAAAGTTGCTAATTTGTTTGATCTGAGGTTCAGTAGTTGATACAGCTATTGCTATATTAGTAATATTATTATATTTGTATATTATTAGTCACTACTATATTTTGCTTTCCCATCTTTATTAGACCATACTTTTTAATAAATGAAATCATTACTTTTGTCCTGACCAAAGCCAGGAGTCCATTGTACCAGGTATTGGGTACACTGTGCTTCACATTGACCATGAGAAGAATTTGCTGTTGGAAATAGCCAAAGGATGGGAAACAAAACAAAAACACTAAAAAGTGAAATGTCTTGTCCGAAGTCATACACAGATCAGTAGCAGAGTCTGGACCCAGGTCTTCAGACTGCCACTCTGCCGCTCTAGCACCATATTATGCTGTTACCACGTCAACATTAAAAACATTTTTTTTAAGTAAAATGCTCTGGGCCTTTGTTAAAAAGCAGCATTGTCAAATTTTGCTCAGAGCAAGTACAGACAAAGCATGGGTTGAGACACGGCTGGGATCTCTTCTGTGCTGAGCTCTGCCTAGCGGAGCTTCGCCGGGGGCAGCAA
>NW_017729027.1:36321608-36324900 GCF_001723915.1 Gavialis gangeticus
CTCTGCTCTAATAAAAAGCAACAATTTGTAGGCTGCTTAGTTCTTCTACATGTCTCAATGCTGCTTGGCATAGAAAATATTAGAGCTGAAATAAAAAGATACCTGGTCAGATAAATATCTGTATACAAACATAAGAAGTCTATAAAGCAAAAAATTGTGAACTCACTTGCCTAATGATAAGAGAGGACCTTTGTTTAAACAGGCAATTCTGAAACATGGTAGTATGAAAAAAACAGTTAATGGGATACTGTAATAGGAAGGACAGATAGGCCATAGAGTTATGGCTGTGTATATAAACCGTCCCTAAAAAATTGCAGTCTAGTGAGATAAAAGTCCTGAAAGGAAAGAACTGCACAGTGGATAACAAAATCCCAAACTGCAGAAATGAAAATGAAAACATAAGGCTATACTACCACTCTCTGGCTCAGGAGGTGAGTTTTGGTTGTATAACATTAGCGAGATCAAAAAAGCAGAGAAGTCTCACACCGCATAATGATAGGAAAAGCTTCAACAGCCCCCACCCCCTCCAAAAAATACTGAAAATAGTCAAAGCTTACAGAAACAATTTCTTTTCACTAAATATTTGCATTTTTAACCGCTAGTTCTAGAACACAAAAAGGGAGCTTATTCTCAACCTAATCTAAATAACAGAGGCATTAATTCAAGAACTAACATTAAATAAGTAGTTACATAAGACAGCTGATACAAATAGAAAGTGTTGTTACAGAACTCCACTCCACTGTACTTTGGCCTGCTACATCCCTTGTATATCGATACTATTTACTTCTGACAGTTATGTCAGTGGGATGCTCTTCTCCATAAGGAAAGTTCTCTGCTGGCTGTTTTTGGCAAGAATCCATCCACAAATCACTTTCTGTGTGGCTTGTACCTGTCAGTCTTAATTGGCTATCTTTCATTTATTCTGTATATTATCACAGTAATTTGACAGGTTGCTTTAAGGGATAGATCCCAATTTATTTGAATTTAAAACATAGAAAATAAAATTTCCTTATGGATGTCTGGCAGTGAACACAGGACTGGTACAATAATACGGGTATCTCTAAATATTGCCAATATTTTCAAAGCCAGGTAGTTAAAGTTACACACTAACCCTCATAGTTGAGCTTCCAATTAAAAATGGCCTGACTTTCAGAAGTGGTGAAAACCCACAAATCATTGTGAAGTCATACAGGCATTGAAATGTGTTCAGCATCTTTGAAAACTAAATGATATTTATTAAAATACCTAAACATGGATTTAAGAACCTAACTTTGCAAATGTTTGTCTACATGACTAGTCACTGTCCACTTTGTAGATCCTTATGAACACAGAAATATTCTAGCTTTTAATTTGTATCCCATCTGCAGAGTTGCATAACAGGTGAAATGCCTACAAGAGGCAAGTATTTTTAAATAACAGAATTTATGGAAGCATTGATGGAAGCAGCCATATACGTTTCTAGTTAATTATGTAAAAACTGTAGTTTGGATCTTTGTGGTAAGTTAGAAAATTCTCTTTATCACAGAAGTTCAGTGAAATAGTACTATATTCTTACAATGTAGTATATTCAGTGCCAGATTTAGGCACAAACTAAGCAACCTACAGCTTAGGGCCTCACATTATGAGGGACCTCTAAATAAGGGGAAAAATACAGTTAACCTCCCAAATACAGCATGCTCAAGACCGGGCACGTGCCGGAAATTTGAAAATGCTGTTTTTTTAAACCAGCACTGCAGCAGGTCATGGAGCTGAGGAGTTGTAGGAGGATAGTGGCGGCCAGTCTGGAAGCACCAGCCACATGCACAGCAGTGGCATGAGGTGCTTAATGGAGGTGGCAGCAGCCATATGCAAGCTTCCCCCACCGATTCCATTTTGGCCGGGGAGGAGTGGTGGCTCATCCCAAAGCGATGGGGGAAGTACCAGATTTTTTTGGTAATGCTATGGGGCCTCTTAAGCTTGACATAGTTTAGGACCCCAGCATGTCATAATCTGGCCCTGAGTGTATTTATTTCAGATCTATAGAAACATTACTCAGACATTTACTTGTAAGGGAAATAATGGGAAATAGAGGCATTTGTATCAGTTCTTAATTATATCAGTTCTTAATTCTTTAGTATCTGTGGCCCCTCCTACTTTTCAAAGACCTGGTTTCTTTACATGGGCTACAGATGTCTTTGCTGTTTATTAGTGGCAGAAAAATCCCACTTTAGAAAAAAATTACTCTTTGTCTATTGCCATCTGAATCAGTCTTAAAAAAAAAAGAAAATCTTGAGCCAGTGGAAAATAACTCATTATAATATTATCACTGAATTAAATTATCAGACAGGGTTAATAAAAAAAATTAGTAAACAAAAACCACCATAGAGGAAATCTTTCATATTTGTTTGGAGTGCCAAAGGGTGAATGGAAATCTGCTTTCTAATTTTGTAAAAATCCAAATAAATACATGGACATTAATTAGGTGTGATTGGATCTCAGGAATTAGTTTCCCTAAAAGAAGGAACTATGGTGCAACATAAAGAAAAAGCTCCCACATCCTTTTTTCCAGCAAGTTGTTTTCATATGCTCAACATATGGTATGTCTCAGGACAATTTGATTCTGAGATCATTTAAGTACCTAACAGATTCCATGCCAGCCAGTGAGAAGATGAGAAGGAGCAAGGGTGCCATACATTTAGCCCCAAGCAGAGGCTGGGCACACTCATAGGCTCCAGTTTTGTAAGCACTGAAATACATACTTCAAATATACAAGTAGACTCTTTGTTTTAAACAGGACTACTAAACTGAGCAAAGTTAGGCACAAGTGAGGAGGGGGTGAGTAGGGAAGGTGGGGAAAGAAATGAGGGGGGAAGAAGAGCATGGGAAGGGGGCCAGGACTAGAGGAGGGAAAGATTGAGGAAGGTCGGGGGAAAAGCAGGCAGATGGCAAGTTGCTAGGCTGCTACCCACTCCACTACATGAATTGCCCCCGCCCCCCCTGAAACTCCAACTCCTAAATCATCCCCTTCACTCCCAAATCTCTTCCATGCCAATCCACCCTGACACCTGGACATTGCCCTACTGCTTCAAACACCTCTTCTGCTCCCCCCACTGCCTCCCCCAATAGTTTCTTCTGCACCGCATTGGCCCCTCCACCCCTGGCTCTCTGTCCTGCCACCTTGATCAATTTGAGTGGCAGAAGGCTGGAGGGTGAGGGCGTTCTCCTGTCCTGGCCACACCCAGGTCCCCTGCAGACTGCACTGTCCCCACATGCTAAAATCCAGCCAGTTGAAGTTGGGCTGGGAGGGAGGGAC
>NW_017729027.1:36329900-36331301 GCF_001723915.1 Gavialis gangeticus
CCACATGCTAAAATCCAGCCAGTTGAAGTTGGGCTGGGAGGGAGGGACTTGAGGGGCTAGGAGGTGCTGGGCCCAGCAGGGGCTAGATTTGGGTGCACAGGGACAGCATGGGCTACAGGGAGCAGGCAGGAAGTGAGAACTACCACCGCCACTGGTCTTGGCCTGATTGGCAATGGCAGGACAGTGAACCAGGGTGGAGGGACCAACTAGGGGAGGCAATCCAGGGAAAGTAAGTAGGGGGGACGATTTGGGGGCTAGGGAGGTAGGAAGAGTCATTCAGGGGGCTAGGAGGTGATTCAAGTAGCATGGGAAGAGTTCCTTCCCCTTTGCTCCCTGGTCTATACTGCAGCTGGAGAACCTACAACCAGGGCAGGCACGGAGCAGCCTTGCAGCCCCTAGCCACACCACTGTTCACCAGCCCTCCAGCAGCAGGTCTGAGCAGTGCATGTTAGAGAGGGTATTAACACTTTACATGCCACTGTGCTAATGTGCTTAGCAAGACTGTGCTAATGCTAACACTGACTAACATTACTTACAATTAGTACTTAATAACTATAACATGTAATCTTACCCTAAGGCTAGGGACACACATTACAAATAAACCAATTTAGGTGATCAGGAACTGGCTTAAACCTGTAACAGAACAGATGTTCAATGCACATAACCCAGTTTGAGAATGGCTGAAACTGGTTTGAGATAAACCTGGTTGAATGTAGTATCAGGCTTAACTGATTTGGCTCAAACTGGTTTATGCAATGTCTGTCCAAGACCCCTTGTTGGTTTCAATTAAACCAGACTCCCCCAGCATCCCGGCATGCTCTCTGTGCTTGGTGGGTCTCTCTGCTCCACATCAGAGCTAGCCCCTCCTCTCTGCTCCCTGGCTGCATCTTTAGCAGTCTCTGCAGGCATCTGCCTGGCTTCTGCTTCCCCCACCCCCTCCTGCTAAGCAGGTATTCCCCCATCCCTCACAGACACCTCTCAGTATTAGCTATCAGGCCACATGCTGAGCTGTGACACACAGGACAAAGGCAGAATCAACAGATTGCTGCTAATTTCCCCGATTTCTTAATGGGATGATAAACATTGAGTTACAGGTTATAAACATTCCCTGCTGGGCTGCTCAGTAGTGGGGGTGGGGGGAAACCCTCCCTAATCACAGCATCCTGCCTGGTCCTGGCCACACCCCCTCAGCTCAGCTCTGTGCAAGGGAAGAGACAGCTGCTCTAGTGCCCCCCAGCTTCTAGCCTAAGCCACTGCAGGCATGTGCCTGCATTTCTGGGATGTCTGTCTGGTTACAAAACTGTTCTAGCCAGGCTAGATTAACCTGCAAAGATTGAATCAATTCAGGCTCAGACTTTTTGAATGTCTGTCCCTAGCCAACGAGAGGATGTAAAACCACTG
>NW_017729027.1:36336301-36345037 GCF_001723915.1 Gavialis gangeticus
GTTTAGAGGATTTGGGCCGCACTCCATGAATGCAAGAACTGTGAGGTTCTTGCACCTACAGAGAACTAGAAACCTCAGAAATGATGGAGAAAGAAGAAGACCATTATCCTGTTCATTACACACATTTGCAAAAACAACCTTTGGTGGAGTGGACAATACAAGTTCTAGTGTATGGAAAGGTAATGATGCAGATATTATGTCTACTAACTCCAGGTGGTATTGTACCTGAGGCACATATCTCTCAGGGATCCCACTAGGAAAGTGACTTAAAAAGCCACTATTGAATTCCATCTACTTTTAAGTTTATTTTTAACATTAAAAAAGTTGTATTAATCATATCAGTATTACACATGAAAACAGAGAATGCTCACCTTATTATACAAACTGTTGTGACTGTAAGGACTATAAGAATTCTCAGGAACTTCACATAGGATGCAAGACAAATGACTGAAGGGTCCAGGGATTAGAGAGTCAGCATGGGAGATAGACTGTGGATGTAATGGGGACTGAGTTGGAGGGATCGGTTTAGTCAGATACAGAAGGTGGCAGGGAGCAGTGTCCTAGAGAAAAGAGAACTTTGTTAGTGGGGGGCAGGGGAAAGCCTTGTATAGAAACTTTCACTCTCTTCTCAGGCCTTGCTTACATTAGAAAAATGCACTGGCAGAGCTGTATTGGTAAACCCTCCTAGGGTAGACAAAGGTTAGCCTATTAGAATGAAAGAGGAAAGATAAGACGAAAAATTGTGGGATTGGCATGTACACATATCAACCTTCTAATTGTGGTTTAGTGAAGGCTGAATGCACCACTGCTTTTCTGCCACTGATTCAGTTATGCAATCCCAGGATAACTGTTCAGACATACTTTGCAATGCCCTGGGACAAAATATTAGTACATATAATTCCATGAATCTTTTTAGGATTTAACCCAGGACAAAGGACATGGACATCTGAACAACTGCACTTTAACCAAGGATAAATTTCCCCTGGGACAAATTTCCCCTGTGTTCATAACAAAGGTTTCAAAATGAATGTCATCTAGGTGTAGGAGAATGATGGCAGCATGACTCTGGAGAGATGGTAAGTTTGTAAGAGGAGAAGAATACTAAAACTAGGAAAACAAATTGAATGATGGTGCTACTTAAAAAGTGATTAGCTACTTCTAAAACTCTGATTTCTATGATAAAGGAGGAAGGACAAAGGCAGTAAAAATTTGTAATTATATCATGCATAATCTTGCAGGATTCCATCTCACATAAGCAAGGAAACTTGAGTCAGAGAGTCTAAGCAAAGAAATATCATCACTGGCTATCTAAAAAGAAGTTGACTGAAAAAAGAAATCAAAGGCTTGATTGATAGGAGCACTGAGAGGAGGGTCATCCATAAAAAATGTGAAGGAAGCATTTAGATTTTGTATTCCCCTTTTGACTTTCAACAATATTATAGTAGTAGCCATTGGGAAGAAAAAAGATGAGTTGGTCAAGTGGTCTACTTAGATAAGGTCTTTAGATCAAAGAATTATCCACTAAATATATTTAAGTATTGAATTTTTTTAAAAATTCAAGTATTTTAAAGATTAAGTGTTTGGGATTTAGTCCATTATGGTAAATGGAGTCATAGTAGTAATATTGTTACGTATTTGGCTAAACTTGGATATTCCCAAAAACATCTACAAAGAATATCCCCATAGATATGTGTCTGAAAACTTTGTAGAATTACTCTTCCGATTAATAAGTTATCCTATGATTTCCATGGAATTATGCCAATTTACACCAGCTTCTGCTGTGGCACTTAGTCACTATTCTCCATCATCCCTGGTCTTCTTTTCCTTTCTCTATAAAAATAAAATCCGTTTCTTTCTGATAAACTCATTAATCTATTTGAGCAGAACCTAATTAATGCATGGTGTTTCTCACTAGAGCAAGACTTTATAGATAAATATCACTGAAAAAATTATAAGCCTTTTACAACAAATTTATATTTCACAATTCATGACACATATTTATTTGAATCATTTTAAAATATACCAAAAACTCTTTTTACATGAAGAAATAAAATATATTTATTATGAAATAAACTTTTCCTTTTGTCAGTCAAAAGCCTATTTATTAAATGAAAAAAATATTTGTTCTTTAGCAGAGTCTTATTCTGGCTCTTGTTATAACAGTCAGATTTTTGCACTGTTTTATTACTTTCCCAAAATTTCAGTAATACTACTCTAAACAGATATCAGTTAGAGATCTGCAAAAGATTGCATACAGATATAATTTGTTTTTTGTTCTTATGTAGGATGAAAAAATACTAAATCTCTCACTAAAAGTCATGGGAGGTGGGGATAAATAACTCAAAATATTTCCCAAGTAATATGTCTTGACAAAGGCCTGGCCTAGATGACCTCATGAGCTCCCTTCCATCCCTATTTTTCTATGATCCTATGTCAGTTGGAGATCTATTAATGATACTGTGCCATCTTATCTTTGAAACCAGATGCACTCAATCATCATAGAAATCCTTGACTTTCAAGACAAGTATATTCTATATGTATGCTTAGCAGTGGTCTGACAATTCCTACTGTCAATAGTAGGCTACACTGGATGCTTCTGAACATTATAGTTATATCATTTAAACCTAGGAAATCATTTTATAGTTTTGGAACAAAAATAAAAATTGGTAAGTGTGACACTTCCTTTTTTTTGTACTTATAACAAGCCTATCAACAGATGGAGGTATGTACACAACAAAATACAGCATCATCACAAATAGAATTTATATAAGTATACAATTTACTAAAATGCCATAAATTAATTTAGTCAACATGGCCAATCTTCAATGTCAGAAAAATGCAAGAGACAAAAACAAAATCCAGCCTGTCTTTGTTTTAAGATACAGAATTTCTTTACTTTATCAAGAATACTGTGCCACACAAGATGAAATTCATGGGTAGGGTCAGCTATCAGATGAGTGGAGTTGGCAGCAAAGATAGGGAAGGAGATAAGATAGCCTAGAGTCATGGAAGAATAGATTAGAGATTACTTAGAGAAGGTGGATGCTTTCAAGTTGGCGGGGCCAGAGGGAATACACCCTACTATGCTGAAGGAATTGCCTGAGGAAACTTTAGAGCCATGAGCCATACTTTTTAAAAATTCATGGAGGTTGGGCACCTTTCTTGATGATTGGAAAATGGCAAAAATAGTGCCTAATCCTTCTGACTTGAATCCCAGAAAAGATCATGGAGCAGGTCCTCAAGGAATTTTTTATGAAGCACTAGAGGAAAATAAAATGATCAGGAATAGCCAGCACTGATTCACCAAGAGCAAGTTGTGTCTGACTTCCTTCTATGATAAAGTGACAGGCTCTGTCTACAGGAAGTGGGGGGAGGAGACAGTAGTGGATGTTTTATACCTTGACTTTAACAAGGCTTTTGACACCATCTCCCACAGCAAATTAATACATTATGGACAATTATGCAGACTAGATGAAAATACTGTAAGGTGGTTGTATAACTGGATGGACAATCATGTTCAGCAAGTAGTCATTAATAGCTCAATGACTAGTTGGGAGAAGGTATCAAGCAGGGTTCCCCAGGGGTTTGTTCTGGGGTTGGCATTATTTAATATTAATGACTTGGGATTAAGTGCATGCTTAAATAATATGTAGATGACACCAAATTGCATGGAATTGCAGACACTCTGGAGGGAAGGACTAGGATCCAGAATAACATGGATAAACTAGAGAAATCATCCACAATCAATCAGATGAAATTCAACAAACACAAATGTGAAGTCCTGCGCTTGGGATGGAATAACTGCATGCACAAATAGAGACTGAAAAATAACTAGCAAGGTAGCAGTACTGCAGAGAAGGACCAAAAGGTTATAATAGACCATAAGCTGAATATTAGACTCTAACAGCATGCTCTTGTTGCAAACAAAAGACAACCCAGTCTACTGGATTGTATTAACAGGACTGTCTTGCATATCAGGAGAAGTGATTCTTTTACTCTGTTCAGCACTGGTGAGATCTCGCCTAAAGAACTGTGTCTAGTTTTGGGGCCACATTTCAAGAAAGGTGTGAACAGATTGGAAAGAGTCTGGCAACGAGCAAAAGAAAAAAAAAAAAAAGGTTTGGTGCCTGGAAAACATAATTTACAAGGAAAGCCTGAAAGAATTAGGTTTATTTAATCTGGACAATAGAAAACTGAAGGTGTTCTGATAACAGTTTTCAAATACCTGAAGGGCAATTATAGATTGACTACAAGACTAGGAAAAAGTTGCAGCAGAGGAAATTTATGTTGGGTATTAGAAAGAACTTTCTGACTCTGAGGGTGGTCAGGAATTGGAACAGGCTACCCAGGGAATGTCCATCACTGGAAATTTTCAAGGGGAGGTTAGACAGACACTAGGTTGGGCTGCTTTAAATCAAGGATGAGCTTGCCTTCAGCAAACTGATTAATTTACGTTTAAATTACACCTGTTCATCATGACCTCATTGGATTTTTCTTGAACAATATTTCTCATTCAGTGCATAATGTCAACCCCAACCTCCCCAAGGGTTTAGAAAAGATGATGCTGTAGGAGGTCAAAAGGTGCATGATGATGTATGATGAAGTGATTATAACATTTTTATTATGATGATTTAAAAGCAATTTTTGCTTCCATTATCAAACATATCACTTAGAGTAATATCCTTAAGACCACTTCATAATGATTAAGTATTCTTTCTGAGGCATTTGTTAGTTGTGGATAAACAGTCTCAGAGTAACTCAACGTATGTGATTTTTATTTTAATTCTTTCATTCCTCCCCATTAGGCTAATTCCATTGACCTTCCCAATAAAGATGCCTTGGTGTAAATGAACACTAAATGTATTTGTAATATCAATGGGCTCCAAATCCTGTCTGTGTAGCGCTAGATTTTAGTGCCTCTTTAGAAGAGAGGACTTGGCACCTAATCCCCAGATATAACCACCCTAATGTCAATTATTGTTCTATAATATTGTATGTGATGTGCTATAAGGATTCATCTATACATTGCCCTATGGCAATGTTATTACTTCACTTGGCTTTAGTACTTCCTTTTGGAAGGACAGTAACTGCCCATACTGCACCGTATATAATTTTTTTATATTATACATTGCAACAAGATACAGTACTGCACTGGCTATCTCTACTGTTGATGGTCAAAAACACACAGTCCTAATATGATTAAAAAAGGATGATATACAGATATTTCAGAATAACTATGATCACAGTTTTATGTAATACAAGTCTGTACTTCCTTATCCAAATGCCAAATCAGACAAAAATAATACATCATCTAAATTGGTTCAGTTTTAATAGTAAACTATTTAAGTAAAAAAAAAAAAGAGGGAAATGCAAATGGTGCCAGTGAGCTAGATCCAATAAAACCCTAATGTGCACAAATCAAGATTTAGGCAGGATTGTGTTAAGATCTAAAATGTCTGCTCATTGGGCATCAAACATGGCAGTATGTGAACTCATGAGGAAACTACATGTTTGCTTCTACAGTTCCTTAGGCTCCTGGGCTAGGGACAGATGTTACACATAAACCTGTTTAAGTGATCAGAAACTGGTTTAAACCTGTAACAGAACATAAATTCAGTGCATATAAACCAGTCTCAAAATGGCTGGTTTAAGATAAACCTGGTTGAATGTAGTATCAGACTTAACTGATTTGCGTCAAACTGGTTTGTTTATGCAATGTCTGTCCCACACCCCTGTCCCACACCCCTTCCTGGTTTAAGTTAAAACAGAGTTCCCCAGCATCCCAGATGCTTTGCAGCCCTGGGTTGGGCTCTCTGCTCCAGAAAACAGGCTAGCCCCACCTGTCCCTTGTCTAGCCAGAGCTCGGGGGCAGAATGCATGCCCAGAAGAGTCTGCCTGGCATGAACTCTCGCAGAAAGAATGGTAGGTTCTGGATTCCACTGTATGAGCAACCTTGCTACCCAGCTCTGGCTTTGGGTTCACACTGGGAGTTAGGTGCCTAGATCCTATATTGGATTTCACCCAATTCTTTACTATTTCTTTTCTGAAAATAAAAGAATTTGTCCAAAATAATAGATCAAGATTCAATTACTCAGCTTACATGGGAATGACAACCACCAAAGCCCCTTGAGAGTGATGTTTAATTAGAAAACTTACCTGTTCAATATCTGGGTCTCTGCTTTCTTCAAGATATTTTTTGAAAGGATTCGGTTGATATGGTTCCTCTTTTTTTAACAAGATTTTTGTTTTCACTGGTGCTGGACGAATGACACCAGGTTTTGTCTAGAACCACAGCAAGTCATGGGAAGAAAAAGACAGAGATTAATAAAATTTAAGTAACAATAATCTATAGATCCTATTTGGTTAAGCATTCAGGAGTAGAGAAAGGTAGTTAGCCATGTTTGTCAGAAGTCAAACATGGTGGTACCCTGCTAGTTTCTGAAGTGCCACCCTGCCTTATCTTCAACTTCAGACCAACACAGTTAAGTATTTCTCTCTAGATGATATTTACTAGCTAGACCAGTTCTAGTACTGTAGAAGCTATTATATTTCAAAGATTTCATTTAAAAGATTCAATCACAAAAATGATTCCATTTTCTTATTGACTGGCCTTGTATTTTATTTCAAAATACAGAAAAAATGTGACATCAACTATTTTTGTAGCACAGAAACCTCTTCATTAAGATCCATTTGTTATCAACACAAAAATAGAAGCTAGCCTGTCAAACTGTTGTCTGTGCAACCTTTTGCTAGCTGTTCAACTGCATCCTAATGACTTAATCAAGTCACAGTTTATGCACAGCCACATCTCTTTACACATAGCAAATTCCATTCTGAAGTTTTCAAAAAGGCAACTGAAAAATAAACAACAAAAAGGCCAACTGGTGATGTAGGTATCTTTACTGATACCCAGGCACTACCATATGGAAATAAAGCACTTTTTAGTAAGCCAAAACTTAAATTCCAGACAAATATCATGTGAGATATCCAAACATACCAGATATGAATTTAAAGCAGACGAATAACGGAATCTTAGCTTCCATTGGCACAGATGTAATTAGAACTCTCATTGCTAATAATGCAATATATTCACTCTTCAATCATAGGGGAGAAATGAAGAAAGAAATGAGTGGAAAGGGATATTCACACGCTTCCCAAGGTGGGGTTCCTGGCTGCAAAACAAGACTCCTGACCATGAAAACAACTGAAATCTGGTTTCGCACCATAACACAGAGACAGACAGAAAGCCACAACAGACTAATCAGCGGTCCAAGGGGCAGGACTTTACCCTAGCAGTTAGGAAGCATGGGTTGAAAACCCTGCTCTGAATTGGGCAGATCTGAAGCTCAAACTCCCACAGGAGTGCCTGATAAATATGCTTCTGTGAAAAGTTTTGATTTTCTGGCAAAAGCCTTTTTGTCAAAATTGCTGACCAGCTCCTCCACAAAGGCTTGACTGTTGCCCATTCCTAATGTTTGGGCTCCACTATCTCCATTTCAATTTGGCCAGAATTATCATATGATGATCCAAACAGAAAGGAAGAGTCAAAACTGCAGGGTACATAGTAGCTAAAATAAAATCATCTAGGAATCCAAGATGAAGGAGTAATTCTTCCATCCTTGTGGGTAAATGCCATCAGGTCTAGAGATTAACTGTTCTCAGGAACTGGTCTTGGACTGTACAGTGAATTCACCCAGGAACTAAGAAAAAACACAAAGTTCCCCAACTTCGGTTCAAAGAACAATTCTTCAAACTTGCCTTTTCTAACAAACACAGAGTTGTCTGTACATAAAAAAGAAAGAGAAAAAGTTCTTTTTTATGTTTCTCTCTTCCACCCTCCCCCCCAAAAAAACCAAAACCAAAATCCATAGGTTAAAATAGTTTTAAAAGTTTCACTGTTCACACATGTACCGGTGGGGCAAAGTCAAGCTCTCAAAAGTTAGGAAACACTAGAATTAAGGCTGCTTGTGCATTTATTTGCCCTACACTGTCCCAATCTCAGTCTTGCCTCTTTCCCACTCTGGTACCATGCCCATCCTATTGGCCTCAACTACTCCAGTCTCCATTAATCAGTCATCTAATCCCAGTCCCAGTATGTCTAGAAAGCCCTCTTGACTTCCTATCCTTGTCCCTTCTCACTCCCAGCCCCTGTCACATTTTTCCAGACATTTCTAGCACACCATCAAGTGCCTGGCTCCTGACCCTAGTCTCTTTGCCCAGTCAGTCTCAGTTTCCCCTCTTCCTGGCTCTTGCTTTCATCTCTCCCCCATCTCATTCATTCAGCCCTGATCTCTAGTCACTGAGGTGAGAATTAGGCTGCTTCTTTAACACTGCTTGGACACAATAACGGTAACAATAAGAGCACGGAAGATAAAAGGTTCTTGCTCCCACTTGACATGCCAAAGCCCAGTCTCCTACAGGAGCATGCAGTTGCAGCTGCACAGAAAGTCCTGCTTCGCTCCACACATTGGCATGCTTAATGCAAACAGAATCTTCAAGGAATTTAGCTCCAAGACTCAAAATTTCTGCTTGTCACAGGCTAACCACAGTTTTTCTAAGAACTGTAACTTGGGTGGGTTTTAATGGGAACAGCAAAAATTTTTTCCCCTGCAAAAAACCCCCAGTCCCTGCTAATTTTCAAGTCCCAGATACAAAGGATGGGCATGATTGTGCCTTTCAACAAAAAGGCTGCTAAAGAGTTTTAGCTGACAATGATCTCAGCTTATAGTAGATAAC
>NW_017729027.1:36350037-36352740 GCF_001723915.1 Gavialis gangeticus
TTTGCTCCACACATTGGCATGCTTAATGCAAACAGAATCTTCAAGGAATTTAGCTCCAAGAATCAAAATTTCTGCTTGTCACAGGCTAACCACAGTTTTTCTAAGAACTGTAACTTGGGTGGGTTTTAATGGGAACAGCAAAAATTTTTTCCCCTGCAAAAAACCCCCAGTCCCTGCTAATTTTCAAGTCCCAGATACAAAGGATGGGCATGATTGTGCCTTTCAACAAAAAGGCTGCTAAAGAGTTTTAGCTGACAATGATCTCAGCTTATAGTAGATAACTCATATGAAAAATTTTACCTCAAAAGAGTTAGTATTGGCAAAGTTCTAAGCAACTGAAAAACGGTAACCCTAATTTTATTTGATAACCCTAGTTATACATGGTGGGTGCATCTACATGTGCACTTTACTGCAGACTTGACGAATTAGTTCTACAGCAAAGTTTCACTGTTCGCACATGTACCGGTATTAGGGTGCAGTAAATTAATTAATTCCACTATAAGGTAGTACTGTTGGAGACAGTGCTACCTTATGGCAGAGTAATTAACTGCAATCAAATGCTTGTGTGGATGGTGACCCCCCCACCCCAGATGCAAACTGCACCTTATCAGTCCAGCCAGCCAGGGGCCAGACCAGATTATCTTTGGTATTATTTTAATTAAATATACTACCGGTCTAGATAGCATCATATTTTCCAATTTTTAAAAAAATAAACAATGGATGAGTAGGCAGAGAACAGAAATGGGAAGTAAATGTGTATTCTTGGTGAAAGCTGAGTGCTAGGGAGCTTTGGGGCTCTATGTTGTAATTACAGTTTTCAAATAACTAAGCCATGGCCTTTGTATGGCTACAAAGAACAGACTAAGTACCCATCTGATATTTGTTGGACACATGTATATTTATAACCTTAAGGCTGTTCCTGAATTGTTTTATAGGTACAGCTCATAGCAGCAATTTGCATAAAGAAGATCAGATAGAGGGAGTCATGGCTTCCAGTACCCTTACTAGCTGGCCAGCAGTATGTGAAGCAGCATACAGACAACCAATGCTCTGTAGGATTTTCTACAAAGGCTTAAGTAACATGATGAAGATACTGTGCTATCTCATTATTACCAGCAATATAACTAGGTAGTTGTCTTTGAAAAAGAAGTTTAAGAGTATTTAGAATGTGGAACAAGGTTGAGAACTAAAGTAGAAAGACTTTTAAAAAATCAAAGAAATAGACAAACTGTGAACTCAATTTTAATGGAAGGTGATTTAAAGCTGGTATGAGTAAAATGTTTAAAATTAGAATGGTTAGAAAATTTTCTAACAGTTAGAAAATTAACTTCTAAACGATGCATTTGAGATTGCTAGACTGGGAAATAAATGCAGCAACCTTGCTGTGTAATTTTAAATGCTTGTTTCATTAATTTTAAGTTTGCATCAAATTGACATCCATGGGTGCCCATCCCTGACATATAATACAATATTTTTTTTAAAAACCAAAACAAAAAAAAAACATAACAAAAACCTCTTTGCCTCCCCTTAGTCACTTCCACAAAGCACCAACTGTTCCTTACCTCCAGCTCAGATGTCACCCAGGAGCCCTGCTGTAGCCCTGCTGCCCAAGAACTCCTCTCTGTGGCTCTCAGGGCTAGATTCCCTGAGCAGCTCAGGCCCTGGGTTTATATGCATCAAGCCTGGCCCCCTTCCGGTCAAGTCACTCGCTAATTGGCCCCTGCCACATCTAAAGGCTCCAAAAATGACACGCATGCTAAGAGCCCCATCACAATCACTCAGTGCCATCCTCCCCCCACACTCCACCCCATCACCCCCCAAGTGGCTGGAGAGGATTTGCAAGGGAAGACTTGTCCTTTCAACAAAAAGTTAAATACATAAGAAATAAAAACAAAGACAAGATTGAGGTGGCATAGCTGTCACAGAACCATTACTGTACAGACAGCAGGACCCATGGTCCTACACAACTGTGTAACTATATAATTAGTAGCCTATTGAGCTACCTCAGATCATCAAAGATAAGCTGTCTTTACATATGAAACAGCCTACAAAAGCGTGCTGTAGGAATGCTTTTAGAGCTGCATTTTCTAAACAGCATTGACTTCAAGTGCACTCAGTTAGATGAGTCATACCTGCCAACTGTCTGACACATATCAACTAGCAATCAGAATTTGAAACACATTATTAGCTACCTGCAAAGTTAAACAAAATCATTGCTTCAAAAAGGAGAACCTGTACTCTTCTTTCACTAGCAGGAAAGACAATAGATAAAGTCCCTGTAAGCAAGCTGAGATTCAGCTTTCCCACACTAAACTGAATCACAATACTGTCACAAAAAATTCAAAAGATTGTTATTGTGTGGTAACAGCAAGCATTATAGATGAATAATAAAGTGTTAACTGAAAGAGAGGCAGGTATATGTTCACCTCACTTTTTGTTACGTTTAGAGTAGTTCCCAGTAGCCTTCTCAGCTTAGAGGCTGCTTCTTTATCAGGAATGAAATGGGGCTGCCATTAGTAAATCTGATCCCAGCAAGACCTAGTTTTTATCTCTCAGTTCCTGTGAGATGACAGCTGAGTACTTCTGGGTCCTAGTTTCCTATAGCTCAGGACATGGGTTTGTTATAATTGTGCTGAGCCCTTGTCTGGTTCCCTTCCTGTCACCGGGCCATTTCTGCCAAGAGGTCAAGTGGAAGGGCAAGTA
>NW_017729027.1:36357740-36378626 GCF_001723915.1 Gavialis gangeticus
CCTTGCTGTCACCGGGCCATTTCTGCCAAGAGGTCAAGTGGAAGGGCAAGTATACTGCTCACCACACAGACTAACTCCTATGACTTTGCAATAGTAGTCTTGAAAGCAACAACAGATGCATCTACATGTGTAAATAATGGGGTTAAATTTTCTAAGCAGAAAAGTCAAGCACATAAACTTGCACCTGGGCATGCATCTGAATGTGTGTTCATAGGGAGCAAATTTGCTCCTAACAGGAGTAATTCAGTCCAGCACTTCTCCTGCCTTGCTCTGCCCTGCTGCAGCAGCCAGGAGGAGCTCCAGCCTCCCCCCAGTGCCAGCCCCAGACTAGTAGTAGGAACAGGGCCCCATCCCAATCTCCATGGGCCAGGAGGAGCTGTCCCACCTCTGGGAGAAGCTGCCTCCAAGCCACCCAGTGATCAGGACCGATAGCTGTGTGGTGGAAAGAGCGGTCTTGGCTCTGAGGGAAGCTGCCCCCCAGCTCCCAGCAATCAGGACCTGTCCTGATCTATGAGGGGCAGAGAGAGCTGTTCTGTCTCTGAGGGCAGCTGCCTCCCAAGCCAGTTCCGAGGGGAATAGGGGCCAGACCTGATCACCAGGATCCTGGTTTTCTCTAACAAAAAACAATCCAAAATCCTCTGCTTTAAAAAAAAAGGAAAAAATCCACATTTTTCCATGATTAAAACAAAATGCCATATCAATCCAAATAATAAATAGTGATATTTTATTTTAATCACAGAAAACGTGGTTTTATGAGTTGTTTTAAAGCAGAGAATTTTGGAATTTTTTTCTCAGAGAAAACCAGGATCCCTGCCAATCACTACATGGCTGAGAGGCAGCTGCCCCTAGAGCCAAGATAGCTTTCCCCACCCTGCAGAGATTGGGACCATCCCTGATCACCACACAGGTGGGAAGCAGCTGCCCCAACAGCCAGGGCAGCTCTCTTCATCCTGCAGAAATTGGGACCAGTCCTGCTTGCTGTGCAGTTGGGAGGGAGCTGTCCTGCAGCTGGGACATCTCCCCCTACCCCACGGAGACTGGGGCTTAGCCAGGCAGCAGTGGCTTTCAGTCAGGGTCTACATGTATGCTTTTACTTTTGCATCATCCTTCAAAAGATCAAGAAATGAAACAGTAATTTACTTCAGATTTTGTGCCATTAATGTGCCATTTTTCTAGTACCTGTGTGTGTTGGTACTAGCAAACAGTGTGTTAGACTAATTTAATGCACAGTAATTGACATGCACATGTAGATAGTGATGCTTTACTATGCATTAAATTAGTCTAATGCGCACAACAGCATCTTGTATAGATGCACCCAACATAATTTATTGATGCATGACAGGAATGTCTTTTCATTGTTGCTTTGGGTCCATTTGTCTCTCCAACCCACATTTCCAAATCTAACTACGAAAGACAATTAACACCATTGCAAAATTCTCTTCCACTTTTCATGCTGTTATTTATTTTACTTGAGATATCACCAGAAGATACAGATTGTTTTTCTTTCCATTGCAATTTACTTGACAAACAGCAATCACTGAGGTGTGCTGTCCTTTTCACAGATACCATCTGTGTTCAGTTATTCTATTTAGAACCTCCTTCACAGTGTTAGGATTTAGAGCCCAGATCCTAGCCTCTGTTCTGGCTCCTCTTCCCTAAACATTCCTTACAGCATAATCCCCAGTGCTTTTCCTACTTAACTTTTCCCTACTATTCTTCTTCTGCCATGAGCTATTTTTCATGGGGTAATAGGTGTGCCATTGAAGCCATTTATACATTATAATGTGCCATTATAAAGATCTTAAATTTATAAATGCAATAAAACATCCCATGATATGAATCCAAGTATAATAATTTTCTTACTTACTGCACTTGAAGACATGAAGGCAAATACCAAGTGTAAAAATAATTTATATTATTTTGGCTACATAGTAAATTATTCACATATATCCATAAAGACCTATGGGAAGGACAATTATTCTATCTGCTGTTGTGCTGATGGAACAACCCAACAGTGCTCAAAGAGTCACCACTACGTAGTGCAGGTTGTTGGTACCTTTGGTCACACACAAACATTTGAATTGTATAAGCCCTGTAAATTTTTCAACTACTTTTATATATAAATCATAACTTTTTCAACTAACGCCACCCTTTAGGAAACAAAGGGGGTTACAGTTGATCTGATCAAGATCAACTGTAACACCTGAGCTTCCATCCACAACGCATAGATGACTCTTGGAGAATATACTCCTTAGTAAAGGAACAGCAGTTGGCCTCCAAGTCAGCCGAACATTTACTAAAAAAATTTGCATCACTCCAGCAAAAGTTTCTAAATTTTCTTCACCTACCTTTCCCCCTGCAGTTTCAAAAGTTTAAAGCAGTGGTTCTCAATATTTTTAGACTTGAGGCATCTTTGGATAGACTGGGCAAACCCCTCAGAAAATGACACCTCTTCATTTTTACTTCTTTTTTTTAACTACAGACAAGTAATAGACCAATCCTTTGTTTGAAAGACCTCAGAAAAACCACAACAGAACAGAACGTTTTTAACACTATAGATTCCCATATGAAAACTCTGGGTTTATCTTGTGAATCATGTTTGTATACCCAGTGCTAACACTGGGTAACATCCTGCAGCACCCCTTAAATGATCTCAAGGCACCCAAGGGTGTCCCAGCACCCTGATTGAGAGTCACTAGCTTAAGAATTTATTTTGTTTTCTCTCTCAAATTATTGTGTAGAGTTTCTGTGTGGAATGTTCATATGAGTAATCCCCATTTCTTCCTAGATATAGTGAGAATTCAGTGATGGATAAAGTAATATGATACTGCTGTAAACTAGGCCTACTCAAAAGTCATTTATCTGCATCTAAATGTCAAGCAATCAAGCTGGGCAGAGTACTGGGACACAAGTACATGTGCTGAGCAGGGCCAAGAAGAGGAACCTATGTCCAGCAAACCTTAGGTGTAACTTGGAACTATGATGTGTTCTACACTACAACCAGCTCTGGCCAGAATTTGGTACATTAAGAGGTTACAGCTTGCTTTGTATCAAAGGGAATTATTTTGACATAACTCTTGAGGTTTAATTGCCAGTCTGCTCATTCAACATTTGATTTAGTTCGCAGAATTTGGTGTTCAGCAACTTTGAAACTAAAAATGTTAATAGCAGTCTAATGCATAGACTTACAATGAATGAATCATAGAAAAATCACTTCAAGGTGTTAAATCATATGCAGTATAACTCAGGACTGATTGACTGCTTTATATTTACTGAGGCTTCCACACAAGTGTATCATGCAGAACATTATCTACTTTTCTCTTACTCCTTAAAAACATATTTGACATATTTTAGCCTTCTGATTTATAATGCCCTCCACCCACATCTAGAATTAATATCGCTAACCTGAAAGAATTTGAGTTCTCTGTGAGCTGTTAATGCTGAAAACTAATTAGAGATGAGGAAATGTTGGAAGCTCTGCTTTGGATGAATATAAACACTAATGGATATAAACACCAACTGTTCTTCTATTGCTTGTGATTATACATATCCATCTGTCAAACCCTGCCCTTGAATAAATATGGACAATAATGGCGAAAGAAGGATTATGATATATGAACATAAAAGACTTAGAAAAATAAGCATGTGATAGGAACGACCAATGCAATTTGACTTCAGTCATATATAACTCAAGTTGCAGGAAGAATGTTGCTATTGCTGGTGATGATGATAACATGTGCAATTTTGGTTTTATGGCTATGGCCCTGGACTGGGTCATCATGGGATAATTACTTTTAGCTAGATTGTCAAGTCTAGTAAGAAGTGGCACAATCTGAACATGTTGCTGAACATTTTGTCAATCAGCCCCCAGGTACTTTAATGAGCTCAGAGCCACACTGAAAATCTGGTCCTTGTCTTGCTGTAGCTTAGTTCCTTTCCCTACCTGTATAATATGGATAATAAGATTCCCTTATTTGTCACAGGGACAAAATATACAAACACTTTGGTTTTGCCTTCAAGTACTAGCTTGGATCTTATTCTTCTCTCACTTTTCACTGGTTAAACTACTCTTGAATTGAACATGTGAAGAGAAGAGGAGTCCAGAAAACTGAGAAGAAATTTTCAATCAAAAATGAAAGTTTGAATGTTTTAAAAATGGCCACCAGGAGGTAATCAGCCTCCAAATTACCAAGATCTCATTCTGTGTAAAATCTTGAAGTCTGTCCTGTGTTTACACCCCCTTTGTAGATGTTTGTCGGGCATTTGTAACAAATCCATATTCAGTATGGAATATGGTAATATACTGCTTAGTACTTACATGCTAGAGTATGAACTGCAGAATCCTTCAAAGGATCAAGGAATGAAACAGTTATTTACTTCAGATTTTGTATTTTGAAAAACAGCATAACTCAGACATAATGATACGTACCAATTGACTCTCTGTCATTCCAGGTGCTGATAAGTAAAGATTAGCCTGCAAAAAGTAAATATATACCATATTACATAAAGCAACATAAAGTCTTATAAAAGCCACACAAACTGAGATAGAAGAGAAAGCTGATTTACAAAAGAGAGAATCCAAAACAAAACCTGTTTTCACAGATTATCAGTGGTTCCTGGATGATGGGAAGAGAAAAGTATGTATATCTGTCATTTCACTTGCAGTAATTTTTCTGTTGCTGATTTCTATTGAAAGGAAATAGATAAATAATAGCCCATTTGCCTGTAGAAGTCTTTATGGCAGATGCAATGGTTTCCGTCAACTGAGTAGACATATAAAAGAAAAATAATTATATGTCTAGTTATAACTCATGTGGTAAAGCAGTTCCATAACCCTGGGAGAGGGGAAGAACATGATTTCCCTTTCCTCATTAAAAGACTCTGGTGGCTGGTGCCTACTGAGAATGATTCAGAAACTGGGCAGTTCCCTGCTCTTTGGCCTTTCTGAATCATAGGAATATGAGTAATACTGCTATTAGTCACATGCAGACTCTGGGCACTCTATAATGTATAACTCTAGCCTCTGAATGTAATCTATCGAGGAGGAAAGTTCCTAGTTCCTTTCTCCACTTGCACAGAGATAGCCACAATTTATCACTAAATCCCTTGGCAAAGATGCAAATAAAGGCAGCATGGGATCTAATGTGTGATTCCCACAAACTCTTCCAGCCATGCCACACAAACATAGCAGGAGGCATGATTGTGGAATTAAGCATTGCATCCCATCATGACTTATCAGTAGTGCATCATGATCCTGGGGTCTCCCTGAACCAGCAAGTAGGAAGTTCCTGCAGCCAGAAGTCAGCTGTCAGCTGATGGGTCTTCCAGCCACAGGGACATACCATGTTCTCACAGCTGGGAGCCCCATTGACTGAGGGAGCTCCCAACTGCTGGGATGTATCATAAGCTCCTTTTGGCTGGGAACCCCAACAACAAAGGGCTACCAGCTGCAGTGGTGCATGGTGTGCCCCCACAGCTGGAAGCCCAAGGCTAGCCACATGTTCAATTAATGGCATGATAGGAACCAGCCACAAAACTATTACACATTTTTTGTGTAATAACTTTGTGGTTTATTACTTGTTTTAGCATGCTATTAATTTCATTAACTTGTATCTGAGTGTAATTAACTGGTTAATCACATTTTAAGTGTACTGTGTGCCAGGCAGCTCAGCGTACAGTAACAGGACTGAAAAAATTCACTGGACAAACTACATTTGCATTGGTGGCTCAAGATTATGTTCACATGTTATTGAATTTCTTTCATGCACTCACCCTAATCTGCCACTGGATCTTATTGTAAACTTTAAGAAATTGAAAGAGCCCAAGGACTCTGGGAAATCTGTCAATATAAACTACTGGAGCCAAATTTTGCTGTCAATTACACTAGTGTAATTTCAGAGTAAATCTTGTTTCAGTGGAGTTGCTCCAAATTTACATTGGACTAACAAAAAAAAGTTAAAGAAACTCATTTATTTTCAGACATTGGCATGAAAACTTGAGTCTTTTTTGCTTGACTTACATTGTCTTTAGGAAGCAAAGCCTGCAGAGTTCTGCCTATTTCTTTTATCGTAAACACTTTTTATCTATAATCATATTTTGCCTATAGCTTCTTTTTAGCACTTAGGTAAAAGATAAGACAAAAGCACTGCAATAGTCTGCATGTTAATAATCTTCCTATTGATAACTGGAAATCATAATGGCTTGTTTGAAAATAACTGAAGAACCATATAAGAAAATTCTAATATAATAATTCTAATGCAATAAAGGGCTTAATCTGTCTGCCTGTCCATCTGTCCATAATGCTCTTGGAGCACTCTAATTGGTTACTGAAACAACCAATCAGAGTGCTCCAAGAGCATTCCAGACAGAAGGCAGCTGAGCATCGCCACGACAGCAGGGATGGAGGGGACTGAGGGGGGGCGAGGCCAGCTCCCTGGAGGCAGCAGCAGTGAGGGGTGCTGGCTGATGGGATGATGGAGTAAGCTCCTGTTCCTCCCCTCCCCCACTGCTCCTGGGAGGAGGCGGTGGTGCTCTATCCCTGCCTGTCCTCCCTGATCCACTCCCCACATCATTCCTGATGGACAACTGGCTAGTAGTTAATAACAGAAGATTTTGGAATTCTGTTGCAAAGAAACTGTTACTTTGTCTTTTCTGCAAAAATCGTTTGAGCTTTATGACTTCAAAAATCCAAAAAACAAAGCCTCTTCTTGATTGACAGCATTTAATGAAAATAAAATGACCAAGGGAACTGAAATGCCACAGAAAATGCTTATTTGGAATGTGAATTTGATCTTACACTTCTGTAAACAAGCAATAACTCTGCTAGTCAATGGAGATACACCAGTATAAAATGAAAGTAAGTGGGATTACACTGTGGCCATTAATAAGATTCTAAAACTAATTGCTGAAAATAGTGAGCCAAATCATCAGCTGGTGTTACCTACCATTGTTCCATCAAAGCCAATAAAGCTAGACAGAAGCTGGGGATGTGGGTAAGCTCCATAGCATCTTAATAATGGAACAGACCTGTTTCATTGCTGATTCTCCACTGCCTTGCTCAATCATGCAATTATTTATATCAATGGGAAGTTATATAAAATGAGTGTCAAGTGATAAAAAAAGGATAGCTGAGAACTGAGACTCTATTCATTTAGTTTCTAATTATGACCAAGTTCTTGTTAAGCCATTATTCAACAGTGTTCCATGCTGCACTTTCAACTGCCCAAATGATTGGTTTTAATGCTAGCTTGGGTTTGGAGCAGTCACGCATTAAGGCTAAAATCCTCCTCTGTCTTCCACCTGCACAGCTATGAATTGCCACTACAGGGTTGGTGAGCCAAGGCTGGCTTCTATCCCTGCTCTTGCCAGGGGGGAGAAATGGGTTGCAAGGATGGGTAGCTGGGAGGCATAGAGTTAATGGAATGAGGGTGGGTAATGAAATGGGAGGTGGGTGGGGGAAGGCTGGTGAAATGAAGGAAGTCAACCACTAAAGGAAAAGAAAAAGGAAAAAAAAAAAAGAATTTAAAAAGAAATAAAAAGGAAGTAAATTAAAGAATGTCTCATGTTTTAATAAAAAGGAATTTGGGATTGGTGTGGGGGGATACTGGTCATGCTTCTCAGGGTGACTGGGAGGTGGGAGCAGTGCAGGAAGGCACTTTTTGGGGAGGTACTCTTCCTGCCATGGGAAGGAAGCTCCAGCTCATGGGGACATGATCCAACATCCTACCTTGTTCTCCCCCACCCCTTAAACTCCAGTCATCCATGTACTGACTGACTTGAAGGTGCTCTGCTGGCTGTCTGCATGGAGTTGCACCCCTGGGGGTGGGAAGGCCCTCAGGCTGGCCATTATCACAGGACACCGCTACTCAAATGATATATTCATATAAATACTAATGTTATGTAAAATATGCAAAGGGATTTAGCAGGAAAACAGCTTTTGCTGGGTCTGATTCACTCACCAACAAAGATAATCTATTTTTCTCTTAACCAATGACATATTCAAGACTTCTTTGTATTAAACATTCAACAAAAGACAGCATGCACATAAATAATGGTAAGTATATTGTTAAAATACCATGCTAATCCTTCCTAAGTAAAAATGAATTTCAGACAAACAAGTTAAAAGCTACTTCAAAAGAATTAGATCTAGGTTAGAAAACCATATCACTGCTTAATACAATACAAAAGCTAGGAGTTTCCTGATATACCTGCTTGGACTGAATATTGAAAGGGCATTTGTTGTATTAATATCAAACTGTGAGCTCATCCAGCATGCTCACTATCTTCTGCTTGCGCTCCACACTAAGTGCTCCAAGAAAGGTCATCAGACACAAGTCAGAAGGTAGTGAGCATGCTGGATGAGCTCACAGTTTGATATTAATACAACAAATGCCCTTTCAATATTCAGTCCAAGCAGGTATATCAGGAAACTCCTAGCTTTTGTATTGTATTAAGCAGTGATATGGTTTTCTAACCTAGATCTAATTCTAGATTATATTATGGCCCCTTTATGCTGTACTAAACAGGCAAAACAAACTACCGGGGAATACCCCAAAGCTGTGTTAATGGCTCAGCACTGGTCTGTCTTGCAGCCATTGTCGCAGGTTACAGAGTTGATAGGGATTGTGAGTTGGTTATTCTCAGCTACCCAGTGGTTTCTAGGAGACCATTGCCATGGAATCTAACTTAGAGCTGCCTTAAGGACAAATGATTAATAATGAGCCCAATCAAAAAGGAGCTTTGGGACTTCTTCAGCTTTGTAGTATTAGGGAGTGGATTCTTAGAGAGACAGATTTTTATTGGGGCCTTAAGGGCTTAAAGCCTTTTTAACCTCCACAGCTTCTCTAGAGTCAGAAGCTAGTTATCCTCTGAGGAAAACCCTAAAAGTGATCGCTGATTTACAGTAGTAGAAACATTATACATTGCAAGAAAATGTGAAAAACTCGGCATAGAGAAAGAAACTGCTGTTGAGAAGGGCTATCTAAAGAGGTGTTAGTTAAAATATCATGTCTGAATTGAGGTGTGACTTTAATTCTCAACACATTTGTAAAGGTCATAGAGAAAATGAACTTGACTAACTTTCTGTGTTAAACGGTCACACAAAAGCAATCTCCAAAAATAGCATCTCATTGGGCAGCATTAGTCACTGTATGTCACATGCTGAAAAATTCCACTTGGAAAAATGTTGGGCACAGTTTAGTAAGCATAAGGATTACAGTGGTGAGCAATATATGTTATTGTCTTCAAGATACAGACAGTGAGCTTGTTTTTTATATCACTAAAAATTATCTCTTCCAGTCTCCTTCCTAATTAGGCTGAACCAGCACAATCTGTCAAGTAGAATCACAGTCCAAAGCACATAAGAAAAATGCACAACATTTCTTTTGCTACCCATTCCAGAAACAAAATTTTATTGATCAAATAGTGTATTGGCAGCAAGCAGCAATCTTTACTCATTTTACCTGCACTGCTCCTGATCTGTGATTCAAGAGAAAGACTGAGCAATGAATAATGGGCAGGCCTCTCATACAAATAAATGGGTTGTAAGTAAAATAAATCACCAACATTAACTGTTTATACTAATGAGAAAGATAGCAATATCTGAGTTTAAGGCTTTCATACTTATTAGAACAGATTAATTAACTTAGAGTGGTTATTGTATGTGTGTGCATGTGTGTGTGTGTCCATGCTGACACACTTGCCTGTGTATCCACACAACAAGGTAGCTTGTACATATTTCGGGCTAACTTTCATAATCCTAAACCAGGTGCTCTCAACCTTTTTAGACTCAAAGCAGCCCTCAATAGACCCCTCAGTAGACTCAAGGAACTCTGTGGAAAAGGTCATCTCTTAAATTTGCACTCATTTTTTGACGACAGAAAAATAAGAGCACAAATAACCTGTTGAAAAGAACTCAGAAAGACCACAGCAGGACAGAATGTTTTTACGCTAAGGATTCTCATTTGAAATCTCCGGGTTTACCTTGTGATAAACATTTGCACACCTAATAATGTCAGAGTTGCTTGGCACCCCATAGCACCCTTGAAAATGATTTCAAGGCATTCTAGGGTGCCATGGAACCCGGTTGAAGAACCATTGTTCTAATAGTGTAGCAGGTGCTGAAAATTTGGGTAAGCCCCAATTTATGGTGTATGGGCAATAACTAAAAGGCATGCTATGGCAGCAGTGCATATTGGGTGCCTATACATGAGTAGCGAGGCTGCTCCAATGTGCTGTAATTACAGTGTGTTAGAGCAGGTTTGATTAACTGAGTCTGCAGACTCCAGCATCTCATCTTAAAAATGGTTGTGGGGGCACTTTAACTAAAGCTTGGCAAATGAACTTTAGTTAAAGCAACCCTGCCACCATTTTTAAGCGTGGGGACACTGATACATGAGATGCTCTGGATGCTTATATTAGAGAGGCTCTCACAGACACTCTAATTAAAGTACTCCCCACCTCCCCCTGGAGCACATGTATAAATGCCCAACAATTGCAAGGGTTTTTGGTTGTAGCCATGTTGGTCTAAGGACATAGGCAGACAAGGTTCTTTGGGTAGATGTGACATCTTTTATTAGACCAACTGAGTAGTTGGAAAAAAGTTCTTAGCAAGCTGTTGGGCACAGTCACCCTTCATCAGGCATAGGGAGTCTCTGCAGGTCTGAGACTCCAAGGAATGAGAGATGCTTAAAGTGTGGAGGGATACTTCATCCTCACATACAACAACTTCATTTTTAACAACCAATACTTCCTTCAGACAATGGGTACAGCTATGGGCACCAAAATGGCCCCACAATATGCCAACCTTTTTATGGGCCATCTAGAAAATTTCTCAAGAACTGCACCAACAAACCCTTATTATACCTGAGATACACAGATGATATCTTCATCATTTGGACTGAAACCCTGCAGTCTCTGGTGGACTTCCACCAAAAATTAAACAATCATCACCCCTCTGTCAGACTATCGCTTGAATACTCCAACACCAGCATTTCCTTTTTTGCATGCCATGGTCAATATCCAAGATGGTAAAATTCAAACCACCATACACAGGAAACCCACTGACCAACATACATATCTACAAAGAACCAGCAATCACTCTAAACACACCGAGAAAGCTGTAATTTACAGCCAAGCACTCCCATACCACTGAATTGGCAGCAAGGAAAATACTCATGATCACCACCTCACAAATCTCAAAAGGGCCTTCAGCCAACAAGGACACTTTTCCAGAGATAGATTGCACTTTTGAAAGAGCCACCTGGATACCATGTGAAGATCTGCTGCAGAACAAAAAGAAAATCCCCACAAATCACACACCATTGGTGATGACATATCACCCTTCCCTGGAACTTACATGGAAAATCATCTAACAATTGCAACCCATATGAGAAGAAGACCTAATTCTCAATGAGATGTTTCCAGATCCACCCATCCTAGCCTCATTAACCTTGCTAACCTCATCACCAGAAGCAAACTCCCTATGACCCAAACCACACCAAATGGATCCAGACCATGCCAGGACAAGAAATGCAAAACTTGCCAACATATCTCCACCACCCCAACAATTACTACACCCCACAACAGAGCCATCAGCATTCCTAGATCCTATGCCTGGACCTCCAAAAAATGTAAGATCTCTCATCCAGTGCACTAAATGCCCTCATGAAAAATAAGTAGGAGAAACCAAACAACAACTGCACACCAGAATGAACACACAACGGAAATCTACGAAAGACAAGAATACCTAGCTACCTGTGGGGGCACGCTTCTCACAGGACAATCACTACCTCTCCGATCTCTCAGTTCTAATCCTTAATGGGAATTTACAACACATCTTTCATAGATGAGCCTACAAACTTCACTTCATCCACTTACTAGATACTAAAAATCATGGACTCAATACAGACATTGGATTTATGATACATTACAACCTGCCTTGACATCACAGCATTACCTTGTTATTGCTAGCCTTTTTTTACTTTGTATTATTATTACCTCTATATTGTTTTTCCTTTGGCCTTTTTTTGCCCTCTGTTTTCTTCCCCCTCCTTTACCTTTTGTTTTCATACTTCTACCCTTTTATATTTTCATTGACATCCTGTCACACTTTTAGCTTCTCCCATTTCTGCTTTCCTGATTTCTAACTATTCCCTTTATCACAGACTGTCTCTTTTTCACCTTGTGTTTTATCTCTGTGCTCTCTCTCTGACTTTTTCTTTCCCCTGGTCTTCACTACTTTCCTTCCCCCTTTGTCTTGCTTATCTCTACCTGTTTACATTTTCACTGACATCCCTCCACACTTTTAGCTTCTCTCATTGCTTGGAGTCTCAGAGCAGCAGAGACTCCCTATGCCTGATGAAGGGTGACTGTGCCTGAAAGCTTGCTAAGAACTTTTTTCCAACTACTCAGTCAATAACAGACATCACATCTAACCAAAGTACCTTGCCAAATATTGCAAAATATTGTCCTCAGACTGTCTTCTCAAAATTAAACAAAAAAGGGAAATTAAAAGGAAAAAAAGGCAATTAAAATTACTTTAAACTGGCATTGAGTTTGGCTTTCATTTGGCTAGGGATAATAATCATCCTGTGCTGAAGAGCCACCAAACAGGATGAATTTGAAGCAAGGGTCAGAGGTTTCAAGTGTCATTGCCAATACCCTGGCTGACTCACTTTCACATTCAATAAAGAACTCATTTTCTACACCAGTTTCCACCCTTCTCTCATGCAGATCCAACTGGCATGAAAGGATGATTATTATTCCTACAAAGTAAAACATTTTTGTAGCTAAAACAGAATAATTATAAGGGGACTTACATATTTGGTTTCCCTTCCAGCTGTTCTCTGCGGCACTGTAGACATCTGTACACAACATAAATTGATATAGTAACATGCAGACAACACTGGAATAATTCTGTAAGCTTTTATCCTTGTTGTAAGATATTAATTGCTTAAAATTGTAAGATGTGCTTATAATATGTCCTAAGTGAAGAATGATTCATTAATGTTTAACTCTAAGGCTCAGGTCTTATTCCACCTCTAAGATGTCTAAGTGACACTTAAAAAGAAGTCCCCAGTTCCTTCACTGAAGAGCCATGTTGAATGACTGAACTTGAGATCATGCTTACACCTAAATAGAAGAAAAAAACAAGCTCCCACCACCATTTTGTCCAATTTTGGCTACAGCACTTTCCCAGACAGGGTAAAAGGGAGTTTGAGGCCCCGCACCTATATCTCTCATTTCCCAGGAAAGTGCCCTAGACGTGGGTTCCCTGGACAGAACAGGATTGGTCTCCTGAGACAAGATACACGTTTTTAGGGTGACTTCTTGCAAAACCTTAATGGTCTCATTGCTGCAATAGGAAGGAGGATATAGGCATAGGTATTATTGTTTTAAAGATTATGAGGTTGCCAAAAATCTGAGTGCAGTAGCTGACCTCATTCTGTTAAAAATGACCTTGATATGGTTAAAAATGACCTTGATAATGCCTCCAAGGACTCTTTCTGTTAATCTGTTAACAGACAAGGGATGTATCCAAGCCCCATGAGGGAACTCACTTCTATTTGCCTGGGACATTCTCCCTCATGCTGTCACTTGGCAAAAACTCTCATTTTTTACATTTTCTTCTGCTGCCTATTTCATCCAATATTGAAATTGAAATGTTGGTAAGAACTAACTGATGTACATGGGGAAAAAAAATCCTCAAATATTTATATACAACGATGGGCTCTAGATCAACAGTCACCACACAGAAGGTGCATCTACATGAGGCATTTACTGAGAAGTAAACTAATTAGCCCTGCAGTAAATGTCAGGCCTCTACACATGCCCTCTTCCCCCTCCTACCAACTAGGCTAGAGTTAACAAATTAACTCTGAAGCACAGTGGTACTTATACATACAAGTCCTATCCCGCTGCAGACTTTTTACTCAGCAACGGTATACTTGTAGATGCTACCCCAGCTGGCTGGGGCATAAGGGTGTTTCAGTACAGGGCTGCCTGCCAGCAAGCCCTGCACTGAAGCAGTCTCATGCCCCAGCCAGCCCCTCTGCAGCACATTGAGCCAGGGGAAGCAGCCCCAGGCTGGCAGGCTGATCCCTGGGGCCTCCTGCCAGCCAGGGCTGCTCTGACCCAGCTCAACATACTACAGTCCTTCGCCCACATTCAAATGGTGCACCCAGAAGCAATAAACTCTGGAGCTTTAATTGTATGTGTAGAGGCACCCAGAGTGAGGTAGTTAGCTATGATAGTCTAAAGTCAGGCAGAAGTCAATACAAGGTAGCATCTTCTAAGACTAATTGATGGAGTAGGCTGTAGCCTACAAAAATATATGTCTTTCTAAATGAGGTAGAGACTTTAAGGTGCCATCCTGCCCTACCATACAGGAAAGAGATCTTGGAGTCATTGTAGGCTGTTCACTAAAACAATTTGCTAAGCATCAGTCAAAAGGCAAATCAAATGTTTGGAATGATCAAGAAAGGAATTGTAGACAAGTCCAAAAATATAATTCTCTCCCTTTCTAGATCTATGGTGCATCCACACTTTGAATACTGTGTGAAGTTTTGGTCCCCACACCTCAGAAAGGATGTATAGGAATTAGACAAAGTACAGAGGAGGGCAACAAAGATGATCAGGGGTATGGAGGGGCTTCCATATGAGGAGAGACTAAATAGGCTAGGACTTGTTAGCTTAGAAACAAGACAGTGGAAGTGGGGGAGGGCAGGACACATGATAGAGGTTTACAAAATATTAAATGTTGCAGAGAATGTTCATAAGGAATTATTATTTACCATCTTTCCAAATACCAGAAGTAGGGGGCATTAAATGAAACTATTGGGTAGGAGTTTTAAGACTAACAAGAAGGAATTCTTTTTTGCAAGGTATGTAATTAACTTGTGTAACTCATTGTCACAAGATGTTGTGGAGGCCAGTGGCTTAACCCAGTTAAAAAAAAGAATAGACAAATTTTTAAAGGAAAGGTCTAACTCTAGATGTTGAACAAGGTAGATAGGAATGCAGTCTCAACTTCCTAAACCTCTGAATGCTGGAAGCTGCAACTGGGAGAAGAGCAGGGGTAGAAGATTCTAGACATGCCCTGCTCACCTTCCTTCTCAGCATCCACACACTGCCACTCTGTGGGACGGGACACTGGACAAGATGGACCTATGGTCTGACCCAGTGAATGGAATTTTGCATGTTCTTATGCCCATGGCATTTCTAAGGCTCTTACATATATTTTCTTCTCATTTACAACTATTTCTCCCCCACTCTAATCTTGAAAGCCAAAGTCTTTATTCCAATGCCTACTTCTTATCCCTAAACTCAGGTCACACCCAGCCTGCAAAGAGATGTGAGCTGGCACATGGCCCCAACAGCACCTTCTCCACCCTGTGCATGTATTCTTCTTTCTTGTTCCAGCAGTCCCCTCCAGTGTCAATCCTTTCCTGCTGTCTTGCCCCACTGCAGTTTCTGCTTATCACATCACCATTGGCAATGGCAAAGGACAGCACTTAGTGTGGAGCACAAGCAGAAGTTCCAGTAGGGTGGCACAAGAGCAAGAGAGCAGCCCTCGGCACAAAGCAGGGAGGACTAAGGTAACCCAGTTGCATGTCACCCTTAAAGGTTGCAAACCCATGCTTTAACTTCTTGTCCAAACCACATTGTCTTCTTCTCTCATTGCCTCTGTTTCCTTTACCTGACCTCTTTTGTTCAGAACAGACTTTTGCACTGCCTTGGATCTGGTTTAATTTTTTATACAAGTATAAAGTGGGTATAAGTACTTTCTACCTATCAGAAAATTCATTCACAGTTACACTTCAAGACTTAACATCCACTTTACTCAACTGTAAGTAATTGTGCAAGGTATAGGCAGAAGAATTAAAACTTTCTACCTACAGGCATATTCAAATATCTGCTGCAGTAAAGAAAGGTGGGAGGGAAGAGAAAGTATAGAATGACCTTTCCTTAATCCCCAATTTTCTCTAATAATTGTTCTATTTCTACCACCCTCTTTCTCTCCAGATGCCAATGGCTTGATTCACCATTGTCCTGTGTCACATGCATAGGGTATATAATACGTGTTTGAGCTTACTCACTTACTTTGCCTGTATCTGAATCCATGGGTGTCTGCAGGAAACTTGGGGAAGATTCACACCGGCGCTGAAAAATGGGATTCAAAAGTGCACAGGCTTAATTAATAACAGAAGGAGGAAGAGTGGGGAAAGACTGTTCTAATACAAGTTGACTGGTATATTACCATAGGCAATGGATCCTGTAAGACTTGATCAATGGTTGCGCAGAGTTCTTCAGTTTGCTGCCTGAGCTGGGCAGGGGAGCACATCTAGAAAAGTAGAAGCAATATGAGGATTAACCCTTAGTGTTTCCAGATAAAAAGATAGAGAGAATTATTGTTACCTCTGAATGTGTGTCCAAAGTGGTGAGCTCAGTCTCACTTGCTTTCTTAGTTGGCTCTTCTAATGCCTAGAAATAAATTTAAAGGGTTATGATAATACATCATCTTAAAATAAAAATAAGTTTTGCAGAATGACAGTTTCCATATTTGATACTACTTAGTGGAGTAAAAAATGGCAAGTTGACACTGTCCTAAGCTTCCTCAAAATAAAGTTAGTATATCTTGAAAAATTAAAGTTGTTCTGCAAAGACAGAACACTAAATTCCAGTGACATTAAGAGGATATAGAGAGCCCCCATAAAGAATAAGGTTATGGAAATATCTCTATTTTTGGAATTCATTTACATACCAATGGTGCAAAGATGTATTTCACAGCTATATGTTATCTAGCCACTAGAAGTCTCTGTGTGCTTCTAGTGGCTAGATATTCACACATTCTAGGTAAAGTGTTAAGCATTTTGGTTTGTTAACTTTGTCTGTTTTCTTTAACAAATGCTCCCTGTTTAAAAAAGACTGAGATTTCAAATGTCAGGGCAAAGAAGGAATCAAGATTTGGGGCTGGTTTTACACAAAATTGTGTAACAGGAAACTTCTGATATGATAGAAATGTACAATATAATAGCTCCCTAGAGCCTGGGTGGCCCAAGCAGGTGCCTTGTATACACCCAGTACGTGTATAACTTTCCAATAGCTATTTCTGTCTCCAAAACAGAACTGAAACCTAATGAGGTCTGAGTACAGGTCAAGCCTTTAAACCTAAAAAGTTGATTGAGTTTCAAATTGGTCAAAATGAGTTTTCCCGTCCCTAAACTTAAGCAATAAACCTAACCACCCAGCAGTCAGGCTGAAAGGAAGGCTTAGAGGAAAATTCAACATATTATTCCTTTTTTATGTTCTTCCAGGTGCTATGACGTACAAGCTAGCTGCTGTCAGCCTGTTTTTGCTTTGAAGTGACTTCCATGCAGGCTCCATGCTGAGATACTAAAATTACTCTGGAACCTTGCTGAAGCATGAAGCTGGAGTCCAGGGGGTCAGAGTCTGTGGCTTTTTTAAATATACTTTGCTTTTTCACACTGTTCTTTTTTATATTATTTAATGGAAAAAGAAACTATGAATAAAGGAAAATGTGGTTCTTTCAAATTGTTCTCCCTGCCCCCTGCATATTTTACACTTCAGTAGGATTCTGCGGCAAATGTGGCATCTCAGCATGGTAAATGCCAGAGATTCACATCACAGAAAATGTAGCTGCAGCTGGAAGGGTTGTGGAATTCTGAACACTAGGGATAATCACATTTAGGTATTAATGCAGTAAATATCCCTCCTTTCCCAGCTGTTGAGGGAATGCAGCACATTGTTGAAATGTTACTTAAAACTGATCTTTCTGGTTATTTTTAACTGCATCTGCAAAAACCTCATATACAATAGGCATGTACTTGGAGCAGCGTGTATCCAACCAGAAAAAAGGGCAACCCAGTAAAGGGGGATTTTGCAGCCAAATGTGTTGCCCTTTTCTCTTCTCAAGCATAACTCCTAAAAATCAAGAGAAATTTACTGGTCCTAAGGCAACTGGATATAAATCATAGGGGACACGAAGTGGGGAATGGGGGAGGGGGTACGTGCCCCCCTGAGATTGGCCCTTGCTGGCCATGTGTATGTGTACATAGAGGGATAGTGGGGGGCAACAGCAGGACTGGCACACAATTTTTGGGGGTCCCCTGCAATTTTTTGGCCCCCCCGATGTGAAGAAGACATCGGAGGTGGGTGGGCTGGTGAGCACAGGGGTGGATTAAGGTGTACTGGGGCCCATTGGCAAGCACAAAATTGGAGGCCCCCTCCCCACATGGGAGTTGGGCTTCATGGGGGGAGGGGTCCCTTCCCTTTCTAGTGCTGGCAGAGGAGTCTGGATGGACCCTGCCAGGCTAGGAGGCACATGCCTGCCACTTCTCCCTGCTCCCCACCCCCTGCCAAATGTACACATACATATGGCCGATAAGGTTCTTTGGGTAAATCTAATATCTTTTATTAGACGAACTAAATAGTTGGAAACATTTTTCTAGCAAGCTTTTGGGTTTAAAAACCCTTGAGCAGGCTATGCTCTTCCTGACTGGAATGAATAGTAAAGAAGCCAGAGGCTGGTCTACATGCAAGCCAGTGAGTGAAAATTTAAATTAAGGAGTCAGCAGATGAGAGAATCAGTGGATGAGAGTCAGTGGGTTTCATGGAATCAATCCTTAAACTGCTTCTTAATGAAAGAGTGAGTTTTGTTCAAGATACTATGGCCTTTCTACGAAAACTTAAATACATAGACCACCTTCCTAGCAACACCCTCCTAGTCACCATTGATATTACCTGCTTATATACCAACATCCCACACCAGGACAGCATCAAAGCCTTCCTTACATACCTACAAGAGCAAGATAACAACTCTGAGTACAGACCCAAAGATATTACTGAAATGATATGCTTCATCCTCTCACACAACAATTTCACTTTTAATAACCAACACTTCCTCCAGACCGTGGGCACAGCTATGGGCACCAAAATGGCCCCACGGTATGCCAACCTTTTTATGAGCCACCTGGAAGAATTCCTCAAAGACTGCACCATCAAACCTTTGTTATACCTAAGATATATTGATGACATCTTTATCATTTGGACTGAAAACCTTCAATCTCTGACTGAGTTCCGTCAGAAATTCAGCAACCATCACCCCTCCATCGACTATCTCTTGCATACTCCAGCACCAACAACTCCTTTTTAGACGCAATAATCAGCATCCAGAATGGAAAAATACAGACCACGTTGTACAAGAAATCCTCAGACCAACATACATGTCTGCACAGAACCAGCAATCACCCTAAACCCACCAAGAAACCTGTGATGCACAGCCAAACCCTCAGATCCCACCGAATTTGCACAGAGGAGAACACCCGAGATTGCTACCTCACAAATCTTTAAAAGGCTTTCACACAACAAGGACAGTCCTCCAAAGAGATAGATGCACATTTGAAAGAGCCACCTGGATACTACGTGAAGAACTGGTGCAGTGCAGAAGGAAAACTCCCATGAATCGCACACCCCTGGTTATGACATATCACCCCTCCCTCGAACCTATATTGAAAATCCTCAAACAATTGCAACCCATAATAGAAAGAGACCCAATTCTTAAAGAGATCTTCCCAGATCCACCTATCATAGCCTTCATGGGCAACTGGTGCCTCTTGAGTGCCCCCCCCCCAACCAAGCAATCAGCAACCGGGGAGAGGGTCCTCTGCTAGCCGATCACGCTGACCAGAGTGGGGGTCCCACAGCATGGGTGGGGGGTCTCCAGTGGTCAATCTCACTGACTAGTGGCTAATCTCACACGGCCCCACTCCCTGGCCAGCGCTGGGGGGGGGGCACCGGCACTCCTGGCTACCCCCCTGCCCGTTGTCTAAATAGAGAGCGCAGCCTGATGGGGTGCACATGCACCCTCATGCACCCCCACTGCTAGCCTTCAAACAAGCACTGAACTTCACTAACCTCATCACAAGAAGCAAACTTTCTATGGCCCTAAACACATTGAATGGATCCAGGCCATGCCATGAAAAGAAATGCAAAATTTGCCAACATATTTCCACCACCCCCATAATTACTACACCCCACAACAGATCTATCATCATTCCTCAATCTTACACCTGCACCTCCAGAAACATTATATATCTCATCCAGTGCATCAAATGCCCTGATGGAAAATACATAGGAGAGATCAAACAACAACTGCTCACCAGACTGAACGCACACTGGAAATCTATTAAAGACCAGAATACCCAATTACCGGTGGGGGCACCTTTCTCATGAGAGAACCACTCTCTCTCCAATCTCTCAGTATTAATCCTCAAAGGAAATTCACAAAACACTTTTCACAGATGAGCCTATGAACTTCACTTCATCAACCTCCTGGATACCAAAAATCATGTACTAAACATAGAAGAAATACAAAAATCTAGAACTCTTGGTTCCAAAATCATATCTTTTATTAGATCAACTAGAACATCACATGAAAATTTTCCTTTTCTTCAAGCTTTCGAGCTCAAAGTCCCTTCATCAGGCTCTGAGGAAAAGTGTAGATGGTAAAAAGTCCCCATAGGTAGGAAATAAACTTCATTTTTGTATAGAGGGAGCTGGAGATGGAAAGCTGCCCCTCTGAGTCCAGCTTTTTCTTGTGATTTCCCAGGTGGTCTAATAAAAGGGGGGGACCAGAAGGGTTTGGGGGAGACGCTGTTTCCCCTAGCGCCCGCTGGCATAACAAGGAGTAATGGGCACAAGTTGATGGAGAGGAGGTATAGATTGGACATCCGCAAAAACTGCTTCACAGTTAGGGTGGCTAGGAGCTGGAACCAACTTCCAAGGGAAGTGGTGCTGGCCCCTACCCTGGGGGTCTTTAAGAAGAGGCTGGATGCCTACCTGGCTGGACTCATTTGAGTCCCGTTT
>NW_017729027.1:36378793-36388859 GCF_001723915.1 Gavialis gangeticus
TTCTTGTTTTGGGGTTTTGTTGTTCTCCTGCCCTGGCGGGGGGTCAGGCTAGAAGATCTACTAGGTCCCTTCCGACCATAAATCTATGAAACTATGAAACTATGAAAAGTATCATTTTGAAACCAAGAATTCTACATTTTTGTATTTCTTCTCATCTCAGACCAACACGGCTACCAAGTACATCCCTGAAACATGGAAGATACTGAATTTTAGCCAATTTTGGATTTTAGACTTTATTTGAGAACAAGAAGAAAGATTTTTTATCTCCCTGCTTGCCATCTGACACATCCAGGGGAGGACTTTAACCTAATCTACATACCAAAGAGCAACTTAACACAACTCTCAAAGAAACAGCTACTAAGTGCATCCCTGGACTAAACATAGACATGGGATTTATGATGCACTATAAGCTGCCTGACATCTGACTCCCCAGGTATCGCTCCACTTTTACCTGCTACATTCATCCTCCTTCCCCACCCCTGCTTTCCCTCCCAGCCTGCCTCTCATCCACTGGCTCCTCAGTGTAAATCTTCACTGACTGCCCTTCTTGCTGCAGCCCAGCCTCTTTACTATTCATTCTATCCAGGAAGAGCACACACCAACTGCAGATGCTTCCCCAGCCTGACCAAGGGCTTTAAAGACCAAAAGCTTGCTAAGTAAAAAGGTTTCTACCTATTTAGTTGGTCTAAAAGATATCACTGGAGGATGTTGGCCGCATGAGGCCTCTTGGCTATGGGCCCCTAAGGCCACAGGTTTCACAGGCATGGATGGGCCAGCCCTGGTAACAGCTGGTGCCCCACACCCCGAGAATGTGTGGGTGCCAAGAGAAGTTCTGGTGGTACTTCTAGATTTGCTGCCAGCACTTCTGGTTTTCTGCCAATACTTCCAGACCCTCCCGACTCCAGTTGGCAATCAGCCGCTGGTGCCCCCCCCCGAATCAGGAGGTACCAGTCACCCATCATATCAATGATTTAGAAAGGGATAGAATTCCTCTCCTTAAATTTCTTTTTGACATACAAAGTTAAAGATATCTTATCTTGTGAGACAAAGCAGGATGATTATGATCTACATAAGAGATGTAGGTGGTTCAGAGAATAAGCCATAATCAATATGGTATACCAGTTCTAAATCACCAATTCTATTTCAGCCCAGATTAACAGTGCCTAAAAGGTTCTACCTGATGTTTACATGTCTATACAAAATGACCTAGTAATCCCAGTCCAGTTCCTATTAGGCAAGCATTCTCGAAATCAACCTGTTGTGTATGAGGTAACTGGTAATGAGTTTATAGGTGATTAAGAAAACCAATCCTGTTTCTAGTAAGAAATGTAAATCAAATATGTTCATAGAATGAAACTTTGCTTCACCAAAGTCAGTCTCCAATAGAATACTGACTTCACTCATATATTATATCCCCTAATAATATATATATATGTTCTTGGCTGGGCTGCAGCAAGTGTGTGTGTGTGTGCGTGTGTGTGTGTTCCCCTAATATAGTCCTATACATCATCAGAACACACCTAGGAGGTGAACTTACTCTGAAACAAGGAAACAGTTACCTAGGATCTATTGATTAGTGTTTCCAGAAGCACTACATTTACAAGAAAGCTCAAGTCTGAGCAGCTTGAGAGCACAAATACCAAGGATTACTAGTCCATGTAGTCTTTCTGGAAGAACAGCACAGTGTGGTGTCCATTTTATAGAAATTTAAATTGCTGTCACCTTTGCTAAATCTGTAGAGATGAATTATTCTGAAGATTAAACTATCAATCTGGGTTCTTTTGCAAACATGATATCCACTATTGTAAAAGATAAAAGCAATGAGTTTTATCACTTTCCAGTTAATACTATTTTCTTTTCAATGTGGACAGGGAGAGCCATGGAAGATAGAGTACAGATAAAGTTGTTGAAAACATAAGAGGAAGCTAGATCATAGTTATGTACAGTGTTTGTATAAAAGAGTTCCTTTTTATATGAATATCTCTTCAAACTATAGCTGAATTTTTTTCTGATCAATGTAATATTTTAAATTTCCCAATGGGGAAGAACAGCATGTACATTCTCTAAAATATTTGAAAAGTAAGATTTTTATAAAAATTTATTGTATTTTGTGCTACCAAAAGTGATGTCGTTTAATAATATAACTTTACAGATTTTTTGTTATCAGCAACTCAAGCTTGTCATCCTATGCCTCTGATTTAACAATCTGAAAAACAGAACATTTCTGTTAAGCACTTCAATTTTTGCTTATGTATTAAGCAGTAGTAGCCATATTTTCAGAGTCAAGTGTAAGTTAGAGAACATAAATGCATTCATGAGCGAATCTGAGTGCAGAGCTCAGACAGCAGCATGCTAAATTGTTTACTTATCCTTATGAATGTGAAAGTTTAAGAGTCCGATGCAGGCATCCCATTTATGACAATGATAATGATAGAGCCCTTGCTATCTCATTATTTAAGCAGAATGAAATCTGGTGACTAGTCTGAATTTAATTCTGGATATTTGATTAATAGAACCAGAACTTCTGACAGCACAATATGTACAACAATCACTTCACCTCCAATGAAAAGCATCAATTTTTCTGATGGAATGGGGCAGATATGGTAATTTGTACCAGCAACCCTGCATAAGTTTCTTCTTATGCAAACATTTGGAATCCTGCAATAAGCAAAGCTGGCAATGTTTTCTTTTCTCTTATCTCTCTAATTCATTTCCTCATCAATGCATTTCTGAATCCTGAGCATATGCAAAAATGTTCTTGCTCATGTGAAACAATATTAGTTATCTTCAGCTCATCTTATCATCATGCTACTCTTAAAGATCCTAGGAAATTACATTGAAATGATCCCATAACTTTTATATGGAAGTTAAAAATCAAGTACTACAATAGCTTTTGAAGGAAAAGGGAGCTCCATAGCCTGCTTTGCGAAACCCATATGTTGCCTCGTTCTACCCAGAAGGCAACAGACATGAGATAATCCATTTTAGCAACAGAGGAGGGACAGAGGAGTTATTTCCTTAAACTTAAACATGAGTCTTTAGCTGTAAGAAGCAAGTACATTTCCTTGAGATGATTTATATTATCTAGAAAATGTGTGGTTAGATCCAGCTGGAAAAAATTGATGACACTTTTTGCCATTAAAACAAATGTTTCACAGAACTGTTTCAGTTACAGCAAATATCTGTTAAGAAGTTTATCTGATCTACAATGGAACTGAAAGAGAAAGACCCACTTCAGAATAGCCCATAGCCTTGTAGGTGGAGCAGTCTCCAACCTAGCAGAAAACTCACATTCAATTCCTATTCTGTGGCTAAGTAAAGACATTCAAAAAGCCCCCAGTGGAAGTGCTCTAACTTACTGTACTTTACTCAAAGCACAATAATTTAGAGTGGGAGATAACCAAACAGACTTTTGCTGTTTGGTGGGAGGTGGCTCACAGCCTGGATACACTGGCCACTGGGGGCAGTTTCTCATGCCTCCCAGGAGGCTGCCAGAGCAGCCCCACTCCCCAGCTCCGCCCTGCCCTCCCCCTGCACCACCAGCTGGCACCTGTCAGCAGTGGCTAGGGAGGTAAAGCAGAGGAACAGAAACTCCCCCCCTTTTCTTCCCCGCCCCCACTTACTGGCTGGATCAGAGGGGTGGTCTGGGTCTACACAAGAGGCTCCCTCCCTACCAGCTTCTTGACAGCTACAGCCAGGAGCTGCAGCATGGTGCAGCCCAGCTGGAGCTGCTGCAAGGGAAGGGCTCTGGGGCCTGTGTCCCCCCAGCAGCCCTGGACAGACAGTGGCATGCTGCTGCCTGGCCAGGGCTATTGTGGCAGGGGACGGGAGGGATCCTGTGTAGCAGGAACTGAATTAATGTAGCTGATATTAACATAGAGTGTCATAGTACTGAAATGTAACCATGTTAGTTTTGTCCTGTAAGTAACTTGAATACTCCATTTTGTATTCTTTTGCTTGACATAAGTGAATGAACTCTGTATGCCCTTTTTTGAATGAGTGCATGTGAAAGGCTGAATGGTGAAAGAGTGGCATAAAGACAGGAGAAGACAATTTAACTGTTTATGTAAGCAACAAGGTGCCAAATGTAAGTTGTCAGTCAGTAAACTTATTAATGGGTGGCTGAAGAATCTCTTTGAGACCTAGGGCACAAAGAAGATAACGAGGAGGACGGAGGCACACATCCTGCCAGATGGGCAGCAAGGACACTCCAAGGCTGAGATACCAACTTTTACAACCAAACTGACCTTGGGCTGAGATAAGCAGAAGTTAAATGAAGAACAACTGCAAAAACAGAAGCTGGGTATGGAAAAACCCGAAAGGACTGAAACAAAGAATGCCAGTGCCTATAAAAGAGGACTTTGAAAATGCCAAGTTGCGTGAGTCTCTCTCTCAACTGCTGTTTGTTCAGAGCACAGACACATCTGTTCACCCCACTCCAAATTTGCTATCTCTAGGATCTTTCTCTCTCTCAGTAAGGCCTGAACTGGAGACCCAGTGCTATTATTGAACAACTGCTCCTGGTGACTATAATGTCTGAATGGAATGGTTGTTTTGTGTTTGTGTGTGCCTGTGTGTAATTATGTGCATGATGATCTGTGTGTCTATATGAGTGGTGTGTCTGAATCACTGTCTAATTCATGTAATCAATAAATGCAGCATTTTGCCTTATCCCCCTTTTTATGGTCTCTCTCTTGATTTGGCAGTTGGAATTTAAAGTAACACCTGGAGCCCTTCCTCCACAGCAGCCCCAGCCAGGCAACAATGCACTACCACCTGGCTAGGGCTGCTGGGAGGGAGAGACCCTGGAGCTCCCCCACAGCCCCTGCACTGCCTCCCACTACATCTCTAATTAATGAAGTGTTGGCCATTATACAGCCTGTTCCTCTTGTTTTTTCCTCAGATCCCTCATTTTCTTTCTTCCTCAAAAAAAAAAAAAAAATCAAACCTCTAAAGTTTTTGTATCCAATTCTATATGTGATGATGAGTAAGTGAATGTCCTCAATTTCCAAATGTTTTGGTTTTTCTAGATGTATAAACTTAAAAAAATATTTAGACTCATTTGCTGTTAGTCAAATAGCATATTTCTAACAGAGCTATAATAAATATAGCTACAGATAGTTTAATTCAAATACCATATTTTCTTGTCTATAACACACTCCCAAAAAAAACATGTACTTCTTTTTGGAAGACAGAAGGCAGGAAAAAAGGTTTTTCCAGAGTCATGGCTGACTCCGTGAAATAATGTGAGACCTCCTAGAAACAACGAGTGTTCAGGAAGTGTGGCATCCCAGGAGACAGTCTGGGTTAGGCAGCAGGCAGCAGGAACTTCCTGGTACCACAGCAAGTTAGACCCTAGACCACTGCAAGGACAGCAGCAAGGCTGTTACTTCCCTACACTAAGTAGTTCTTTATAAAGTTCCTGTAAATAAGGTTTTGTTTCCACATCACAAGCCCCTTCAAGATACTACTAGCAGAGCGTTTGCTGCTTTAGGCATAAGCTGCAGTGCTCACCCTACAGCTATGGCTGTGAGAGGGTTAACAAAGGAATCTACCCCTTCAGTTTGCTGTGCCAGACACAAGTGGAAGCCATTTTGACAGCTTCATGAAAAACAATATCTCCAGCTTCCTTCTTTTCCAAAAAAGAAAACAGCTTTGCTGTTTAAGATATACACCCCAATCTTAGGGGCCTGATTTTGGAGGGAAGTATGTGTTGGATGTGAGAAAATAGGGTACATTAAAATCATTCTCAGTATATCCAAGCCACAATATAGTGTCATCTTTGTATGCATTTTTTTACTACTGCAATGGGAAGTCACAGACACTAATAGCACTTCAACTTGAAAGAATCAATTATACTTAATCCTATGCAGGAGACTGAATGAATAATAAAATGTAAAAATCAGTGGAGTAGTAGGAGGCAGGCTTTCTTGGCTTATTGGTTTATAGTTAAGAAAGATATAATTGAAAATTTGGGATTATTTTCAAAAAAATTATTTTTAAAACTTTTATTTAGGGTTCATCTATTTAAAGTATGTATTTTAAAAATCATTTCTATTCAGAGAAAAACATTATAACAATAGCATCTTGAAATCATAGGTCATGTCTAAATGTGCATGAATGTGCTGTAATTACAGTGCATTAAGTTTAGTACCTGTAATAACAGGTACTAAACTTACAGGTACTAAACTTAATGTGCTGTCATCAGCACCACTGCGCAGTAGCTCCAGCTCATCTCTTTTACGTGATGCTAATGCTCAATAGACTAATTCTACAGCTCATTAACACATTAGCATGGGTTTTGCCGGACATGCACAGTAGAATTAGTCTAATATGCTTTTAGTGTCCCATGTAGACATAGCCATAGAGAAGTAGGGGTGAAGGGGACCTCAAGAGGTCACCAATCAAACCCCCTGCCTGAGGCAGGGAAGGTCATATGTCCCATACAGGGATTGAGCCCATGACCTTGGGGTTATTAGCATCACATGCTAAATATTGACAAGTTGATTTTTAAAAATTGCATACTAGATCATTTTGAGATAATTTATCCAGAACTTTTTTCAAATAGAGTTTGATATATTAAATTTATAAATGATATACTACATTTGAAAAAGATATACTCTTTCCCCAAGAGTTGCAATTCTGAGCTAGATTCTAACCTCATAGAAGTTAAATTATAGAAGAAATTCAAGTGTCAAGGCTAGAGAAATTAATTGTGAATATAGTTATAGATAATAAGGTGAGAAGGGACCATTGTGCTCATCTAGTCTGCCTTCTTCTGTAACATAGGCCAGAGGACTCCCATGAATTAATTCTTAGTTGAACTAGATTATATCTTTTAGAAAAACATACAGTGATGATCTGGAAGTTTCTAGTCCTGTTTTGAAGAACCCACCATACAACACTTCATGACTTGTTTCAATATTTAACCCTTTTCACTATGAAAAATGCATTCCTTATTTCTGGTCTAATTTGCCTGGCTTCAACTTCTAGCCATTAGATTTTGTTAAGCCTTTGTCTACTGGACTGAAAAGCCCATTATCAAAGGCTTTTTCCCCTTGTGTAGATATTTACAGAATGTAATCTAGTCATTCCTTACTCTTCTAAAGCTAAACAGATTGTATTTCTGGTATCTTTCCTAGTAGCATGTTCTCCAATCCTGTAATCATTCTTGTGGATCTTCTCTAACCATCTCCAATAGTGGTTACACAAGTGCCAAATACAGAGAAAATGCACCTATTACTTCTACTGAAATTTCCCTTTTTGTGGTTGCATCTACATGTTGCCCTACTCCAAAAAGAAGTACTAGGGCATGGCACCATAGCATCATTACCATATGGCAACATGTAGACGCACCCAGTATATCCACAAATGTCACATACCCTTTGGACTACAGCATTATATTGGGACTTATATTCATTTAATTATTAATTATAAACCCCCTTTTGTCAGAGTCACTACTTCTTGGATAATTATCAAAGGCAATATATTTATTAAGTTACATCAGGGTCAATCTTTCATATCTTATATAGACAAATCTTTTATTGTATGTATGTACATTGACTGAAGGAATCTTTGTCTGATACTGAAATATGCTGACATAACAAGAAAGGAAATATCACAGTAATAAAAAAATATACCAGTGTGGGGTGAGTGTTCAGTACAGTACACGAGGAGATAAGAATACATATTCCAAACAGGTATCAAGAATTAATCATGCCAAATGTTATAATGTGCCAATTCTTGGTGAAGACATAACCATTTAACATGTCAGAGTAAACCTCTGTTTCATCCAACATACTTAGACTCATTTAAGATGGTTTCCATTATCAGATAACTAGGTTCCCTATCTGAGAGTCAATCTGCTAAGAAAATGTTATGAGAATAAAGACATGCAACTCTGTATATGAAAGAATTATAGTGATATACCCTGGTTTAGGTACATTTTTTAAATAAGTGATTTCTGATTTTATAGCAGCTGTAAAAATCAGAAAGGAGGAGGAAGTAGTATAAACTACCTCTTTCATGGACAAAGGAAGCAGGATATGCTTGTGAAAAAATGCTTCCTAAAGATAACTATCAAAATTTATTTAGTTTAACTAACTTGCATTAGGCACAGACAGTACACTCTTACTGGTATAAGTGATCGAAAACCAGTCTACACCTGTAACAGAACAGAAGTTGGGCACACAAAACTGGTCTATACCCATTACAGAACAGAAGCTTGGTACATATATACTGGTTTAAAAGTGGTGGAACTCGGTCTAAGGTTTGCCCCCACAACAAAAGGGCAAATGTATGTTCTGTTCGCTTTCAATCTAAACTACAATGCTTACAGAAAACCTAAGCAGTAATTGAGATTGATTCTGCCTTGTGCTTTTTGAATGTATGTACGTAACCTTGGAGTACTACTAGTAGAACTAATGCCTTTGGATTACAAAGGTTTGTATTTTCAGTTTCACATGCAAGGTACAATCTAAGAACATGCTTTTTGGCTTTTATTTCTCCAGTCTAAAGAAGAACATTTTGCATCCGAAAGGTTGTCTAATTCTATCCCAACTATGCAGTTGGTCCCATAAAAATTATCACCCTAAGAAATCCTTACCTCTCACGTAATTCCTGGACCATAGTGGCTACAATATCGTTCTTAACACTACCATAAATCTTGCTAATCTTTCACGAACCATATATAACCAAGATAACAATTAGTGATGGGAGTAAGATTGCTACTCCCATTGGTACTGGGCTTGCTAGGGAAAAGAAAGCCACGTGATGTACAAGACGCACTATTTGAAATAAAAAATCCTTTCAGTTGTTTCTAGGGCCGTGTGAAGCTTCAGTCACCAATTTGATTCAGAGGAGATTTGGCCTGATTTGGTGGCCAAATCTCAGAATCCAGTTTGAATTGGGAGACTTGTTAAAAGGTCTGAATCAAATCTGAAGCCTCCAAATCTATTGGAAAAAGATTCAGAGAGATTTGGAGTTTCTCAGGACAGCAGAGGGTTGTGGGGATTGCCTGGCACCTGTGTGGCAGCTGCCCCATGGTGCAGATGCAGTGTGGCTTGGCAGGGTGCCACACACTGTCTGGAAGCTGGGGCAGATCCACCTGTCAGCTGGATCCTGGCACTGCTCAGCTTCAGCGGCCCCAGGTCCCAGACAGTGCACAGCACCCTACTGAGCTCCGCTGCACCTACACAATGCAACAGCTGCCACATGGATGCCAGGCGGGTGGTGATCCCCGCTGTCCCCCACTGCCTCATGCTGCACAGGAGGGCTCTGCCACAAGCCCTCAGAGGCCCTGATTGCTGCTGCTGCAGCTGGTGAGTGCGGGTTTTTTTTGTTTTTAACTGCTGGGGCCAGGTAGGGAATGGGGCCGGGCAGGGCAACCATGGGGGCTCCTCCTATGGCTCCCCCCACCCAGGGAGAGACAGGCACAGCTGGAAGAGCCACAGGAGTATGTGCAGCCACCTGGCTGTGCCTGCCTCTTTCCAGCTGATTTGAATCTCTGAATCAGCGCTGAATCAGCACCAAATATCCGATTCTGATTTAGCCAAATTGAATGGGAACAGCAATTCGAATCATCAGATTGAATCACTGTCTTCTAAACAGGCCAAATCCAAATCAAATACTTCCCTATTCACACAGGCCTAGTTGTTTCTACTGTCTAGCTTGTAAAGAGTCTTCCTCTACATCACCTATACAGCTTCTGGTAAGTGACAGGGGTGGATCCAGGGGGCATTCACTGGTGCACTTGTACCACAATGCCCCCTTGGATTCCTGGTCAACCCAAAGTTTAAAACCAACCTCCAAGCAGTAGCAGCATTATTTCTAGTCAGGCAGTGCTGAGGCAATCATTTGACTTTATGGCTCATTACAATGTACCTGATTCCTACTAAACTCTTCATTCCATGGGTGTTAACAGCCCTCTCCTTTTTATTGGTCTTGATGTTCCACCAATCAAGTTATCTTTGCTCTGCAATTTTGCTGTCTGTTAGCTGCTCCTGGTAGTAAAGATCCTATTTCACAGTCCTCCAGATTGTTTTAAGCTCATTCCAATGAAGTTATC
>NW_017729027.1:36393859-36394404 GCF_001723915.1 Gavialis gangeticus
AATAAAGATCCTATTTCACAGTCCTCCAGATTGTTTTAAGCTCATTCCAATGAAGTTATCTTTGCTTTTGCTTCAAGCTTAAACTGAATAATACAGCCCTAGACCCCTTGCATATTAGTAAAGCTTCTAGTTTAATTTCAAGTGGAAAAAATGTGTGTAGTATTATGTGCTGATCAGGGTTCTGGGTTTTCCATTTGCCATGGAAAACATGGAAAAAATGTGGATTTTCTCCTTTAAAGGAAAACAGCTGGGAAACCATTGGTTTCCTCTTGCAGACTGGCAGAGTTCCAGGGGCTGCTTGGGGAAGGAGACATAGTGGGCACCATATACATGTCTACACATCCACGTGGCAGCCAGGCAGCAGTGGAGAGCAGCTCCCACAGCTCCCTCCAGGTAAGTCTATGGGCAGGGGGGTTACAGATGACACATCGGGGGCAGAGAGGTACAGGTGACATGTCAGGAGGCAGAGGAACACATGCACACCCATATTTCTGTGACCAAAGTGGGATGCGGGTCAGGGGGTTGCAGCTGGGCCAGATCAGCTC
>NW_017729027.1:36399404-36421151 GCF_001723915.1 Gavialis gangeticus
CAGGGGAACACATGCACACCCATATTTCTGTGACCAAAGTGGGATGCGGGTCAGGGGGTTGCAGCTGGGCCAGATCAGCTCCAGGCAGAAGCCACCTCCATGGCCCAGCAGGCAGGACCCAGGACAGGAGGGAGCACTGCACTGACATGACCACCAAGATGAGGTGCCGCCTGCCTGTCCAGCATATCAGGACACCAGCATATCAGGGATGCTCAGAACTACAAAGCAGCGGGGGGAACAGGCGCATTTGTCTTGCATCCTGATGAGCAAAGAGGCAGCGGGGGGATGGGGGTGGGGGGGCTCTTGTTTTCCATGATAATAAAAAAACAAAATCAAACACCAAAATATATAGGTATTTAGAATATATTTTATTATAATGAATGAGCCACTGGTAAGCTTCCAAATGACTTTAATATTGTAAATATATCAATAAAACATTGTGTTCAACTGATACCTATATATATAGTGGTGTTTCATTTTAATTGTGGATAAACATGGATTTGTTATTTTTAATCAGAAAATTTGTGACTTTTAAACAGAGAAAACCAGGATCCCTGGTGATGATGAATCTCACCATTTGCACATCCCTTTTCAAAATCTTAGATCCACCCAGGATAAAAAAGTATCCCAAAATGTAAATCAATACCATAGAGTGAAGGGCTATTTTGGTATAATGGCTCCATAAAAAAAACACTGGTTGTCCAAAACATACAAGCATGTGTGCAAACCCCACACAGATAAAGATGTAAATTGATTAAACAAAAAAAGTTAGATACAGGGAGACATATTAGAAATAGAAAGCTAAAACAGCTTAGACAGAGAGCAAAATCAGCATATGAACTACTGCTTCATATGGACAATAACTAGATCATAGGCTTCAAGGAACTCACAGACACATTTCATAACACAACTCAAAGGATTCGATATTACTACTCAAGCTCTGGAACAAGGATCCACTTTATTTTTACTTTGAACATGCCTTTCAGATTCAACTGTGTACCAAGTTATTGCTTCTGATATAAGCAGACAATGCATTCCCAACCTGTGCTCAGCAGAGACTATCATGACTAATGGATGTCTTTGTTGAATAATGCAGACCAGAATAATGCAGACCAGCTGCAAAAAACATATCTGTAAACTGTACTTCTCTTGAATTATTTGCTTGAATTACTTTACTTGAATAAAGAAACTGTTTATATAATTAAAATCTTGTTCTCCTGAAGCCCTTACCATAAGAGTGCTGGATTCACAAATTTAAAAGATCATAGGTGTAAAAATTCGTAGCAAACAGCAATATCTAATTTTAGTCTAGATTGTGATGTGAATAAACTTCCTGCCAGAGGTGCAAAAGGATGGGTATGTGCTCTGGGCATCAACAACACACAGGGCAGTGCTAGCTGCCATAGTGCTGATAGTGATGGCACAGTCAGCCTCCACTGTGGTGGGAGCTATTTTTGCAACACCCTCAAAGGTGGTGTCTTGGGTTGCTGCCCTGGTCACCTCCTCCCTCGCCTCCCCTAATTATGTTCCCTGATGCATTAAAGCCTGTGTAGACTACCCACATATTAGATTTGGAGGCCCTAGGTTTTGTACATTTTCTATTTCCTGGGTTAGGTTGCCCAAGAGCTTATGGGTCTAATGCAGCTGAAGGAGGGTGTTCTGCTTAGCCGCTAGTACAGAACAGTACCTAATTGTTATCCTCTCTCTAAGGCAAGGGGAAAGCAGAGAGAGTTTAACATCAGAGATAGGTCAGAGCTACAGTGCCTCCTGTGCCTATTCTTAGCTGGAGGCAGTTTACAAGCCCCTTTTCGTCATGTTAGGGCCTACACGTACAATATAACCCTGCATATTCTAAATCACTAGAGCAGAAGACCTTAAAACCTCAAATAAAGCCAAATCCTGAAATAGAAAATCATATTTCTAGCAATGTTGTGTGAAATATTCTTTGTTTATTGCAGGATATACCAAGGTTAGCATTTTTAATGGAAAGGATAATCACTAAGGCTAGGTACAGACATTCAAAAAGTCAAAAGCAGAATTGATCCAAGTTACTTTATTTTCTGTAAGCAGCGTAGTTTAGATTGGTAGCGAACAGACCACATATTTGCCCCATGGCCATCAGAGGGGCAAATCTTAGAAATCTTAGACTATGCTCTGTCATTTTTAAACTAGTCTATGTATGCAGAACTTCTGTTCTGCTATGGGTATAGACCAGTTTCCGATCCCTTATACCTGTAAAGGTGTAATGACTTTCTTGGCCTAAAGGTTCCTGTCTCAATGCAGGTGTTATTTCAGACAGTGCCTTCCTTCTTTTTTATCATCATAGGCATCACCTTTCTGCACACTTAACTTTGTGTGTTGGAAATAAGGTCCACAAAGCTGAATAAATATAGCAATTTTAGAGTGTTGCCAAAATAATTTTCTAGGATGGCATTACTCTTCCCTTCTATATGTGAAATCAATATTCAAGAAAAAACGTTTCATCCAAATTTAAGGAAAACATTTTATATGAACCTATATTTTATCAAAGCCTCGTTCAAAAACTTCAGTGACTTTTTTTAAATGAGTGTATTATATGTTTTCAGTAAAAAAATCTAGATTGTATGTGCTAACACATTATTGCCTACTTGTCCACAATTAATTAACAACAGTTGACTGGAGCAAATATTTCAGAAGTACCCAAATGCTATTTTCAAAGCACATAAGCTCATACTTTTCAGTCTATTTCAACACTTAAATACTCATTTAAAATAGAGGAAGTTGGCAACTAAATACCTTTTATGATCTGAGCTTTAGAAGTCTAAAGCTTGTTGAAATGTAATGGGTCTGATATTTTCAAGAGCTAGACTTACAAAGCTATTTAGATGCTATAGGATGCAGATCCATGCTTAGTGAAATAAAATTCATAAAAGCCTCCAAGCAGGCTAGATGTCCTACTTGCAGTGAAACCAGTGGAATTAATTGGATACAATGGGAGCTTTCATTCATATCAATGGAATCCGTTGAATGCAAAGGGAGTTGGACTTGGCAAAATTAACTTGGGGAAAAAATTACAAACAAAAAAAAAAGAAAAGAAAGAAAAAAACAATGGGTGTTTTGAAGATTTAATTTTCATTGAAAATTTAAATTTCTACCAGCTGAATCATTGTTTTCCTGGTTGTTTTGTCCACATAAGGACCAAAACATTTGGTCTTTATTATATAGTTAATGTCCAGCATAAAACCCTTGACAGTGTTTCAAACTATGAGAATCTGGCTCTTTGAAGCTTTCAAAGGTACATTTTAGACCTTATGTTGTAATCTACAAATTATTTTAGAAGAAATGTTTTTATAGGGATTTCCTTGGAGGAATTCAAGCTACTGAAGTTTCAGGTTTTTTATATGAAACTACTTGACTTTGAGTAATAGTAGCAGGTATAATTCTGAATAGTCAGCATGCAGAGTTTTCATTTTTAAGTATTCCCAACAGAAGTGTCAGGAAAGTATTAATTATGAAGTGTTGTGTGAAGCACAATGTGTTTGAAAATATAAAGAAATTTTACATATTTGTGAGCTAACACTGACCTTCTGCTCCATAAGCAATGTGTTTGTAGGGATTGCTGCAAAAGCCTTGTAACTTGTCTTGATCTTGTATTGCTAGAAGGGTTAAACCAGAAAGCAGGAATATGAATAAAAAAGGGGAAAAGCTTTGCTAGAATTAAAGATAAGGTTACCAGTCTCACTGACAAGTTATCGATAACACAGTGATTGCAGGTTACCTGAAAAAGTCATTTCTTACAGAAGAACAGGTTTGCAATCCTTGGCACTACCTTCACTTTTTTATTAATATTTTAAAGAACTACTATCTAAATATCTTATATATAAGAAATAAACAGAGCTGGGTGAAATATGAGTAACAGCACATGCTTTCTTCAATGAAGTTGACCATTTTCTACTTGAAGTATTTTCTCCATTAAGCCATTTAGTCTTTTACAATTTTTGTTGTAAAAGATTTAGTGAAATTATTGTGCAAGTATATCTCTGCCTATAACATATATCTTAAAATTTACACTCTGCACCTGCCATATGGTCCTGGATCACTGAAGCCAATGGGTCATTGACTTTACTGAAATAGACTAAGATTCCCATAGCTCAAGTTATTTGTTATGTATATGCTGTGTAGATTAGTTGAACAATCCATGTGATATTGTTTCTGAACCCAGACTGGATAACTCCAACCTCCAAAAAACTTTTTTCAAAAACAGGAAATGAACCTTTCCAGTATAAACAGCTAGGAAATATCAGCACATAAGCTAAGCATAAATATTTAGCATGCATCTATTTGCATTGTTTTTTGCATACGCTTTGGTGCATAGTAATCTGATTACACCTGAAGTCAGGTTGTCAGGCATCAAAATGGGTATATCACATACAATTTTGTGTGAACTTTATTGCTTGCTGAAAATCTGTGGCATACTATATAAAAAAGCCAAACACATTAAAGGGGAAGAAAGTAGCATTTTGCTACTGACTTCATTGGCAACATAACCTAAGTCAATATGGTATTAAATAAGAAGAAAAACAGATTTGTAGAGGGAAAATAACCAGTAAAAATATAATTAAATTAGGCAATGCAATAATATATAACACATAATGTGACAAACTCCCAAGGTGAAAAAACCTGGAGTTTTATAAAGATTTTTCATTAATCTTTGAGTCATTGTTTCTGGCATGCATATGTTGCTTACAGCTCCTGTAAAACTTGTGCACAATACAGTAAATTAAAGGCAGAGTGAAATACCTTGATCTTGAATAATTTGACATTTCTGGTTTTAGCTCAGATAACAATAGAGCAAAATTTTAGTAGCTGTACTCATTAAACTGTGAAAACCCTAGAGCACATCAAGTAATTACATGCCTATTTGAATGTTCATTTACTTGATTTTCTCATATAAACACAGTCTACCGGTGAACAGCTATTAGTTTTGTAGACATACTAATTTCAAGCTTAAAACTTCAGGTATTTAGTGTTTCTTTCATGCATATTTTTTTTGTATATTTAATAGTTTATATGGGTATGTTTTTGCATATGTATGTGGCCACACATGCATGCGCCTATACACACACGCTCACACACACTGACCAAAGCATAAAAACTGGTAAAAAAATTGTGTAGTGTTACCAGAAGTGTATCAGTCAATTATGACTAACTGTTCTTTCAACACCATTATTATGGTCATTCCATTGAGACCATAAAGGCTTTTCAAGGTCCTTACAATCTTCAAGTTATGCTGTGTTAAAACAATAATGACCAAATCTCATTCTTTGTGCATGGGAAAGAAAGAGAAGAAACTAGAAAGTTTTCTTTTCCCATGCTGTCTCTTCCACATGGAAGGGTCAATGACTTTGCCTATTTCTACTTCAGGACTAATGAAAATCGAAATATTCCTCACTCCATTGGTGAACCCGTGGCTGTACTGAAATCAGCACAAGTTTTGTCAGGCTTTCACTCCAGAAGGACATCCTTCAAGAAAATCAAGGAAAGTCCAGCTGGGTCTTTTGTTAGGGACCATAATCTCAGACCCAGAGCTTCTGGAGAAAGAGCAGGCAGCCAGAAAACAAAGTTCCATAAGAAAGAGGTGAAGACAAATGAGTACATTAAACTTTACATGCATATGGGAAATAAACACGATGAGAGGCAATGTAAAGAATGGAGAAGAGGACAATATGAAATGAGTTATATATATGCAGCTGATTTGGGGGATAGAAACAAAATCTCCATCTTCTATAGCATGAATGTAACTAGAGATCATTTTCTTGATTTATCATAAACAACTCTGTTTTTCTTTCAAAGTTTTACATGAAGCAGATGCAACATGGGTCATCCATCCCTGTTCTCTGGGTAAGTCTTCCATTAATGTTTTTCATTATTATTGAGCACAAATAACCACTAGAAACTAAACTGTGCCTTTACAGTCAGGTCAAGCCTGCCCTTCTTACAGGATCAAGTGATTTTTATGAATATTTCAAGAGTATAGGATGTGAAAAAAATATGGGATGTGAAAAAATGATTATTAGAAATAGAAGTTTGCTAAAGCATTAGAAACCTCAGGACTTTTTCTTTTAGAAACTCATGTGCTTGAGAGCTCTTCAGTAGGGGAATGATGTACTCAGCAGACCACATACCAGAGATGTCACAGTGAGTGGAAGCCAAACATATACAAAGAATAAAAAAAAAAAGTTTAATAGATTGTACTTCATGCTATTCTTACCCAGTATTATTGTATTCATCAAAACAATGTTTCCTACACAGCAGTAAAACAATGAAGAGGGGGATAAGGAAGTTGATAAAAAATATATAAATAGAGATAAGTAAAAAAAAAAAATCTTTTTCTAAATACAAAGAAGTGCAAGATAGAATGTATCTTCATCTCCTTCTCTTGAATTTAAACCATAACATGCTATCAATATTTTTTTGTTAATTGCTTTTTTAAACCTCCTCCCAAAATTTTCAAACAAAAAATATATTTTTTTGAGGAAAATAAGCAATCAGAGGGAGGGAAGAAATAAATGCATTGGTGTATTTAATTTTGAGGGCAATATTCCAGCACAAAAAAAAATTGGATGGATAATTTCTTAGCAGCTCTAGTAATAAGAAAAAGCAAGTGTAGTTTCAAATCACATACTGTATTTTAACTCAAATTCAAGATGAGTGTTTTTCTCCCAGTTAACATTGGAGGGAAAAAACCTTGTCTTTGATACAGCTATGAGGACAAAGGCCAGGGCCACAGCAGCCATTTTTCTGCTCCCTGTTTGGGTCTAGGGTAGCAGGGGACAGGGCATGCAGCAAAGGAGTGCAGCAGTATGGGGAGGGGTTGCACATGTGAGACCACACAGTGTAGCGTGGAGAGGAAGCACAGAGGAGACTGCATGGGGCTGGGGGTGGGGGCAAGGAAGACCATGTAGTACAGGGTGGGAAAGAAATTTTGGGGCATCCCATAATGCAGAGAGCAGCACGGAGGTGAGCACACAGTGTGGGGAGGAAACCTTGGGGAGACCACACAATTCAGGGGGAGAATCGTGGGGGAAAATATACACTGCAATTAGGGGGCAAAGCAATAAGAAGGACAGGCAGTAGAGGGGTAGGGATCAGAGGGGGCAAGTAACCAGGAGGACAGGGAACAGGGACCAGGTGCTGGAGGGCTCAAGCACTCCGGGGTTAAGGGGTACAGGGGCAGGCAAGGGGCACAGGTCAGGCCACCTGCCCCCACTGCTTTCCCCACAGGTATCCCAATTTATTAGTTGCCACTATTAACACTTGACTAAAAGTGTTTAGGTTGTATAGTGACAACAATGGTGTAACTAGGATAGGGTGACCCAGGCCACCAGCCAGGGGGCACCAATGGGTGGGGAGGAGACAAAAAAACAGCAATAGGAAGTCACAGCTGCCCCTGTGCCTCAGGAACCCCATCACATCCCTATGCCATTGGGTGACAGGCGATCTATAAAGAGAGGTGACTGTATTAGAAACACATTGCAGCTATCCTGCTTGCATATCCAAAGGTGTGTCTACACTGTAGCTGCAAGAGCAACTTCAGTGTACTTCAGACCTGCCCTGAACTAGCCTTAAACTAGATACTTCAGGTTCCAATAGCATTCAAGTCATAGCTGCAAGGAGCTCAGAACAGGGTTATTTACTGTACTTCTCAGGCATGTTTTGCAACCTGTGCTATGCTGCAGCTAGATTGCTACTGGCATATCAGCTAGATTGCTCCTGGCATATAAATTAACTTATTGAAAGCTACGTTATGGACCCCAGCAATAAAGTAAGGCTGTGGTAATGAGGGAGCTAAAATAAATGGTTGACAACCCAGAGTTGCAAGTTTGAGGCCATAGCAGAAGCACTTGTAGCATGGCCCTGTCAGATTCCAGCAAAACTGTGAATTCTGCTAAATATCCTGTTGCAAGGATGTGAAAAGAGAACCACAAAGCAGTTATTATTGTGAATATTTCATTGCTGTACTCTGGCTAAATACAGGGCTTTTTTCTGCACATTCTCATTTATATTTTGATATAGTAACATACGTGGCAATGTAGCCCCCATTCATACAATTATTCTATAGTATATAAAAGGGACATTGTTACAAATGACATGATAAATATTGTCTCCTTTTTGCATGACAAAGAGCTACTGAATAAGGAATGCATGTAGGAATGAGGTCAGAATCAAGTGAATTAGGGCCATAAGGACTCCTAAGCCACATTCACATGAGCGCACATGTGAATTTTGAGGTGCCACAAAACGCAGCCCACACACATGACTTGATTCTCCACTCCGCATATTCGGAGTGTGGAGCGAAATTTAGACATGGGGAAATCCCGGCATCAAGAAAAAGCTTGTGGAAAAAAAACAGGGCAGTACACATAGCAGCAGCCTGCACCTCCTGAAACTGGAGCCTGGCTGGCCAGACCCATGCTCTAGCTGCTGGCCAGGCTCCACTCACCTGGATTGCCACCACTGCAGCCCTGGGAGGCCCCCAGGGCCCCCAGGTAAAGCTCCCCTACCCCACCAACAGCATTTTCCCCCACACTAACCCCACGTGCAGGGAGGTGCACCAGGGCAAAAAGCACTGGCACTAATTTGTATCGCTTCTTTTTTCACCATGGCAACCACATGCCCCTGCTTGTGGGGATACAGCCCTAGAGTTTCTCCAAAACCTTGAAAACTCCAGTCAAAACAAGGATTTATCCAGCATGGAATCTAATTAAGTTGGACTAAAACTTTGAATCTGTGCAAATTAGTCACTTTTGTAAAGTACAGTTGGGAATATTAAAATAATATTTTGATATACAGTATAGTCTATTTTCTAGATAATTAAATAATATTTATAATTGTATAAGCCATTTAAACATGTGTATATATGCCTACATATGCACACACATGCATATGAGTAGGTGTGAAAAAGTGAGAGAAAGGATGCACGTAACATAAAAATCTCCCCTAGTACTATCCTGCTAATCAGGAACTAATATGAAATAGGGGAGACAACTGAATGTTTTGATCAGTATTTAATATTAAAGTTGATACTGCTACATGTTAAAAATAAAATCAGGTCAGTATTCTCTCTGTAATCTCAGTCTCTTTTCTTGCCAATTTGGGTTGAATTAGTGACTGTACAAATGACTCAGTACTCAAGCCTGTCATATTGCATTAAAAGACTTTTTGTATAACCTATGATCTGCTGATGAGAAAGTATATAATCACGTTGATTTTGTGCTAATTAAAGAGTTTGGAAGTGGATACTGAAAGCATATCAGATGGTAAACTGACGTTTAATGGTTAGAAAACTGCATTAGTGCTTGCAAAACCTGAATCAAACAATTCCAAAAGTTAAAGTTAGCTACATTACACAACATAAGCTATACAGACATGTTAAGCATCAGTAATAATCAGCCAATACAGTTTAATGCTATACCCAGTTCTAAAATCATACCCACTGGGACCAGAGACCTGAGCTCATTGCTGGAATTGCTTCACCTCAAACTTCTCAATAATTTTCCATGAAAAAGGAGATTTGAAATAGGTTGCTTACTGGAAAGTTTACTAGCACCAACAAATGAGTAAGAACCTACTAAAACTACTAAGGTTATGCAATTCTTGGATCAATCAAGTAGAAACAGGAAAGAAGGGAGAGGGTTGAATGTACACTATTCAACATTAAATAAATGCTATGGGTTCTAGATTTAAAAGCCAGAAGGGACCCTTATGGCAATCTAGCCTAGGGTTGTCTAATTTACCTTGTGCCCCAGGCCAGATCTGGAAAGCAGGGCTTTATGAAAGCTGGATCTATTCCAGGGCCGTGGGTGGCTCAGGTCTAGGGCAAATGGCAATATCTCCACCCCAGGGCACATAGCAGCAGTGGAGAGAGCAGTGGTCTGACTCCAAATCCAGCCCAGGATATATAGTGGGACCAGATGCAGAGGAGACAGGACAAGCATGTGATCCAAGTGGCTGCTTGCTGCATTGGCAGTGATAGATCAAGTGGCTACAGGGCAACCAGGGATGAATCAGTCCTTGCCCTCCTGCCACTGTGGCCCAAAATTCTCAGCAGTCCATGTACCCTATCCCCACCCTCCAACTTCCTGAGTAGCCTAGTAGGCCAGATGGAGTGGCTTGGCAGGCTGAATCCAGCCCACAGCTGTATTTTTGCCACTCCTGATCCAGTCTGACCACCCAGATTAACATAAGGCTATAATTTCACTCTAATTTTTATATCAACCCCATAACTTCTGGCTGAGCCTAATTTAGAGACTTCCAATATAAAGAATTAAGGATATGGCTAGGAAAGTTATTTCAATGGTTAAATATTGGTAAGTCTTACTGCTAGAGGCTATATTGTATTTCTAGTCCCAATTTGTCAAGATTTAGCTGGTTATAACATTCACAATTAGCTAACACAGACAAATTCATTCATATATATGAAGGCTCTATGGAAAATCTTATCAAAGTTTGGCTGCCCAGGGAAATTTATTACCATCCTAAGACCCCTTCATGACCAGATGACTTCCTCCATCCTATGCAGTGGTGCTACTGTGGAGCCATTTGCAATTCAAACTGGCGTCAAGCAAGGCTGTGTGACTACACCAAGTTTGGTTTCCATCTTTCTTGCAGTCATGAAGACGCTCATCAGTGACCTTCTGCCATATGGCATTGGCATACAGCACAGGATGGATGGGAACCTTTTCTGTCTCTACCGCCTCCATGTAAAACAAAAGTTATTTTGGCCTAAATTGTAAAACTTCACTACATCAATAATTGTGCTGTTGGCTTGACCCTTAACACTGGAAAAACAAAGGTGCATCACCAGCCTGGCCCATGGTAATCAACCCCCCTGGCAAAGAGTCTCATTGATGAATAGGAGCTGGAGAATGTTGAACACTTTTCATTCATACCTCTGCAGCCATCTCTCAAAGAGGGACAACATAAATGAGGAGATTCAGTACAGGATCTGATGTACTAGCTCTGCCTTCAGAAGACCGAATCATTGTGTGTTCAACGATCATGACATCAGGAATCAAACAAAGCTCCTACTATATAAGGCTGTGGTAATCCCAACTTTTCTTAAGAGATATGAAGCTTCAGTGACCTACAGGGACCACCTGAAAAGCCTGGACCACCGTCACCAGCTCTGGAAGATCCTTGGCATAAAGTGGAAGGATCACCGCAAAAATGCCAGTGTTCTCACTAACGCTAACACCACCAGTATGGAAGTGTTCATTATTCAATATCAGTTGTGGTGGACAGGGTATTGTGTGTGCATGTCTGATGTTTGTATACCAAAACAACTGCTATACTCCCAGCTCAGTCAAGGACAAAGTACACATAGGGGCTAGAGGAAATGTTTCAAGGGATCTCTCAAGGCAAGCTTTAAGAAGTGTAGCATTGACTCTACAAATTGGGGAAAACTAGCCTGGGACAGAGCTACATGGTGGTCCCTTTTGAAAAAAGGCATCTGTTACTTTGAGAAAAATTGTCTCGCCCTGGAGATTGAAAAATGATAGAAAGAAAAGCAATGGAAACAAGACCAAGAAATCTGTGATCTGATCCTCCCTTTAACCACCACCAGTGGCATTTGCCAGAGAGTCTGCGGTTCTAGGACTGGCCTTCCTAGCCATCAGAGGACAGACACATCTACAACCCTCTACTTGACCCATGGGAATGATCATCCTTGACAATGAGGGATCACCAACAACAATGCCATGTTATATACTCCTGCCAGTATGCACTCCTGCCAGTATTAAATGCTCCTGTTATGCAATCCTGCCGGTGTTAAGCGCTCCTGTTATGCAATCCTGCCAGTGTTATGCGCTCCTGCCACAAGGTGGCTCTATTTCAAACTTGGTTTCTCCTCTGTACTGTCTGATGTTTTGCTTGAAAACCTGTCAGATAATCCTCTTTGTTTTGTATGATAAAGATGACTGCCCTGTTGCTCCCTGTCTGATCTCACTGGGACAAACAAAACTTTGCAATACACAAAAGTTTTGCTTGCTGCTGCACATGTGACTGCCCTAGCCTCTACCAGATCTGCCATGGTCCCTAAGTTAACTTCAAAATATTCCATAAAATAGTAATTCTGAAAAAATATCTTAGTAGTAATTCTGAAAAAATATCTTCTGAATTTTTCAGATTTACAAATGTTCATATCATTTCACAGCATATTTTATATGTATTATATGTATATTATTTAATGACAAGTCCATGATAATAATAATAAATAATATGCACTACTCTCACTAGTCTGACATAAGTGTTAAAATGAAAATAGAATATTATATTTTTAGAATCATTAAGAACAGCTACTACATCTTATTTTCTTTTCAGCATCTCCCAACTATGTTGTAGTGAATGTATTTGCTGTTTGTACACAAACAGAAGACATTTTGATTACACAAAAAAGATGATGCATTTTTTCAATCAGTAAACTTTCAGTAGCCCTTAGTTATTTAAACAAAATAGACTAATATAATGCCATACATCAACTGTTATATTCTGTCATATTGAGTGCATTACATGACAACATGCAGTATTGAGAATCAGGTTATGTTATCCCAGTCAAAGCATTGCATTAACATTGCTACACTGCTTCCAGCACCCATGCTTACCTAATGCAGATGTAGATATACTCATTCTGGTACATGAGCAGCAGTAGCGCATATTATATACTACTTCTACTATTAATACGTCATGAAATAATGTAAAAATAACATAACCATGAAATAGAATAAGATTTTGAATTTTCAAAATTAAATTTTGAAATGAAAAATGTCCAAAATTTAAAAAAATCAAATTACTCCATAGGAAAATTTCATTAAAATCTGAAAAATTTTAGGAAACAAATGAGAATTCTTGAAACAGTCTTTCCTATTAAAAAAGAAAAAAAAACACTTTTAATGGCAACCAGATCAATCACATCTACTATGAACATATATAGTTTGTTAGGAGTTCTAACTGATGCAGCTTGACACAGAAGAACATATTATAGATGACTCAGGAAAGTATGACCTCTCTTCTAAGTGTGCTTCAGGTTTAAGTGGAGAGATGAGAGATAAGGAAGAAGAGGAATAACAAAAACTGGGAATACATAATACACAGTAAGATGAACAGAGATACCTTTTGACCAATTTTACCTCATCTCTTCTTTGTCTTTTCTAGTTTCTTTTATTTTCACATGTACATATCTATTGCATTATTTTTGACCAACCTATTTTCCCTTTTTTTATCTCGCTCACACTTTCTTCCCTGTTCCCACATTCACATGAAGCATTTTTAAAGAACATCACTGATTTCCAAACCCTTTTACAGAAATTTTCATTATTGCTTATTCTCATGCAGCTGGTTCTCTTTCTCCTTCTAGTGAAGGACATATAGAAGGCAGGTGGCTGATTCATCAGTGTATGAGACAGTCACGTTTACAGCAGCAAGTGTAGTCAGGAGATTTCTTCTTCCTTATATAGAATTTACAACAAAGACACAGAAGCAGAAGGTGACAGTCTAGAATTCACTAATCAAACTAGTTGTGATGACATGACTATAGCACATAGAAACAGCAAAACAGGGAAAAAGGATTAGAGCATAATGGGAGAAAGCAGAGACTTTAGCCATAAATGTAACACACTGCAGGAGCATCTACACAAGATGCTTACTGCACATTAGCCTAATAACACTGAGCAGTAGTGTAGCAGTTATTAACCATGCTGACAGCTGTAACTCTAGTTACTGTGCATTTAGTTTAGTACATCTTATTGAAGGTACCTCATTAGAGGTACTAAACTAAATGTGCACCAACTAAGGTGCATTAATGAGCGTGTAGACACGCCCTGCCAGGACCACGGCCAAGAGCAGGAGAGATCAACAGTGGGAAAGAGAGAATAGATTTGGCACAGGGAAGTACTGAAAAAGTACGTACGTTTAATGGTAAACTTTGAGACACACCTAGTTTTCCATAGGAAGAATGGAAAATGACAGGAATAAGCTAGGGGCCTGCTCTCTTAATGTGCACAGAATAAATTTTCATAGATTTCATAGACATTAGGGCTGGAAGGGACCTTGAAGATCATCAAGTCCAGTCCCCTGCCCCAGGAGCAGGAAGTCAGCTAGGGTCAAAGGATTCCAGCAAGATAAGCATCCAAACGTTTCTTGAATAAGTCCAGAGTAGGTGCCTGCACCACATCTGGAGGGAGTCTATTCCAGGCCTCTGGAGCTCAGACAGTAAAGAAGTTCTTCCTTATGTCCGGCCTAAAATGGCCATGGAGCCGTTAATGACAGTTGGTCCTTATTATCTTGAGGCACTCTGCTGAACAGATGTTCCCCCAGATCCTGATGCACACCCCTTACGTACTTATAGGCAGCCACCAGGTCACCCCTGAGCCTGCACTTTTTTAGGGTGAAGAGTCCCATAGTCCCATAACTCTCAGGCTCTCATCATAAGGCCTATTCTCTTGCCCTCTGATCATATGCGTGGCTTTCCTCTGGACTCTCTCAAGCTTCTCAATATCCTTCTTGAATTGTGGAGCCTGGAATTGGATGCAGTACTCCAGGTGTGGCCTCACCAAGGCCAAGTACAGTGGGAGGATGACATCCTGAGATTTACTTGAGAAGTATCTATGGATGCAAACCAGAGTTTTGTTTGCTTTACCAGCTGCGACATCACATTGGTGGCTCATGTTCATCTTGTGGTCAATCATGACCCCCAAGTCTCTTTCAGCCATGGTATTAGCGAGTTCACCACTGCCACGCCTATAAGAGTGCTGTGGGTTTTTTTCCCCCAAGGTGGAGTATCTTGCATTTTTTGGTACTGAACGTCATCAGGTTTTTATTCGCCCACTTACTAAGCTTATCCAAGTCATCAAATTTATTGATTTATATTTCACCCAGCAATGTATTATCTGAGTTTTCAAAAAATTGAAAGAAAATCAAATCCATGTCCAAGCAGTTGTAACAAATTGATACTTCATCAGCATGTCTTCCCACTCACTATACCTTTTATTTCTATGCTAAAGACCCCTTGAAGTGGCTGCTCTTTTACTATAAAACACAGATAGCAAAATATGATCTTATGATTTTAAAGTCATGGCATTAATATAGGTAGTAAATTTTGCTTCTTTAAAAACTTTAACCAAATTCATTAATTTTACTGTCTCTAACATGAGCATCATTTTCCTCTGAAGACAAAGGAACATTAGAAAATAAGCATGCAAGATGAGTACCTTAGCTTTTGTGTTTTCATGGTCAGAAGACAGTGAAAAAGTCTGTGGTGAAGTCAGCTCTCTGGATCTTGATAGAAGTGAACAAGGTGACCGATCTGAAACAGGAGATCTACACTGTGCTACTGATGGGGTAGCGGATTGCTCAGGTCTCAGAGGTGAGGAATAAACTCTATAACTTGGGTGCAATGATGAGGAACTAAGTTTAGAGGAGTGGGGATGACTATAACAGGCTGAAGGAATAGGTGATGTAGAATTAGGACGCGAGGAAGACAAGTGCATTGAGGCATTTGAAAGGGCAGGAGAGGCATCACCAAACTCCTGAGCAAACCTCTGTGCTGAACTTGCTTTGGATTTATATGTAGAGTTTAAAGGATTTGGAGAAAGAGAAGAGCATATCTCAAAAGAGGGGGAAAATGTACCCCTTTGATTTGAAGGAGAGGACAAAGGATGTGATTTACAGATGAGGGTGGGTGAGTAGGTATGTACTCGCCTTGGCTTCTCAGGTATTTGGGATTTGGAGATAGGATAATGCATCTGTTTTGTAGAAGAAGATTCAGGGTTCAGAGAAAAGTGTCTTGGGACACAAGAAGGCATTGAATAAGTAGGTAAGCTTGGTTGTAATAGTGGAGAGACGACCGTCTTTCTATAGGAAGAAACAGTGGATGACAGAGGACTTAATGAGTCAGGAGATAGGGGTCTGGCATAAAGGTGATTTCTAGGGGAAAGGGATCTAGCTCGAGGTGGACGATGGGCCTTTGAAGATAAAGGCACATGAGAAAATCCCAATGGCTGATGTTCTTCTCGGCTTGGAGAGACTGACCTAACAGAAAAGCCTGAGACATATTTCTTAGGGGTAGGTGGAGTTGTTATAAACTTTTGATCTACTGAGAGTGTTGAGGAGCCAAGCGAGTTAACTGAAAAGGTAGCAGGGCAAGAAGCAGGGGATAATGGTCTTTGCTGAGAAGGGTGTGACTTCAGGACAGCAGTTAAAAGAGTGAGCCTTGTTGGCAGGGAGGCTCTAATTTCTGGCTTCAGTTGATTTCCACTAGGTGACATTTGGCTGTAAGGCTCATTTATACTACATATAGTTGAGGAGGAACTATAAAATGGAGAGGACAGAGGTTTAGGACTAGGTGATAATAAATGTGCTGTGATATGGACAGGTATGGCAGATACAGATCTTTTAAAAGAACATGAGGGCAGAGACTGGGCTGACAAGTCTTGAATTTTGCTTGAACTAGGAACATCTGAGGATAGACCTCCACTCCCATTTGGAAGCCCTGACCTAGTGACTTGTGATGGCTTGTAAACACAGTCAGGTATAGAAATGGTTGGCTCTTGAGAACTACTCAAAAACTGAGAACTGGAAGAAGGGCTACTTAATTCATAGTCAGATCTTTTGGACTTGGAAATGGGTGAACTATGAGTAGCAGCCTGAAAACATGTAGACGAATCTTGTTTAGAAGACCCAGTTGCAGACTGACACTTGTTATAGGATTCTTCCAGTGAAGAGGCTTGATTCAAGTTAACCAGTTCACGCTTTACTTTCAGATTAGTTGGAGAAATTAAACGGATAGCAGGTGGTTTATGGAAAAGATGGTCAGAGGTAGAAAGAGAAGTTAACTGGAGAAAAAAAAAAGAAACATTAAGACAGGGTGGAATTTGTAAACCTTTTAAAATCCCACATGTTAGTTCCAAGAACATGCAGGTAGTGTTTCCACTAGCACTGTTCTGTGGGTTAAATGCAGAGGGCTATCTAAACTCTCAGAGATACACCTGACCTGAGATATGATTGAGGACAACTTTTTCACAAAAGTTAATCTGATGAGGAATTTGTTGTGTAGATACTATACTACTATACTATATCTCTAGATTCAAAGCTACACAAATATACCATCAGTAACCATATATTGTAACTAGAAATTATCGTACTGCAAAAAAGATACTTTTACTTATATAACAGTAATCACTAAAATAGCCATATTTCTTTGAGAGAATAATGTGTCCCTAGATCGATAGATATATAGATAAATTAAGTGCCCAATGTATCTACTGTGCATTGCTTAGTAGTACCTTACTCTGCCTGAGGAGGACGTTACTGAATATGAGTGATAATGGCAGAACCTGTACTTACAGTAATCAAAATGATTTTCTTTTGTATGATATGGAAGCAATGTTATGTATAAAACTTATGTTCTAATATAAGAAATCATTGACAACTCTTCAGTGAGCAGAAGTTAAAAAGTGCCTACAATGAAAAATCATCCTCTGTTTAAAAACAGGGGATACCTCTACTAAGGATATCCTTAGTCAGCAGTGATTTTCCGAAGTACCAGAGGATTCAGGACCCAACCTTAAGGTGTTATAATATCTGAAGTGCATACATTTAGATACTTGGACACCTAAATTCTGGATATCGTAGCCTCAGAGAACAATTGATTTCTAATAGATTTAAGTGTTTCAGGTTCTTTATATAGAGATGTAAGAAATAACCCAGACAGCTTAAAACAGGGTGGCCAACATGCAGCCCACAGGCCATATCCAGCCCACATAACTGTATCTCCTGGCTCACAATGCTGCCAGCTACATGAAGCATGCACTGGCACAAGTCCCATGAGGCGCATGTGACCCCTGCCATGACCATGCTGTGCGAGGGCCATGCCAGCATATGCCCCAGACTGGCCACATGCCGTGTGAAGCCCGTGCCTATTATATATGACTCAGTAAAGTATGACCTCTCTTCTAAGTGTGCTTCAGCACCTGTGCCAGTCCATGCTTCATGCTTCAGCCATGGCAAGTCTGGCATGGGCTTCACATGGCATGGGGCCAGTCTGGGGCATATGCTGCATGTGGCTGCTGCACCAGACCTTCCTTCCATGCTAGATCCAGATCAGTCCCACAGACAAGCTATCCATGTGGGATTCAGCATGCAGCATGGGATTCAGCGTGCCATGTGCAGTGCATGCCTCAGGCCCTGCATGCTGTGTGCATGTCAAATTGGCCCCACGCGGCATATGTCACATGCTACGCACCATGTGCCACGTGAGAGCCAGTGTGCTGCGTACATGCTTGAAGCACGTGCAGCTGTTCCAGCATGCATGCTGCTTGTAGTATTGGCACCAGACCACCTCTGTGGGTCTGGATGAGTTTGACACCCATGGCCTAGAGGAAATGTTAAGGACAAGTACACCTGGAGTAGCATCACTCTTCAAAGTTTAAGTGCCTGATTCAGGGTACCCTTAAGCCATTATAAGCCGTGCTTGTCTGTACTCTTGAAATTCTGAAGACCCCAACTTTGAGGTCAGTGCCAGTGGGGATAATGCCCACGTTTTGCCCAATAACCTCAAAAGAAGGCAGGAGACCTGAATTCCCAGCCTTCCTCAGCTTAAAGGCATGCACATCTCCTGCTTCCCAAGAGACAACTCTCACCACCAGGCTGTAGCATAAGCTTGATAAATATACTCTCTACATCTACTATTGAAGCAAAGCCACTGAGCAGCCCAGGGTGCAAAATGCATGGAGCCAGGAGAGCAAGGAAGAGAGTGCAGGCTTCTGTAACTTAGTTGCACTCTCTTGGAGGTAAGGAGACCAAAGTTCAAAGGACTTGATGCATTTCACAATAAGACACCCAGCCATTGGCTTATAAACACAAACAATTCTAAGAAGAGGATTAACTCCTTGTTTAGGTGCCCCTAAAATCAAACTGAGGTCTGGCCTTTAGTCCATATAAAAGAGACTGTGTCAGATATTTATTTGAAATGCCCCTTGATTTGTAATTAAAAAGCAAACTAGTGTTTGCAAGACAGCCACAAAGAGGGAAGTTGTTTGAGAAGTGTTTTACACCAATTTAACAATTTCCACACATTATTTATTAAGTTTTAATTTTAAAAATACTTGTAAGTAACAATAAAATATCTAAAGCTGGCATAGCATCTTTCATTCCAAAATCAGTCTAAAAAACTTTGGGCCCAATTCTATTCCAGTGAAAGTGTATGGTATTATTGCTCTCAACTTTCCTAGGAGCAAGACCTGGCCTTTTATATGCAGTGATCTCCATTCATTTTTCCATCATTAGTTCTGAAAAGAATGTTAAAACAAAACAAAACAAAAATAACCCCCAAAATTAAAACTGAGCCATCATTTTCCAAGAATCACTATTTCAAATTCTAGGGACAGGAAGTAATTATGATATTAAGCAGTGAATATTGTTCACCATTTTAAGTGGTGGTCACTATATCTGTGTATAGAGATTATGTCACACTGCTTAAAGGCAACCTTACTCAAGGTAGGCTTCCACAACTGTATATTACCACAAAAGGGCAGGAAAGATGAAGGGAAAAATCACTTTAATACACACAGCAATTTTAGAAATCCAAAATATGATTGCTCAAAAAAAGAGAGACTGAGGTAGGGCTGATACCAAATTCTTGCCACAATTTAAAAAAGAAAAGGTTATTGGGACTTTCAAATATTAGGAGCTTTATTCGCTTGTGCACTAGACCTTTTTTTGCATGACTATTTTATAAATAAGTATTCAAAAAAGTCAGTATAGGTGTGGGCTGTTCCCACTTTAATGTCCCTTCATACTATCTGACCAGTGTTGGTCAGGACTTTATTCTCATATACAGTGGTTGGGTCCTGATTTTTTGTTTTGCATCCTAAAAATGAAACACTATAGAATGGTGCTATCACAATAGTAAGAAATTAGTTCAGTAGCAAATTTCAGAAAAAAATGTCACCTGTATTCAGTCTGTTTCTTACTGTTCTTGAGAGAGAGAGGTAGCTGTGTTAGCCTGAAGTCAAGTTGAAAGCAGGGTAGATTTGCATCTTGCACAGGTTACTACGTGTGTGTGTGTGTGTGTGTGTGTGTGTGTGTGTGTGTGTGTGTGTGTGTGTGTGGAGAGAGAGAGAGAGAATCTATAAGGTGCAAATCTATCCTGCCTTCTTACTGTTCTTATGAAGCAGGCTGTTGGTACACATATAAGCCAATATGTGCCCCGTACCCACTCATACCTCAGAAGTTTCTTTTTCTTACTACCTAGTTGAAAATGTAGTGAATTCATTGATGCATACCTATTTCTAAGGTTTATATCTAACTCCTAACTAGGCTTTGTCAAAAATACATATGCATATTTCACAGAATCATAGGAAATTAGGGTCAGAAGGGACCTCAGGAGGTCATCTAGTCCAACCCCCTGCCCAAAGCAGGACTATCCTCAACTAGATCATTCCAGCCAGGGCTTTGTCAAGCCAGGCCTTAAAAACCTCCAAGGACAGAGATTCCACCACCTCTCTAGTGCCAGTTCCATTGCTCCAACACCCTCCTAGTGAGATAGTTTTTCCCATCTTCCAGATCATTAATGAAGATATTGAACAACGCTGGCTCCAGGACCAACCCTTGGGGCACTCTTCTTGGTACCAGCTACCAACTAGACCTGAAGCCATTGATCACTACCTGTTGAGTCTGGATTCTTATTGTTCAAACTGTTAAAGAAAGGAATTGCACAAGGTAAACTTTTAAAATCTTGCAGACTTGCTGGGAAGACTACAGCAGTGTGGTTAATAACTTAGAAATATCCATTGCTTAGTAATAAAATGTAACGTGAAATACTGGGTTAAGAAGTCCAATTGTAAAGCTAAACCAAAGGCCTCCAAGTATGATATATGCTATAGTACCATCACAGTGCCAATACTATTAATCTATTATCTGGCATTTGGAAAAATATATGCAGTGTTATATCATTTAGTATCCACAGAAATATCCATTCCCTTCTATATGAAGCTATACAAAGGCAGGGTGACAACTTAGACACTAGATGAGAAAAAATCACAGTACGTCGATATAGAGAATAGGGAAATCAATATATGTAACTAAAAAAACCCCAACAAAATAAACAAAACAAAAAACCCTTAGGCAGTCTTACATCTGAAGGAAGATGAGAAGTTCCTCAGGAGAACAATATTGCTTTTCCATATAAGGACAGAATCATGGAAATTTAGGGTTGGAAGGGACCTCAGGAGGTCACCTAGTCTAATCCCCTGCTCAAAGCAGGACCAACCCCAACTAGGTTATCCCAGCCACAGCTTTGTCTACCTGGGTCTTAAAAACCAAGGATGGAGATACTACAACTTCTTTGTAGGGCTGTGTGAACCGGCTAAGTTTTGTTTCGGTTTTGGATTCAGCCGTTTCAGAGGGACAGTGATTGGTTTCAGTGTTTTGGATCACCGTTCCATTTCAATTCAGCTGAATCTGTTTCACAGTTTCAACGCGGTTTCAGCACTGATTCAAAAATTCAGCTGCAGCACAGGTGCTAAGCAGGGGCAGTGATCCCCACTGCTCCCCACTGCCCCTCACTGCATGAGGGAGCTCTGCCATGAGCCCTCAGAGGCCCCAGTCGCTGCTGCTGCAGCCACTGAGTGCAGGGCTTTTTTTTATATATATGAGTGCTGTGAGGCTGGGGCTGGGGCTGGGGCTGGGGCTGGGGCTGGGCAGGGCAGCCAT
>NW_017729027.1:36421273-36438751 GCF_001723915.1 Gavialis gangeticus
AAAAAAAAAGCCCTGCATTCACCAGCTGCAGCAGCAGCAATCAGGGCGTCTGAGGGCTCATGGCAGAGCACCCTGCATGCAATGCATGGCAGTGGGGGGCAGTGGGGATCATCCCCCTGGTTGGGACCTGTATAGCAGCTGTCCCATGGTGTTAGTGCAGCGTGGCTCGGCAGGGGGCCATGTGCTGTCTTGGGGCTGGGGGGGCTCCACCCGTTACCCCGAGCCCACCCCCATTCATCCTCAGTGGCCCCAGCTCCCAGACAGTGTATGGTGCCCTGTCAAGCTGCACTGCAGCCACACGATGAAACAGCTGCCATGAGGGTGCCAAGCAGGTAGGGCAATCACCGCTCCCCCCCCCAGTATCCCGCACTGTGTTTGGGCACTCTGCCATGAGCCCCCAATTGCTGCTGCTGCAGCCAGTGAGTGCACAGTTTGGTTTTTTTGTGCTGGAAGGCTGAGGTCGGGTGGGGGATTGGGCCAGGCAGGGCAGCCATGGGGAATTCTCCCAAGGCTCCTCCAGCTATGCCTGCCTCTTCCCCAGTGGGGGGAGCTGTGGGAGAAGCCCCCATGGCTGCCCTGCTTGGCCCCATCACCTGCCTAGTCCCCGCCTAGTCCTGGCACTTTAAAAGCAGGGCTGCGGGGCTGTGCCAGACTCTTCCCAGGGCGCCCCATTTCAAAACATCCAAAACATTTCCAAAATGTTTCGGATGGTTTCATTTTGTTTCAGAGATATTTTGGAGTCTGCCGTTTCATTTCAGATTCAGTGTTTTGGGCACCAAAATGGGCCGAAACATGTCCAAAACTAAATAGCTGCCGAAATTTTGCACAGCCCTATTTCTTTGGTAATCCATTCCAGGGTTTACAACCCTCTTAGTGAGAAAGTGTTTTTCCTAATATCTGACCTAAACTTCCCTTGCTGCAGCTTGAGACCATTGCTTCTTGTTCTGTCATCCGCCACCATTGAGAACAGTTTAGCTACATCCTCTTTGGAGCCCCCCTTTACGTAGTTAAAGCCTGCAATTAATTCCCCCCTCAGTCTTCTCTTCTCCAGACTAAATAAGCCCATGTCCCTTAGCCTCTTCTCATAAGTCATGTTCCCCAGCCCTCTAACTATTTTCGTTGCCCTCTGTTAGACTCTAATTTGTCTACATCCTTTCTTCAGTGGGGTGCCCAAAACAGGACACAGTACTCCAGATGTGGCTGCACCAGTACCAAATAGAGGAAAAGAATCACTTCCCTTAATCTGCTGGCAACGCTCCTACTAATGCAGCCCAGAATGCCGTTAGCCTTCTTTGCAACAAACACACACTTATGGCTTATATTCAGCTTATTGTCCACTGTAACCCCCAGGTCCTTTTCTGCAGAGCTGTTGCTTAGCCAGCTGTTGCTTAGTCGGTCCCTAGCCTGTACCAGTACAAGGGATGGTTCCATCCTACATGCAGGACTTTGCTCTTTTCCTTATTGCTTCTCCAATACTTGAAATAAATTACTTGGAGTAAATGATTGTGTTCCAAACTATAGTGCTGTTGGAATTTTCCTCAGAGAGAGATAATTTAACCTAATAACATTGACAGAAATAGTTTCAAACTATTATCTTCTAATTAACTGAAAGTTAGGCTAAGCATAAGGCCATAAAAAAGAAGACTTCCTTCTTTTGCCATCAGAAATATTAAAATTCCTTTCATGATAGCAAACAAGAAGTAGGTTCCTGGAAATGTGCTTTCCTATAGCACCTAAAATGTTGTCCTAATTAGAGTTGTATTTCTGCACAGATACTCTTGTATTTTTATGCCCTAAGGTTATTGTAATCATTACTGAAACCTGCTAAATGATGTCTGCTACCATTTAAAGTTGTCAGATATTTATGATTAAGCCCTGTTAGGACTATATTTGAAATTGTGTCTTTTCTATACTCTTACTGAATCTCTGATAGCTGCATAACAGTACTAATCTGTTCCCTTTTTAAATGCCTATTTTCTCAAACTCCTGCTTTGCCTTTCTCCACATTTCTTTTTTTCTTGCACTTATTTCCCAAACTAGTTTTTGAAACAAGGCATTGTTCCTGCCTACGTTCAAGTAACTGAGTGACAGGTAATCTCCCATTCTGCTGCTTCATAGACTATTGAACACGCTTTGAGTGCGCAGACATAGAGAAATAAAAAGAATAATTTCTCATTTCCCTTTCTCATTTTAACTTTGGCTAATCCATACATATGATAAAGGCCTAAAAAATCTTTCCATATACTTGTCCTGTTTACAGGTATTCCAAGTAATTCATACTTAAGAATGTGTGAAATCTTACCAAACACTGATGGCATTCTAATTCAAGAGGATCTTCAGAATGTAACTGAAATGTCTTTGTCTAATCCAACCTCTGATAACAAATTGCATTTTATACGCCTTTTGCTTTTTAGAATTTTAGTATTCACACTAGAATATTATCTGTTTCCTTCTAACACTTTTCACAGAAATATCCTTTCCCTATAGATAAGTAAACTGGGAATACGTTGCTGTAATCCAACATTGCTTCATAAGCATGCTATACTTCCTTGATTTAAGCCTTAACTTTACCCAGCTGCACTGGACAGTAATCAAAGTTTCAACACTTTTCAACATCTAATTAGCTGTACATAGTCTTTAAGTAAATACATTTTTTTTCACTATTGGAATATCCTGTGAATTGTCACTGTAGCAACAAATAAAGATGTGTATGTACTAAACATTGCCACCAAGTTTACACAAGCAGCATAATTTAAATTTCTGTTTCCTTCAATCTCACAATTAAAAGACATTTCCCTGAAAGCATTCAAAAGTTATTTGGTCATGATAAGGATTATTCGGCTTTATGGTTTTGAATTTCTAGGTTTAAAGGCTTTGTTGTAGTACATACAAATTTAATGGGATGAAATGGATTTGCATGCATTCATTTTTGTGACTCAAGTGATTCATTAAAATTTGCATTTGCTGATATGATTGTTGGAACACAGTATTGATTTACCATATTTTCTTGCATATAACACATACCTTTCCCCCAAAAAATAGCCCCCCAAAATTTGGAGGGGAAGGTGTATTAAGTGAAGAAGCTGTTTTCTTCCCTGAAAAAAAAAGAATGCTTAGAGAATCTGTGCATGCTATGCAGCTATCGAGATGCTTACTACTGCTTTGGCTCAGTAAACTGAATGGGTTGACTCCTGTGTTAACCCTCTTACAGCCATAGTTATTGGCTGAACAGTAATTCATTCTTGTGCGAGAGGCAGGAAATGAGCTACTGGTAGTATCTTGATGAGACTTATGATGTGGAAATATAGAAACTTATAGAAAGAACTACCATTCTTCTTACTGTTGTTTCAAGGGTCTATGGCTTAACATTGTGTGGCATAAAGTAAGTCCTCCTGGTAACAGTCTGGATGAGACAAGTAGAAAACTTCCAGCCACACGAGGAAGCTCCTGCTGCTTTCTGCTTCACCCAAATGTCTCCAGGGATGCCACCCTTCATAGATACTCTATGACACATGGTCAGCCATGACTCCAGAAAAATCTATTTTTCTGTATTCTGCTTTTCAAAAGGCAGTATATTTGGGAGTGTTGTAACTGCCCCAAGCTTGGTAGTCAATACTCACCTGTTGGCTCTCCCCCCCCACCATTCCCAAAGTGCCTTTCTCATGCCATGACTGAAATTAAGCAGTAGGACCTCAGTTCTGTAGGAGGAGCAACTTTATGTTCCCCTCTCCATAGGTACATTGTTGAGCTACTTTTACATGGGATCTTCTATGATTGGATCCCCTATGATCCCCTCTCTAGCCCCAATCTGTAGCCTAAGGGGCTGGACTCACTCATCTGGTTCTCAACTAGGCTGAAACAAAACAGATTCAGGATGACCACCCTGCCTTATTATCTTGATACTGCATCTCCCTTCCAACCTACTCCTAGAATTCCCATCACCTCCCACAACCACTTCCAAAGGGCTTACCCTGCATGCAGTCCCAGCCAGGGTGCCTTTTCCCATCCCCCTGGGCTTCCACCACAAACTCCTGGGGGTATTTCTATCACAACCCTCCCAGACATACTCCAGACAACCAAGTCCCAGCACCACTTCTTCCAGCTCTGCCTATGTCAAACTGCCCCTTTCTGCCCCGGGAGCTAGGCTTCTATCCCTAGAGCTCCCCTCTACTGGCCTCCCAGAAGCATACCTTAAAGACACAGTCTCTCTTTTCTAACTCTTATATTTTGTCTCCAGTAATAGGGCAGGGTTATTTGGGGATGTATTGTATGTGAGAAAATATGATACATGAAACAGGTGTAGAATTAGCCTAGATCAGTCAAGTGCTGTTTTCTTTTTATTGATTATTCAGTATGATATTATGTCATAAATAAATGGTGATGTTTAATTGTAACTATTCACTGTACTTATTCTTACTTAGTTTTTTTATCTAAAAAAATCAATTCACACTATTCTGATATGCTACTTTGACTTTTTCACTTACTATTTATGTTACTTTGACCTTGATATAGCACAAGAATGTATGGTCAAATTTGGGAAAGTGTTGTATAACCAGCATTATATAACTCATTTATTTATCTTTTACATCTGTAATCCATTTATTTTTTCTTTCATGATGATAAAATCATATTTTCTTCTTTTCATATTAATTTTCTCCTTTTACCAACTTTAAACAAACTGTTTAAATTCACTTTAATGTTAAGTTTCTTTGTGTAGTTGGAACCCACTAGTGCCTCTTCAAAGAACTCTTGCCAATAGAACATTGGATCACTTTCCTTGAATTAACTCACAAATTAACAATGATCTATACTTCTGTCTTTTAATTTTCTTCTTTCCAAAGTGAAAAAGCAGTGGTCAATAATCCAATCTTGCTTTTTTGTTTGTTTTCCCTGACCTAGTTGTATGAGAAACAAACAAGATGAGATTTTAAAAAGCAGCATAGAAGGAATATGGGCAAAAGGAGGATTTCACAGAGACTCTTTCATTATAATGTCTAAGACTCAGTAGTGCACTATGGGGTGGACAAGTGGGACATATGCCATTGGAGCCCCCTGAGGAAAAGGGCACCAAAAGGAAGGGGGCCACCTCATCCTCATCTTCTCTCCACTTGCATGGAGGGCTCCAGGAAGCACCTGGAACAAGCAAAGTATGTAATGAAGTGCAAGAACTGGAAATCACAGTTCTGTAGAGCAGCAATGGCATTTGCTGCTTCTGGGGAGAGAACTGGTCCCCATTTTTCCTGCCAAAATCAGTATTTGTTCTTGTTGTTGCTGTCCTCTTGCCAGGAGCTTTTGGAGCAAACAAATGGGGTGAATATTTCCCCCTGGCAGCAAACTTTACAGCCATGCTAAAGAACTAAAACTTCCCAAAACGCCTTGGACTCCAGGATATGCTGCCTGGCCACAGCCTAAGCAGAAAATATTAGTCACCTTTTACATAATAGTCTAGACATTAGAAAATGTTAGTCAGGAAGTGTGCTCTGGCTCTCCTCAGCCTGAGGGGCTCCATTTCCTTCCTCAAGGAACCCACCAAGCCAGAGACCAGGTTGGGAAGAGGACTTTCTGCCTCTCTTGCTGAAGCTGCTGCAAGTAAACCCCAGCTTCACAAAGGCACCTCACTCACGACTGTTCCTTAACACAGAAGAAGTATGGAATTTCAGCCAGCCCTCTTCCCCCAGCACTTTTTATTTAGGTATCTCCTGCTTAGACCTATCGACTCTCCCCATTTAACGTATACAGGACTCAAACAACCAATTTTAGTTTATTTCTCTTCAGACATAGTTTCATTTGGCTCGCCAGAAATTAAAGCTTCGCATCCATGGATTTGTTGCGTGCAAATGCAAGGCACTCGAAGACATGTATTGAGCCTCTTTATCCAACAAATGACACTGCAACTTTTTTTGTAATTCACCCCTTAAAACTGCTTTCACATTCAGATTGCTTCTGCTTTTTAAAACTAACACTCCTTGGACATAGTTTATTTATTTTTTCTTGTGTGGTTTGAGAGCTTCCTGCTTCCACAGCTGTGTAGAAGGGCATAGGCATAGGCATGGGCATGGGCATGGGGTGGATGGGAGGCCCTGGGCCAGGGGGCAGTGTTGGACTGTCCCACTGTCCTGTAGCACCTGCCAGGGACCCAGTTTATTTCGTTTGAAAACCTATTGTGTGTAAACACAGATGCACCACTCCAAGACTTCATTCATTTGAAAACCTAGTGCATGTAAACACAGATGTAACACTCCAAAATAAAAAAGTTTAAATTTTATCCACCTATTTAATTTAATGACGATTAAAATCCTTGGTGTGTACAGATGGTGCCTACAGACAGCTGACACTCCTCAGCCACAATAACACTGTATTTGTACAAACCCACAGGAAAGGAAGAAAAGTATGTTCTCTGTGTCCTATCACACAGCTATGAAGGTTTAGCCACCAGGTGGCCTAAGTGTACCTGTTTTTCAAATGAATCTATACTTGTGTATAGTATATCATAAAAGGATAATTTACAAAATAATGATTATTCAGTTCTTCCATTTTAATAAATCATGTATTAATAACATATGAGTTGGTCCAGAGTTTTCCCATTTCTTGTGTTGCAGGTCTTCCATTTTCTGGCTATAGCATGAAGATTATTGAAAGAAAATGGAGATTACTGACTACTTTATGGTAAATACTTCCCAACTATAAAAACTTTGCTGTTCCCGCAAGCTGATGGCAATAAAAACATAATTCTCTAGGACGAAATTGTGCAAGTAACATCTGTGGAGCCCAACTTCAGTGGGAGAAAGACCCTTCCTGAACTGCCACCAAAACTCAGAATCAAAAACAAATAATGAAAATAAATAATAAAAACAAACAAATAAACAGCATTGGATCACTGATCATTGTTAATTTACTCCAGGGAAAACAGCCAGAAGTTTTTCTGATATTTTTTATAACTATTAAAATAAATGTTAAATATTAAATCATCCTCTATACTTTGAATAGAACATGATATTTTCTAGTATGGGTCAAATGTATCAAGCCCTCCAAGGACAAGAGGAGTTTCTTGCTATTTCACAGACTAATAAAGCCAGTAGAGATCACTGTGATCATCTTGTCTGACCTTTAGGATTAATCTTTTTCCTCCTCTCCTCAAAAATAGGAAATCAATGAATATGTTATTGATTTTTTTTAAATGTTCTTGTGTGTGCACAATCACTGACTTTGTGGATATGAAGCTCATTCTCAAGTCTAGAATTTCTACTGGTGGATGAGATCTACTTATGAGCTAGCCCTGTGTAAAAGACTCCTTTGAATATAGTACCCAGAAATTTACTAGCAAGAAGTGAAACAGCTATTTTAAACTTTTTATAATTTCCTTTCATTTCAAAATGGATCAATATATCCTATACTAAATACTAGATTATAGAGAATGAAAGAATAATGGGAAAATATCGCAAGAGGAGATTTGAAGAAAGTTTTGAACATTAGGGAAAAGCAACTTAGTCCAAATGTAGTAATTTATTGTATATATAGTTACAAATGTTATTCAGAAAATAGATATGGGAAAGGTACATAAAGTTGTTCATCTGTTATCATATGACTTTGAAACAATGATGGGGAAATGAATTTAATCGCTATAACGCATGCTACCTTTAAATAAACTCAGCTAATACGATTAATACAGTTTTATAGACTTTATTGGAATTTATTTAAATTCCAACTCCTGTGAAGGCCAGTGAACATATATTTTCTCTGACACTGCAACAAAATCCTGCTCTCGTAATTATTTTTAACACAAACTACACCACACGTATTTTACTGTCTGTCCTTAATCAAAGTGCTGTGTAATATTTTAGAGAAGCTATAGTAGAAAGCTCTTATTTTCCCAGAATACAGGAGCTGAAAGTGTTAGAAGTAAATATGCATTTTCCTTAAGCTTCCATTTCTTACATTCTGCCTCCATAAAGACATTTTCTTGACCCCCCACTTGTGCAAAATCCCACTCATTACACTGGAAATTTTAATGTCCAAATGAATAATTAATATAATTGTGAGGCTCAATCCTAAAGTCCAGTCTTATCTAGAATTTAATTGGTCAGAATTAGCTTGACTTTTTCTACATAAAAAACTGAAATAAGAAAACCAGGGATATAACCTAGGACACTGAGATCTATTCATTTAATAGGGAAAGTAACGGGACTTACTTTCTCTTTAAAAAAATGTTAGTATAAATTGGCATGGACCTGCTGAAGTCAAAGAGATGTATCAGTTTAGTCCCTGCGAGTATCTCACTATATTAGGTTAATATATATATTGGGTCCTTCTCTTGTCCCTGTTTTGCTTTACTCTGATGTTTCTAGAAAGGTCATTGATAGTCACTATATACATATGTATATATGTATAGTGACTATCAGTGACCTTTCCAGAGGGGAGAAGGCCTACCAAGTCTGTACTACCTACTCATCTTACCCCTTTACATATCATCTTTATAATAAAAGATGTGTAAGATGTATACCAACTTTAGGTAGAAGGTTAGGAACTACTGGCTAGGGCAAAGGGGGGTTAGAAGTTAGTAATAATCTTTAAAAGAGCCAGTGAACTGATATCCAGCCAAAAGCAGAATGAAGGATCATATCTCAAAACCTTTGCCAAGTAAAATTTGACATGCAGAGCCAAAAACAAGCACCAGAGTTAAAAGAGCAATGTACCTGACCAGTAGAACTGCGAGTAAGTGCTGCTCCTTGTGACCGTGGAGCATTCATGTCACTAAGAGGTTTGTTCGATGCAGTAGGATCAAGAGATGTGTTGGAGGACTGGAATATTGTATGCCCGTAGCTCCCTATAGAAGGCGGTTGAACTTTGTTTCTGGCAATAGTTTCTTCATCTTCTTCACCAGAGTCCGTAATAAAGATAAATTCAGCCTTAAAAAGGTCATTCTCCTGCATTTTTATTTTGCCTGTGTTATGCCCTTGGGGCTGGAAAATCTTTTGGGTGCTCTCTGGGTGAAAGGTAGATTTGCTGTCCTGCTGGAATTGACTTTTGAAGGCCAGGTCACCAGAAGGTATGTGAGACTGCAAAAGAGGCTAAAATTAATTTAAATCCATTGCAGGTTATTTGTTCTCCACAAAAACATAAGAAATGTTTAGTTTGCAGTCTGAGTTAGCACTGTGCTACCAACAGTCAAAAAAATAAGTTAAAAACTCCCAGCCCATGTTGTGAGAGAGTGGCAGGTTAGCAGAAGCTGGCTGTTCTACTGCCCAGCTTCCCACTCCCAGCATCCTCCCTCCCACCAATACACTGGCTGATACACAATGTCTGTTTCAAAGGGAGACACGCATTGCATTTTTCCATGTAATGCAAAGCAGAAGACTCAATTGAATATGATAAATAGGACTTGATGTTTGGAATAACACTGGAATTGGAAAGAGGGAGGGTGGTGTCAAGCAGAATGAGCTGTAGGGCCAGGCTAACCCAGCCATGATAGGGCAGGAATCCTGACTCTGTGAGATTCACAAGAGCAGACAATACCCATCACAACTGTCTGACAGAGAAATCTGGGGCAAAACCAATATGTGGTAACAAAGGACCTCAATCCAGGGCATTCTCTGAAGAGGAAACAAAAGGAACTGAGGTTAGAGAGATTTACTGTACGTTTGAGTGCTATCGTTCTAGAACAAAGCCTAATTGTTCTTTTTTATGTTCCACATTTTTCAGTTTCCAATATTTAACCCCTCAAGTGCCCTGCAGTTGTGAGCCCATATATTGTCCAGTTGCCCAATAACTGAAATTACTAATATGTTTTGTTTTCCTAGAGGGAGGGACAAAACAAAAGAACAGATTTACCAGGTACTGTACAATAAATGCTGTGTAAGGGCCAGCCATGAAAACAGATCATCACTGACTGCAGTTGAAATTACTGGCACTTAGCTCTTTTAAAAATAAAACCATCTATTTCAATAGCAAAATATTGATTTGGATACCTCATTTCAAAAATCTTGTTCAAGTTCTATACAGTTTGGAAAAGAGAACAAAAGATAGCATGAAGATGTTAATCTTGCACCATGCATCTAATGAATGTTGTCCGCATGCTGGAACAAGACAGAAACATCAGGGAATCCTGTCCTGACTTAATTAGAATAGTATTAATAGTAAATAAGTACTAATAAGGCCAAAGAGTGGAACATGGAGTTAAGTGACTATATTGCGTTCTGAGTAATTATTAAAAGTCATATCTTCTCAGACATGCTCCTTACGTGCCTATATTCAACCTATTTTTAGTATCACAGTGTTTAATTAAAAAATGTTCAAGGCACTTGAGACTTCCTTCCCTTCAGTTCAGATGACTATGTCTAGGACAGGACTTAATTTCCATCTCTGTATGGCTCTGCCTATTTACATGGGAATATAATAAAACTACAGCCCCATCTATATGCCATGCAAGGGCCTCCAGGTGCAAGATCAAGTGGGCATTATGAAAATGAATTAGTCACCCTGTAAAATAACATAAAATAAAACTAAAAGAGAAGTGGGGAGGAAAATAAAAATAGTTCTCCATGTAGTGTATTATCAGCTTGTAGAATTCGCTTTCACAGGAATCACTGAGGCAAATGTCACCATATGATCATGAAGAACATTTGTTCTATAGTAGCTAAATCCAAAAGTTACATAGGATATTGGTTTGCAGAGCAACTGAAGTAAAAAAGAAATGTCCTCCTTTTTTAATTGCAGTGCAAAAATCAGAAATGCATATCTATCAATTACATGCACATCAATTTGTCCTCAGATTAATAGTAATTGCTCTTTAAATTGTGTTTAAAAGATTACCCAGTTAGCAAATGATACCTGCTTCCAGTGGCATCCCGATTTTAAGGAAGGAGTTTCTTTCACAAAGTCATGAAAGCTTTCAAAACTGAGAAAACTTAAGTTGACCAAAATTGGACTAATTTTGCGTGTTGGCACCTTTATTTGAAGTATGAAATACTGGGCATTGGTAGGACTCCGTGACCAACTACTGATGGATTTCAGTGTGAGAATTCCCTCATGTGCCAAGGTCATAGTATTACATAATTGTCAGAGCCCATTACACAGACTGGGCAGGGTTTGTTTCGTGTACAAACTCTAGCAGAAACAGACTACTGAATTGCTCGTTTCATTGTCTCCTCCGATTCTATCTATACGGTGTGACGGTTTCAATGGTGGTCCTGGAATTCGCAATCAATTACCAAGAGCAAGGAGACTGAGGAAGACGAGCAAGAGGGGTCCAGGAGGAATTTCTCCAGGACTTCTAAGTATCAACATAAGTAAATATGAAATCATACCTTATTTATAATTTCTTGTCTAGTGTCAGCATTTGGCTCTTCTGAAATTTTCACAAGGAATTTGGAGGCATCTACAACTTCAGAGTGAGTTGGAAGCTGTCCAATATATGGAACAAATGTGAAGGTCAAGGGTTTGCTTCCAGATTCACCAGAAGGGACCTGCAAGATACATAATGAATTCACCTTTTAATCTGCATGGAGATTAGCTCTGCAAAAAAAGAAAACATCTGTTAAATTTTTAGGAGTTACCCAACATAACATCCTCAACCTTTTTGATTTCTTCAGTAGTTATATTGATCACAGGATGTTGTAGGCTAGCAATATATATTCTCTATAGAAACAGAGAAATTAAGCTTTTTTTTGGTAAGAGAAGCATTATGTCCTGAACATCACTTAGCACCACCCTATTAATTGCAGTAGACTTGCAGAATGTATGCCAACGGAATACTTGGCCTCCAGTTTGATGTTTATGCCAGAAAGAGATGAATTCTGCTCACAGTCAGTGTGCATATATAGCAGTGCGACATGGAATTCATATCAACATGTCTGAAAGCAAAATATGGCTCTAAATCTGTATGTGGAGTTGCAAATGAGTAGCCTGAAAACTGAAAAAGCTGTTCTAGAAAGAAGCAGCTTTCAAATTTAGCAAATGAAAAAGGGACTGCGTATATGAAATATGCTTAAATGGAACCACAGTCGCTTCTCACTTCTTTGTCATAATGCAGCTTGCTTCAAGTGTACATTGAACTGTACAAACATTTAATCTGTGAAAAATAATTCATGGAACAGAAGAAAACCAAACACTGCAATTTTTTGCCATGGTGCAAGTTTCTACAAATTACACACTTCCCAGAGTAACTACTGATGCAGAGCCAGCATCAATGCTTCAAGGAGATAGTCCCAGGATTGCAGTATACTCCATTCCCTTACCTTCCTTACAGGCCCTTCAGTTTTATAGGCCAATTGTACGTCTGTGGGGGGGGAGACACAGAAGCAAGGAATGGCTCACCTCACCCCACTGAAAATTCTGTTTAGGGTACCATGCATATGGATTGTGCAGGAACAACATAGAACAAGATCAAGAGAGGATGAGCAGTGTGCGTTTTATTCCCCAGCACATAACAGAAACTCCATCTGAGAAGTTAAACAGTGGGAAGCCTTTTCATTGCCCTCTCCATCTACCGAAATCCTCCTTCATGGGGAAATATCCTAGCAAAAGGAGCCCTTCTAATGGAGCTGTCCTGTCAGAAATGTGGATATAGTGTTGCAAAGAGGTCTCTCAGGGTAGGTGTTGACTAACAGAACCCCAAAGAAGGTCATAACACCATGGATCTCCCTAGATCAAGACCCACTCATTTTGACCTATTGGTGACAATGGTTCAAAACTCATCCTTTTGAGACAAGACTAAGGAATTTATGTTTGCCTAACTTCAGGCAAACTACTAATCCAGCTCTTGGACTGAACCATAACAGAATAATTGAACTCTATTGCTTTTAATTTTTCCCCTGCTCATTTATTTACATTCAAACAGAAATTTGAGCATGACAGCTATAGTTATGCTCCTTTGTAATTTGCATACCTTAGCAAGTAGCAATTTTAGAACATAGAGAAATATATTTATGTGACTCATGGAAGCAAGACTAGGTCTGCAAAGCTTCTAGAATATTAAAAATGATAACCAGGGATTTTCAAATTAAAAAAAAGATGCTGGTTTTCATTGGAAGCATTCAAATGAACCATAGGAAGTCTTGCAGTTTTGTTTCCCAGTAGGATAACCTACTACTAGAGCAGTGTACAAATATTTGAGGGGTTGGGCAGGTGCCATGCAGACAACCTGCACTGCTGATGGCCCACAGCCAGGCCCCCCTGGGGAAGTCCTGCTCACAGTCCCTTCTTCCTCTCTCCCTATGGTAAGGCTTTGAGAAAGGATATCTTATTAGTTATAAGCATATGAATTTCTGTTCCTGTACCCTGCAGTAAATCCCAACCCCTTTCACACAAGGCAATGGACCTTGGAGCTACACCTGCACCCCCTTGACTTCCTGCACCCATCTTGCTGGATACTTAAGGAGATCTGGCATGCCCATCTTGCAGTGATACAACTTACGCTCATAGTAGCACACAGCCTCCTGTGCTGGGCTCTGGAACATGCACTCCCAGGTAAGACCACTTACCAGCACTTATGGCCACCAGGCCTAAAGGATCCAGTTGATGACTTCCATGTGGCTGTGGAAAACAAGGCCCTACTGGATACTATGCACTCTGGGGTGCTCTGGGAGGACCTCCAGACTGTCAGCTGGCACTTCAGGGCCCAGGAAATGAACAATGATTGGAGGGAGCATATCATCTTGGGGAACCTGGGACACCTAGCAGGGGCTGCAGAACTTCTGCATGTGGTGGGCCACCTTCATGGAGATCATCTCTGAGTTTACCCCATACACTGAGCAACAGGATATCATGCATAAAGCCTCCTCTGACTCCAGCAAAACACATAGCCAGTCACTATCTGGAAACTCACAACTCACTGCAGCCTCTACTCCAGTTCAGTGTACAGAAATCCATGATCAAAGTGGCAGTCCTGGAGGTCTGCTTGATCATGCAGGATGTGCTAGCAGACTGTGTCATCTGCCTCAGCAACCTGTAGGACCAATTTCTGCTGGATGGGCTCCCCAACTGCATCTGGGCTATGGGTGCCTCAAGGCTTCATCAGCCACAAAGTCTTCTTCTTCACCATGCTGCAGGGTATTGTGAACCACCACTGGTTTGGGAACATCACTGTCTATACTAGGACCAGGAAGAGTGGTGGGTAGTCTCTGTGTCTGCAGCAGGGGCCATGGAACAACTTTGCCCTGGCATGGGAAATGGTGTCTCTCTGCACATGGCATCCCCCAGATTCTCAGGGGTGGAGGTCCATGGGGGAATAGGTGCATGTTCTGAGGCCATCAGCAATGTGGATGGCATTGGGGTCTGTATGTTGACCACGAAGCTGTCAGAGTTCTGCACCATGACCTGCCCCTCAATGCTTATAAAAGAACAGGTTGAGAGATGTCAAAACCGGTTCTATCTCCAGCTTTAGGGTACTTTCTGTCACCTGCTACCCCATCTTTGTTTCAGTGGCAAAGGTATATACAATGTTGATACTATGCTGATGCACAGTCCCAGTCATGGCCCTGCACTCTCATTTCCATGGCATTCCACAGATTTCTTTGTTCCAGTGGCTCTTGCACAGATCCTCTTGATTTTTCTCATCACCCCCAAGAGCAAAGAAGTCCCTGACCTCTGCCTGGTTCCAGTTACTGGTAGGAGGACAGGCCCTGCCATACTGCATGGTTGTCGCTGGGTGGGTGTGGATGTCACGGCATATTAGGGCTGTGCGAAGCTTCGGTTCCTGATTTGATTTGGTGGAGATTTGGCCTGATTCGGTAACTGAATCTCCAAATCTGAAATGAATCAAAGGACCCTTTAATCTCTCCGAATCAAATCAGAACCCTCCAAATCAATTCGGAGAGATTCAGCAATTCGAACAGACACAGCTTTAAATGTTTTTTCTACGTACCTCTAGGTAGCAGTTGGTTCGTGAATGCTGAGAGGCTGGGGCACATGGAGTGTCCCACTGAAGTGCTGGGGTCTCCCCAGCACGCTCAGCAGCAGACCTGGAAGTGAACCAGAAGCACATCCAATCCACTTCTGGGTCCACTGGAGAGCACATGGGGGGCCCTCCCTGTGCCCCCCTGGCTCAGCGACTGGTGCCTCCTGTGTCTGGGAGGGGCACCCAGGGTCCCCCCATGGCCAACTGCTGAGCCAGGGGGGCACAGAGGGGGGCCCCCAGCATGCTCCCAGGTGGACCTGGAGGTAGACCAGAAGTACTTCCAGTCCATTTCTGGGTTCGCTGCTGAGCATGTGAGGGGGCCCCCATGCTCCTGTGGGATGGTCCATTTACCCCAGCATCACAGCATTCATGAGCCATGCCTGGTACCTCAAAGTATGTAAAAAAAAAAAACCATTTAAAGCTGTGTCTATGTCTGAATTGCTGATTCTCCGAATCAGCATCGAATCTTCAGATTCGAATTCAGCCAAAGCAAATCAGGGACAGTGATCTGAATCAACGAATCAAAACACTGTCCCTGATTTGGGCTGAATCTGAATCCAAATCAAATAAGGCCCATTTCACACACCCCTACTGCATACATATGAGTCCAGGCCAGGAGTGGGCAATTATTTGGGCAGAGGGCCACTTACTGAGTTTTGGCAAGCCATCGAGAGCTGCATGACAGGCAGCCCAGGGAAGATTAATATTAATTTTCTAAACTTTTTAGGGGCCCCGCAGGCTGGATAGAATGGCTTAGCAGGCCGCATCCAGCCCATGGGCCACATTTTGCCCACCCCTGGTCTAGGCACAAGGGCCTCTTTCTCTCCAAGTAGGTCTAGATCTGGTCGGGTTTGTTCTCCACTCTGTAATGACCCAAGCCAGTGTCCGCTTCCTGCTGACCTGAAGCAGCCTGGCCCTGCCCACCCAAGCCATGAGCTGGCCCAAATTAACTCTTTGCTGACCCAAACCAACTTGTCCCTTGCTCTCCCTGAACCTGAAATGCCAGAACTGGTTCATGCCCAGTGGTGGTGGGGCCAAGCTGGGCTCAGTTCTGTTTGTGTCAGCTACAGTAATGAGGGCATGTGAATATGGGTGTGGGTGTAGGTCTGGGTCTGGGTCTGTGTCCTGGAGGCCTGGGTCATTTGGAGGGGACACAGCTGCCTCAGCACCCTGTGCTTCCCGGCAGCCCTTGGGCATAGTGCTGGGCTGGTGAAAGAGGCTGGCTTTTCTTAGTCCCAAGGCTGTAAAGGGGAGGGGTTTGCTCTGTGCTCAGCTGGAGCACTGGAGTCCATCCTGAGTCACAGACTGTCTCCCTGGAGGGTCAGAGGAGGTGTGGACAATGCATGGTGAGATGCTGAAGGGCTACAGACTATACAAAACTGAGGCAGATGATTGATACAAATGTAGCCCATCAGAATTTGCTTTGCAGTTTAGGGTAAGATCTCTAGTCTACAAAACACAATCAGAATAATTATGTATTTGGCCAGCTCTAATTCCAAGAGTAATGTGTTAAGTAAAAATGCTGAATACAGAGATGTCTGCAAAAAATATAACCTCACAAGTCACACTTGCCCTTTTATAGATGTCTTACTACATACTATAAAATTTCTTCTTGCTTTCAGATACAGGTTACAAAGGGGCAAAGAAAATAAATGGATTCATTGTCACTTAATAGCAACCAGCATAGCTGCCTGTAGCCAGGCTAAAATCTTTCACAAAGGTGGGGAAATAATGTACACTGGGAGTTCTTGGTGGTATTTTTGCTTCAAGGAGTTACAGTGTGTCCTGGAATTTACAGTACAGCTCACCTTTCTTTACATAATGCATGTACCTTAAATAGCACAATCTGGCCCTTGCTTTTCATGGATCAGAGCTGTAATTATTAAAGCCAAATGGCTTCTTCTGTAGTTTGTTCCCACAAACTGATAAATATGCAAATTATTCTATTAACTAGTCATGTGCATAAATTTAGGTGTGGCCTTGTTTTTTCACAGGATCCGTTGCTAGAATACAGCCTTTTTGGTAAACTCCGTGCTGAGGTTTTTTGATGGCACTTTTTTAGAATGGGTGCCACTTCTGAAAACTGTATTACTTTCGCTCTGTTGTGTTTTACAATAACCCTGAATAATTTTTCAAGAGATGATAAATGTGTAAAAATGATTTATAGAAACTTACAAGAAAACTTTTCACACCCTGGGACATTCCTGAGCAAATATTTATGTTCTTATCTACAATTACGTACACTCAAAGATATCCATCAGATTAGATTGCCATTGAGTGAGCTTTTAAAGTTGACATCATCCATCACAGTCTTATAAAGCACCAGAATCTGAACTGAAACCTCATGTGACCAGCATTTTAAATATCCTTTTAAAGCAAATATTGATCTGTGATGGTACTTTCAAATTCCCACCCAAGTTAAAAATAAAGATACCATAATACCTTTGCTAGCTGACACTTTTTTGCTAACAATTTGCTTTCCTATCTGCCCACTTATACTCAAACTTATTTGACACTTGACATCAAATCTTATGATCAGATGTGGAGGTAATGGACCAATACTGAATAGAGATATTATTAGGTAG
>NW_017729027.1:36438881-36439083 GCF_001723915.1 Gavialis gangeticus
TGTCCAGGTCAGCCTGGATCACCTGCCTGTCTTCTGGTGTGGATGCTTTCCCCCAAAGTTTGGTGTCATCGGCGAACTTGGCCAGTCCACTTCTGACTCCAATGTCCACATCATTAATGAAAATGTTGAACACTATGGGTGATCCAAGGACAGAGCCTTGGGGGGCCCCACTGGTCACAGGATACCATGATGATTGACTTAT
>NW_017729027.1:36444083-36444612 GCF_001723915.1 Gavialis gangeticus
TAGGTAGGTTTCAGTCCTTTCCTTTACCATTGTGTTATTCTGTTGGAAGATGCTATTACATCATAGCTATGTTAAAGACACACCCCCTCCCAATCTATTTCACTTTTATTAAAGATTATAGAAAGGAAAACTACAATTAGAATTCTTTCCTGTATTTAAAAAAAATCAGATTGCCATGTATTTCACAGGATAGAATAAAAATTCATCTACTCAAAGAACCTTGCTTGCCACATCCTATTGATTCATTCAACTAACAGCAGCATACAAAAACCAATCATGAAAACCAGACTAAGTAATACTAGCAGCAGAACTACAAGAACTGTAATAAAACTAGTTAAACCAATCAAAAGTGACCAAAAAATATGAGGTTGACATCAAGTATTTGATAAGAAACTGAGAGCTATGGGAGTCCATAGCCTGGAAAAGCGCAGGCTCCGGGGTGATCTGGTGACCACCTATAAGTTTATCAAGGGTGCTCACCAGGATCTCAGGGAATGTCTGTTCACCAGAGCACCCCAAGGGATGACAA
>NW_017729027.1:36444623-36451733 GCF_001723915.1 Gavialis gangeticus
AAGAGCCTCCTCCTCAGGGGAGAGAGGTGGAGGCCATCTCTTCCCAACAGCTTGCTGCCTCTCTTGTCAAAGTGCGGGCTGTGGACATGGAAGCCAAAGCCTTCCCTATGACACCAGAGCCACAGTCTTTGGTTAACTACGTGGATCCTCCTCTCCCTCCTCAGCCCATACCCCAAGACTGGGAGGGTCAAAGAGAACACCACCTGTGCCCCCAGACCCTTTAGCCCTGCTTCCAAATCCCTGTAGCACCTCATGACCTGGCTGGGAGCGCTCTGAGCTGTGTCACTGGTGCCCACATGAATAAGGAGCATGGGATAGTGGTCGGTGGCCTGGAGGAGCTTAGGGATCCTCTCTGCAATGTCCCAGATGCGGGCCCCCGGGAAGCAGCAGACTTCCCGGGCGGCAGATTACACCCTCAGTCACCCTCAGTCCCCCTCAGGATGATCTTCTGAGGTCCCTTCCAGTCCTAATGTCTATGAAAATCTATGAAATCTATGAAGGTGGGAAAAATGAAGAATGGTTACAACCAAAAAAAATGGCTACATTTATTCTCTACAACTATTAATCAGGAAAATTCAAAATACTTGATGTCAACAAGACTGAAGTGCAGTCTGAAATTTCAGCAGGTGCTTTCCTGAATTAGGGTTTATATGGTAAACTGATTCTTGAAAAGAAACTTAAATCTTTTCCCTAAATTTATCTTATATTTTAATGGGCATTCACAATCATTGGAACAACTATGAAAAATTAGAGGGAAAAATTAGATACTACTTTTCGGAATAATATGAGAAAAAAAAGGAAAAAATAGAAACTCACCAAAAAACGTAAAGTTACAAGAATGGAAACAATTGCAATACGTACAAAGAAATAAGATGCACTCAACTTTTAGATTGCTCGCATACATATATGTGCCCATTTCCTTTGCTGTACTTTCCTGGCATATACACCTATTTCTTTGTTCGATAAAAGTGTATAGGATAGTAATTTCCATCTATATTTACATTAATTTTGTAAGGTCCCTAACATCTATGACTCTATGAATCTATGTAATATATAGTATAGAATGTTTTTATTACCAGTTTCTCTGGATTCCAGAAGTATATTTGCTTCCCAGATTATAAATACCCACAAATTCACCTGAGCTGTATAGTAAATTCCAGGACACATTGTAACTCCTTGAAACAAAAATTCATTAAAAACTCACTGCAAATTGTTGTACCTTCAGAGCACACAAAAACAATAGAATGTATTCAATGACTAGACTGTATCAATATACCTTAGACCATACTTCAACCACTGAAACTGATGTTGTCAGACAGAAAATTTGTCCCGTACTGACTATTCCAGATAGTGTTAATGAAGTACTTTTGTGTTATCTCATCAGGTCTATTCTCAATGAATAAAAATGCATAGCTTTAAATGTGTCCTTTTGTGTGGTTTAGGTCTTTGAACAATATTTGTGTTTGACTTAGTTGGCACAGTCTTTCTATATAATAATCACACTGGAAGAATGAAGGCTCTGGCTGACAGGCTGCTTAATAGTTCTGCAAGAAATGATTTCCAAGTCCTTCCTTTCTATGTGAGCAGTTTGTAAACAGGTTTAATACATAGTTAACACTACATATTTGCCATTAGCCCAAGGAAAAGAAATGAATGTGTATTAATTACTATCTGTATTACCATAGTATCTAGGATTCCTAGTTATGGAACATAATGTTATTGTGCTATCCTAATACAAATAAAAAATAGAAATTAGAACTTCATTTGTCTCTCTCTCCCTTCCCCTACTCCCCTTATAAATTGTGCAAATTTGTGGTTAGGAATTAAACTGAGACCTAGTGTCAGAGATTAGTTCTTCTGGATTTCCCACATGACCGAAGGTTGTTAATATGAAATTGACTACTGTTGTTGAAATAATGACCTCTTCCAGGTATTTGCTAAAGTAATCAATTCCAGTAATAGCAGAATGGCAGCTTAGTGGTATTGTGTCAGAAAGTCTAAGTATTTTAATAGCAAGCATTTCCTCTTGTGGTTTTTAAAGGGGGAAAAAGCAAATGCATATATCTAATATCACAGTAACAAATATGTTCATCTTTTCAGATTAATCTTATTATATAAAATGTCTGTTGACAGACATTGTCTATTGTTCTGAGTGCAAGTACACAATTCCTCATCCTTAAATATAGCTCTGCCATGCACAGTACATGCACATGTATAAAGAGTTACCTTTCTGAAATACACTTTCTAAAATTTGACCAAACTCCATCTAGGCTACATATTCTGGGCATACCTCAGAAGGAATCATACCCAAGAATGAAATGTATATATTTCTGTAAACAAACGACTACTTTTACCTGTTACTGCAAGTGCATTTATTTATTCATCATTTTCCAGATAATTAGCTTTTATTAGTTAAGCACATATAATTAAGCAATGTACAGCAATGTTTTCACAAGATACCATATTAAAGAAAATAAATTAGTTGGTCAATGTGCAGTGCGCACTCTGATTTAGCTAAGAGTCTGTACAGCTAAAAATGACTGAAGTAGATAATCGGGTTAATTTAGGACTTGTCAATATTTTGTCAGTGACACACCAGAAAGCATGGGGCTGATCATGATCCACCTATCTACATCTGTTGATGTGCTCCAGAAATGGAAGTGCTCCAGTAAAACTGCTTTGGATGGCTACCCAGCATCCAGTCTCAAGCTGTCAGTCTCCCACAAACCTAGGTGGGAGCTCATATCCTATTTGCCCACACATTGTTGTGCTGATGGTTATATGACCTGTCTGCAAGACAGATCCTAGATCATCTGTGGTCTCTTCAGCTGATGTCAGGGAAGACAAAGTGTGGAAAGAAAGACAAACTATGGAAAGAAGCATTGCTAAAAAGGGAACACAGATTTTGTAAAGTGATGACCTACAATTCCTTTGGCATTATGACACAACATCTCATAATGCACCACTCAAATGTCCTGCAGTATATTGTACTAGAAAGTGACTTGGGCGTGTTAGACACAGCCTCAAACCTGAGGCCTTGGCCTGCACAGTGCAGCCACTCACCCTGGCCTGTCTTCTCTCCATCAGACCATTCAAGTGGAGCAAGCCAGCCAGAAATCTCCATCCATATCTAGCTATCCACCTGCTCCCTGCCACCAGAGTGGGCCAAGATCAGCTGACCTATCTCTGCTACTCATATAATCCAAGGAAGAGGGAGTGTCTGGGCAACAGGGTTCAACCTTTATGTAGATTGCCTTGCTGTTCCTTATGGCTTGCACCTCTATCTGCTCTTCACTTAATCTCTTGGCACCCAACTGGGCTCACCCTCTTACTTCTTGCTCTGCTTGAGGGAGCAGGGAGGTGTCTACAGGAAGCCTCACGGATGACCGGCCTGGCCTAATGGTGCTTGGACTGGGAGCTGTGTGCCATTGGGCTGGGTGGGAAGCCACACATAGAGGCACAGGGTCATGCACAATCAGGCTGGGTGGGCTTCTGCTTGCCTCCATGTGCAGCTTCCCACTGGAGTGCTGAAAACACCATGAGGAAGCATGGAGCCTGCCCAGCCTGATGGCACATGCTTCCCAATCCATGTGCCATCAGGTTGGGCTGGCCACCTCTGTGCCTCCATGTGGGGCTTTCAGTACTCCAGAGGGGCTTTCAGTACTCCAGTGTCACTCATGGAGACACAGAGCCCACCCAGCCTGATGGCACATGGCTCCTGCCTGCAGTGCCACGATCTACATGGACTAGCATGACCCTCTGATCAATACCCCATGGTCCTTATCCATGTGTGAACAAGTGATGTGGCCAGGAGCAGCCTGGACCACGTCATAAGGGACCACAAGGCTCTGGGGCCCAAGCTCAAGGAGATGGGGGCGCAGGTGGTTTTCACTTCTATTCTTCCAGTGAGCAGACATGGACAATGCCACAAGGCATGCATCCATGAGGTCAGCTAGAGGCTTTGGAGCTGGTGTTACCAGGCAGGCCTTGGGTTCTTGGACCATTTCCGCACAGAGGACATGCTCAGACCAGCTGGGCTTCATTTCTCCCCGAAAGGTAAGTGTGTTTTTGCTTCCAGGCTGGCTGATCTCATACAGTGAGCTTTAAACTAGGTTTGCTGGGGGACAGGGATGCAGAGCAACATGAGGACACTTCGCAGTCAAGCAGGTGACGCACACAGGTAGTACCCAGGTAAGTGACAGGGCAGGCTTAGGAACAAGGGGGAAGCACATGGACCCACAGGAGGCCTCAAATGCCTCTACACAAATGCTCAGAGCATGGGTACAGACCTACTGGGGCTCACAGAGACCTGGTGGGATTCTACCCATGACTGGGCAGTGGACATCAAGGGCTACAGGCTGTACAGATGAGACAGACCAGGGAAAAAAGGGGTGGGGGGCATTGCACTCTACGTCAAAGGGCAGTACATGCCCTCGATGATCAGGATGGAGTCAGAGGAGGGGCAAACTGAGGCACTCTGGGTAAGAATGCAAGGGGGTCATGGGGAAAGGGACTTGATAGTGTGCATCTACTACAGACCACCTCACCAAAGGAGATGAGCTGGACCTGGAATTCTTACGTCAGCTCAAGGAGGCTGTAAAGTCAAGGAATAGGGTTGTCATGGGTGACCTAAACAACCCAGACATCTGCTGGAAGGAGCAGTCAGCCAAGTCTGACCACTCATGTAGGTTCCTAGCTGGGATATAGGACCTCCACCTAACCCAGGAGGTGCATAGTCCCACCAGAGGAAATGACTTGATGGACTTGGTCCTTGCCACAGGCAACGACCTGGTGGGGGGTCTGAGGGTACTCGACCACCTGGGCAACAGTGATCATCGCCTGCTAGAATTTACTATCCAGCGCAAAGCGATGAAAGCAAGCAGTAAGACAAAAATCCTTGGCTTCAGAAGGGCCGACTTCAGTGAGCTAAGATTAGTAGGATAGGCATTGGGGTCTTGGAACTTCAATGAGATGGGAGTCCAAGGTGGGTATTTGTTCCTCAAGGAGACGATCCTCTGGGCTCAAAGGGAGTCATTCCCAATGTTTTCAAGGGGGGTAGGAGTGCTAAAAAGCCCCCATGGCTCAGCAAAGGCATCCAGGAATGCCTGAGGGCAAAAAAGGAGGTGTACAAGAAGTGGATGCAAGGGGCTATCACCCAGAGGATTACACCTCCATTGCTGAGAGAGGTGTTAGGAAGGCTGCAGAGAGGCTGTTAGGAAGGCTGAGGCAGAGATGGAGCTAGGGCTAGTGACTAGAATTAGGGATAACAAAAAGTCCTTTTTCAAATACATAGGAAGTAAGAAGAAGGCACTGGGTAATGTAGAGCCCCTACAGGAAAAGTTTGGCAACCGGGTGATTGCAGCAAATGAAAAAGCTGACCCCTTTCACAAATTCTTTGCCTCCATATTTCTGAACAGGGACCGGGACATCTCCCCCACTAGGATTACGGATGGACCCAAGGGAGGCAACGCCATGCCTAAGGTCAGGGATGACCTAGTTAGCAAACTTTTGGAGGGACTGGATGTGTTTAAATCAGCAGGTCCAGATGCTCTTCACCCAAGGGGGCTGAGGGAATTAGCAGGAGTCATAGTGGGGCCCCGGCACAGTTTTATGAGCACTTGTGGGGCTCTGGCCAGATACTGGAGGATTGGAAAAGGGCCAATATGGTCCCCATTTACAAGAAGGGGAGGAAGGAGGACCCTGGCAATTATAGACCAGTCAGTCTTACCTCAGTCCTTGGGAAGACCTTTGAGAAAATCAACAAGGAACACATCTGCAAGGGCCCAGCAGGGGAGGTAATGCTCAGAGACAACCAACATGGGTTCATTGAGGGAAGATCCTGCCTGACTAACCTGGTTTCCTTTTATGATCAGGTCACAAATTCCCTGGACAAGGGTATCAAGGTAGATATCATCTTCCTGGACTTTAAAAGGCCTTTGACAGGGCTTCTCACCACATTCTCTCAAAAAAACTAGGTGACTGCAGCATCGATGCCTATACAGTCATAGGGCTGGCAAATTGGCTAGGTAGACACACCCAGAGAGTGGTGGTGGACGGGTCATTTTTTACTTGGAGAGATGTGGGCAGTGGAGTCGCCTGGGGCTTGATTCCCGGGCCTGTACTGTTCAACATTTTTATCAGCAATCTGGGTGTGGGTGTGGAAAGCATGCTGTCCAAATTCACTGATAACACTAAGATGTGGGATGAAGTAGGCACGCTGGAGGGGAAAGACAGAATCCAGCTAGATCTAGACAGGTTACAGAGGAGGGCGGATGACAATAGGATGGAATTCAATGCAGACAAGTGCAAGGTGCTGCATCTAGGGAGTAGGAACCAGCAACAAACCTATACATTGGGGAACACTCTTCTTGTCAACAGAGGCAGAAAGGGATCTTGGAGTCACTGTTGACTCTAGGATGAACATGAGCCACCAATGTGAGGAAGCGGTCAGTAAGGCTAACTGCACCTTGTCATGCATGTACAAAGGGTTGTGGGGGACAGGGACTGCCCCACCAGGCAAACCCCATCCAGGATCTGGGGCCAGGGAGAGAAGTTAAACCCCACTTTCCTTAGTACAAAGTTGCCCTGCCCTGCTAAACTTATTAAAAGTTACTGCTGGCAGTGACTGTGGACTACAAATCCCAGAGGCACCTGAAAGCAGAAAGAGGAAGTGATGAGCAGCCCTGCAGAGTCCTACTTTTGTGATCCTGAGGTGCAAATCCTAGAGACTTTGGGGCGGCAGGAAGAAGTAATGAACATACAGCCCATGCTGGCTACATGCCACAGAGCCATGCTCTAGCACTCCCCAGTTTCTGGCCTGAGCCACTGCAGATATGTAACTGCATTTCCTGTATCAAAAGTGAATGTCTGTCAAGTTGTTTCTTGGTTTAATCTCTGCATTTTAGACTTACCTACAAAGACTGAATTGATTCAGCCTCAGGCTTTTTGACTGTTAGTACTTTGTACCACAGGTCATCTAGTCCTTCTCTGAGGCAGGATCATCTGTATCCAAACCATCTGATACAAATGTTTTTTTTCTAACTTCCTAACAAAACTACCCAGTCAACCCTGACAACACAAGATTCAACACTGTAACCTGCCACAGGTGAA
>NW_017729027.1:36461846-36465200 GCF_001723915.1 Gavialis gangeticus
ACTTCCTAACAAAGCTACCCAGTCAACCCTGACAACACAAGATTCAACACTGTAACCTGCCACAGGTGAAGCAGGAGGACCAACATCCTGCTGCTCTAAAAGTTGTCAATATATGCTCAAAAGATCCCAGGAAGAGGATCCCATCCCCACTACAGAGGAAAGCAAAATCCCCCACACTCCACACCAACCAGACCACAGGGTAATATCCCATCCTGATCCCAAATATGGCAAGAACCTCCAAGTTTACGTCTCAGCAGGAGCACTGGCACAGCCCAGTCAAAATCCCCAGCCTTGGCTGTAACTGACACCCAATACCTCTGTGAAAGGCTTAAAAAATACCCTGATACATGTAGCAGTGGGAGGATGGAGGGGGGAGGAATTCCCTCCAGCCCTATGTGGCAACCAGCAAAGCCCAAAAGCATGGGAAATACTAATAATACAATATGAGCATCCCTGACCTGTGGCTGTCCAGCCTCTTCTTGAACACCTCCACTAGTGAAGAGTCCACAGCTTCCCTAGGCAGTCTATTCCACTGCTGCCTTCTTCACAGTGAAGAAGTTTTCCCAGATATGCAATCTAAATTTACTTTGCAACAACTTCAAGCCACTGGTCCATGTCCTCCTCTCTGTGGCAAGAGAGAAAAGGTGCTTTCCCTCTTTTTTATGGTAGCCCTTCAAGTATTTGAAGACCATTATGTCACCTCTTAAGCACCTTTTCAACAAACTAAACATGCCTACCTCCTTCAGCCTCTCCTCATATGCCTTGTCTTCCAAGCCCATGATCATCTTTATTGCCCACCTGTGGACCCTAACTTCTCCACATCATTTTTAAAATGTGGAGCCCAGAACTGCACACAGTATTCCAGATGAGGCCTAACCAGTGCCAAGTGGAGAAGCTTTATCACCTCCCATGTCTTGCACCTAATATTTCTATTGATGCATCTCAAAACCATATTTGCCTTTTAAACAGCTTCATCACACTGCAGACTTATATTGAGTCTGTGATCTATTCAGAGTCATAGCTCCTTTTCCGTAGTACTGCCATCCAGCAAGGCATCACTCATTTTGTATTTGTATTTATGATTATTCTTGCCATGGTATAGCACCTTGCATTTGTCAGCATTGAACTTCAGTCTGTTAGCTTCAGCCCAGTTGTCCAATCTGTTGAGATCACTCTGAATTGCATTCCCATCCTCCAATGTGTCCACAGTCATCCCTAGTTTCATACTGTCTGCTCAAGAAACATTCTACGCCAGCCTTCAAATCATTAATAAACATGGCCCTAGGACAGAATTCAGTGGGAATCCACTCTGAACCTCCTGCCATTCTGGTATGGATCCATTTATAATCACCCTTTGCTTGCAGCTATTGAGCCATTTGTTTATCTGCCTTATATAGTTTGTCTAACCCACATTTTTCCAATTTGCATATGAGGAAATCATACAGGACCTTGAAAAAAGCTTTGCTGAAGCCCAGATGCATTATACCCACAGTATTTCTTTCATCTGCCCAAGTAGTTACTTGGTCAAAGAAAGATCAAGTGTGTTTAACATGATTTGTTCTTAGTAAATCCATGCTGGGTGTTTAGGATCAGCCTTTCCTGCTCCAGATACTTGCAAATGAGTTTCTTTCAGATATGCTCAAGGAATTTCCCAGGTATAGAAGTGAGGTTAACCAATTTGTAGTTCCCCAGGTCCTCCTTTTTGCCTTTTTTTTTTTTTTTTTTTACAGGGGCACCAACGCTGGCCCTTTTCCACTCCTCTGGCACCATACCCAACTCCCACAACTTCATGAATATCCAAACCTACTATCTTAACACTGACTTAAACATCCCTAAGATCTAGCTCTGATAGTCTGGTCAGCAAGAAATTCATCATTATGTCACATTACACCAACATCCTTGGCTGCTTACAGAACGCCCCCAAAAAACAGGTCTTTAAGCTGAAGTGCCCCAACAGCAAGCGCAGGACATGCCCAGAAGAAGCATCACATTAGTTTTAGCTGGCTCACCCCACATGTATATATTGGGTGCTTCCATGGGGCTTTTTGGGGCTTTTATCTAACAGCTGATTGAATCAGCTGTTAGTTAACAGTGAGAAAAAGCTCTGCTGAAGTGCCCAACCTATACAGATACTGTGGAGCTGGGTCAAACTAACGCGCTTCCTCTTCTGGTAAAGTGCCATTTGTTTGTTTTTTTCCACATGTGCCCATAATTCCTGGTCCTGTAGCCCTTCCTATAGATGACATCTGATGAAGTGAGCTTCAGGCTACAAAAGCCTGTGCGCACTCTCACTCTCTCTCTCTCTCTATATATATATATACATATATCTTCTTAGTTAGTCTGAACTACCCTGCCTTCTGGCTGACTTCGGATTAACATGGCAAACTACTCCTCCCTACAGCCCTCAGATAAAATAATTTGGTCATCACACCAGATGACAAAGCCAACATATTTAATGATTTCTTTGCCTCCATTTTCCTAAGCAGGGACTGGAACAGTCACCCCCCCCATGGGCCCCTTAGGCCCCAGGGGAGGTGCACCTAGGCCAAGGGTTAGTGAGGAACTAGTCAGGGAACTTCTGGAAGGACTGGATGTATTCAAATCAGCTGGTCTGAATGATCTCCACCCTAGAGTACTGAGGGAATTGGCTGAGGTCATTGTGGGACCCCTGGCACGGCTTTACAAGCACTTGTGGTGCTCTGCTGTGGTGCCAGAGGACTGGAAGAGAGCCAAGGTAGTTCCCATATTCAAAAAGGGGAGGAAGAAGGACCTGGGAAACTATAGGCCAGTTAGTCTTAACTCAATCTTGGGCAAGCTTTTTGAGAAAATTATTCTGGCGCATCCACGAGGAGCCAGCAGGAGAGATTGTGCTTAGGGGCAATCAACACGGGTTCATTAGCAGCAGATCCTGTCATACCAACCTGGTGGCCTTCTATGACCAGATCACCAAATCCTTAGATGCAGGGATATAGTCTTCCTGGACTTTCAGAAGGCCTTCAACACTGTCTTTCACCCTGTTCTCATTAAGAAACTGGGGGACTGTGGTGTTGACACCCACACAGTCAAATGGGTCACCAACTGGCTGGAGGGCCGCGCCCAGAGAGTGATGGTGGATGGGTCATTTTCGAATTGTAGGGATGTGGACAGTGGGGCTCTGCAGGGGTTGGTCCTCGGGCCTGCACTGTTCAACATCTTCATCAGTGACTTGGACGACGGGGTAAATAGCATCCTGTTCAAATTTGCTGATGACACTAAGATGTGGGGGGATGTGGGCATGCTAGAAGGGAGGAATAGGCTGCAATTGGACCTAGACAGGTTACAGGGGTGGGCGGATGAGCATAGGATGGGTTTCAA
>NW_017729027.1:36470200-36474526 GCF_001723915.1 Gavialis gangeticus
CCCCAATGGGTGTGTTCAGATGAGTGTGCACATGCTTCTTGCAGCATCTCAAAGCAGTTTGAGATGCCACAAGAGCCACACTGGGAACAAAAAAAATGTTCCCTGTACTGCATATTTGCAGTGCAGACTCTAAATTTGATACCTGAAAATCCAGGTATCAACAAAAAAAGAACAAAAACCCACAGAAAAAAAGCAGGGCAAGGCACAGTCCAGAACTGTGGCCTGAGGCAACTTAGCAGTGGGTCCTTCAGAGAGAGATGCTCTGGCATTTCTCTATGGTGCTCTTGTTGCCCCAGCATGCATCCTTAGCTTCCAGGGCAAACAGAAGTGAGGCAAAACTGCAGCATGACCTGGCCCCAGGCACTGTCCCAGATAAGCAAGGACTCGGGGTGGGAGGCCTGTGTGGTTTCTGGGGGGGATTGGCTGTCAAGGGTGAGTGGTGGAGGAGTGTGGGGAGTGGCAGGGATGTGGTGGTGTGTGAAAGGATGTGGGGTTTGTGCAGAGTTTGAGCCGGGCCGCCACATGCTCACCCCACCCCACCCCACCCCCTGTGGGGCCAGCCATGCCATGCCCACTACAGCACTTCCTGACCTGTGGTCTGTGTGGGTAAAACAGGCCTGGCCTGACCTTACCTGACCTGGCTCAGCCAGCACAGCCCACTACAGCACCTTTGGACAAAACTGGGATGCATGGCTCTGGGCTCTGTGGCTCCTGTCCACAGATGCACACTAGCTGGGTGGGGCGGGCAGGGTCAGGCTGGGCCCATTCTCCGTGAGGGTCAGGTGGTGATACACAGCCCCACATCACCACTGACCCTTCATGGAGAATGGCTCTGGCCTGACCCAGCCTGGCCCACCCAGCTAGTGCGCACCTTTGAACAGGAGTCATGGACACATATCCCAGTACTGTCCAAAGGCAGGCTAGCAGGCCATGCCATGCGGTATCAGGCAAGGTCAGGTTGGGCTGGGCCCAGCCCTTTCTCCCCACACAGACTGCAGGTCAGGCTGCGCTGCAGTGGGCACAACATGGCTGGTCCCATGCTGCAGGGATTTGGGGGATGGGCATTTGGAGACCCCCCTTCAAATCCCATATCCCCCCCACACACACACCCCCACACCACCCTGCATTTCCCCACACCTCCCACCTCCTCCTTCAAGCCCCAAATCCCCCCACCCACCCACACCCCACATGCTCCTGGAAACCTAACATCCCCCCACACCCTCCACCCCTACACCTACCAACATTGCCCCACATCCATATACCTCACACCATGCCCATTCCCACCCACATTCTGCCACGTCCCTTCTGCAAACCTAACATCCCCCTATCACACACCCAGCATGCCCAGCTGCCAGACAGGATGAGACCTACTGGCAGGAGCTATGGCTGCAGGAGCAGCTGTCCCCACATCCTGGCTAGTGAAGGGGTCAGGGGGAGCTCTAATTTTTCTATGATGCAAAAATGAAAAGCAAATATCAAAAAATATGGCTATTTAGAATTGATTTTATTATGATGATAGAAACAGTGGTAGGCTTCCAAATTGCATTTAAATTGTAAATTTATCAACAAAACATTGCCCAACTGATCAACAACGCTCTCTCTCTCTATGTATATATATAGTGGTCTTTTGTTTTAATTGTGGAAGAACATGGATTTGGGGGCATTTTAAAGAGTGAATTTGGGATTTTTTTTTTCAGACAATGTGCAGTTTTTAAGTAGGGAACACCAGGATTCCTGCTAGTGAGGCAAATGGCAAGACCTGGGCAGAGGACCCAGCTGGAGGACAAATGAGGTGGCTGACCTCCTGGCCATTTGACAGTTCAAAGAAGGCCACCACACTGAGGATTTCTTCCAAGTGATAGCTGCCCAGATAGTAGTGTAGGGGCACACATGGCAGCAGTGTCACATAAATGCCAACTGTGCAGCCTCAGCCCATGGGCAGCTGGCCCAGAGGTGCAGATGCCTCTGTTATAGTGCCCATGCCACAGACCAGGCAGCTGTGTGGTCCCCATCCAGGTCTGGCAGGTGCACAACCTCAGGGCCGCATGCTATCGCAGGTGGCAGCAGGTCAGCCAGGCAGCATCTCCCACTGCCAGACTTCTGCAGTGGGTAGAGGGAACCCTAGGTCAGGGCGGCTTTAGCAGTCTAGCTGGCACAAGGGGCTACTGTCCCCAGGTACCAATTGGCAGGCCCCAGAAGCTCCTGTCTATTTATATCTTTCATATTAACCTGGGCCTTAAGGCCCACCAGTTAACTATTAGCCCCCACTGGGTGAGGCCAAAGGTTGAAGGTTGAATTATACAACTAATAATTATTTTTTTGTGAGATAACTAAGGAAAAAAAGGGTAGGGGTGATGTGGGGGTCAAAGGTTCAAAATGTGAAAAGAACTTCTCTGGAGCAGGCCACAGAGCAGACCCCCCAGGTCACACCCACCAGTCCTCAAAAGCATCCAAGGAGCCGGTGGATGCCGCCCACTGGTGCTGTGCCCAGAAACATGCTCAGACAAGTAAGAGGAAAGCATTCCCACAGTCTCTGGGCACCTTCTCAGCCAGAGCCTCCTTCCTGGTCAAGTATAGGGCCCCCTTCTCCAGGGCCAGGAGGAGGTTGACCAGGAGGTCCCAGGACTTGGTGGGGGCTGCAGACGGGGTGACCAAAACCAAAAAGTGGGGGGTGAAATTCAACAAGAACCTCAGGAGGAGGTTCTGGAGGTGGAGGTGGAGGTGGAGGTGGAGGGGCTGCAGCCTGGCTCACTTGAGGGTCATGTGCACCAGGGCCTCCCTCTGCCTGCAGAAGGGACAGGAGACTAGGGTGTCTGTGAAGCTCGCCACATACACACCTGTGGTGATGGCTCCATGGAGGATCTGCCATCTGAGGTCCCCACTGGCTTGTGGGGTGAGAATGGAGTATACACTCAGCCGCTGGAGTGCGCCAGCTACGCCCTGACCAAGCAGGTTCCACCACTTAGTGTCTGGGCAGGACACAAGGGTGGCATGATGGATCATGCAGCACATGAATGTATAGAGGTGGCAGCAATGGGCAGTGGAAAATCAGACCAGTCTGGTGTCCTCCAACTGGCTCAGGTAGGAGGGTGGGGAGTGCTGTGAGGTTGGGCAAGGCGCCAGCCTCACAACAAACTCTGGTGGGCTGGAGGACACAGGGAGGCAGGGACCAGCACCATGCAGGATATTCTCAACAAATGCAAGGGCATAAGAAGGTATGGAAGATTTCACCTCCTGGCCAGACAGCAGGTTGCATGTGTCATGGGTAGACCCATGCACTGGGTCAGCTCAGCGGGGTCCACCCACTCCTGCCTATTGTAGTCCAAGAGGTCTCTGATACAGGTGACACCAGCCAGGATCAACTTCTGTCGCAACTGGGGCGCCTCTGCTGTCGGCACCTCCAGCTGGGAGTTCCAGAGGAGGGCCTCAATGAGCAGATCCGCACCCCGAGTGAGTGCTGCAGGGAACCTGGAGGCAGAGACCAGTCTCCAGGCCCAGATGAGGTCCTGGTAGAACTTTGGCAGCCCTCGCAGGTCCTGCAGAGAGAAGTTCCACAGGCCAAGGAGCTGCCAGTCATATCAGAGCCTCCAGAAGTGGCAGAGGAAGGTGTGCCCCAAGTGATGCCATGTCATTTGGCTACTGACACGATATAGCAGCCACTGCATGGCCTGAAGGTAGAACATCAAGACCTGGCTGCTTAGGCAAACCAGGCCCTGGCTGCCCTCCTGCAAGGGAAGGCTCAGGAACTCTGCAGCGACCCAGTGGCGTCCTGGCCAGAAATACTCCAGCACCCATCTCTGGAGCCCTGCCAGGACCTTAGGGGGTACAGGAAGGGTGTGTAAGCAGTGCCAGAGCATGGACAAGACCAGCTGGTTCAGCACCAGCACTCTCCCACAGAGAGAGAGACACCTCAGGAGTGCTGCCCATGCTCGGAGCCGCTCCACCCTTGCCTCCAGCTGGTGCCAGTTCTCTGGTGGAGAGGGTCCTATGGAGGTCAGGTAGACCCCAAGTAGAGCAGCAAGCCTGTGCTCCAGCAGATCCTGCGGAGTGTGGGTGGGAGTGAGCCCACCTGCCACCCATCACCCACTGCCAGGCCAAAACTCTTGACCCAGTTGACCCAGGCAGGGGAAGCTGCCAAGTGCAATGCCTGGCAGGCGTCCACCTGTGCCAGGTTACCTGAGTCCTGGACTGTGAGAAGTATGCTGTCAGCATACACTGACAGGACCAACCGCACTGCTGGAGGAGGTTGGTCAGACTGTCTCTGGAGTGGGGGCTGTGGGGCATGAATCCCCTTGGGGGCTTGGCTGGGATCTGCCCCCATAGTGG
>NW_017729027.1:36479526-36479761 GCF_001723915.1 Gavialis gangeticus
CACTTGAGGGTCATGTGCACCAGGGCCTCCCTCTGCCTGCAGAAGGGACAGGAGACTAGGGTGTCTGTGAAGCTCGCCACATACACACCTGTGGTGATGGCTCCATGGAGGATCTGCCATCTGAGGTCCCCACTGGCTTGTGGGGTGAGAATGGAGTATACACTCAGCCGCTGGAGTGCGCCAGCTACGCCCTGACCAAGCAGGTTCCACCACTTAGTGTCTGGGCAGGACACAA
>NW_017729027.1:36484761-36485218 GCF_001723915.1 Gavialis gangeticus
GCTACAGGAAGATCTGTAGGGGCATCTGCACCCTCATAAGATTCCTGCCCTGCCATTGCTTCACGTGAGAGAGTGGAAAACAATAAAGAAAATCAAAATATATAGTGAGGCTACTGAATCTAATAGGGGCAGGCTGGGGCTGGGGGGAAATTGGGGCCGGGGGGAAGGGAGCTGAAGGTCACTGAGCTACAGCCCCACAAGAAAAAAAATGAGAGGGCTATGCTTGGGAAATGTGGGGGAGGGGGAAAACACACACACAAGGGCTGGGGAGACTCAAGCTAGCTTACTCAGCCGCACACCAAACACCAGGACAGGGTGAGTGGACAGCAGGATTTACCACACAAGGGCAAAAACACCGGGAAGGCTGCTGAGGCAGATGTAAAAGATGGCTGGTGCTGTGGAGGGGCTTTGTTTGTTGAAAATCAGTCCAGGAGCCCCTCAGGCCTCCAGCCAGGCA
>NW_017729027.1:36485325-36494241 GCF_001723915.1 Gavialis gangeticus
AGTGCAGTTGTGGTGTTGAGTGGTGCAAGGTGGTGCAGCAGGGAATCTTCCTCTCTCCTGAGAGGGGGCAGCAGCAGAACAGATGGCAGCAGTAGCAGCAACAGGAGCAGCAGCAGCGGTAGCAGCCATCCAGTTCAGCCACTCAGGCTTCAGATGAAAGTGGAGGTGAAGGCAGGGGGTGGCCTGCTAAGCAGCTGGGACAGGCAAGGCACCTTTAGGCTGTGGCAGTGATGGTGGAGGAGGGGTCCACAGGCAGTGTAGGACCACCCCCATGGGGGGGCAGCAGTCCAAAGCAGGAAGGGGTGCAGCTAAATTGCCCCTAAAAGCTCTGAGAACAAGCCAGCAGCTAGCAGTAGGCAAAAGCAGGAAGGGGCCTGGCAATCTTCTCCCCAGAAGCTCCTGAGACCAAGCTTGCAGCAACCAGCAGCAGCAGCTTGGGACAAGAAGGGGCGTAGCCAACTTCCTCCCAGAGGCTCCTCCCCCAGAAGCTCCCGAGAGTGAGTAGCCCTGAGCTTCTTGCCAGGGCAGCTTTTTATACTACTGGGGCCAGCACAGGTGCTTGCCCCAGACTCTAGCTCTCACTGGCTGCAGATCAGGAAGGAGCTGAGCAAGGTCATTTTGCCCCAAGTGGCACAACTTGCCCCACACCAAAGTGCATGTTCGGGCAAATGCACTGAGGCAAAAATCTCCAGCACAAATGTGTGCCACTCCTATTTGAACTGCTGTAAGAACACATGCCTGCATGTGTGGATGCGCTCAATGAAAACAAAAGGTCAAGGACTGTTGTATCATGCCTCAAATATATTCTCACTTACAGTTTCTTCTATCTTCAGCTAAGCAAACTGCCCCATATAAATATAAATGAGAAAGCAAGTAGTAGGATATTACTCCATCTTCTATAGACCCTGAAACAGTTGGTCCCTGTCTTATACCCAAATTTTCCTAAATTTTCTTTTGAAGAATATTTTGTTGGTGAGGGACTGATAAAAAGTGAATACTTTTAGTTTTTAAAAACTAGCATTTTTTAAAAATTTTTGGCTTGAGATTATCTAGGGATTGATTAAAAACTTGAACATTTTTACAAGTTTTGCTTCATTAGAAAGTAATATTTTAATCAAAATTATTCTGACCAGAAAAAAAAATCAACTAGCTGTGCTCTCAATTGCCTGTCTCCTAACATTCATACTATCCGTGTCCTCCTGTGCAAAGCATCCATCTTCACTTCTTTAAACTACTTGAAATATTTTCAATGGATATCTGCTTCTGAACACCATGCTTATTGCCCTATTTGTGTAATGGTCTCTTATAAAAATTATAATTCTTAGAACAGAAACCAATAAGAATAAAAATCCCATCTACATTTATAACATTATGACTTGGGTTTTCAAAGTGTAAGAGTGAAGCACCTAAATGCTACAACTAACACTGTAATTGACACTATTTGATACAAAAATGCCATCATTGTTCAAAAATCAGTTCAATATTCCCAAATATCTTACTTCTTAAGTTTTCTAAATCTAATAATAGAACATGCTAGAAGATAAAGTTTTAATACTTGCAAAACTATTGCTTTCTTGATCAATTGGGAAAAAGAGCTTTATGATGATGCTAAATCAGCATTTTAAATAATATAGTTTAATAGATTTCATACAGTATAAATTAACCAGTGGCACACAGGTAGACTGTTGTTCTCATTTACAAGTAAGCTGTCCAGAGCAAAAGTTATGGGTCCAAGCCTTCTGATACACAGTGAGGGAGCAATGAGTGTCTTATAAATATCTATACAACAGATATGTGGTCTTACCAAATGGAGATCTATCTATTACAGACTACAACTGAGCCCTACCTAAAATGTTCCACATTCATGCTGTATTCTAGATTCATGGAATATTTTGGAAAACACCAGAGGCAATCTCCTTTGATCTCCTTTGATCATGAACTGAACACAATTAAAGCCAACTGGGATTTTCTTCTACTGATGACTACAGCGCTTAGCCCTCTATAATTTGTACAAGAATTAAAGAATAAATTGTAAAAGTTGAGATAATCTAAATATGCTGCCTCATAATAAAAGAACTTTCTCAACTCTCAAGACATGTTACAAAGATTCAAAGCAAAAATCTCTTACCTGTTCTGTATTGAGGAACTTTAGTGGACTGGCGACATGAAGATCTCTTTCCTCTGTCCGTTGTCCATATGTAGGACGCAGCTTGGAAGGGGGAAAAAAAGGCTTTAAACAAAAATGTGAATATGTGTGACAGAATGGAGAACAGATTATATTTTCCACTGTCCAGCTTTCTAGAATTTAACAGACTATTCATCTAAGTCAGTCTGCGTGGGTCTAAAAGAATTTTGGATACAAAGAGTCATTGTTAAAGTACACAACATGTTTCACAATAAAGATAAAATTATTGCTTGCATATTTAATAACTGTAGTAGAGAGGAGAGAGTAGCAACATATAATTTCCATGTTGTCTTTGACTGAACTAATCAAAATAATTAAAAAATTATTGGTTTTAGATTTTTTTCTATGTGACTGGATTCTTAAGTTAGTTACCACACATGCCAAATTTAAGTGTACAAGGACCATTTTTGGTATGGATTTGCTTACGTACAAGAACACTAACACTTGTTCTACTGGTGTTATTGTAATAAATTATTTTTAATCAGAATGGCTGTGTTAGGAGTTTTCATATTTGTTTTTTTCAACCTTCACTTTGTCTTTTTGGAAAAATATATATTTTCTGCTTTTCCAGTGAGCATAAGCAGCTACTAAACGTGGTCATGCTCCATTCTTCAAATGTTTTAGTGTGTGGGAGAAAGAATGGAAATAGATTTTCAAGGACATTGTGCATTTTGTACTGAGAACAAACCAACAAGTAATGGAAGTTTTTGTAGCTGAGGACTGGACAGCAGAAAAAAATAATTCTATTCCTACTTCTGAATCAGACTTCTTGTAGGGCTTTGGGCAAGTCTCTGTAACCTTGTCCTAACCAAAATAGTTTGACAATACATGAATAATTTCAATTCCTTGGTGTGTCTGTAATCCACAGTGTATCAATACAATAGCATAACTAGGGGGAGCTAAGCAGGAACCAGGCATAGACATTGTTTTAGAGGGGGCACCAGAATTGCCCCCTGCACCCCAGGAGTCTTTCATAGATTTCATTGACATTAGGGCTGAAAAGGACCTTGGAAGATCATAGAGTCCAGCCCCCTGCCCCAGGGGCAGGAAGTCAGCTAGGGTCAAAGGATCCCATCCAGATGTCCAAATGTTTCTTAAAAGAGTCCAGAGTAGGTGCTTGCACCACCTCTGGAGGCAGTTTATTCCAGGCCTTGGGGGCTCAGACAGTAAAGACGTTTTTCTTTATGTCCAGCCTGAAACGGTCTTGGAGGAGTTTGTGACTGTTTGACCTTATCATTCCTTGGGGCGCTCTGGTGAACAGGCATTCCACCGCATCCTGATTACACCCCTTATATATCTGTAAGCAGCCACCAGGTCCCCCCTGAGCCTGAGGTTTTCCAGGGTGAAGAGCCCCATGGCTCTAAGCCTCTCATCATAGGGCCTGTTCTCCTGCCCTCTGATCATACATGTGGCTCTCCTCTGGACTCTCTCAAGCTTTTCCACATCCTTTTTAAATTGTGGAGCCCAGAATTAGATACAGTACTCCAGCTGAGGCCTCACCAAGGCTGAGTACAGTGGGAGGATGATATCCAAGGATTTGCTTGAGAAGCATCTATGGATGCAAGCCAGAGTTTTGCTCACTTTACCAGATAGCTTATATTCATCTTGTGATCAGTCATGACCCCCAAGTCCCTTTCATCTGTGGTGCTAGCAAGTGTAGCACTGCCGAGTCTATAAGCATGCTGTGGGGTTTTTTACCCCCAAGGTGGAGTACCTTGCATTTTTCGGCATTGAATGCCATCAGGTTTTCATCCACTCATTTTCTAAGACTGTCGAGGTTGGCCTGGATCACCAGCCTATCCTCATGTGTAGATGCTTTACCGCAAAGTTTGGTGTCATCAGCAAACTTGGCCAGTCCACTTCTGACACCAATGTCTAAATTGTTAATAAAGATATTAAAGAGTATAGGCCCAAAGATAGAGCCTTGGGGGAACCCCACTGGTCATGGCACACCATGATGATTTACTTCCATCTATCATCACTCTCTGGGTCTGACCACAGATTTTAACCCAGAGTTAAAATGGCAGGAGTTGTCCTGCACTGCCCAAGCATAGGAGACAGACAGGCATGGCCCCTCACACAGTAGTGTATCTAGACAAGATACGTCTCCCTGGTCAGACTTTGCCAGGGAAGTCATGGTCCTATGTCCCATTGAGTATATGGATGGGGAGAGAGAGCAAGCAGGGCACCTGGGCACAACCAGCATAAAGCAACCCTACCATGCAGCAGAAGCAGCTGCAGGGCATGCTGTTACAGCAACAACCATGGGTGACTGGTACCGCCTTAGTCGGGGGGGGCAGACTGGAAGAGAGTCCCCCCGTGTCTGATCCTGCGATGGCTGATCACTGCAGCCAATCACAGCAGCCACTTCCGGCAGTGGCTGTGGCCACTTATAGGAGCAGCTGCAGTGATCAACCGGCACTTGCCGGGGGGGCACCTGCACTCCCATCTGCCCCCCCTGCCCATCACCTAAGCAGCAAGCATTGCTGGTCAGGGGGTGCACTGTCACTCTCAGAGTGTGCATGTGCACCCCCATGCACCCCCTACGTCTTGCCACTGTCAACAGCCACAACAGTAGCAACTGCAGCTTGAGTACAGAGACCAGGGACAGGTAAGACTCCTTTCCTCAACAACCCCCACTCTACAGTGGAAATATTCTATTTCCCACACCTGCCCCAATGCTCAAGGAGCTCACTACCTTGCTGCACCCACAGACAAAAGTGCTTGCTAAGGTATGCAAGCACTGATATTATTGAAATGACTGTGTTTGCACTAAAGAAGATGCCTTGTCATTTAGCCCTGTGCCTTTGTAATGTTAGTAGAGTAAAGTACCCCCAATGCAGGCCCAAAACAATTCCAGAGTCTTCTTGAACACAATTCTCCCTGCATTCCTGTACAAATTACACAGTATTTATTTAGCTAAAATTCCCATTTGAGCACACAGTTCAGTTTTCCAGTTAGAACTATCCAGTTAATGAGCAGTACACAAATGCAACTGTCTTTTTCCCTCTGCCATGGAATATCCCTGTCATGATTGATCTCAGTAGTCAATATTTATCTCAATAGTCAAAGATTTCCTCCTCTGGCCTCTTCTAACTGGCTGGCCTTCTAGTCCCATGTCGGCTGGTTTGGCAGCTGGCAAATTCACCTGCCGTTTCTTCCTGTATTCCACACTGTCCTTGCTAACCTCTTTGTCCTATCCTTCACCTATTTCTTTTCTCCTTCAACATTGTATTCCCATCCACAAATCTTTCCTCTTTTACAAGCTTTACATGTGACACAAGCTAGATTCTGCAGCACTTGAAATAAATCTGTAGAATGTGGCCTGCCTGCTGAAAGAAAGTCTGCCAAAGGATAATATATTAAGGTTTGGTTTGATTTCTCTATATGTTCCCAATGTCACACCTTTATCACAGATATTTGCAGACATGAGAACAAAGTATAAAAGGCTTTGCCAAGAGGTGTAACTAGCATTCTGAATGCCCTGGGCAGGAGAGCAGGGAATGGGTAGAAGGGGTATGCCTAGCTACTGTTGCTTTGGTTCATGCTTCCCACCCCCCTGCTGCTGTCATGCAGGCTCACCAGGGGCCAGCACTCCCTCTAAATCAGCAATGGAGCCAGTGCCCCGTTCATCCTGCTCTACTTATACTTTGAAGTTAAAAAATTATTTAAAAAACTGAATTGGTATGCCATTTGCTTGTGTAACTTGATACTGTCTATTATCCTATAGCAGGCTTCCTTCTATTTTAAACAACATACCAGGTATTCTAAGACCTTTACAAAAGAAGCAGAAAAAGAAGTTATAGAACTCAGAATGTCATGCATAGTTACCTCCAGTTACACAATGTTCTTGTCCTGCTTTGAAAAGCAGCTGTGTATATGGAGTCAATTATCACCTGTTTATACTTCACAGTTAAATGAGTCTGATCGTTATTTTCCTAAATGGATCAAAGCCAAATGGGTGTTATTTTGTTCAAAGAATCAAAATTCCTTTAAATATTTTAGACTTTGGGCTGGCAGCATCTGTAAATAATATTGTCCACACATTTAATTAATATAAACTAATCAAAACAATTATAGCATTTGAAAAGTAGCTTGATCCCCCCCCTTTGATATGAACAGCAGTTTATCATGATCACTGGTTCCATATCCAGATTTGTTGCTTATTTTTTTAGTTTAAATATACAAGAAATACTTTAAAGAAAGTGATATTGAAATATTAACACAAAAATGCAGATCCAGCATTTACTTCTTATGTATCTGAGCTTTGATTTGACAGCTCTAAAATGAGTAAGGAATGGGAATTATGGGCAGCTATATCTGGTAGCTGCAGATAAGAAAAACAATTCAGGTAATTTCTTGTCAGAACTACCACTCCAGGGGATTTTTATAAACAGTGGAATCAATTTTAAAAAACAAAATGAAAAAAAAATAAAACCTTTCAAACCCCCAATTTCCCACAATATATAGAAAATCATCTTGTGTTATTACAAGGTGTTTCTAACATTAGCCATTCCCATCTATTCTATTCAGGTTCTTCTACTATATCCCCATTGCTATAGTATTTGAGAGCCTTCCAGCAGCCCATTAAATAATGTGACTAACATATTTCACATGTGGCTAGGGGAATCATACCTGGAGAGTAATGTTTTAATTTGGCTGGGTTTGAACTGGGTTTTTTTGTTTTTTGGATTTTTGCTTTGAAGTTGCAAATCTAGTGTTTTGGGCTGTCTTTTCTTCACAAATTCTCAAATGAATACACCTGTATTTGGAGCAAAAGATGGCGAAGTTGTTGCAATCCTTAAATTCTATGATCATATCAGAGATGGTTGGGGTTTTTTTACATTAGCTATGAACAGCGCTACTCTAATATAATAAAAGCCATAGTCTGTGTGTCTGTCTGTCCGTGACACCCTAGGCCAACTGAGCATACGCTGCCAAATGGGCAGGCGCTGATTGGCTAGGTGGCCCAGGCTGCCTGGGCCCAAGTTTGAGCTGCTGATGGGGAAGTTTGGTAGTGGGGAACTCGCCCTGGCCACCCAAGCAGTGGGGCTGCCCACCAAAACAGTTGGCAGTGAGGGGAAGACGGTGAGCAGGAAGGGAGGGGACGATAGGGGAGGCAGGCAGATAAGGGCAAGGTGGACACAGAGCGGCAGGGTGGAACAGGGCCAGATGTGGAGACAGCACAAGGCTCATACGCGAAGGGAGGAAAAAAAATTGGGGGGGCTGAGCATATACATGAGTGACCTCACACCCCAACCCAAAGGAAAAGTCTGTGAGGGGAGGGGGAGAGTAGAACTGGGAGTAGACAAGGATCAGGAAGGAGCAGAGCAGAGCCGGGAGCAGAGCCCACTGCACCCATACAGCCGCCCCTTCCCCCACACCCAGGGCCATTGCCCAGTGCCAGCAGCCCCTGCAATACTGCAGCCCCCCCAGCCCTGCACCAGCCCTGGATGCCTCCCTGCACCGCCCAGGGGGGCCCAGAGCTGGGGACCTGTATGGGGCCAGTCTTGGCTGCACTGGAGGGGATGGAGAACTTAGGGCCCCCACACCTGCCCCAAGTCTTCCCTGGGAAGAGCCTGGCACAACCCAGTGGCTCCTCCAGAGGTGCAGCACTGGGGGGGGGCATGGGGCAAGGATGGCTTAAGCTGAGGCTGGGCTCTGCCTGCTCCCTAGATGTCTCACCTTTGACGGCGGCATGGCACCATGTGCATCCCCCCTGGGCAGGCTGGGCAGTGAGGCACATGGCACCACATCGCAGTCAAAGCAGCAGTGAGGTGTACAGGCAGGGAGCAGATAGAGTCCATCCCGCTGCTGCAGCTGCCCTTACCCTGTGCACAAATTGGGGGTAACATTCCCCACCCCGACCCTTGGCTTCCCAGTGCCATGCCTCTGGAAGAGCCACTTTCCGGACATGACCCAGGGTGGGGCAGGCATGTGAGTCCCTAGGGCTCTGGCTCAGCGGTGCAGCTGAGGCTGGCCCCACTCTAGCCCTGGCTCCAGGCTCCCCTGGGCAGTACAGGGAGGCAGGCTGGGCCAGGAGGGCTGTGGTTTCGCAGGGTCTGCTGGTGGTGGGCAATGACCTCAGGCATGAGGGAAGGGGTGGCCATGCAAGCCCCTGGTCCAGCTCTGCTCCAGTCCTGGCTCCCCTCCCCCCACAGACTTTTCCACCTGGAGGGGCAAGCATGCTTGTATGCTCAGCCCCAACAAAATTCTTAATCTCCCTCCACATGTGCACACATGCATGTGTCTGTGTGTCTGTTCATGGCAGGAGGGAGATTGTGCTTGTGTCTGTCCATTTGCAAAAAGTGAGTGAGTAGGGTGCACACGTGTGTGTGTGTGTGTGCATGTGTTTATGTACATGCATGAGTGTGCATGCATGTGCCTGTGTTCATGGCAGAGAGAGTGTGCTTGTGTTTCTATGTCCATGTGCAGAGTGCGTGAGAGTGCGCACCCATCTGCATGTGTGTGTGCATGTGTTTGTGTGTGTGTGTGCATGCATGCATCCGTTCATGGCAGGAGGGAGAGTGTGTTTGTGTCTGTGTGTCCATATGCAGAGAGTGAGTGAGAGTAGTGTGCACCTGTCTGCGTGTACCCCTGCTTGTGTGTACCTCTGTGTGTGTATGTTTGGCCATAGTGGGACAGGGGGGCAGGGAGAAGGAAGAAGATGCGGGCATGTGCCCACCCACCCCCAGTCCAGCAGGGTCCTCCCAGCCTTCCCCGCCAGCACC
>NW_017729027.1:36494638-36497552 GCF_001723915.1 Gavialis gangeticus
CCCAGCTCCCAAGGGCAGAGGGGGCCTCCAATTTTGTGTTTGCCCAGGGCCCTAGTACACATTAATCCACCTCTGGGTGTGGGACTGGATGCAGAGTAGTGGGGGTTGGTGTGGGGCTGGACACTGAGCAGCAGGGGTTGGTGCAGGGCTGGACACGGAGCAGCGTGGGGAGGACACAGGACCAGATGCAGAGCGAGGGGCAATGTGGGACACTGGCTGGCAGTGGTGGCCACTGCATGCAAACTTCCCCAGCCCCCGCATCCGCATTCCTGGGAGGCAGCAGTGGCATGGGGTGGTGGGTGCCAGTGCTCTGTCTCTGCCCACCCCCTTCAGTCCCCATCATTCTTGATGGGGAATTGGCTAGTTTATCATATACATCATCTGCACTTGATGCAACTACCCCCACACAACCAGCCACAGTTCCTTTGAGAATTACTTTGGAAAATAAATGGTAAAACTGTACTAGCATAAGCTATCCCAGTTTAGTTGTCATCTACCATGTTCATCTTGCCATTTTGTAAAGACAAAGAAGTTATTGCCTGTTCAATTCCAACTCTCACCACACTAGACTAATAGCCACCTATTACAAGCAACTTCCCCTAGGTAACTGCTCATTCACTAACCTAGTGTGGGGAGCTTTAAACTACATTCACCGGGGGATGTGTAGACAAAGACCTGGATAGACAAAGCCTTGGCTAGGATGTTCTAGTTGGGGATGGTCCTGCTTTGAGTAAGGGATTAGACTAGATGACTTTCTGAGGTCCCTTCCAGCCCTAATTTTCTATGAATCTGTGATTCTATGATCTCTCCATTCCTGATCCCAATGTAAATTTACATCAGTATACAAAACCAATATAACTTATACCACTGTATATGATGATCTCTGTAGGGCCAGAAATTCACCAGTGAGGATTTAGGGAAAACCAAAATAAGGATTTTTACATTTGGTACCATATTTTTTTTACAAGAAAAGAAAGAAAACATGAGATGCCAGATTGAGTGATCTTTAGCCTTTGATTTCCTATTTTCATTAATATTAAATAAGCAACAGTTATAAGCACGGTTATTATTATACCCATGTAAAAAATTGTTTTGTTTAGTTTGTTTTAATTACTTAAGTTATGAGCATTAAAAAAAAACAGATAAGGTCAAATTTGAAATTTTGTAATATTTTCAAAATGTTCAGTGAACCAGAAAGTTCAAAATCTGTCTTTTTCTTGAATAGCAATTTATTTTCATTTTATTAAACTTATAAATCTTTAATAAAATGGAAGAAAAATGCAACATGAAGTGTTATATAGAATGTGCAAATTAAAAATATTCATAAAAATATTTAAACAAAACTTTTACATTTGTAAAGGTTTTTTTATGAACACAATTCAAAATAGCAACTAAATGAACATGCATTCACAAACTGTCTATATGCAGCTTAATTTTTGGTGAAAGTATCAGCCAAAAAAAAATTCCCAGCTCTAGTCATAATTGTTAATAACCTATCACAGGGGTAAGCAATTATTTTGCCTGGTGGGCCACTTAATGAATTTTGGTGAACTGTTGAGGGCTGCAAAGATAGCCCCACCTCCTGACAGTTGTCCCACCCCATGGTTGCTATCTTGTGACCAGAAGTCCTTCCCCTAACCTCTGACCTTTGCCACCAGAAGTCCCTCCCCTTGCCCCTGGAAATATGCCTGGAGGGCAGGGGGTAGGGGTTGCCATCTTGGAACCAGAAAAAAACAAAATCTTATACTGAAAATCAAACATCTACTATAACATATTTTAATTAATGTTTTTGAATATTTTTGACCTGGTTAGTGGGTGTTTGCATAGTGTATATAGAGGCAATTGCATAATAGCTCTAAATAAAGTCTTACTCTTGTATATTCTGTGTGGAGGAGAGGGTGGTTGGGGGGTGGGTGTGTGTATGTGGTGGGGAATGGGGGTGTAGGGTATGTGTGTGGGGGTGTGGCTGTGGAGTTGTGGGTATGTGGGTGGCGTTTATGGGGAGGTGGCTGCATGCAGGGTATGTGGGATGTGGGCAATGGTGTGAGTGGGGAGGTTCATGGGGGTGCTTGTGTATGGGGGGCATGGGGGAGTTTGTGATGTGGGGTTTGTGGGGTGTGCAGCTTATAAATTGTGGGATATCAAAAAAACTATAACTTAAGCATTTTAATATGAAATGTGAACTATGAGTTGTTAAGTCTAACTTCAAAAGTTCTGCCTTCCTTTTCTCATGTCCTTGTGACAAAATATTTTGTAGTATTCATGGAATTGGTGGAAACTGACAGGGCTGCACCATGACTGCTTCTGCTATAACCTCAAACTTGAGACCTCTGAGCTGTCAACTATCACCTTAGCACCCATGCCACCCCAGCCCCCAAAAGCTCTACAAAATAGTGCAAATCATTTTATACATAAGTGATTTTGAGAAGCGTCTTTTCCCCACCCTTCACTTGCAAAATATAATGTTTTAAGAAAAAAATAATGAAAGATAAGTGATTCAAACACTAGGAAGTACAGGGGCAGATCAGAAGCGGGTGCAGTGGTGCAGCCACACCCCCACCCCTACCCTTTCTGACCATGCTGCCAGAGCAGCAGGACTTAAATCTTGCAGGAGGTAAGCATCCTCCCCATCCTTTCCCTTCCATGTTCAACGGCATGTCTCTTCACCTCTCCATCTCCCTCCCCTCCCATTCCCCCCTCACCTGCCTGGGGCTGGGACAGCATGGTGAAGGGGAGCTTCTACCTGCTATAGCTGGGCTACATTGGGGCTGCACCCAGCCCAGGACAGCAACAACAGTAGCTACAGGCAGGCACATTTCCCCTCCCCATGTTCTACTCCAGGTGTTCCCTGCCAGCCCAGGAGCAGTCATGTGGGGGTGAGACACGCTCCCTGGCCATTGCCACTGCTGCAGGG
>NW_017729027.1:36498190-36501275 GCF_001723915.1 Gavialis gangeticus
TTTTTTTTTGTGAACTCTGTGTGTGTGTGTATCTGTGTAAAAGAGAGAGAGAGAGAGAGAGAGAGAGAATTCACCCCAAAAAACCAATAACTGGATGGGAGGGCCACTCACCTGAGATGTTGAGAAAACCAGGTTGAAGCCCTGAATCATATCAAGACGCTAGGCTATTCTTAGATTGGTCTCTCTTTCACCAGAAGTTCTATCCTGCACCCGAGAAAACTTCCTGGTGGAGCTGATTCAAGACCAAGCGTTTCTGTGAGAGGTTTCAGTTTCTACAAATTGGCATTTTCCAGTGGAAAAAAAATTAATTGAAAATTTTTTGATTACTGCTAGAAGTATGTTCAGCTACTGCTAAGGGGATGAATCCTTGAGTATATGGACAATAAAGAATTAGTCAAGGTAGCACAGGGCCATCAGGTTCAACACTTTATTTCTTTCATTTAAATTAAAAGCAACATTTTTAAATGAATGAAATAATATACGCTATCAGAATTTTAAATAATTTCCTACAGGGATTTTAGCCAGGAAACAGAGGGAAAATACTAGATATAGGAGGGGTTATGAGTCACTTTCAGAAATAACCTGCTTCATTTTCTTTACTCTTAAATGTGTTTTTTTTTGCAATGCCAACTTCTGAAGGATTATTAGCAGGGGGTGGGCTTTGAATACAAGAAGATGAGAGAGAATTTAAAGACTGCCTCGCATGATGCAATGGCTCATTTTGATAGCCTGTCATTTGATTAAATTCCCTTTGAAAATCAGAAAAAAGGGCATTTCACAAAGGTTAATGGGCTGATCCTGCAAACAGTTGTGCATGTACTTAACTTTTATACAGATGAGCAGTACCACTGTACTATAACCTCTGTTATAATTGAAACTCTATTCATGGTAATGTTTCCAGGAGTGATTTCTAAAACCCTAATCACAATTCTTTCTGAGGAAGCAGATATAATCAGGAGGCATGTAAAAATATTAATCCATACATATAATATAGCAATAATAGAAATGGCAAACCAAAACCCTTTTGAAAAGAATATTTTAGCTAGGATTTTAGTGCGTTTATGCACATTACCTGAATAAATATATATAGATTTCATCACAAATAAATTAATTAATATGTGTTTAGTACAATGACTGACTAACAACTTATGTTCTCACTCTATTTTAACTTATTGTTTAAGTCTAGGATTTGAAAATTGTATGTAAAATAACAATTTCAGAAATATGAAGCTTGTGGTTCACATGGTGTTTTGTGCACAACATTGAAAAAGTTATTTAAAACGTGTGATTCCTTAATCTGGGCTGTAATTGTTTTATGGTCTGGAATAAAGAAGCGATTCTTAACCAGGGTACTGCAGCACCCTCATTTCCCTTAAGTTCCTTTTAGTGGTACAGCAGGATGCAAATAACTGTTTGGACTCAAAATCCCTCCAACCCTTGACAAGGTGAGGAAAGTCATCAAGCAGATGAAGAACAATAAGGCATCAGGAGCTGATGGAATCCCTGCTGAAATCTTCAAGCAGAGGAGAGACAAGCTCACATTATAGCTCCATGCCCTCATCTTAAGGATTTCAAATGATGAGGAAAGTCCAGATGACCTCAGGGATGACATGACTGTGACAATCTTCAAGAAAGGAGACAAGCCCAACTGTGGAAACTACAAAGGGATTACCTTGCTGTCCACCCAGGAAAGACCATTGCAGGAACCCTCCAGAAATGTTTTCTTCCACTTGCTAAAGAGATCCTTTCCAGACTTTCAGTGTGGGTTTAGGGCCTCAAGAGGCACAACTGACATGATCTTCACAATTTGCCAGCTGCAGGAAAAATGCTAGGAACAACATAAACCTCTCTACATGGCCTTCTTTGACATCATGAAAGCTTTCGACTCTGTCAACTGAGAAGCACTGTGGAAGATCCTTCTGAAGTATGGATGCCCACCAAAATTTATCACCATTCTTTAATTGCTCTAAAATGGTATGTGAGCAGTGGTTCTCAGTATTGGATCTATCACAGATCTCTCTGAGGTTAAAATGGGAGTTAATCAAGGCTGTGTCATCACTGTAACAGTCTTCACAGTATTTCTTACTGCAGTGCTACATCTGACCACCAACACATTTCCAATTGGCATGGAGATAAGCTACTAAATGGATGGTAAGCTGTTTACTGTCCATCCAGCCAACTCCAATCCAAAACCAAGACCAGGAAATGGGATTGACACTGAACATCCAGAAGACTTAGGTTCTCATTAGCAAGCTCTTAATGAGCAGTCCCCAGATCTGAAAATTCAGATTCACAGTGAGATTCTGGAGAATGTTAAATAATTCCCTTACCTTGAAAGCCATCTCTTGCAGAAGGCTAACATCAATGAAGAAATCCAACATCTCTTCAAATGTGAAAGTGCAGCCTTTGGGCTCCTGAGGAAACAGGTGTTCAAAGAGCACGAGAGCAAATCCAAAACCAAGCTCATGGTTTATCAAGCTGTTGTGATCCCCACCTTACTGTATGGAGCTGAGACATAGACAACGTACCAATCTTCCTTGACCATGAGGGATTGCTGATGATGACTATGACAGGAGACACCACAAGTCATTGGAGAAGTATCAACAATGCTGCCTGCAAAAGATCCTTCAAATCAGGTGGGAAGACAGATGCATGAATATTAGTGTCCTCTTGCAAACAAAGAACATGAGCATTGAAGTGATGATCATCAGACATCAACTTTGCTGGGCTGCCCACATTATCCAGATACCTGACTCAGACTCCTGAAACAAGTTTTATTCTCCCAGATCAGTCAAGGCATACACTCAAGAAGAGGGCAGAGAAAGTGCTTCAAAGACATCCTCAAGCCCAACTTCAAAAAATGCAACATTGACATCAACTCATGGAAGACTATCACCCAGGACCACCCCAAATGGAGGAAGAGTTTGCTGAAGGGATCTCAATACTTTGAAACCTTATGACAACAACAGAAGATGGAAAGGCGGGAGTGGCAGAAACAGTGGGCGCAGCTACACATGCCCCCAACTGCAAAGTTGTTACTGTGCAGTCATTTAGTACTTGCTCTAGCTGGTGATACAGTTTGTAC
>NW_017729027.1:36506275-36513482 GCF_001723915.1 Gavialis gangeticus
AGTTTGCTGAAGGGATCTCAATACTTTGAAACCTTATGACAACAACAGAAGATGGAAAGGCGGGAGTGGCAGAAACAGTGGGCGCAGCTACACATGCCCCCAACTGCAAAGTTGTTACTGTGCAGTCATTTAGTACTTGCTCTAGCTGGTGATACAGTTTGTACTTGCCAATGCTATGTCACTGTAGTGATGACCTACGTCACTGTAGCTTTTTGCTATGGCAATGTAATATCTCATGTAGATGTGCCCAGCCCAGTGCGTCGCAGACAGAACCAAGAATCCAGAGCCACCCACCATACATGGAAGCACATGCCTGAGTTGCAGCAGTGTGTGACAATCCTGGCTCAGTTTCCTCAGCCCTCTTTGGACCCACAGATAAGAATCCTGAAAGACAGTCATCCTCAATTGCAAGGAATTGCTGAAGAGGTGTACAAACATGATTCACAAGATAAACCTAACGATTTCAAAAAAGAATCCATCGTGTTAAAAAACCCTGATCTATTGCAGTCTATGTTCAATAGAAAAAATTCTGTATTATTTTTCCATAGTCAAAAAACAAGCAAAAACTAAGAGCTAGCATTTTCCAGCAGGTGTTTTGAACCTAATTAGGGGTACCTTGAATCTAGAAAGCTTGAGAATCACTTCAATAAAGAATCTTAGTAAAAAATGATTTTCTGAACCACAATAAAGACAGTTTTTATTAAAGTTGAAATCTAGTGATATCTTTAAATCTTCCTGCTTGTCAGAACACTGGGTGAGAGTGTAATATATAAGTGATATAGTCTGTTCCTTTGAATTTAGATGAAGGATTTATTCTTCATTTCTAGTTTAATGATTTATGTAAGTGGAAATTAGAAAAATACACAAGATACTAAAAATGACAGATGGAGAACTGAACATCAAACACTGCCCTTCTTTTAGTTGTTAACATGCCTTCTACTTCCTCAGAAATGGATCTAGGATTTTACAAAGGGAGGTGCAGTTGCAGAGACTGATGCTGTAGGGGTGTCTGTACCCCCTGCTCATAGCCTTCTCCCATTGCTCCCCCTCACTGGGGCATACAGATGGAGCTGAGAATTTAAGTCCCAAGACAGATAAATTGTCCCCCACCTCCCTCCCCCTCTATCCTCTCTCCATCCCTTTATTTCCCATTCCCCTCCAGCTACTACCAGTTGTTGTCCTGGGGGTCAGAGTTGTTCCTTGGCTGACCTGTGTGTCACACAGCTGCCCTGTGCATGGAGCTGTGCTGCTATGCCTCTGCTCTATTGCATTTTTTTGGAGAGAGTATCTGTGGAAGGGCACCACAGGGAAGAGCTGCATGGATAGAAAAGGATTCAGAAAAATTTTAGTCCCTGATCCTGCAAATAATTCTGTGTAAACAGAACACAGCAAACATATGACTCCCACTAAAATCAATGGAGCATGAGACAAATCTTGTGTCTGATCTTGTGTGATGACATAGGAGTATTTTAGATTTTGGTCCAGTTTTTTGTTATGCAATTTGTAGATTAATTCATTTTAACAAATCAAAATGGATTATATTGGCAGTCTAGAATTAGAGGGAAATAGTGAAATGTATACATAGTAGGCTTGCTTTTCGGAGCTTGGGTTGAGTCCCAGGCTTGAAATCTTGCTGTTTTGATTGGTGGAGCCTATCTGGACCTGACTGAAGACTGAAACACTCAGGTCTGGAAGACTTCAGGGGGCAGAGTCCTAGAGAGTATAAAAGGAGCTGTGTGCCCAGCATGAGGGAGATGAATCTGGGACAGACAAGACAGGAGAGCAGGGCTCAGAAGAGTTGAGGAGAGCTGCTCAGCAGGGTGAAGCAGTAGCCCAGAAGTGCCCCTGAAGACTTCCATCAGTGGGAAATGGCAGATGGCTCTAGCAGCTAGATTCTTGGTGTGCAGCATGGTGTCCAGACCCTGGGAGCTGTGTGAGGCAGTTCAGGTCTGCAACCTCTGGCGTGCAGCCAGAGACACGATGCAAAAGCCAGTGCATGGAGCAGGATCTTTTGAGCACTTGGGCGGCTCAGGTCTTCAACCCCCAGAACGAGGCTGGGAGCTTGGTGCAGGAGGCGCTGCACAGAGAGTCCGGGAGCAGACCAAGCCTGGTGGTGCACGAGGCAGCCCAGGACTCCAACCCATAGCAAAAGGTTGAGTCCAGGGAGCCAGATGGTGGTCGAGCTACTCAGCCAGCAGACAGGGCTGAGCCACAGGCCCCATAAGACCTGCATAGCAGAGACCTGTTTCAGGGGACAGCGACCCCCCACCCCACCTCAGGTGAGAAAGCAGCTTGGTACAGAAGACGAGGGCCACCCCTCTCCAGGCCTGGGAGTTATGAGTTGCAGGGAAAAAAGGATTCCCACAGGGGAGGGAGAGTCTCCACTAGTTAGTTAAGGGCTCCTGAAAGTGGAGGTCTCACTGGGAGAGCCCCCTAAAGTTACCAGCTTCCTCGTAGGGCTTGGGAAAAGTCCAAGAGCATTGGGGTTTCCCCTTGGGATTAAATTTATCTTTGGGGTTTTTGCACCATAAGTGATGTGATGTCATGCCTTATATTTTGTGAACACTTATGTTTGTAAATTCGTAGGTAAGCAGAGTCCTAGGGCTCTGCTGGGACCTCCTGTTGCTATTATTTCTCCTGTTGTTTATTTTTATTTATTTGTGGGTTATTTATTGTTCACCCATACTTATCTATAGTTTATCTGTTGGCTATCTGTGTTTATTTGGAGGTTTATCTGTTTCAGATCAGATACATTCCTGTATCTGGAGCACTGGTGTAAGGTTTTATAGCATTTACCCAGAGGGTATTGTTTATATTATTTGTTTAAATATCCCATATATATTGTACATATGTTTATATCCATGCCTCTTTTCCTTGTGATAACTATATACAAATTTATTTACATTAACTTAAGTCCCCTGACTGTCCTGGCCTAGTTCTGTAGGGACAGAGGTAAACTGAGAGGTCTGCAGTTCCCCCACAGCACATCTGCCAGCTAACAATTCCCTTCAACTGGAAAAAGGGAATATATATACCCGAGTTACCTGGGCTATGTGTATATTATGAGAGATGACTACATGAACATGACATTATTTCCATACGTACAAATCAGGGGCCCAATCCAGAAGTACAATTCCTGTTCATATGAAAACAGATTGGAAAGAGTCCAATAGATAGCAAGCAAAATTATTAGAGGCCTGGAAAGCATTACTTGGGAGGAAAGGCTAAAATAACTAGTGCTATTTTAGTCTGGAGAAAAAAAAGACTGAGGGGGGATTTGGTAACTGTCTTCAAATACCTGAAGAACAATTATAGAGAGGATGGTGATGGACTTTTTCCTGTGGCCATAGGGGACTGGACTAGCAGCAGATGTCTCAAGCTTCACCAGGGAAAATTTAGGTTGGAAGTTAGAAAACACTTCCTGACTGTGAGGGTGGTCAAGCATTAGAACAGGTTATCTAGGGAAGTTGTGGAATCTTTATCATTGGAAATTTTTAAGAGTAGTTTGGACAGACACTTGGCCGTGATGGTTAAGTCAGAGATGATCCCGTCTTGAACAGCGGGCTGGATTAGATGATCTTGTGAGGTCCCTTCCAGCCCCACTTTCCTAGGATCCTATTCATATCAATAGGCCAGATCCTAAATAAGAGATCCTTTTCTAATCCTGATTGATCTATGAAAGATACATTTTAAAAGATGAACTTGCTAAGACTGATTCTGGGCAGGTGCCAAAAATCAGGATTTTAGCTAAAGCACAGGTAAAGTATCTAAATCTCTTGCATCTGTGAGATGAATCTTCTTAAGATTTTTTTCAGTATTTCCTGTACTTTTAGTCTGACCATCAAATCCATAAAAACTGTCTCACTAAAAATGCTCTCACATAGGATCTGACTTATATTATTCCACCCAATGAGAAACAAAGCTGGTGAAAATGCCCAACTCCATGTTAGATGGCCTGAATATAGTTATATTTAAATACCATGTAGGAGATCCTGCCCAAACAACAGGTCAGTAAATGGACTAGCATTGATGTGTCTAGTATTGACTCCACTGGGGTCAGAATTTCATCCTTGTTTCAAGATCATGAAAAAAACATTGTCTCAAGCACTCTATAAACTTCAATCACTTCAGGAAATCAGATTAGAGAGCTCCATTATTTCTCTTTCACTTTGACTTCAGTGGGGGTTTCACCAAGAAACCTACAGGCTACCTATTGCAAGAACTGAAAGAAGGCCATGACAAAAAGCAACAAAGCCATATCAGTTAGTGGTTACTGTATTAGGCAACAATATACAGCAGCAAGTAACTGCAACAACTTGGAATTTTGAGTCAGTTATTGCATTTTGCCACAACATTAAAAACCTACCACTCAGGAGCACATTTTTAAAAATGCATTTCTGCAGAGTCATGTTTTTCATGGATGCTGATCAGCAAGAAAAATAGAAGACTCGCTTCACTTGCTCAGACTTCTGACTTTAATTCTTTCAAGGTAGAAATTCAATCTTGTGTGTGGGGTCAGCACAATATCTATGAATCATTTAAAGTATCAAAGTAGAACTTAAGGTACTTTAATTACTGGCTATGTTTTGTGCTGGCTTTCTGCACAGAAGTGATATTTACCCTTAATGACATAAGTCTAAGAGCATAAAACTTCAGGATGTTTCTAAGGAGGACTCAGAAGTAGACCACCATTTCAGCTGAAAGTTAATAATATTATCCATATATGAAAGGGGGAAGTATTTGTACTGCACATCATCTGCAATTTCTTTCTCAAAAGATGGTTTTGGTTTATGTCTGTTTAAAGAGATTAATATTTTAACAGCCTGAAGATCATTAAAAGCTGAACAATTTGATGAGTAACCAACCTCTAGAGAAAAGGAGCTCATATTAAGAACATTTACTGATGAAACAAGGAAAGATATCTTCCAAAATTAAATTAGAATTAATTACGTAGCACTGATGTGTTCATTTGACACATTAATGGAAATGCCTAACATGTAATTACAAAGCATCTGGGGTGTAATTTTAAAAGGCAATGAAGGAGTAGATATATTATGGGGAGTGGGACACTTAAGGGTAACTATGAAGACACTTAAACTTCCACTCAGTTGCATCTACTTCTCTAGGTATCTATATACCCTCAGCACCTATGTTTCTGCTGGTAAAGTCCTCTACATTCATCAGCTGGATGGAGCACATGCATGATTGCTCAAATCCTGATACGACTGAGCTACTCAGAATCCTACCTCTCACATAATCCCCAGATTGTCAGAGTAGACACTCCTCCTACTTACAGTGCCTGTGGGGACACATCTGGCAGGCAATCCCATAGCATACTAAAACAGCTACGACAAACTTTTTTCTGGCTAGTTGTATCAGGAATGTGTGGGCCATTTTACTCAATAGCCCAGTTTTTAAGAAACAGACATAGGAAACGTGAGGCCTACTATCAAATCCCCCTCCACCTGATTTAGAACAAGAACTTGAACCAGTAGTGATAGAAGTTATAATTTAAAGAGGTTTTCTAACAGGAGACTGAGAGAATTGGGAAATGGGAGATGATCCCACAGGGTACATGTAGACATTTGCTGCACTTCGTCTATGATTACACAGATTAAAGCAAGCAGCATGATCATATCAGGAGTGGCATGTGCCAGTGCTGGAAGCTGCTCCAGAGACACGGTGTAAGTAACTTGGGGTGAGCAGGAAGGGCAGGTGGGAATAGGGGTGGGTCCTAGTAGGTCAATGACAGGAGTTGGCAGGTCCCTGGGAGGGTTTGGAAGTATAAGGGGTGGGGGATAGCAGGTCCGCAGAGAAGGTTGGTGGGTCCATGGCAGGAGTTGTATGGTTGTGGAAGGGGGATTGAAAGGGGACTAAAAATAGCCCATTCTGGGGGGAAGGGTTCTAAGAGTGCAGCCCTGGGGTTGGTGTAAGCAGCTGGGCTTCTCCAGGCCCAGGGTTGTACTCCAAACACATGCAGAGGTTCACTAGATCAACCCATTCCTGATCTAAGTTAGTTCATCTCAAGTGAATTAATTTAGATCAGGCCCACCATTTTTTTTGCCTGATTTAACCTCCCCAAACATAGGTGATGCATAGGGGGGTACAGGGGAGCACATGCCCCCCCTGAGATTGGCCACTGTCGAAGCCGCCACCAGCTTCTGCAGGCGTTAGCTGCTCGCATCTGTCCCCCACCTCACTGCTGATGCGGCTGGCTATGGCTGTGGGCAGTCCCCACTCACTGCTCACCCCCAACCTCCACCACCGCTCACCTCCATAGTGCCCCCCCCGTCTCGGGAGGCACCAGTCATTCATGTCCCCAAATATCTACACAGATCAGCATTTAGATCAACCTAACTGTAGTTAAGTGAATCTAAGTGTGATGTTTGCATGTTCCTGCAGTTGAAAGCAGCTATCTTGTTAGCTAGAGCCAGACACAGGATTTATAGAAGCTTACTTACTACTCCACAAATTAAACTTGCTTTTTAGTTCTCTTTCAAGAACACCTGTATTAACTGACCTCAGTGACCCCTACATGATGTTAGAATTGGTGAACAAGAAAGAATTTGAAAGAATTTGAGTTCCAACTGGAAAATAATTTGTGAAGGAGGAAGCCTTAGCTGTTTATAATACTTTTACCTTAGAAAATGGTCAAAATATGAAATTAAGTAAAACACTGTCCACATGTGAGGAATACTGCATGCCAGAAAGAATGAGGCTATTGAAAGACACAGACTTTTTATGTGCAGACATAGGTGAATAATAAAAAATGATTGGGGGGGCTGAGCATGTGCGCACATGCATGCCCCCTCCTCCTCCCACTCAGCAGGTAAGTCTCTGGGGGAAGAGGCAGGGGGAGGGCCATGTGGAGGTGCTGATCAAGATACCCACATTGAGGGAAGGATCAGGGCACAGGCAGGGGCTGGGGTGAATGGGCCCCAGCCGAGCTGGGTGGTAGGACTATCAGAGCCTGGGCAGCTCATCCAGCGGCATGGAGGGACTCCTGTCACTGTGTGCAACCCAGCAGAGGCCTGGGGAGCATGTGCCCCCCACAATCTGTGTGTGGGCCAGTGACAGCTGCCACTGTATGCTGGGCTTTGCACACTACTGCAGCTGCCCCAGGAGCAGGGGGAACAGCAGAGCCCAGTGGCAGCAGGCACATGGCATTGTGGGGGTGTGGCGCTCTATGTCAAGGAGCACTACACAT
>NW_017729027.1:36513493-36520366 GCF_001723915.1 Gavialis gangeticus
CTGGCTGGACTCATTTGAGTCCAGTCTTTTCTCCTGCCCTGGCAGGGTGTTGGACTTGAAAATCTGTAAGGTCCCTTCCAACCCTACTTCTATGATTCTATGATTGCACCGCTCCTCTGACAGCTGCAGCTGGAAACAAAGCCCCGCATGCATCTGTAGCTGCCTCTGCCCTGCACACAGATGGGGGAAGACACATGCCCCCCAGACCTCTGCTGAGGGTGTGCGCAGTGGTGGGAGCCCCCCTGCACCCTGGATGAGCCACCTAGACTCCAATTGCCCCACTCACCCCAGCCCCTGCCTGTGCCCCGCTCCCCCCACTGTGGGGTCCTTGATCTTCCCCAAGCCTTGTCCCCTTCAGAGTAGACTGATGCTTGCCTGCCATGCTGCCAGTGATCCACATGCTGAGCTGCAATCCTGGCTGCATGCACTCCCCTCCCCACCTCTGCTGCAGGCGTCTGGAACCCATGGCTGGGCTGCTTTGAGGCCCTACCCACTGCCCCACATTTGGGGGTGCTGAGCCCCTTTAGTCCCAGTCTTCTGCCACCTATGTGTACAGACAAACAAGAAGAGAAAGTATATAACAGTATGGCCACTAACAGACATGGGGGGAAGAAAATAGCACTTTCCCAGAAGAGGAAGCTCATCAGTTTGACCTGGCTCACCCAATGTCTGTATAGATCACATGCTTCAGCAGAGCTTTTTGGTGCTGTTATCTAATGGCTGATTTCAATTTGGAAAGCTCTGTTTTAATTGTAACAAGAGGAACCATTTTTCCAAGTAGTACAGATCCCAAACATAAAAACCTCAAGTGCATACAGTTGAGAGCATATGTTACAGTCAAATCTAGCAAAATCAGTGAGTGGGACTTGATTTTGCCAGTGGAAAGAACAATGGTTCACTTAAATTGGACACTGGAGCTCAGGTTAATATTTTACTAGATCATGAATATAAAAAATAAAAACTGGGATCAAAAGAGAGTCCAGGAAACATAAGAATACTAGCTATTATAAATATCCCAGGTACAGAGATCCAGCATCCAATATAAAACTAGAGCATACAAACTCCTATTCATTGTGGTACCTAGGGAGGTGACACCAATTTGGGGTCTGGAAGCCAGTGAAAAACTAAATCTAGTTAAGTGTGTGCTTGCAATACAAGACGTTACAAAATTCATGCCTCCTGATGATCCCTGTTGCCACTACAGTAAAAATCTGAACAATTTTCTTAGGAAAAAAACAGTTGTCCTAGAACACAAAAAGCAACTATGTCCTTATGGGAAGAAATGCACATAACAACACAGATGCAGAAAGAGGAACTCAGTCTCAGAGGTAAGCAACCAACAGTAGCAAAAAAACAGGTTAGGGACTATTTAGAAAAGCTGGATATGTACATGTAAAAGGGGCCAGATGCAATGTATCCAAGGGTGCTGAGAGAATTGGCCTGTGTGATTGCGGAGCCACTGGCCATCATCTTTGAAAACTCATGGTGACTGGGAGAGGTCCTAGATCATTAGTAAAGGGCTAATACAGTGCCCATCTTTAAGAAAGAGAAGGAGGATCCAGGGAACTACACACCGGTCAGCCTCACCTCAGCCCTCAGGAAAAATCATGGAACAGATCCTTAAGGAATCCATTTTAAAGCACTTGGAGGAGAAGAATATGATTAGCAGGGATCCAGGTTTTCTGTTTGCTGCGGAAAAATGGAAAAAGGCAGGTTTTTTTCTAGAAGGGAGAAAAACATGGATTTTCTCCTTTAAGGAAATCACAGATTTCTCATTTAAAGGAGAAAAGTTCAGGAAAAAGTGGGTTTCCCCTTGCAGGCTGGCAGCATTCCAGCCTGCAAGGGGCTGCTTGGTGCTGTGGGGAGCAGGAGATGGGCGAGCCATGTGCATGTGCATGCACACACATGCACATGGTAGCCAGGCAGAGTGGTGGTGGAAAGCAGCTCCTGCTGCTGCCTCCAAGGAAGTCTATGGAAGCAGGGGAGGAAAGGGAGCATAGGTGATGCATTGTGTAGGCAGGGGAGCACAAGTAATTTGTGGCAGGGTGACTTGGAGGACAAAGCAACATGGCAGGGAGGCACATACCCCCCTAGATTTCTGCACCCACAGTGGTGCGTGGGGCTGCAGCTGGGCCAGATCAGTTCAGGACAGGAACCACCTCTGTGGCCCAATAGGCAGGACCTCGTATGGGAGGGAGTGCTGCATTGCTATGGCCTAGGTGAGGTGTCCCTTGCGCACCCAGCAGCAGTGGGGGGACACAACTTTGTGCCACTGCCGCATCACTCCTTGGCAGCCATGACAGCAAAGCGCTCCCAACCACACCAGGTCCCACTTGCTGGACCATGGAGGTGGCTCCTGCCCAGAGCTGAACCAGCCTGGCTGCAGCCCATGACCCACTATAGAAGCAAAAATCTCACGGGGTATGTGCTTCCCCACCTCTCTATCACATTGCCTATGCCCCCCTGCCTCCTCAACATGTTACCTGTGCACACACAACCACTCCCTTTTTCACACACTGGGGGGCTGTGGGTCAGGAGTGAGCAGCACCAGCAGGACTGAGGGGGCTTTGAGTAAGAAATGAGGGGCATCAGCAGGGTTGGGGGGCTGTGGGTCAGGAGTAAAGGGCACTGGCATGGATGGCGGGGAGGGGGGGCTATGGCTTGGGAATGAATGGCAATGGCAATGGCAATGGCAATGGCAATGGCATGGGCTGAGGCAGGGCACCAGCATATCAGGGCTGCTCAGCACCTCAAAGTAGTGAGGGGGGACGCTGCAGTTGGACCCACATCCTGGTGAGTGAAAGGGGCAGGGGGAGCTCTGATTTTCTACAATAATTAAAACAAAATCAAACATCAAAATAAATAGGAATTTAGAATTTATTTTATTATAATGTTTGAGCCACTGTTAGACTTCCAAATTGCTTTAAAATTGTAAATATATCAACAAAACATTGTGTTCAACTGATACCTTTATATATAGTGGCATTTCATCTTAATTGTAGAAAAACGCAAATTTCAAGGGGTTTTAATAAGAGAATTTTGGATTTTTTTATCAGAGAATTTGCAGTTTGTAAATAAAGAAAACCAGGATAACTGGTGATTAGGAACAGTCAGCGTGGATTCACCAAGAATAAGGCATACCTGACCAACAAGATTGCCTTTTAGACGACTGGCTCTGTGGATGCAGGGAGATGAGGGGATGTGATATACAGAACAATCTCATGCACCACTACAGGCTGGGGACCTGCAGAAAAGGATCTGTGGGCTACAGTGGACAGTAAGCTGAATATGAGTCAACAGCATGCCCTTGTTGCAAAGAAGTCTAAAGGCATACTGGGCTGCATTAGTAGGAGCACTGCCAGAAGATTGAGGGAAGTGATTTTTCCTCTCTATTTGGCACTGGTGATACCACACCTGGAGTACCGTGCTCAGTTTTGAGTCCCCCCCCCCTCCCCCACTACAGAAAAGGATGTGGTGCAGCAGAGGGCAACAGAAATAATTAGGGGGATGTGGCACATGACTTATGAAGAGAGACTAAGAGAACTGGGCTTATTTAGTCTGGAAATGGGAAGATTGAGGGGGGATTTAATAACAGCCTTAAACTACCTGAAGGGTGGTTCCAAAGAAGCTGGCACTAGACTGTTCTCTGCAGTGGTGGATAACAGAACAAGGAGCAATGGTCTCAAGTTACAGGAAGGGAAGTTTAGGTTAGATATTAGTAAAAGTTTTCTCACTAGGAGGGTAGTGAAACACTGGAACAGGTTACCCAGAGATGTTGTGGAATCTCTGTCCTTGGAGGTTAAATACTGGCTAGACTAAGCCTTGGCTGGGATAATCTAGTTGGGGATGGCCCTGCTTTGAGCAGGAATTTGGACCAGATGAGCTCCTGAGGTCCCTTCCAACCCTAATTTTCTATGATTCTGTGATGTGGCTGGGTCAATTGACTGGCTTGCCAACCCTAGTTATAATCACAAGAGGTTCTCTAACAGGAGATTGTGAGAGTTGGGAAACAGGAGATGGTTCCTTAGTTGGGAGCAGCTAGCCTGCTAGTTAGAGTGAGACAAAGGTAAAAGCTTGCCTACAGCTCCACAATAAAACTTGTCATTTTAATACTTCATATGCCTGTATGCCTGTTTTTACTGAATGTGGTGATCACAACAGGAGTCACATCTCACATATCCCAAGATTGTATACTAACTAGTAAGCCAAGGGTGTCACACATATGACACATCAGCCAGATCATTCATTGGTATCAGATAGGTGCAGTCCTCGACTTACAGCGCTCCGACTTGTGGCAATCCACACTTGTGGTGCTCTGCTATTTACACCTATGTCATTACTTACAGTGCTGGATTCTCACGCTTATGGCATGCTGTAAATGCAAGGATACAGCGCCGCATGTCATCTTGCCCACAGCCCGCAGCCTGCAGCCCACTCCAGGATTCATGGCTGTGGTACCTTGGTAAACCTTGCACTGGGAGTCGGGTGGTCACTGCCATGGTTGCCTCCACCTGCCCCAGGATTCACACCTAGCCAAGGAGGGGCCCAGGGCCAGGCCAGGCCTGTGTGGCTGCAAAGCTGCCCAAGGCCAGGGCCAGGGCCAAGCCACAGCAGGGCACAGCACCGCTAGGGCTGGTGCCTGCCCATGCCCAGCCATGGAGACCCAGTAACCTGTGGGTGGGCGGCAGCTCTGCGAGGCCTCGCCCTGGGGGTCCCCAGACACCACCTGCCCTGCAGGGTTGGGGGTGGCTGTGACTGTGATGGAAAGAAAGCAGTGGCAGTGAGTGCCCCCAAACTTCCTGCACTCTCTGTGCTGCTCCCCAAGTAGGTGGGGCACTGCAGCAGGATGCCCCCATCTGGCTTGGGACACATGTCACTCCCACAACCTCAGAGAGGGGCAAGAGCACCAGCCTGTCTCAGGACCTGGGTGGCCCTGGGGTGGGGGAAAGCAGGGTTGGTGCCTTGCCTCCTGGCAGGTTGGCTGCATGTGGGGCTCCCAGACAGAGCTCCAAACTCCACGGAGAAAGGCTTTCTCCCTTCTGCTCAGCAGTGTAAGTCAGGGGACAAGTGCCTTGTGTGGGGAGGGGCCCAGAAATAGCTGTTGCTGCAGCTGGCAGCTGGGTGCTCCAGTCAACACTGCCCTGTGCACTGCCCTGGTCCCAGCTGCCCTGCTATGCCTTCATTGTGCTGGGGCCATGCTGGTTCCTACACTGGCTCCACCCCCACTGACATCCTGCCCTAGCTTGCTCACCACTCCTGTCAACACAGGGTTATGGGGGGCTCTGGCAGTTGCTGCCTCTTGGCCTTTCATCCCAGTGTGAGTAATTATTTATACAGTCAGAATCAACATGGTCTATAGTAAAATTGAATAGCTGATTAAATAAAATTAAATAGTTGATTTAAATATGGTGTTTATGGTCATTTCTATAAAAAGTTGGGCATCAGATTCGACTTACATCGTTCTGACTTACAGCGCCTTTTCCAGGAACGTAACCCACTGTAAGTACAAGGACTGCCTGTATAGCACATTTACCAGAAAGGTGCATACAGACAAATGGAATGAATTAAAATGTGGGCGCATCTTAGTATGCAGGGAAAGTCAAGGTGGGTGTCTGCAAGCAGGAGTTCCACGTGCTCCTTGTAGCAATGATATGTCCAGGAGAATTCCTCTGCAAAGGATTACCTTGAGGGCACCTGCAAGCATAGAGTGGGTAACTCTCATAGGGGGATCCCCTGCTCCATGCTTGCAAGTCTACAGGGAAATTTTCTCATTACATTATAGAATAACTCATAATGTCTCTTAACGGTGTATCCTTTGGGAACAGCCACTGTTTGCTTACAAACCAAACACATGAGCTTTCCCCTTCCTCTATGAGAGCCTCCATTTCTTCAGCAAGTGTGGAAAGAGGAACTCTTATAGAAGGATTCCCCACCCCCATGCTTGCAGGTGCCTCCATGATCTCTAGCACCCCAAGTCAGAGGATGGCAACAGGGAACATATGTAGATGTCCCAGTAGATGTAGATGGAGTGCGCTTAGCTGTGCAGCAACATATCACAGCAGCTGACTGCAATCCACTTAGGAAGTCTATTTCCAGCCACAGCGCAATGTAGTATGTTTTCCCACCTTGAAGTAAGTCACGGCTCAATGCCACTGGGATTAAAGATGGAAAGAACTTAAAGCATGTGGTTAAGATTACCAATTTTAGGCATGAATGGCAAGACAGATTCTCTGACTTCTGGAGACTTGAAATAAAGTTCAGGCTTTTCAGCATCCCATTCTCTGTCCCTATCAAAGATGCCGCACAGGAGCTGTAAATGGAACTTACTGATTTTCGATGTAATACTATACTGAAAGATAAGTTCTCAAGAGTTAGGATTCACAACTTTTACCTACCCTTGGAGAATGCTATCCATCACTACATCAAGGATGCTACCCATGTTCACAATCACATGTGTGCAAATAGGTACTTTTCAGTGATGAACCTGAACAAGTAAAATCTGCATTCAGGCCTCAGTGATCAGCACTTGAATACCATCTTGAAAAGTGGCCACAGCACAGACCTTGCAACCAAACATTGAGAAGCTGGTTGCAGTGTGGAGGTGTTAGGTGTCTGGGAGTAGCAGTAACATTTTGTGAAATTATAGCTCATGCATAGGAGTTTGTTGTTCTTCTTCTTGTTTTGAGTTCCTCTAATGATCTCTCCATTTTATGATAAAAGCTGTAAAAAATATTTCTTGAAAGTAATCATCTTTTCACACATCTAGGGGCCTGTTTCTAACCAACTGGTATGCATCCAAAATTTAAAAATTGATATATGCTGAAAACTGCTCTTGATGTGCAAAAAAAAAAAAAAAAAAAAAAGGGTATGCCA
>NW_017729027.1:36520435-36521976 GCF_001723915.1 Gavialis gangeticus
AAAAAAAAAAAAAAAAAAAAGGTGTTGCCAAGTATAAACTGAGCCAACAGAGGAAATAAGAAATTTTGGTGAAAAATTATGGGTGTAGCCCTGGGGCACCTGAAAAGCGGCAAACGTGGCCAACTGATTTGAGTTTGACATCTCTATGCTAGCTTGTTCTGTGATTAGTCTCACCTCATAAATATGTTCTATGACATATAAATAATAAATTACTCATTGGCCAGAGAGAAAATAAGTAGTTAGGGTATTCATGGATTTTAAGAGTCAGACTCTAGTCTATCCTCCCATCAATTTCTACAAAATGGAACAGTTCCAAAAGGAGAAATTGAGATTTGACACAAACAGACCCAGAAGATCTAATAACCTGTCTCCATTCTTTAGCATTTCCCATTCACTTTGCTTAAGCAGCTTCCTGCTCAGGTTGCTCTCTTCTGTGAATCCCATTCTTAGGTGCCCAGCTCTCCCATGCACTGCATAAGAAGCCTGACTGCCTAACTCAGAGCTACAGATTTCAGCAAATAGCAGGGTGCTAACTTGCTAAAACCCAGTGCAAGCCTTGAGCATTGCAAAATTTTTGCAATCCTTTGTGGATATAGCACTATGTGATTTAGGTCTGAAGATCAAGTCTCACTGGAAGTTCAATGGGACTTCTGCTCTGTGGTCATTTCCAATCTTAGGATACTTCTCTTATATTCCCTTACTATCCACATAGCGTCAATAAGTTAAAAATCTAGAATCAAACGACTTTTTGCAGGTATTTTAGAAAATTTAACCCAAAGATGTTATTCCTTATTTCAGTATGTACTCTGATCATGTATAAACCGCAAGACTGGTATCTTGGCAAATACAAGGCAGAAGGATGTCACAGTTTTACCTCTTTGTAATTTAATGCATTACTCTGATAATACTATACAGGCAGACTACATTTTTATATATAATAATAATTGTTGTCTTATACAATAGTAGCTTTTCGTTGTCACCTTAAGGACATGTGCTAATTACGTCTCCAAGATGTACTAACTGGCACATTAGAGATGTCAGGCAGCTTATAGGATACTTATTTAATTGCTCAGTGTTAAAGCTACCTAATATTTTTAGTATGTTTTAGAAATTAGTTTCAAATTGATGCTGAGTTATATGTTTCCAGACACATTACACAAAAACATTGTTTTATAAATAGAATTATAGTTCAACATTCAATTGTAAATATATACTTGCAGATACCCTATAATATACCTTTATAGATAATTTTGGTGGAACTGTTTGCCTTCAGGTACAAATCAATGTGAGAACTTTTTGTAATATCATGAACTGTTTATAATGAAGTTGTATCTCATAATCTTTTAGTATACGGACAAATGTGTCATCTACAAGGTAGCCTATATTCTACCTGCTAGTGTTAGAAAAAGCCTTGTTTTTTGAAATGCATAGTGAGGATAATACCAACAGATGAATTACATCATTAGCAGTATACACTAATAATATTAATGTCAAAACATTTATCATGATGATAGAAATGTAATATCATACATTAATATATC
>NW_017729027.1:36526976-36538096 GCF_001723915.1 Gavialis gangeticus
CATTAGCAGTATACACTAATAATATTAATGTCAAAACATTTATCATGATGATAGAAATGTAATATCATACATTAATATATCAACAGTCCTAGGCCAAGCTTCTGACCAGTTAGTGTTAAAAGTGGGAACTTTGATATCAGTATCAATGATCAAAGTACATTATTGGCAAATAATGTCAATAGTGGGTACATCTATGCAAGATACTGACTGCACAGTAACCAAATAATACTGTGCAATAGTGCATCATAATAGTGCTAATATGCTACTGTGCAGTATTATTAGACTACTGTGCAGTAGCATTACTTAAAAAGGATTTGCTGGAGCTACTATGCAGGAACTCCAGTTACTGTGCATTTATTTATTTATATGCTGAAATGGAGGCTCTCATAAAGAAAGGAAAGCTCATGTGTTTGATTTATAAAAAACAGTGGCTGTTCTCAAAGGATACACCATTAAGAGACATTATGAGTTATTCCATGATGTAATAAGAAAATTTCCCTGTAGACTTGCAAGTATGGAGCGGGGGATCCCCCTATGAGAGTTACCCACTATGTGCTTGCTGGTGCCCTCAGTGTAATCCTCTGCAGAGGAATTCTCCTGCATATATCGTTATTTATCTACTTGTATAATAAAGTACTAAATAAATGCACATTAACCACTGCCTAGTAGCATCTTGTGTAGATGCATCCATTGAGACTTAAGATTCAGAGCTATAATTACCATATACAGCATGCCCTTTTCTCTGCAAATATCAAGCTGCCAATTAGAAAGCCCAATGGACGTCAAAGCCTTCCGGGCAAAATCTTCAATCTGTATATCCTTTAGAAATGTAAAATGAAAGAATCATCATGAGAAAATTGGCTTCACTCATCTAAATCTTCAGGGGTTATAAATTTACTGAGATTCTTCTAAATATGAGTTACCAAGAAAGCAAAGTACATAGGATGTGGCAAAAGCTTTGTGTGTTAGGAAAAACTCTCAGGGTTGTACTAACAGCTTTAACATCCAACTGTCACTGTAAAATTAGAACAGCAATGTGTTAGATGTATTTGATTATCTATATGAAAACCTTTAAAATGTATTACAAAACTTCCAAGTAAGTGTTGCAAGAGATAGAGTGTTTACAAGATCTGAAGTATTTCACGGGGATGGCCAGGTGACGCACATTTCATTGTTTAGGCTTTGTTATAAGACTTATGATATATAGCCCTGAGAGTCTGATAAATAAAGGAGACACTGTGCTTTATACAATCATTATGGCTATAATACTGGATGTTAAACAGTGAAAGCCGTAACAGCACATATTCTTGTGTAAAAAATAGACCAAAATATCTGTAATATCAGCTTTTTCAACAATGTTAATTTGATATGGTTTTTCCAGTAATATAGCCACCAAAATGAGAATTAATTTTCATAACAGAAATCCACTGGATATAGGTGCTGTATGGCTGTGGTCCGTGTCTGCCTGGCATGTTACTTGGTAAGACTTTGGGTCACCAGACTGTATCACCCTGATGCTGCTGACAGCTAAATGCTGAAGGACCCAAGGCATACCCAGAAGTTTATCCCCCTTTTACTCAGGCCACCTAAGGCCATCTTCCAAAGCCCAGCCCCACTTGAGCTGTGAATCTTTCCAAAATGAGATCAGCCCACTAAAGTCCGCTAGGCCAATGGCCTTAAATTAAGAGTTTCCCAGATTCCGGGGTTATTTAGTCCAGGTTGGCAATTAGGAACCCAATTATATAATCCAGAGGGTAACAAAGGGAAAAAAAAAAAAAAAAGAGGAAAAATTAACTTAAAGCATCTCTCAGTTCTCAGCCCATCTTAGTCTTTCAGAGGCCCCAGTCCCCTAGTTAAGCAGACAGCCAAAAAAAATCAATGGGGCCACTGCCCCTTTAAGGATGGCTCTTCTCTTCGCATGGGGAAAAAACCTTCTTGCTGATCCCTGCTCCCTGGGTTGGCTCCTCAGGGTGAGGACCTCCCTGGATTCTTGCAGGACGGGAGTTTTCCTTCCAGTCGCCTTACCCCCATGTCAGGGAAGGGAAGCATGGTCCCCACTCACTACGGGAATGAACAAAAGAAAAGGAACATAAAGAAATCACTGGGGCCATGCCCCTGGACTCATGGACTGCTTTCAGGGCGGTTCGACTCTTTAGTCAGCCATCTTCACAGGATTCCTGTCTTGGTGGGTCCTGAAGTTTTGTCAGCAGTCCTCTGGCCACTCGGTGGGGAAAATCCATCTTCCTCTCTTGCCACTGGCCCTCAGCATCTGCTCGCATAGGAGACTCACAGCGCTGTCTCCATCCACTGGACATAGTCCTGCGCTGACTGCCCCTCCTGGATTTTCTGCCAACCTATCCACAGGGAGCACATGCTGCAGAAATTTGGCAGCATGTTTCCCACTCTGGCCAGGCCTCCGGCTGCACCGGACATAAGTGTTCTCCATGTGGGTCTCTCGCGGGGTTCTCTTGCCCTGCTCTTTTCCCCTCACAAATATAATAACCTCTTGAATTAATCCATTAAAGAAAGTTCCCCTAGACTATTCAGATTTTTAGTCTCCAGTTTTGAGAATTTAAACCTGAAAAATATTGAACAGCATTGTATCCTACTGAAACAAACCCGACTTCAATAGCAACCCAGAGCAGTCATGTCCTATGAGTTCAGGAGTGTGGCACAATTAAGGGTCATATTCTGATCTCAGATATAGAAATCTTAATCCAAATAGTTCCATTAAAATAAATGATATCCTTCTGAATTTATTCTGATGCAATGGAGAATAAGGGTGGGAACACTGGACATTTATACACGTGCTCCAGGAGCGGGGGCAAGGGGGGAGCTCTAGTTAAAGCACCCAGAGCATCTCTTATATCAGCATCCCCATGCTGAAAAATGGTGACAGGAGCGCTTTAACTAAATCTTGTTGAATAAGCTTTATTTAAAGTGCCCCTGCCACCATTTTTCAATGTAGGGATGCTGATACAATAGACGCTGGAGTCTGCTGGAATGTGGTAATTACCATGTTCCAGCAGACTCTATTAATCAAGTCTGCTCTGACATGCTGTAATTACAGCACGTCAGAGCAGCCTTGCTGCTCCTACATAGGTGCCCACTGGTTCTATTACCACTGAATTTAAGGGAATGTTGTCATTGCTTTCAATAGAGAGGATTTAACTGAAGAATTTGCCTGAAGTGGTCTTGTTAAAATACTATAATAAAGTATAATGGGGATTGCTTTCTCTAGTGAGCAAAAACATATTGGCTGGAGTTGAGTTGTGCACACTGAGAATAGTGACTCTTCATGTGTATGTTCTATTTTCTCATTTTAAAGTATAAAATCTTTATCACAGGACCTTCTACTGGAAGCATTCAGCATAGATGCTGACTCTTTAGGTTCCCTGGGACTCAAGCACCCATCAAAAAAAAAATAGTGGGTGATCAGCACACATGAGTCACAGTCATGGCTGCTTGCAGACATTAAAAAAAAACACCAAAAAAACTCTCTTTACTGGAAGAAGCAGTGCATTACTTCAACCTGGCTCTGCAGTGTCTAAAGATCAGGTGATTCAGTGTGGCTTTTTGGCAGTTTTAGGTAAAGCTGAGTCAATCAGCTATTAAAAGCGCCAAAAACAGCCCCACTAAAGTGTCTGATCTTCACAGATGCTGCAGAGCTGGGCTGAAGTACCGTGCTGCCTCTTCTGGGCATGCCCGGGGCTTGATGCAGAAACATTCTGAGTTTAAAGTAAAATGCTTATTTTTTTATATCTGCAAGTACCCACCAGCAAAAACCAAAGTCAATGCCTATTACATTCATAATATGTGAACTACTCCATCCCAAACAGAATTTTCTGAGATTGCGAAACAAAAGATCACATTGTTGTGAACTGCTGCAAAGTCCATGTAATGCCACACATTTGTACTATGTGACATTTGGCACTGATCATACAAAGACTCGGGGATATATTTTAATCTACAAATTAAAGAAGTCATCAGAGCATAGTTGTTTCTAAAGACTTTGTCCATCCAGGGGCAGTGAAATAGCACAGCCTCACCTGCATTTTGAACCGTGCTATAGGAGAAGAAGCCAGGAACTTTAAGTCTTCAAAGAGAATTGTGCATCTGCCATAACTCCTCTTCTTCCCTCCATGCTTAGCAGGACCTCACCTCCCTTCTCCATCCCGCCTGCTCCACTCACTGCTGATACTGCCCTTTGCTGACTCAGAGGCACGGGGAGCTCTCGAGCTGCTCCTGCCCTGCTCCATCCAGGCTGCATGGGTAATCCAGGCTCAGGTGCAGACAACAGCAGCAGGTGCCTGCTGCTCCTGTACCCCATGTTTTGAAGTCCTGGATCTGTCCATGTCTATGACATCATTTTGCTCACTGTTAAATTACTTAACAGTCTTGGTCTGGCATGGTTACTACCATTTGTTTTAGCCTCTCAGTTTTCCCAGGTGTGCTGATATATTTACTGAATGCCTCTTAACTTATCCATTTTTCATCTCATTTTTATTTTTTCCATTTATGTTTGCTGTCATGTTTCTAAGCCTCTCTGATTATGGTGAAAAGAGGACTTTCAATGGTGTTGTACAGTGGCTGTGATTAGTACCCTACCAGGAAAGTAGAGAAAGGTACCGTGTCTTAGTAAGGATATCAGCAGAATTCTATGAAAAAGGCAATATTTTGGGGGACTTTGCTCATATTTCTAGTTTAAGATATATTTATAAATAGTTTATTAGAGTATTAATTAATAGATTTATGAAGTATGAGTGATATATATTTTGGATAGTTATAAGATCAGTAGAAAGTATTATGTTAGGGCATATATATTGACTTGACCGACTATACAACTGAATAACTAACAAAATATCTACCAATTCTTGCTTAACTCTTTATATAAACTAATCTTCATTTTTCTCTCTCTCACCAGATTTCAAGTTTATGACGCTTAGTGAAAATTAATGTACGTAGTAGCAAAATATATTTGTAGTCTGCCATACAGCACAAACCTTATTCCTTGTCTGTTATAGAAAGGAAAAATATCCAAATTCATTCCTGGTCTTACCTCAGCAGTTGCTTCAGGATCCTTTTGACCTATTATTCTAAAAATAACAATTACTCTTTAAATATTACACCAAAATTACTGCACTTTGATTAATTGTATTTTAAAATAATATAACTTCTACATACTTATAGCCTATGAGTTCCCAGAAAACGTATCTATCCTGTAAAAATGGAAACCAGATTAAAAGCAAATCAGCTTCAGTAGAACTGATGTACTATGCATCTACAATGGACGAAGTGAAAAATTAATGATACTCAGGTCTCGGACCCATTCACCCTAACTTGTAAGCATTTCTGAACTATACATCAACCATTCGATACAGAAACAAGATAAGCCATGGGTTTGCTATCTTTTAATAACACAGGCCAAAATTTGCTGCCAGTCTCCAAGCAGACCATGGAGCAGAGGCTGCAATGAGAAACAGCCCCCCTCCACGCAGGCTGGAGAAGCCAGAGGAGACAGTCATGCCATTAGCAAACCATGGACCACATTAAATGTCTGGGGATTGGCATGCTCTTAGCAAAATGTGGACCAGATCATAACTTTGTGGTCTGGATCCAGCCCACAGGCCATAAATTGTTGACCCCCTGAGTTAAACCACTAATGATACTTTGCAGTTTCTAGGTAAAAAAATTATCCCAACAGTTAATCCCTTTGGGATAGGTAAATCCACACCACTTTCCATTACCTAAATCATTTCAACCCCCTGCTCCAAGCCAATTGTAAATAACTCTGCTAAATGCCAGGCATCAAGTTTTCATTTCTTTTGTTATTTCCAAGTTGAGGCAATGTACTGGGCTGGTATATCACTGTTTCCTTAGAACAGCTATATATTATGACTATTAACACAGGAGTTAGGAACATTGTGGTGCACTGTTCAACACATTTACTTCTGTAAAACTGGCATTTTTTACTAAGAAAAGGTTTCTAGTATATCAAAAGTAGCAAACTCAAAAATAATTCTGAAACTATCAATTAGAGGGAAATCAAAATGCAGCAATAACTATTTATAAAATATTTACAGACTTAATTCATAGGAACATTTAAAAAAAATGAAAAATGCACAGTCAGTTTAAAGGATGCTATGGCTTGAGGAGGGAGCCTGCACCCCTAGTATCTAAAGAAGGAAACATGAAAGCAAAAAGGTAACTTGCTTGAAGTGATATAGAGAGGCATTGTGGGCCACATCACCTTAGCTTCTTTAAACTGGTATACGCTCTTTTCCTCAATGTAGCTGCAGCAGATGGGGCTCTAAGGAACTAGAAGCACTAAAATAAAACTGTGCAAGGAAATATTTAGGTTGGATATCAAAAGACTTTCCCAACAGTAACATCTATCGTGTTGTGAGATAATCTCCCTGGATAGCAATGAAAGCTCCATGCTAGAGTTACTTAAACCTGGACTGAATACTCCAGAATAAGAAAGTAAAAAAGAAAAGTAGAAAGGGATCCAACAGATATTTTTCATCTCAGATTTACATAGATCTATGAGTGGAGCTTATATTCCTTTCTTAAAACTATTTTGATTTAGTCCATGTTCCTTTCTAAATATTTTTGCTATTTAAAATTTTACCATCCTATTTCAATAGCACAGTACAAAAAAAAATCACTCATAAAATATTAATGGCTTGTAGGGTCCTATGGGTATGTGCAGTATCAGCATACTGTTTGTACACAAATACTGATGTTATAAAGGCTGGCATCATTTCCTTTACCTCAGGGTTTTTTCTTTTGTTTTGTTTTTTTAAACAAGATTTCACAATAACTGCTATTTGATCATTTTTTCAAATTGAAAGGTATATTGCAGTAAAACAGAATTAGTCATCTATAGTCTTAACTTCACTGAACAGGACTTGACAACAGAAATATATGATCCACAGCCGCATTCCAAGCTGAGACATAGATTTCCACTCTTCTGAGGACAATTAAACCTGTGCAGAGTGGGTCTCCAACATGACACTAGTGTGAATAGAGAATTCAAATGTGGTAAATGTTTTATACGCTGCTTTTTTGCAGTATAAGTAACTAGGCAGAGTAAATGCATGAGTTTTGTAGTCAGTATATACCATATGTGTAAGCATTAACACTAGCAACTAGATCTAAAGTGGATTTGGATGCCACAATGCTGAGTGTTGCAACCCCTTGCATATACATTTCTGTCCTCGGAAAGGAAACACATACTCCCATGTTAGGTACCCAGGTTCCATATACAGGACACACCACAGAGATAGGCATCCTACAATGGTATCCATGCTGCAAAGGGATCTGCCTCAAATCCACACACTGAACCAAGACCCACCTAATACTAACACACAGGAAATTCTGAGAACATGAAAGTGCCAGAAATTCAAGTTCTCTCTGGAGTTTAGGCATTTTACTCAGGACCTTGGGGATTTATTCAGCCTGAGGGGATTCAAACCACGCTCCCCACTTCCCTGAAGAGTGTCAACATGCCCAGTCTACAGCCAATTCCAGGGGTGGAGGAAACATCTTCCACCCATCCTATTGGTTGAAGATGATCCACTGTGACTTACTTAGGCTGCTTTGTTGGCTGCTAGTCATGGCACCTGACTTGCTGAAAGAGACCTGGTTTCCAGTTCCTGCTCCAAGGACTGCTTCATGTAAATTACTGTTTTATAGAGACATAGACCTCTCCACCTCCTGTAGTTTAAAACATAGTGGATACCACTTTATATGAAGCCAGTAAGTATATCTTAAAGGATAACTCCTCAGTTGAGATCCTTAGGGCCTTAGACAGAGGAATGTCTAGTTTGTAGATCTTGACAGGGTTTAGGTTTCATCTAGACACCAAGCTCTGCAGTGTCATCATGACTGAAGTACCTGTACACAAGCAGAGCTCTATCTATGTACCTGGAAAACCTTAATATTAAAAACAGAGGTAGCTATGAAGTTTAGGTGCCAAAATCTGTCTTTCATTGTGACCCAAAATGCTGTTCCTTTGCTACTGTGAGTCAGTTATATCTGTTTACTTTTTTGCTCCTTGCCATTGCTAAATAAAGTAATGTAATATAAACCTTGAAAATAAACAAGAAGACATCATATTTGTTTATAGAACAAACAAACTAAAAATCATCTGCCTGTTAGGACATCAAGTGAGCTCCTTTCATATATTACTAGTACATTTTACAAGTGACACAAGTTTTGCTTTCAAGAATTTGAGGTGCAGTTTCCCAGAAACCCTTGTACTTATCTCCTTGAAACTTGACAGGCCTCATGCCCTCAGAAGGGGCTACCATTCCTGCTGTTTTCATCAAAATCTGCCAAGAAATGACAAGGTTATAGGCAGTTTTGTGCTTCCCCATTATAGCCTATGGGCAAAACAGCAAAACAGCATCGAAACAGCAAATAGTTTCAATAAAACAAAACAGAACAGTGCTTTTGAAACAAAACAAAACTTAAAACACTGTCCCCTTGAAATGTTGAAATGGCAGTCAAAACGAAACGGTGCCATTTCACACAGCCCTACTGGACAGACTGTAGAAATGGTCTTCAACCACTCAGATGAGATTCAAAAAGGATAAATTCTGCACCTCAGACAGAATAATTGCATGCACAAATTCAGACTGGGGAATAAGTGGCTAGGCTGAAGTACTGTGGAGGCTGAAGGACCTGTAGACAATAGACCATAAGCTGAATATAAGCCAACAGTGTGCTCTTGCAAAAAAAATGGCAATATCATATTGGGATTTACATTAACAGAAAATGTCGCTTACAAATCAAGGGAAATGATTATTTCATTCTATTTAGTGCTGGTGCAGCCTCACATGGAGCAGTGTGTTCAATTTTTCCCACACTTCAAGAAGGATACAGACAATTTGAGAAGAATCACAGAAACATAGAAAATTAGGGTTGGAAGGGAACTTAGGAGGTCTTCTGGTCCAAACCCTGCTCAAAGCAGGACTATCTACAACTAGACCATTCCAGCTGGGGCTTTGTTGAGCTGGGCCATAAAAACCTCCAAGGATGGAGATTCCACCACCTCTTTAACCCATTCCAGTGCTGTTCAGCCCTGGTATAAACTGCTCCAACCCAGCTCATATTGTTGTTGTCCTGGGTGTATGTGTAGACACTATGCCTGGGAGTAGTTTACTCCAGCTCAAACTGCTCCAGAGTTTATTACTTCATATTAATTGCATGTGTAGATGCAACCAAAAAATCAGCAAACTGCAACTTACCAAACAGTTCGCTGTGTATATCTTAGCCTAGGACCACTTGTCTTCAGGCCAACACTACTCAATTGCATAAGTTTGATCTGTAAACTTTAACAAGCCATGTAGTAGGTTTGAGATAAGAATAAGAGCTGTCTTCAGCTTGCACTATGTTTACTCACTGATTCTTTACATACTACTTCTTTGCTGTTTAAGTCAGATTCATGCATCAAATGCATTTTGGGTGAATTTTGTTTTCCCAGCCTCAAAAATTTTGTCTTTGTAGGCCTAAATTGCAGTTTGAGTAGTACCAATTTTCCCTTTTATATAGTGTTTGCACTCTGCAAACTAGTGTGTTAACAGAAGGAAATATAACCAGAGGCTTTTGATTTCCTCTTGAATGAATTATAAAGCAGGTTACATAAGTTAGAGGATGATTCAATAGTGCTAAAAATTTGGTCATAGAGCAATGTTGTTGCTAAATAGATTCATCTGCAGTAGTAGTTTATGACAGACATGTGGTGCAAATCTTGGAGGCATGAACAGGGATTCAACACTCCTGGTTTTCTACTATTTCTGTCACAGATTCATTGCTTATTCCTTCATATCTCAGTTTACTCTTGGGTAAAATATGTTTAACAACGCTGCATGCTGGCAGAATTAATTAATGTTTGTCAAGCTTCTAAGCTCTTGAAAGGCAATATAAATGGGCAACAATTCTTTGCTGATTTCTGTCAGGCAATATGAGAAATATTTCCTCATCTTCTCCAGGCCCACTCCCAAGAAAGTTAGAGGGTCCTTGTTTGTACAAAAAAGCACAAGCATCCTGTGTACAGTGAATTTAAAGAAATATATTTTTGATAAACATTATCTAGATCTAAAAGACTTCTTTAGTGAATCTGGAATAAAACACGTGCAAAATGTATTGATAGTTTTGTCTCCTGTGATGGTTACAGCTGCTGATCATATCCATTAATATACTTCAGTTAGCCACTTTGATGAGTCTGCTTCTGACAAATTACTGCCAGAATTGTTTATTAGGCGTACAAAATGCATGCATTGGAGTTTTCTCACTACATCTGTTTCCATTTTCTAAAAGCAGAATGTAATTTTCAAGTAGTAATTAAGAAGCAGAAAGCTTCCTCTACCATATAACAAAATTTCTAGAGCAAATATTTGACCATCCAATTATATCATCTCAAAAGGACAGTTACTCTGCACATCTTCACCTCTCTGTTGTCAAGTTGCCGCTTCATAATATCTTGGATACCCAAAACACTTCTTACATAAGTGACCCAACAAAAGGATCAGCCTCCCTCACGTCCTATTTACTCCATGGAACAACACATGAACATATGGGGATTACAGGAGGATCCCTTGGGCGCCAGTGAGATTTTACTGATTTTTCCAATGAGTAAGGGGCATATACAATGGTTTTTATGTAAGCAAACAGCAGCAGACATAAGTACATAATCAACTGTATAAATAGAACATCTACCTCCTAACATGCATGTGCGAGCTGGAAATAAAATATTAGGCTTCTGTCAGACATCATAATACGCTTGCATTGAGTGTAATACATAACTATGGTATGGGGGAAATGACTATGTGAAACATATCCCAATATTCAACTAAATTTGATTTTTTTTCTAAAATGTGAGATGCATAAATAGGCAACTCAAAATACAAGGTGACAATAACACTATGAGCCTTGTACATGCCACAAAATTGGCCTTTAAAGTGGCTTAAATGCCCTTTCACACTCTTTTAATGGCTTTGCTGTTTGCACGCTTGGTGGCATATTCCACTTTAAATGACTTTGGTATGTAGCAAAATAAAACACCTTGGAGGTGTTTTAGTATGCTACCTAACAAAGTGCAACAGTGCACGGGG
>NW_017729027.1:36543096-36545556 GCF_001723915.1 Gavialis gangeticus
GGTGACAATAACACTATGAGCCTTGTACATGCCACAAAATTGGCCTTTAAAGTGGCTTAAATGCCCTTTCACACTCTTTTAATGGCTTTGCTGTTTGCACGCTTGGTGGCATATTCCACTTTAAATGACTTTGGTATGTAGCAAAATAAAACACCTTGGAGGTGTTTTAGTATGCTACCTAACAAAGTGCAACAGTGCACGGGGTACTGGAAGCCAACATGCTCAGGGCTTGGCAGGCCCCACACAGCTCAGGGCCTGTGGGACCTGGTGGCAGCCCATGCTGGCAGGCTTCACTGAAGAAATAACAAAAAATTATGAGCCTGATTTTTTTTTTTTTTTTTTGGTGAGACTGATCTTTTTTTTTTTCTTTTCTCCCCAGAACCTGCCTGCCTCCCTGCCTGAGGTGTGCAGGGGCCCAGTGCTTCCCTGTGTAGCTGCGCGGGGGCAGCGCTTCTCTCCGCAGCTGCAGCACCCCCCAGGACCACCTGAGCCAAGCACCAGCAGGCAGGTGCTACCTGGGTGGCCCCCACGCAGCTCAGGGATCACTTGGCCTGCTGGCAGCTGTATCCCCGCCACCTGCTGCCAAAGAGACAGGTAAGGATCTGGCCCCCACCTTGCATACACACCACAGGGGTTTAGTTCAGTTTAATTCTCCCTAAATTGAAGTAGTGTTTTTAAAAACCCACCATTTCAATTTAGGGAGAACTAAACTGAATTAAAACCCCGTAACATGTACAAGCAGCCTATGAAAGGAAAATAGATACTCTGCAGTGCGTGAAAGTAAACAAGAAGAAGTTTTTACTATAGTAGGGAAGGTTTATGTGAAAACAATACCTATTACTGTGTCAGAGTTTTAGTTTTTCTAAAAATTATACTGATTAAAACGGTAATGACATTTTTCACAGGGGTGGGTATGCTTTACTTGTAGTCCTGCCCATATCTCCAACTACCTTTTCCTGCCATTTCATATATATATCCTTAACCTCCCATCTAAAATGTTATGCACCATTAGCCAGCCATCATTCATATTTTAATCAGAAGATAACTATCTCAGGAATGAAGGAAATCATTTTGTATGCAATAAAAATGCAATAAAATACAGTAATGATATAGCTATTTATGAGCCAAATTCTCTGTTGGCATAAATTTGTGCATCTCTAACTAATTTGTTCAAGCACAGTTAAACGTTTATTAACTTACAAATTATAAGACCTAGGACTGGGTCCTGCACTGCCCTGTGCACCCAATCTACTGTGCATGGCCATGACCTACAGGGCTCCCCTTAGATCAATGGGCTGCCCCCATGGGCCACATGGTTCCAGGGGCCAATCTGGCCCACAGACTGACGGTTAAGCACCCTAGCCCTGTGCTAGCAAGGGAGGAAAGTTTAGAGCTGTTTTGATTGGTGTAGCCCATCCACCAATCTGGAAGCAGCAAGAGAAATAAAGTCATGCCCCTTTCCTGAGGGGAGGGGGAAAAGAGCTCCCCAGACCTAATTGAAGACTGTAAACTGTCAGGTCCAGAAGACTTTGGGGCAGAGCCCTGGAGCACATAAAAGGAGCTGCATGCCCAGCACAAGAGGCAGATGCGGCAAGGGACTCAAGAAGAGCGGAGCTAAGAAAAGCTGGAGAGCTCTCCCCCAGCAAGCAATAGGCCCAAGGCTCCTGAAGCTGCCACTGGAGGAGCATCCTTGGGAGTGGTGCGAGAACACTCGGGCTGTTGACAGTGTACAGGACGGTGCACAGAGACACAGCCCTGGGAGTGGTGTGAGACTGCTCAGGCCCATCACAGTGCACAGTTCAGCACCCAGAGCCCAGGCTTTGGAAGCCACAACCCTGGCAGGGCCAGCAGCCACACAGTGCACAGGGCAGAGCATGGGGCAAAGGCCTTGGGGCTGCAGTGAGGCAGCTCAGACCCCAGCCAAAGGGCCAGGTCCCACGGTGTGCAGGGCGGTGCACAGGCCCAAGCCTTGGGAGCAAGGGAGCAGCAGAGGCTGCCTGAGTTAGCCACCCAACCTGAGGATGGCCGGCCAGAGCCCGAAGGGCCCAGCCTGTGCTAAAAGAGCCCTTGGTGCCAAACCCAGGGCACAGGGAAATAGTAGTATTGCAGTGTGAGGCCCAGCATCCAGAAGCCAGCAGCGGTGGTGCAGCAGCTGAGAGGAGCTGAGCCCTTGGTGCCCAGAGCGGGGCACAGGGTGGGAAGGAGCCCAGCAGTGCAGGAGAGGCCTGAAGAGGCACTCCGTGATAGGAGACCCCATCGAGCTGCATCCTGACCACTACCACCTGAGGGAGTGTGAGTCATTGGGCCTTTGGGTCTCACAGGGCAAAGATGTTTGGGGTGAGCAAACCCAGAGAAGGGGCTGGGTAAGCATCCCCCGCCTAGCCAAGACCCTAAGGGGAGGGGCCCCTGGTACTTCCTGGACACCCCCCCAAGGGACCCCATTGGAAGGAGGACTATCTC
>NW_017729027.1:36545567-36546763 GCF_001723915.1 Gavialis gangeticus
CCTCTCACAGCACCCCCTCCTGCTTACCCATCCCATCCAATTGAGAATAGGGACACCCTTGGGTGTACCCAGGTTACATTATATTATGTTATCCCATTAGTAGCATAAATTAAAAGACTAAAGGTAAGTATGGAACACATGCATTATTACAGTAATCATCTATTGTAAATTAGAAACCATTACAGTAGTTATAGACTACCAAAAAATATGAATTCAACTATGGGTTTTATGGTAGAAGCCCATGTCAATTGACAAGACCAAAACAAAACTGTGGGGGCTCATCCAGACGAGCGTGTACATGTGGTATGTGGTGCCACAGACCCATCTGCAGCACTGACACTGCACACACTGCACATGCAGGCATTCCAGGTGCTAATCTGCAGCACGGGAGAGGCGGGGGGGGAGGGATTTCACACCAGGAGATCACCCGTGTCAAAACTCAGGTGCTGGCCCCAGCCTTCCCTACCCCACCCAGGACACCTTGCTGCATGCCAAAACATGCATGCATATGTGTTTCACAGGGGTAGGCAGTAGTGGCATATATTATACCGCTGCCATTTGCACCTGTGGAAATGCATGTGCACAATAATATAGATGCACCCTGGGAGTTTTGATACAATTCTGGACTTCTGGATCTGAAACCAAGTTTCACTATTTGTGAAATTTCACCAAATTCACTGGTGATGAATATTGTAGTGACTGAGTTGGGTTAAATAGGTATGAATTTAAAAAAACATAATTTTTCTTTTTTTTTGAAGGAGCATTCTTTATATACTATTATATTCTATCAGAATTAAAACATATTTCCTCATTAGCTCTTCAAGAGGCTTCAACATCCTACAAGCTGCAGAAGATGATTCTCTGCAAAACAAGAATGCTTCAAATGCTAGAGATTTTTGGAAGCTTGCTGACTGGTTCTTCTGAATGTGGGATGATTTCTGACATAGATCAATTTCTTCCACCCTTTTTCACTTGGAGATAATTAAAATCAAAGTATTATTCTCAGCTCCCTAGCAGAATTCAAACAGTTCAAGATTTTTAGAGATTTGATATCAAAAGAGTAAGATCAATTGTAAAACAATGAGCAACACTTTCTGCCAATCTATGGTACTGCAGCAATGAATTCTCCTGCCACTGGGAAGATCAAAGCTTTGGAATGGATTTGGCTTGTCATGTCCTGAGCCAACAGAATGACA
>NW_017729027.1:36551763-36552293 GCF_001723915.1 Gavialis gangeticus
TCCTGCCACTGGGAAGATCAAAGCTTTGGAATGGATTTGGCTTGTCATGTCCTGAGCCAACAGAATGACACCATGGTTTCTACAAACTGATGTTCATAATCACAACAGACTAGCCTTTTTCTACTCTTATAGTACCTTTTGTCACTGATCCATTTGGCAGTGTCTGCCTCTTAGGAAAATATTCACCTGCCATCCTGCTGAAGGGTAAGGGGCAGAATGGTTGCCAACAAAGAAGACAGAAGTAGAAAAGTGGCGAAGCAAGGCATGAAAAGCAAAATCACACACAAAAGAGAAAAAGTTAATCAAAAAGCGCTTTGAGACCTTTAGAGAGCAACTGCATAAGAACAGTCCTTTAATTCCAAACTAAACACGTAAATCTTCCCCAAATTGGTTTCTCCTGTGATTAGTGGACAAACTCTTAACTAGTAATTTCAAAAATATTGCTACCCAGGGAGATTAAAAAGCACCTGCCTTCATATACACTGTTTTCAGATGGATGAGCTTTTGTTGTCATTTTTCTCTGACACATG
>NW_017729027.1:36557293-36567875 GCF_001723915.1 Gavialis gangeticus
TGAGACCTTTAGAGAGCAACTGCATAAGAACAGTCCTTTAATTCCAAACTAAACACATAAATCTTCCCCAAATTGGTTTCTCCTGTGATTAGTGGACAAACTCTTAACTAGTAATTTCAAAAATATTGCTACCCAGGGAGATTAAAAAGCACCTGCCTTCATATACACTGTTTTCAGATGGATGAGCTTTTGTTGTCATTTTTCTCTGACACATGGGAGAACTAAAACTTTGAGCAAATACGTAGCTCCAAATTCTTCTCCACCCACTCACAGCTTTTACAACCAAGTCCAGAAAAGTAGCATAGACTACCATATAGTAAAATGAGTTGCATACAAAGCACATGTAGTAGTGTGGCTGCACCCCTGCCCCTTTCTGACCACGTGGCAGAAGCATCAGCCAGGGATTTTTAAAGTCCTGAAGAATGTAATAATTCCCTCTCTCTTCTCCCCACCCCCATACTCTCCTTCCCTCCCACTCCATGACCTGCCACTGCCAATGTCCCTGCTGTCTCCACTGTCCCGAGGGCAAGAGGAGCTCATACCCTGCTCTAGCCAGCCTGCACAAGGGCTGAGTTCAGCCTGGAAAAGTGGCCGCAGCAGTAGGACCAGAAGAACGGTAGTTCCACCTCCCCATACCTGCTCCTAGGCTGGCAAGGAACACCCAGAGAGAGCAGGCGGAGGGGGGAACCCACCCAGCACCACCACTGCCACTGTCCTGGGCTGAGTTCAGCCCCCATGCAGCCCAGCTGGAGAGGCCTTGGAGCTCCCCTTGCCCCTGGGTTAGCAGAGACACTGGGAATAGCAGGAAGCGAGAGGTGGGGATGGTATGTGTATCTGAGCAGGGAGTGGAAGGAAGTAGGGGAAATTCTAATCTTCTTCAGAATTTAAAAAAGTCCCTGGCTGCTGTTCCCCCATGTAGTCTGCTTACCTTGGCAGGGAGAAGAGGAAGAGACGAAGGTAGGAACAAGGGGTGGAGCCACCCCTGCAACAGAGGTCACAGCTCCTGCACACCCCCTTGTAAAATCCTGGATTTGCCCCAGCTGCACCAACCTGTTCTCCAGGATCCCTGTGGCACAGTCACTTCCTATAAGCAGTGCTTTGCCCTACTATGACCAATGGCTATATTACACAATTTGAACCATACTGCAATAAGTTCTCCAGTGGTCTGAGCCCAAGGTCCCCAGATCAGATTTATACCTCCTGAAAGTGCTTATGCAAAACACACATAAGTTAAAAGTATTCATCTCAGTTCTCATGGCTGTGCAACAACACAACAGCAGCAAAGATGGCTCCCCTACAGGACTACCCCCAGTAAGCTTTATATTCCAGGGGGTCCATAAATCAGCTATGCTTCTTCTGTGACTCCCCAAGGCTGAGTTAATCATCAGGTTGGCAATTAACCTGGTTTTACAAAATTGAGGGCCAAGAGCTGGCCTGCTGTTACAATACTAGCATACTATCACCTGAGCTTGCTCTGATTCTTTGTACATTATTTTAGGAGAGCTGTTTACTTGTAAGGGCAGCTGGGGTAGAAGCCAAACATCTACTTGACATTATCTGATCTGTTTGTCATCAATGTGACTCATCTGCAGGAGGCTCACCTTACATTCTTCTGGGCAAAGGGTGAGAAATTGCTAAGAATAGGAACAGACCTTGGCTACAGACAACTTTGCTGGGGAACCCGAAACTCCTATTGCGTGACTCCCCCTGGAAACTGAATTGATATAGCCGTCCTGCTAAGGAAAGAGGCATCCAGTAAGACATGTTTCTCTTTAAAGTGGTATTCTATCTACTAGACATTTGGCTTTATCCCCTCTATTTCAAAACATCTTCAGCAGCTTCCAAACATGTAATAGAATCCTCCACATAGTGTTTTGAAACTTGCAGGGATATTTTCGGAGAATGACTGAACCCCAGAAGTCACCTGGAATCATGGGCTCAAGCAGCATGAAAGTTTTGTGGACACTTGTAAATAGTTTGTGATAAAAAGTATGTTTTGCACAGCCTCCTTATTTACAGTGTCACCCATAAAAATGAACTGCTGTATTTCAACAGTGTCCATTATATGATATGCATAACAAAAATGAATGCTTGTGACATCCTGAACCCTGGACCCTTTGGTACACAGTCTATGTTAATACCCAAAAAGAAGACAGAATATAGAAAACTAAGTATCACTTCTATTACGGAAATTATTTTACTGCAACATGGAGCTCTATATAGGAGAAATCTTAAAAATCCAAGTGAGCATAAGAACCATAACATAAACATTTTGTAGTATGCTATGCTTTACACAAGGCCAGAAAGCTAGGAGTTACAGTAATCATCCAAGAAGTCTAGAATCAATGTATTATCCCCTCAAAATTGATCAGAGATGACAGAGACCAAAATTTGCCAATATACCAGTAATGATAAAAAAGAGTAGCTACTTTAAACACTTAAAAAGGCCTTTAAACAAAGATACTATCCAGAAGTTTTTACTGAGGTCACAATTTCCAAGAAAATGTGATGGCAAAATTGATAATGGAGAAAGAAATAGGAATATGATCACCAGAGATACATAACTGGATAAACTGTTCATCAGTGTTCAGGTTTAGAAAAGTATTTGATACTTCATTGGTCTTTATCAAGATGGAATTCTGACAATACTGCTACCACAGCTGCTTCTTTAGAAAAGGCAAAGTAAAACTAAATATCATACCCACAAAAGTAACTCATTTCATATTGACAAACACAATGGCACACCAGTTGTAATGTATGTTACCATGGGATTACCATAATTTTCAATGAAATGATAATGTGGGCAACTTGCTTGCCTAAGCACTGATCCTACAAAATTTACTGGCAACTTTAAATATAGTGTCACTTCATTATAACAAAACCACAGGAGACTATACAGAAAGTTCATTAAAAGAGAATGTTCTTGATAATAGGGTTAGTCCATTTGCTGCACCATAATAATTTTTAAAAAAACTACTCCTGATGCTGGGATACTAAAACTGGGAATTTGTTACAAATGGAGTTGTTTGTCATAGAGTTGTACTGTATTTGCATTTAAGTTGTCCAAATGCAGTCAATGGGGTGCTTAAAGCTAAGCATAGTCTTGGCAGAATCTTAGCTTAGGTATTTATAGAGCAACAATTACCACAATGCCAGGATATAGTGGCAGAGCAGTTAAGGCAGTGGCTGGCAATTCTTCAGAGCCCTGGGCTGGAACACCCCAGCTCAGGTTGGAGGCAGGCCCATGTTTTGACAGCCATGGCTGCAGCCACTTTTTCCTGCTGTCACTTCTCCCTCCCAGCTCCCTGCCCAGCACAGGAAAAGGCAAAATCGCCCACTCCCAAAACATTGCCATAGCCCCGTAACTATGCAGGCTAGATACAGTTGCCCAACAGCCAAATATGATCAATGGCCTATATGTTGCTAGTCTATGAGTTAAGGCAACCTACTGTGGCTCCTGAGGCCATGAATTCAGTCCAGATTTGTGCCGAAGGCTGCCGCCAGTCAACTGAGCTAAAAGTGGTCGCTCATGTGGCGAGTCAAAGGCAGGCAGAAGCTATGTTGGCTACATCATTTCATTGAATGCCATGGATTATAGAAACTGCTTTGCTTTGGTCACACTAATTAATGAGCCATTCAGCCATTCAAGCAGATCATTGGCATGAATAACCACAATATCCTAATGTCTAGAAAGGATGTACTTACCGAAAAGTGTCATCAAAAGAAGCAATTCTATTATATGTAATTTTATCCTTAGCTGATTTGTCACCACTGTAACTGTAGAAAGTTTTATGTCACTGTAAAGGAACCAGAACAAAACCAACAACCAAAAGAAGCTTTACCAGAATAAGTGAAGTAATAAATTGGCAATATCCTACTGCAACTTGCTTCAAAACAAAAGCAAACCCCTCCATTTATATATTTATATCATCCCATAGTACTCCATGTGTATGTCTAAAATAACTCAACTGATCATGGGTACCAATCTAGAGTAGACTCATGAATCAAAATCCATCAAAGGAGAGATTGCCTTTTAACCTCAAGACTGAAGTCTATCTGGAATGTAGCCATGGTTTAGCACATCTGGAGGCATACTGTGATCTGGGGCACAGCAAATTTCTGTTAACACATCAAAACAAATGGAAAGTTGAGGGTACTCAACCAAAAATGTAATACACTGTCTGATAATGAAGAATTAGAAGGTGACTTCAATACTAAAGTAACAGCAGCAAAGGAGGAATGTAGCCTGATGCCAAAGAAACATTAAACATCGAAAGAAAAATAGGTAAATAAATTAAGCAAAATGCTGAGGCATTTCTGAAAGAGATACTATATGTGGTCATGTCTATTGCCCCTTTTTTAAGCTGACATTTTTCTCACACTAGACAACATTGTATTTATACAGTTGCTTGAGGATATCAGGGAGTTTTATTGCTGACTTCCCAAGCCCTAATCACAGTGCAGTGCTGTTATGGTGGACAGCAGTAGCGGATCCAGGATAGCAAAAAGGAGGGTGCAGTGACAGTGAAGAGCTCACTGCATACACACCTGGCAGCTGAGACTGGAGTTCTCAGCAGCAAACCAGCAGCAAGTGGGATACAAGACAGCACTGCACCCCACTCCATATCAGCCCTGGTTGGGGGCACCTCCCATCTCTAGTGTTGAAGATGTACAAAAGAAGTCAAAATTCATTGTGTCCAAAATAGAGCAAAGGCTATGCTTCTGTAGTTTAAAGATGTCGTCTTCAGTTTCAGTTATTAACTGGAACACAGGCCCCCTTATTCAGACTTCTTGTTATCTTAAAGCAGCAGTTCTCAGTCTTTTTAGACTCAATTCACCCATGGTTAGACTTAATAAGCCCCCAGAAAATGACAGTTTTTAGTTTGACTTGGGTTTTTTTGACTATGGGAAGATAATAGACCAAATTCTTTTGTGGAAAAGAACTCAGACACCAGGTTGTCTTGTTTAACTCTAAGGACCTTTGAAGAGATCTCAAGGCACACTAGGATGCAACAAAAAATGGACGAAAATCACTGTCTTAAAGGGTTCAATGTCTAATGTGTACAATAAAAAAGTTCTAACCATAAGTCTGCTACATTTCAAGAACTGAGGGAGTCACTGTAAAACATTTGGTGCTAATTTGAATGGGAGTTAGATACCCATGCACTTTGAAAATCCCACTACGAATGACATTGTTAGCAGTATGCAACCTCATATTTGGCTATGGTTCTATACCACATTTTAAATCAGTTGTATACTGCCTTGTGTGGGAGTTTGAATGGACAAGGAGAAGCATCTTCATTATTTTTCAGAATAGCAACTTTCATTCTTATTTGCATTAAATCATGGTGCCTCATTTTCCTGCACAGAATAATTTATACAATTCAGGGCTTTGCACAAGGCGGACAATTAATATTATGGCAGCAGCTTCCAGTAACTAAATGGGATGAATTATCTGCATCCAATTAGACAAATCTCTCTTGCAGATTGTATAATGATATTGGCATGCTAAGTCATAAAATGGGAGAAGCATAAACTGCTTAAAATCTCCTGGGGATTGTTTTAGCTCTCACAAGAGTGCTTCTTCTGTCTTAAGGGAAATACACCAAATGAATGCATAAAAACAGCTCTACCACCTGAACTTGCAAGAACTGATCTGAACTTGAATACAGAAATGTTTTAAAAGTCCACAGCTAGAATCATGCACCTCAGGAATAAGTGGGGTCATTTTGTGTCCATATGTTCATAGAGTAAAAAGTACAAATTGACCTCAAGCTAGTCAGCCTCTACAAGCAACTGAAAAATAAACATTAAATAAAACAACAGCGAAGCAAGGAGTTAAACAATCTATATTGTACAAAACATATTTAGTGTATGCATAGAAGCCTACTTTGAAAATCACCTCATAATCCTTCAAAATATTTAATTGACAGTATTAATTTTCTTCATGTTCAATAAGCCTGAACGCTAATATATCAGCACTAAATGCTAGCAGACTTCCAGACAGCTGACAAAATGTGAGCTGAACACCAATCAAGTTAAAAAGTCAAGCCATCTTCTTACTACATGGGGTGTCAAGCTCTGAAGAAGTCATGCCCTTTCTTTTTGAACAGAAGCTAGACTAAACATAGAGATAGCATGCAATGTTGCCTTACAACATTGCTGCCCACCTCTTGGCCCCTGGGTAAAACAAAAGTCTGTTTAGAAAAACAACTTGTCAGCTCTGTTCACACTTTCTTCCAGCAATCTTCCTTGGGGAATCCGCATAATCAAATATAGCAAGATATTTCTTAAAGGATGTTATAACTGCATTTTGCTTCAGGGCAATGTCGTCAGTGGTTTAAACTCACCAAATATGTCATATGCTGTATTAATGTACTTTCCACAGTTCCTATATTTCCTATATGGGAAATGTAGGCTAACAATTAATGGCTAGCTCACCAGTCTAACAACTGATGACTAGCTTACTAGAATTATATCACCCATCCATTTAGGCGTTCAGTGGGATGGGACACTACATGAGACACTACTGTGCAGTGGTTACTGCACATTTATTTAGTACTTCTATAATCAAATACTAAATAAATGCACAGTGACTGGAGTTACTTCACAGTAGCACCAGCACATGCCTTTCAAGTGATGCTACTGCACAGTAGCCTAAAAATACAGCCCTGGCTGCTCCCACCACAGCTCAAAGTACTACAGAGGGGCTGGCTGTGGCACAAGGGTGATCCAGCGTGGAGCTAGTGAGCAGGTGGCCCCTGCACTGAAGCACCCTTGTGCCCAAGCCAGCCGCTTTGTCATGCTTTAAAATAAGTTTTAGTTCTGGAATTTAGACATCTAAATCATGTTAGCATTTGTTATAATATCTTGATAATTGAATTTTTAGATTCTGACCTTATTAGCATACATCATTTAAATTCTGACTATAGAAATATGGAATTGCCTTACAGATTTGTTCCTAGAGCTCATCACTACAGTATTTGAACACTCTACCAAGATTAATGGATTTATCTCTACAGTGCCCTTATGAAGTAAGGTTTTATCTCAATTTTATATCTGTGGAACTGCGGGACAAAGAAATTAAAATAAAATAACTAATAATTTGAATATATTTTAATACCTAGGGGCTATTTTTAAAGTCTTTAACCATATATAGCATATTATATGTTCAGCCCAAAGCTCACATTAACTTCATTTGCAGCTGTCTGTGCTCAATAGTAGAGGTGGTGGAAATGCAAACTTTCCATTTTATTGGAAATTTCAACATTTTGAAAATTCTTCTCTAAAATAGTCCTAAAAACAACAATTCTGAAAAAATATTTAGAATGAAAAATATAGGAATAAATTAAAATATTCTATGAATTCATTCTATGTTATGTTAGTTTATTTTTAAAATTATTAAGGGTGATTGCACAACATCTTATTTTCTAGGTCAAAGTGTCTTCTATATAAATTCAAATTAAAATGTTTGACAATTTTATCTAGAGAAAGCTGGTAAGCAATCAGTAGGGACCTACCAAATTCCTGGTGGAAGTGGAGTGCACAGTGGATTCTTTAATCTTCCATGTTCCCCCATGTGCACCTCAACCCTTGCCTCCCCACCACCCCATGCTGATTAACAAAGCACCCTGCCACTCCCTCCTGATCAGTGATCAGCAGGGAAGCTAAAAGTTTTAAACTTGGCGCCATTTTTGCCTCCCTGCCAGTCAGCAGCAAAAACCAGGGCCAGCTAGAGCCCTTCAGCCAATCAGTGGCAGGAGGAAAACAATGCCATATTTAAAACCAAAGTTTTTGCCTCCCTGTTGATCAGGACTGAGCCACAGGTCAGGCCCCTCCAACAATCAGTGGTGGAGGGAGGTGCAGGGGAGCCTGCAAGACTAAAGGAACCACAGTGCACCTCACTTCCACCATGAATGCGGTAGGTCACTAGCAATCAGCATCTTAAGTAGAGAAGCAGTTGTTTTCAATACCCTTATATAAGTCTAGAAGCTGGTTCATAACAACCCAAACAGGAAACATTTTGATCTAGAAAATTAAGTGTTGTACTAGTTTCCTACATTACATACCCATGCTTTATCCCTTAAGAAAGCCCTTCCAGTTCATTGAATGATACAGGGTATGTGAAATGAAATATGAAAATAGTATGTGATGCCATTAAAGATATTACAATGCCATAAAGATATTACAATGAAATATATTGACAGGAAGGATTGAAATAACATTGTACAAGCAATCTTATTTACATTTGAGTATTTGACTTTGTACGGACAATTTAAAATAATGGGTTCTGAAGAGTGGAAATGCAAAGTTTCATATTACAATTTGGGTCGTAAATTAAAAGCAAACTGTTTAGTTGAATGTTTTTGAAAATTCCAATGTTATTACTGAGTTTCATTTTCTCCTTACTCTCATCATTACTTAAGAATTTAATTTAGATTTACCTCAGGTTGTAGACTTTCTGTATAACTGCTGCAGGAAGTACAAACTGAGATCAGATTCACTAACTTGAAAATTCAGCCAACAGTAGCCAGGGTCTTTTCTGCACAGCCTCTTCCAGTTGCAGAGCCTTGCTCTACATACACTGATCAGTGCCACTTCTTTCCTACACTGTAATGGCCAATCTGAGGACTTGCCATGGAGTAGCAATTGTGCAATTTACCACCACAGTTTTTCCATAGGTAGATTTGTCTGTCCACAGAAAGCCCTCTCCAGCCTGGCAAATCAAGCCCAAAGACTTTATTAGAAATTACATTAAGATTGTCCATTCCTTTCACAGTATCAGTTATATCAGTAGCTTTTATGACATTTTGTATCATCTCAAATATATTGGACAGGGTTTTGAACTTAGTTAGGCATGTGAAAATGCAGAGTAATTTCCATAAAAACAATCTAGGTTTACATTTGCATAACTGAGATCAAACACTGTCTCACAGAATTACATTTGGTAATTACTGGACCCAAACACCTATTACATGAAAGATTTGTCTGATTGAAAGACAAAACCCATTCTTTATTGTTGGAATTCTGTATATAGAATTACAGAAAATTACGGCTGGAAGGACACCAGGAGGTCATCTAGTCCAACCCCTTGCTCAAAGCAGGACCATCCCCAACTATATAATCCAAGGATCCATCCAACCTCTATGGGTAACCTGTTCAAGTGCTTTACTAGACTCCTAGTGAGAAAGTTTTTCCTAATATCTAATCTAAACTTCCCTGGCTGCAACTTGAGAACATTGCTCCTGCCACCATTAAGAAAAGTCTATCTCCGTACTCTTTGGAACAACCCTTCAGGTAGTTGAAGGCTGCTATTAAATCCCACCTCAGTCTTCTTTTCTCCAGACTAAATAACCCCAGTTCCCTCAGCCTCTCTTCATAAGTCATGTGACCCAGCCCCCTAACCATTTTCATTGCCCTCTAGTAGACTGTGGCAGAGCCAGCAGGGAAGAGGGGAGAAATGTCCCACTCTTACCCCTTCCTTACCTGTGGTGTGTCCAGGATTCACCCAGATGGTGACACCCTTCAGGCACTGGAAGAAAAGGGCTAAGAGGAGCTGGGAAGCTGCAGGGCGGGGAGGGAGATTACAGAAGGTGCAGGGGGGAAGCCTGAAAACAGAGAGATGGGCAGCAGAAAATCACATGAAAAGCAGCAGGCAGCAGGGATAGCAGGAAAGCAAGGAGAGGCTGAGAGGTGGCAGAAAAGGGGAGATGGAATTGGGAGGAGATTGGGAAACTAGCAGAGAGGGTGGGAACTGGAGCTGAGAGAGAGAGAGAGAATGAGGCTGAAATATAAGATAGGGAAGGGACTGGGATTCAGTAAAACATGACCCAACTTGGGGTTGCAAGTGACAGTGGTTTTATTGAACAGGGGAGATGGTAACACAATGCCAAATTGGTTCCCTTGCACCCACACACACACACACACACACACAATGGCAGCTTGGTGCAGAGGCTGAATTCCAGGAGGAGAGAGAGAGAGTCCAAATTGTAGGAGGAGGTGTGCAGATAATAACTACCTATCCCAGGCTGGAAGTTGATCCTTGATGGCCAGTCAGCGTCTCCTTCAGCTCAGTGTAGTCCAGAGGGGGTCACCGGCAGGGCCTCTGGGATGGATTGGTGATGTGAAGCTGGTCTGGTCTGGATGGAAATGGCATTCCCACTGAGTCTGTCTTCACTGCCCTTCTTTATAGGGGAAGACCATGTGTGACCCTAGTGACAGGAGGCATGCCCAGGCAAGGGTCAGCCCCTGGCGTACTGAGTGTGGCGGGTGCAGAGATCCCACCTCAGGAACACAGCTGGGTATTTGTATCCCTCCGCTGTTTCCACCACGTGAGGCGGGCCAGTAGGGGGTGCTCCTGCGTTGAGCCACCCACCTCCCTGCGCCCGACCACCTTCCAGGCTCCGAATGCCTCCCTAGGGGCGCCTTATGTCCGGCCGACCCCTCTCCCGGAGCACACTCGCTAGTCTGGGGGTAACGTGCCGCCACCACCCCAAGAATGGACTGTCTCGCGGCCCTGTGTCCTTGGGGTAACACAGGCCTAAAGTCCCATGGGTACTCAACCCAGTACAGGCACTTGGGG